>NC_136124.1:3655000-4298255 GCF_965212315.1 Lampetra planeri | reverse complement strand
AGAGTGGTGAGGGAGAGTGGTGAGGGAGAGTGGTGAGGAGAGTGGTGAGGGAGAGTGGTGAGGGAGAGTGGTGAGGGAGAGTGGTGAGGGAGAGTGGTGAGGAGAGTGGTGAGGGAGAGTGGTGAGGGAGAGTGGTGAGGGAGAGTGGTGAGGGAGAGTGGTGAGGGAGAGTGGTGAGGGGAGAGTGGTGAGGGAGAGAGTGAGGTGGAGGGGAGAGTGGTGAGGGAGAGTGGTGAGGGAGAGTGGTGAGGGAGAGTGGTGAGGGAGAGTGGTGAGGGAGAGTGGTGAGGAGAGTGGTGAGGGAGAGTGGTGAGGGAGAGGGAGGAGAGTGGTGAGGGAGAGTGGTGAGGGAGAGTGGTGAGGGAGAGTGGTGAGGGAGAGTGGTGAGGGAGAGTGGTGAGGAGAGTGGTGAGGGAGAGTGGGAGGGAGAGTGGTGAGGGAGAGTGGTGAGGGAGAGTGGTGAGGGAGAGTGGTGAGGGAGAGTGGTGAGGGAGAGTGGTGAGGGAGAGTGGTGAGGGAGAGTGGTGAGGGAGAGTGGTGAGGGAGAGTGGTGAGGGAGAGTGGTGAGGGAGAGTGGTGAGAGGTGGAGTGGTGAGGGAGAGTGGTGAGGGAGAGTGGTGAGGGAGAGTGGTGAGGGAGAGTGGTGAGAGAGTGGTGAGGGAGAGTGGTGAGGGAGAGTGGTGAGGGGAGAGTGGTGAGGAGAGTGGTGAGGGGAGAGTGGTGAGGGAGAGTGGTGAGGGAGAGTGGTGAGGGGAGAGTGGTGAGGGAGAGTGGTGAGGGAGAGTGGTGAGGAGAGTGGTGAGGGAGAGTGGTGAGGGAGAGTGGTGAGGGAGAGTGGTGAGGAGAGAGTGGTGAGGGAGAGTGGTGAGGGAGAGTGGTGAGGGAGAGTGGTGAGGGAGAGTGGTGAGGGAGAGTGGTGAGGGAGAGTGGTGAGGGAGAGTGGTGAGGGAGAGTGGTGAGGGAGAGTGGTGAGGGAGAGTGGTGAGGGAGAGTGGTGAGGGAGAGTGGTGAGGGAGAGTGGTGAGGGAGGTGGTGAGGGAGGGAGGAGAGTGGTGAGGGAGAGTGGTGAGGGAGAGTGGTGAGGGGAGAGTGGTGAGGGAGAGTGGTGAGGGAGAGTGGTGAGGGGAGAGTGGTGAGGGGAGAGTGGTGAGGGAGAGTGGTGAGGGAGAGTGGTGAGGGAGAGTGGTGAGGGAGAGTGGTGAGGGAGAGTGGTGAGGGAGAGTGGTGAGGGAGAGTGGTGAGAGTGGTGAGGGAGGTGGTGAGGGAGTGGTGAGGGAGAGTGGTGAGGGAGAGTGGTGAGGGGAGTGGTGAGGGAGAGTGGTGAGGGAGAGTGGTGAGGGAGAGTGGTGAGGGAGGTGGTGTGGAGAGTGGTGAGGGTGAGTGGTGAGGGAGAGTGGTGAGGGAGAGTGGTGAGGGAGAGTGGTGAGGGAGAGTGGTGAGGGAGAGTGGTGAGGGAGAGTGGTGAGGGAGGTGGTGAGGGGTGGTGAGGGAGAGTGGTGAGGGAGAGTGGTGTGTGGGGAGAGTGGTGAGGGAGAGTGGTGAGGGAGAGTGGTGAGGGAGTGTGGTGTGGGAGAGTGGTGAGGGGAGTGGTGGGGGAGTGGTGAGGGTGTGGTGGGGGAGTGGTGAGGGAGTGTGGTGGGGAGGTGGGGGTGGGTGGTGGGGGTGGTGGGGGTGTGGTGGGGGGTGGTGGTGAGGGGGTGGTGAGGGTGGTGGTTGGGAGGTGGTGGGGGTGGTGAGGGAGTGTGGTGAGGGGTTGTGGTGGGTTGTGGGGGTGGTGAGGGGAGAGTGGTTGGGGGAGGTGGTGTGGGTGGTGGGGGTGTGGTGTGGGTGAGTGGTGTGGGTGGTGGGGTGGTTGGGTGTGTGGTGTGGGGTGTGGTGGGGGTGGGGTTGGGTGGTGTGGGTGGTTGGGGTTGGTGTGGGTGTGTGGTGGGGTGGAGGTGGTGAGGGGAGTGGTGAGGGTGAGTGGTGAGGGAGAGTGGTGTGGGAGTGGTGTGGGAGGTGGTTGAGGGGTGTGGTGGGGAGTGTGGTGAGGGTGAGTGGTGAGGGGAGAGTGGTGTGGGGGTTGGGGTGGTGTGGGGAGGTGGTTGTGGGTGGTGGTGGGGGTGGTGGTGTGGGAGAGTGGTGTGGGGGGTGGTGGGGTGAGTGGTGTGGGTGGTTGGGTGTGGGTGTGAGGGAGTGTGGTGTGGGAGTGTGGTGTGGGTGTGTGGTTGGGGGTGGGTGGGTGAGTGGTGTGGGGGTGGTGGGGTGAGTGGTGTGGGGTGTGGTGAGGGTGGTGGTGGGGAGGTGGTGAGGGTGAGTGGTGGGGTGGTGGTGAGGGAGAGTGGTGAGGGAGAGTGGTTGAGGGTGGTGGTGTTGGTGAGTGGTGAGGGAGAGTGGTGAGGGGGTGGTGAGGGGTGTGGTGTTGGGGGAGTGGTGTGGGGGTGGTGGGGAGAGTGGTGAGGGAGAGTGGTGAGGGAGAGTGGTGAGGGAGAGTGGTGAGGGAGAGTGGTGAGGGAGAGTGGTGAGGGAACGTATCGGGAGGGAGGGGGGCGGGGCTCAAAGACAGCACGGAGTGCTAAGTATCTTTCACGCATATGTAGCAGGACAAAAAAAACAAACCTAACCGTTGTTTTGATTTAAAGCTTTCGTGACTGCAGGGATTCATATTCTTGGTTCTTTCGGTAAAGTCACGTAGAAGGGAAATAATATATATGTATATTATTTTATTATTTCCCTTCTACGTGACCTACATAGACATCTCTACACGTAGCAGGGAAATAATAAAATAATATATATATAAATCTTACTTTATTATTTCCCTTCTACGTGACTTTACCGAAAGAAAAAAACCGTTGTTGTTGTTTTCTTTTATTATTTCCCTTCTACGTGACCTACATAGACATCTCTACACGTAGCAGGGAAATAATAAAATAATATATATATATAAATCTTATTTTATTATTTCCCTTCTACGTGACTTTACCAAAAGAAAACAACAACAACGGTTAGAAGGGAAATAATAAATTAAAATAAGTATATATATAAATAATATTAATATATTTTATTTTATTATTTCCCTTCTAACCGTTGTTGTTTTGCCATCCTTTTCATAAATCCAACAAAGGAGAAAACACTTACCCCCGAAGTAACATAGACATGTGTGGGGTGTATACAGATTACGGGGTAATCTGTATACACCCCACACATAATAACGTAACAATTATAGAGAATACATACATTACAAATGTTCAAGCCTTCCAATGTCTCCCTCTAATCTAAATAAAGTCATTAAATCTTTTCAACTACTCATCATACACCCTGCATTGTTTCCATAGCATTCAATCAACTACTTGAGAAGGTCATTGGAAATTGGTGGCGTATTTATAAATAGATCACCCTGTGTAAATGCACGCATATGCAATAACCCTGTAATTTGCACGTGTGAAAGGGATGTATTGTCAGATTAATAATCTAGAAATTATAGAGAATACATACATACATTTATATTCATAGCCTTCGCATGCCTCCCTCTAATCTCAATAAACTAATTAAATCCAAATCAACTACTCCTCATGCACCCTGCCTTGTTTCTACAGCATTCAATCATCTACTTGAGAAGTAAAATTATTGGAAATTGGTGGCGTATTTATAAAGATCACCCTGTATAAATGCACGCATCTGCAGTAACCCCGTAATTTGCACGCGTGAAAGGGATGTATTGTAAGATTAATTGAAAATCTGAGGACTACGTAACAGGCAATCACAATCCATTGGAAGTGACATTGTGTAGAGATGTCTATGTAGGTCACATCAAATCAACAATACTATTCTGCATATGCCCAATGTACAAACACCACACACATGAATATTGTACAACTACTGCATATGCAATGTGTCTTCTTTTGATTGTGAGCTACATACACCCGGCTCATTGGGTGCCACCCGCTCCATTTGATGCCACCCGGCGTATTAGATGGCTTATTAGACGGTTCATTAGATGTTCTTAGGTTTTTTTCGGTAAAGTCACGTAGGTAAAAAAATAAAATTTATAAAAGTAACATAAAAAATAAAATAAAAATCACGACGTTTCGGAGGCAACACAAGCTTCCGTCTTCAGGTGGAACCGTCACAGCACGATAGCTGTATCAAGTGAGATAAATTCCAAGAAAACAGTCCTTGTATATATACTGGTTGAGGGTGGGTTCATTAGATGGCTTATTCGATGGATTATTAGACGCTCCTAGAAGATTACACGTACACCAAACTTGCGCCCGGTGTCGAGAACGTTCTTACAGATCTTTGTCGCACAGGCGCACACACACACACACACCACGCTTAGAAGATGTCACCCCCCCGCCCCAACGATTTGTCTCGCACTCACGGCCAACATCTCGGTCACACACAAGTACCTGGCGGGGTGACTCAACGCCAGCATTGTCTCTGTACGTGCGCATGAGAACTCATCCGTGAGCGCCGAGAGTGATGATGGTGGTGGCGATGCTGATGATGATGTCGGTGACTGTTAGGATGATGTAGCAGCTGATCATGACGATGACCGTGGTGTTGCTGCTGCTGCTGCGACTGTGTTTTTATTTGTATCGTACAAGACGGTGAGATATATAGAGTTAAGAAGAGGCAAACCCAGTCACATATCTTTATGAAAACAAAGACACAAACACACTCCAAGACACATACACGGGAAATCAAAGGGAACATTAATATATAGCATTTACGGTTTACACCCCACACTGCTGATTTATGTTGGCAGCGGTCCGTGTGCTACGCTGCGAACTCGACGTTCCGAGTTCAATTCCTGCTCAAGGCCACCGCCATTCATTGAGTAGGTACGCAAACATCTGTCAAAACTTGAGCCCTCACTGTACGCACGTGTACTTTTTACACCCCCCCCCCCACCTGCGTACGGACGCTTGACGCATCCCCCCCGAATCTTATAGATCAAGGATGAATAATTTCGATTTAAAGCTTTCGTGACTGCATGGATTCATCTTCTTGGTTCTTTCGATAAAGTCACGTAGAAGGGAAGTATTAAAATAATAAAAATAAAACATAATAAAATAATTCTCACGACGTTACGGCCACAACGCAAGCAGCCGCCCCCTTCTACGTGACTTTACCGAAAGAACCAAGAAGAGGATGAATAATATGAACGTGTTTAAGCAAACAGATGGTCCACCACCGGCTGCATTAAAGAATCAGGTTGCGTACCTTTAAAACGTTTGTCTGGTGTCGCCGACTGAACCCAGTCGAACAGGTCACGTGTTATTGATCCTGGCTTCAGCACCCCCCCCCCCCCCCGTTTCCTATGTGTACATGGTCAGTCAACCTCCCCCCCCATACGCAAGCAGTACGCATTTGGGTTAACCCCCCCTCCCCTCTCCATGCCTACGTACTAAATGGATGGCCCCTACGTGGTGTGATGTGTAAACAGAGCCACTAAGGGAGACAAAGGCAGCCGGGTGTGGCGCCGACTCCCCCACCCCCATATTGAAAGGTGAATATTGGAACATCTTTTTAAGCTTCTTTTTCTATCGTAGAAATCTTTGTTTAAAATGCACTTAAACAGAAATTGTATGTGTGCTGAAATAAAATAATCACCTTACTTCGGTGCATTGCCCTCGTGATCTCTCTTCATCATCGTCCCTTGAGGAGTCAGTTGAGGGTACTGTACTTTGTTGAGGGCTGGCAGACGAGGAACCGAGGCGCCTTTTGCTCCGCGCCTTTCAAGTTCGCGATCGCAACAACGATGTGCACATTTCGCGAAATGTGTGGACGCTACAAAATGTTTCGTTCTTACGATTGGAACAGGCAAAGATCGATCCACAAATGCGATCACCCCCCACGATCCTTTGAATGCAAGGATCCACCCCCAGCAGCTGCACGTGAACTGATCTCATCGCTCCGTCTCCCTCGTGGATGTCTCTCAGATGCACTCCACACTCGTTGACTGCCACTCCGGTCTTATTCTTGACCATCGTCCCTTGTATCCGTGACGCATCCGGCCCGAGCCCACTTACTTTTTTTTCTATAGTTTGGATGATGTAATTCACCTTCATAAGTTCTCTGATCCACGTGTTCCTCTTCCTGGCTCTCAACGTATTCCAAGGCGTGCATCTCTCCATGCCCCTTAGCGCACTCTTTAGAATTTTTTTCTCATTCATCATCATTGTGTTTTGAATCCATACGCAGGTGGTGCACACTGATTAAACACATTCTCCTTGAAGCGCATTGCTGTCTGGCTTCTCATTATCCACTTCAGAACATTCAAAAAAACTACACGCATAGAGCTTGGTGGCTGTACTGCTGTGGAAACGCTTCTATGCGTTTTTGGGGTCGTACCACCTGCTGTTCGCATTATGCCGGATGTTCCACTCCACGTGCTGGCGATTCTAATTCACGAAATGGATGAGAAATACGCGGTACAACCTGTAAACAAATCGGAGAGCAAGCGAAAACTAGCGCAACAGACTTGTATTTTTGAACATACGTTTGCAATATTTTGCTGCGGCTTGAGCAGCTTGCTGAATGACGCGAACACTTGCTTTTTCCCGCACGCGATAGAAAAATACGCAACTTAAAGTAACTGTGAAGAGACAACAAATGGCATCGAGTCCAATAGCACAGGGACCGCAGAGATAAAAAGTGTACGAACAATTGCAAATAGATATAACGTTACAACACCCGACAGTTTCAAATTAATTACAGAATATGAATACATTCGCGAACACAATTAAAAAAATCACCAAAAAGTACGGTAAACTGCTAATACATTTGTACACATTTTCTGTTTGGATTATGGACGACGTGTGGATGAACCCCCCCCCCCCCCCCCTGGCCTCCAGCACAAAAATTAAATTAAGATAAATGGTCGGGTCACTGAAAACAAAGTGTTTCTCGGTCTCCTGAAACATCCCCTCCTTCCGAGCTCCTTCGAGCATAGGCCTGTGGAGGGGCATCCATAAGCCTTCTTCATCGGTGTGACTCGTGTCTACACGCCGTGCACACAACGGGGCCCTTAGCACAACTCGATTGGTGGATCACGCCTGGTGGATAAACGTGTGGGTACCTAATCTCTCTCGACACTGATAGTGGAACCAATGCCCCTTTGATGGAGGGGGAACCGATTGTCAGTGATGTGAGTTCCCAGGATTACCGTTCACCTCTGTCCTCTTAATACACTCAAAAAATTATCAAGATGATGCATATTGTATGCGCAGCGATGACATGCCCTGGCGAGTCAAATTCTGCAAAACTGGCACTGACAACAGTGATGATTGCTTTAAACAATACCAACATTTTTTTCTCCATTTTTTTTACATACGTACCCAAATTTGTGTGCATTTATAACTCTCATACTGTTTAAAACTATTTAATTTTGGAACCGTAAAGCTCTTCAGCAGCGGTAATAATTCAAGTTACATTCGTCTCAACGGACTAAAAAAAAGTGAACCTCGTGGGCAAAAAAAAACAGATGCAGATTTCCTTTGGCTGGATTTTTTTTGCAGAGAACTTATCTCAGCGTGCAGTTGAAATTATCGAGAGGTGGTTCTTCTTCACCGTGATATTGTCATGGCAACGAGCCACAGAGGGGCTGATGCCCAATAGTCACATTGAGCCCTGTATCCAAAAGTTGTTCCCTATATGGTTGATGTCCCACACCCATCCATTACACTAAAGGATATATATTGTATCAAAATGTTTTTCCAAACATACTGATTTTGGCCTGGCAAAACAAACAAAAACAAGCTTCACCAGTTTGAAACGCGTATCCAAGTTCCACATCTGTCGCTAAGACGTAAGAGTTTTTTATGTTCTGCTCAAAGATAGTTTCACTTTTGAACAGCACTTCGTACATGGACACCTTCAGCTTGCCCCGAGGGTCGCAGAATCACAAAAAAAGCCACGGGAAAAGATGGCGCTCCGGGCCACTCACAGGGCGCACCGCACGCACGTTCCGGGATTCGCGGCGCACGGCGGCACGACGCCGGGCACCTCGCCGCCGCCGCCGCCCTTGCCGGCCGCGCCGTCCCTGCCGTTGAGCGCGACGAGCGTGTACACCGTCCCACCGCTGCCCCGGTGGCTCGACGTCCAGCTGCCGTTGCGCATGCCCGACGGGTGGACGCTCAATGCCGTCTGCCCGCGGTAGAGCTGCGCTCGCGCCTCGCAGAAGCCGAGGCGACTCAGCAGGATGAAGAAGTCGCGACGGAACGTCTTGGTGAAGACGGCGTAGAGGAAGGGATTCGCGCACGAGTTCAGCGGGTAGAACACCACGACCAGGATCTTGGAGTGCGACACCGTAATGAGCGGCAGCTTGAACGCCGCCGAGATAGCGAAGAAGGAGATGGGCGCCATGCAGATGAAGTCCGTGAAGATGAGTATGGCCATGCGCTTGGCGATCTTGGTGTCCTGGTTGCCCGAGATGTAGTTGGGGTTACGCACGGTCACGTAAATGTGCACGTAGCAGGCGCAGATGATCACGAACGCCAGCACGTTGAGCGAGAGCACGGTGACCACGTAGGCCTGCGCCACGAACGTCTCGACCTCCATGGGCAGGCAGATGCTCACCTTGGAGTAGCTGCTCACGCCGTAGAGCGGCATGCCGGCCAGGACCACCGAGAACAGCCAGCCACCGGCCATGACGCCGAGCGCCTGGCGGAAGCGGATCTTGCGGTCGAGGCGCATGGCGAAGGTGATGGCGTGCCAGCGCTCCACCGTGATCACCATGAGCGTGTAGACCGACAGCTCGCTGGCGAACACCGACACGAAGCCCGCGATGTTACAGCCGGGCCCCGTCTGCCAGTCGATGGCGTGGTTGTAGAACTCGCTGCGGCTGTACAGGTCGAACCCGGCGATGATGAGCAGGTAGATGCCCATGCAGAGGTCGGCGAAGGCCAGGTTGCACATGAGGAAGCGCGGCACCGTCGGCTTGTAGTGGCTCGTCAGGATGATGAGGAGGACGAAGAGGTTGCCGACGATCGCCAGGAGGCTGACGAACCAGATGCTCATCCGCAGGAACTCGTCGCCCATGATGTCTTCGCATGGGTTGAAGGCGTCGGGCTTGGGCAAGCAGGTGATGTCGCGCGGGACGCAGAACTCAAACGGGTCACCGCCGTAGGAGTGCTCGAAGGTGGCCGAGCCCTTGCTCTTGGTGACGCGGATCTGCTCCCCGAAGCCGACGTTGGTGTCCTCGGGCTCCTCCAGGAAGGGCAAGTAGTAGTGGCCGCTCTGCGCCGACCGGTCGTCCTCCCCGGAGCTCCACGCCTCGCCGCTGCTGCCGTTGGCGTCGATGCCGAGTGGAGGCGCCTTGCCCGGCGTCAGGGCCGCCGCCCTGCGTATGCGCGAGCGGTACAGGGTCGTCTGGTTGCAATGCAGCTCCAGCGACCTTCTTGATTGAGGGCGAGAGAGTGCAAAACACACGCAAAAGCAATGTTGTGTGTGTTTTTTTCTCTTTAAACGAGCCTGTATTTTTTTTTTATTATATTAAGCAATGTTTGCAATTGCTTTTTAATTTGTATTTAAGCTTTTATGGAACAACTCACGGACCTGATACATCCAGTCACGTGTTCCAGTTGGAGGATCTCCCATCGCAAAAAGCCGACCCAATGCAACTAAGCTATGTACCAGAGGAGGGGAGGATAAGTGATGGATGAAGGGGTAGGGGCCCGCTGCAATGTTGTGTTTTAATTATGATTGTTCTTATTTACTTCTAAGTGAGACGGTGCTTAGAGTAATCGTCGTACAGCTGCAACGGTTTTTTCCTGATTGCGCTGTAATGCTCTTCAATAGTTTTGTGGCTTTTGGTTTGTCGTGGCAGAGCACAGTAGGCCCAAAGGCCTTATAAACGTTAAGTGGCCAGACACAGACAGCACTGTTAAAGTTTGTAATGGATAAGAGTTGACACTTTTCTAGAATCGACCAAGGTTGTAAGAACGCTTTGGATGGGATTCCGAAGCCAGCAAAAAGACAGCACTAATAGTTGTCCAGAAGATAAGCGCAAAACACTTTTTTTGAATCGAGCAAGGTCATAGCAACAAAACGGAACTCGCCTGAGAGAGGAAAAAAATAGCATCGCATAACTGCGAGGGAATTGTGATGGCTTAGAGGAAGGCCTTCATCCAGCAGTGGATAGATCATGGCTGATGATGATGATAGGAACATGAGAAAAACAGGATGTGGAATTTCAATGTTCCAAAGAGTATAATGCGATGCAGAGTGAATACAATCAACTCTTAACCATTCATAGTTTTGATTGTTCTTATAGCAGCGCAAGGCTATCATGAAGGCCATTTGTTTCACAGATGAGTATAGCCTGCAGTATGATAATTGTTTTTTTACCCTTTTATCTGGCAACAAAACTGACACCTTTTTTACAAGGAGTCATGTTTGCATAGACCACAATTCCTGCAGTCGGAATGCAAAAAAAAACATAACTCTGATAATGTATGCACTGTCCTTAAAGTTGATTGGTCCACACCCGAGACAGCTTTCCTTAGAGCCTAGTCTCACATGGTGTTGGACCACATGATGCCAAAAGGCGCACAACTCAAAGACAATGCACCATCAGAGTATGAGAGCTCGGGGTAAGCATGAGGTTCCAATGGTGTAGCCTGCAGTAGTTTCACAGTAAGAGACAATAGTAATGTTTAGGTTTTATCCATGTATTGAATGTAAGTAGTTGCTAAGTAATTTAAGAGCAATTTAGAAACTTGACCAAATTAGGACTGTGACACCGACCGGTACTACCTCTTTCTCGAATAATTTTCGCCGGAATCTATTTTACGTCCACTGCGGCGCGGATCGCACGTGCGTTCGTGTTGGGTTCAAGATTCCCGCAAATGTCGACCAGGGCGGCCGTTGGGGGACGAACCGTGGAGGCGTTCACAAAAAACAAAGCGTCGAAAGAAAATGAGCCACAGCTCGGCCTTGCCAAGGAGCCAAAGGGCAAAAGGCTCACCCCAGCTGCCGCTTCATGCCGCGGAAGGCGCAGCAGTGGCTCGGGTAGGTGAGCGACGTGTTGAGCAGGGCCTTGAGCACCGACGTTGGTGGAAGATGCTTGAGGCGCGTGGCTGCTTCGGCTCGCAGGATGCGCAGGTTGTCCAGGCCCTGGCTTGGCAGGGACTCGATGGCGGTCCAAGACACGTCACTGGAGGTCCCACGCAGTGGTGGAGGGCGGGAAAACGAGTTAGAACAATACGGGAGCTTTCTTGACAGTTTTTAAATTTAACAAATGGTGTTACCCTTTCTGGCAGTAAAACAGGTGCCAAGATGTTAAAACAAGGAATCCTGTCTGCATCAACCACACGTGCTGGTGGTGAACATGCAAACAAAAAAACATGCTCCGATAATATTTGCATTGTCTTTGAAACTGATTGCTCTACCAAAAGCTGTCTATGGTGTGGAGTTTCAAAGACAATGCCATATTTTATCAGAGCATGTTTTGTTTGTTGCATGTTTGTCACAGGTACGTGTGGTTAATGCAGACAGGATTCCTTGAATAAGGATTCCGTTTGGTGTTTCAACATCTTGACACAGCTGTTTTATCGCCAGAAAGGGTTCAACATATTGTTATGAGTTAGAACAATATCATCGTTGGCATCGTCGTCGTCATTATCGAGTAAAAAAAAAATTCACACGTAAAAACAAAGTTTTTCACTATAAATCCTTTATATGCGTGGCATCGGTTTCATTTTATTATTCATTTCAGTTTTTCTTGAGTAAGAGTTTCATTTTTATCACATTGGTATTTGAAATTAAATATGAAATTTTTTTTTCCTAAAAAGTGGAAAATTTTGGAAAACATTTTTCACGAAAATAAATTCTCACGCACAACGAGTCTGTGTGGAAAATGTCAGCTCGATTAGATCACGGGAAGTGGGTTAAAAAACGACCGAAAGATTTGCACGGTCCTAAGCAAGCAAGCAAGTGAACTTAATATAAAGGATTAAATAAAGGTCGAAGTGATTTCTTGCTCCGATGTTCACTGGGGCGGTACTCATATCTTGTTTAATCACCCTGATTGCTGTGGTGTAAATTCTTTCTATTCCTATGGTGCGAGCAGATTAAATCCATAGGATAACCTCACTTTCCCCCACATAGAGGTTTATTGACCCCGAAGAGATGATGGACTTCGTCAAACTCCAACCAGGATTTGATGTGAATATATGCATTAGACTTAAACGTTTTAAATTGTTGTCAATATTAATTGCTACTTTTTTGCTGTTTTAGTAGAAACCCCAGTTGCTGATATAATGACAAGTTCGCCCCTTCACCCGACTTACCACCATCAGATTTTTTTTATCTGTGGGTTTTTTTTTGTGAAGTCTTAGAACTTAAACATCGTATTGTTTATTATGCTGTGTCATCATCCGTCCCTACAGCTGTGTTGGAAAACGTTTTCTCAGAGTTTGAACGCCGAATTTGATTGACTGTAGTCAACGATGGGTGATGTAGATATATATTAATAATTCGAGAATATCTAATAGTGGCCATGAACAAAATAACTCAAACTTATAAGTCTATTACATGCATTCACGTTAAATTGATGTCAGTATCTCGAATAACATTAAACTATTCCACGTTCTCTTTGGTAAATGCACTATCGGACAGCCTGCATTTACGCGAGAGAGCACTGAGGCAGGCTTCATAACGCAAGTGTGTCTGTGCGTGTGCACGAGCCGCCCTGTTTAACGTACAGGTAGTCCGGACTTCTCAGCACGCCGGCGAAAGCGTTGTTGTCGAGCTTCTGCAGGTGTTCATTTCTGTACAGCTCCCTGCGCGGGAGGAATGACAAGACCGCGGAGCACAGACTTTCGTGAGATATACCGCGCGGCGCATATACGCGTGGTGCGAAATGAAATGGTACAACGTGAATGACGTGCGGCTGCCAGAGATGACTCACACTCGGTGGAGTCGGCTGCCGTTGAATGCGTGGCTCTTCACTTCTCTGATGCCGTTGTTGTACAGCCTCCTGTTGTACAACGATGTAAGCAAACGAGATGTGGGCAATCATTGTTCTGACCATCATCGTCATCGGCCATCATGAATCCACTGCTGGATGAAGGCTCCCCCAAACCATTGCCATCCCTTGTGACAAACCGGCCGGCAACCCTCCGATGAGCACGATTGGCGAGGTACGGTGCGAAAGAAGTACAACGTACGTACAATAGCTTGTGACCGACCCGACGTGCAGCATGTGTAAATTAAACGTGGCAAGAAAAATCTGGACATTCCAACATCAATGGCGAATAATATCTTAACCAATCCTGGGTGCCACCCCTTCGCAAACCCGCACTGACCAGTTTGGTGAAGTAGGGTCAAACAACCCCCGTGAATGACATGGCACGTGCAGGATCTTCATCCAGAAGTGGATTGACAAATGACTCTAAATTATTACTTGTGATCATTGTATCCGAGTGCACACTGCACTTGGACATTGACGTACAATTTTATGATTGTGACCGAATCAGTGATTGTCATAATATTTCAAAATGCCTGAACAAAACAGAATTTGTGAAAAAAATATTTTTGTGATTTCTATGCGTATAACTAGAAAATGTTGAGAACCAAATTGAGTACATTTGGGCTCCCTAATTTACAGCTGGATATTGATTGATTTTACTCACAGGGCAAGGGAAGCCGAGAGTTCTCAATTGCATGGTCATGTGATCAAGACTTCTGCAGCTGCTTCTCGTTTATCAGATCACCTACCGAGCAATGCCTTCCTCAAGCGTGCATCCATTTGCAACGAAAGGATGTTGTTGTCTGCCTACGAAGTGTAACATTACAATCTCAAAGGCAGCTAAGAGAACGAATGTGAAAGCTCTACCAAGCAATTAAGTGTGCTCATACACCCCCTTGGTATCGTGATTACGTCACTGCTATTGAATTCCATTCCATGGTACGGTCTCACATGGCTGAAATGTATAGGCACTTCATTATTGTTTTATTGTTAGTGTGCATCATCATCACTGCCATCATGATCAAATGTAAATGCCCTTCATCATGTAACACGCAAAAATATCCCGCATGTATGTACAAGACAAACATTTCAACCAATGAACCGATATGTTTTGGTGGAACACTCACAGTATGAGGGTGTCTGAGCTCAGGCCTTCAAACGCGTTGGCAGGAATCAGGGGCATGTTGAGATTGTCAGCCATCTCCCTGGGGCAAACAAAGAAAAGACGTCACCCTATCAGCGGACAGACAATGGCAATCGGAAGCTGGTCAAATCCCACCTTGGCTAATCGATGCGTGCATGCATGGCAGACACGTGGCTCTCGGATCGGTGCCTTATTCAATTGTCTCACGATGAGAACAAAAAAAGTTGAACAAATTAACCCTTAAAATTTTGATTTAAAGCTTTCGTGACTGCAGGGATTCCTATTCTTGGTTTTTTCGGTAAAGTCACGTAGAAGGGAAATAATAAAATAATATAAATATAAAAAAATAAAAAATTAATATAAATATAAAACAATAAAAATAAATTGTTTTATATTTATATTATTTTATTATTTCCCTTCTACGTGACTTTACCGAAAGAACCAAGAATATAAATTAACCCTTCTTCAAGAGGTGTGTCTATCCCTCACCGGTCGCTCCATCGTACGGCTATGATCCATTCTGTGATTAATGTGAGAGTTCTGGATCATTTGGCGTGAAGAATATGGTTTCATTAATTTAGATTATTTTAACTGAAGGAACTCCAAATGTAAAAATAGTTCACCGTGGCCAAGATGAGTTGTGCATCGATCAAACTGTCTACCTAATATTTACAGTTGGTCTGGAAACCCCTTCTCCCAGCCATCTGTACTGTTGACTTCCTGTCCCTGTTCAAGCCCAAGCTGAAGACCATCTTTTTCCCACTGCCTGTGACTACTTCTCTTAATAAAAAAAGTATGCATACTATTTATGTATATGATCTTGAGATGCAGTTACAACATAAATCCAAATAATATGGTGCAGTAAAAGCTTTCCCAAATCGGAACTCGAGAAAGTCAGAATTGGATGCAAGTCGGAAAAAATGGCCTAAGTAATTACCCTGCACTTGACAGGATATGGCTTAAAGCTCCATGCTAATACATTTTAATGAAATTTGAGATGCGCTTGTCAACAATAGGAAATGTAACATTCTTTCCCCGATCACTTTGATGAATATTTTACAATCCACATGCATTTGCGCACTATCAATTCTAAAGCTGTGTACTTATCTGATGGAATTTGGTCAAATGGAATTGGGTAAACCCATTTCCTTGGACGCCACATGCTATGTTGGTATGCTCTCTCGTTTTTTTTCCCCTTCATATTTGAAATGTATTACGCACATAAACAAAATACATTCTCTTTCAGAAAAAAAAAAACGTTCCCACATTTCCCGTCCAGTGAACCTCAGCCCCTCCACATTTGCTTCAGGGTGATTGTCGGAATTATTTAACGTTATTAAATTATTAATTCAGAACTTCGTACCCGTGGGCACACCACAATGAATGTAAAAAGAGAAAGAAACAGCAAGAGGATGGGATGCTGGGACGGAAATTCCCCCAAAATGGACAAAGAGAGCACGGCACAAGATGAGCAGCAGCAGAAACGAAGAAAGAAGGAGGGCCGAACAAGACAGGGCGGAAGGGGAGAAGGATGATGTCGGAGATGAGACAGTGATGATGATGATGATAGGATAGTGAAGAGAGGGAGAGAGTAGGAAGGAGCAAGACACAAGTGAACCACACGGAGCAGAGTCTGTTTTCACAGGGGGCTGGGAAAGGGGAGGGATTCAGAGTGGGGGTGGCCACACAGAAGTCACGTGATCTATGGGAAACTTGACTACGTGTTCGTTAAATGTGCTCGATGTTAATTACAGTAATACGTCGGTTTACGTCCGGGATACGTTCCTGAAAGGTTCACCGAATATCTAAACGATGTATATCAAAGTGATTTACAGGGTAGGTGTAGGAGAAGGCCGAGGCGACGGATACAAAAAAGTACGGATGACGCCGTGGGGTTGAGGCGACGCAAATCGGGTTGGTGGCAATTATGAAGTGACGACTTGAGACAGTAAATCTAGCTGTGATGGTCCCACCTGATGACGGAGACTTGTGTTGCCTCCGAAACGTCGTGATTTATTATTTTATTTCTATTATTATTACTATTATTTTTTATTTTTTACCTACGTGACTTTACCTAAAAACCTAAGAGTATGAATCCCTGCAGTCACGAAAGCTTCAAATCGAGAATTAAGTGACGACGTATTTGCGAAGCAAAATAAAAAGCGGGTGAGATGTAAATCGGGGTATTACTTTACACAGAAATGTAATGTCAACGTATTTATTTGCAGGATGCCTGACATCTCCAGTAATGGGGAAGATTCTCGGGCAAAATCAGTGTGGCTGCGAGGCGTTTCGCTGTGTTCACAGTGCAGGGCGTGTGGAGGTGGAGGTGGTGGTGGTGGCGGTGCAGCTCGCTTTGGAGTCAACAACAAATCCGGGGTCACTCGGCGCGGTTTTGGAGCCGGCGATCAATGCGGCCGGCCGCTGGTGATGCACTCACAGGATGAAGCCCATGATCGTGGAGCGGATCCATCGCAGGTTCGGGAAGCTGCTGATCCCAGTGTTGGTGATGGTGCTGAGCGACAAAGAGAGCAGAGCGGCGTCAGCGATGCACAATTTTTGGTGCCGCGGCGGCGAGATGTTAACTACCTCGCCTTGTATGCAGGAGGTCGTGGGTTCAATCCCGACGTCGACGCCTGTTGTATATTTGGAGTTTGCATTTCTCCCCGTAGTAGTGTGGATTTCCTTACAGGTCTTCCGGCTTTTCCCTCCACATTTAGTAACATGCACTTGGAGCATTTGGCTGTTCTAAATATCCACGCGATAAGCCACTTGGTCGAGCCCACTGAGGTATTGACTTATTTTTCAGAAGCGATATATTGGTCAACAAATGCCAGGCCAGCGGGGAAGAATAGACCAAGACACCACCCCAAGTGATGCTCTCTACAGCTCCCTCTAGTGGAGGCGCTTCCACCTGCAGTGGTGGTAATCCAGCAATTGCAGGTCTGCACCTTTTCTCTCTAATTGTTTTTCGTCGACCATTGTGCGTTGTCATTTATTATTCATTGTGCCCGTTTCCTCGCCTCCAGACAAAATCTTGTCAATATTTTTGGCCCCAAGTGGAAATGAGTTGTCGTCCGATTTCAATGGATATTCAATGCTCAACTAACACCTGCTGATACGCTAATTATGGCAGACATTAACATCGCAGGAAACCTCGCGGCGTTATTTATGAATCGGTGTTCATTTTACCAAGAACATTTTCTGAACAAAAAATTAGCGCAATGAAGCAAAATATGCCCCAAAGGAAATGTCATGTAAATGTGAATTAAATAATAAAAGCACGTATTGTGAAGTCGTCAGGAGTACTTACAGGTACTTGAGATTGGGGAGGTTTTGGAGAGCTAGCGGATGTATGTGAGTAAGATTCTTTGCGTGTTTAATCTCTCTGTAAATGGAAAGAAAAAAAATCAACGACAAGAAAGAAAACTCACACCCTCTTTAGAAAATAGTACAGAATTGAAATAATGAAAGTACAGTCTTTTGTCCGACAATGCGTGTTTTCACAACGCAAATTGGATATAATGCGATGAATGTATATTAGGGAACGCCTTTTTTTAAAACGCGGATGCGAAATGGATATAACTCGATCGAGCAAGCGGATCTACGTCGCGCGAGTAAAAATAAGCGGTCGTGTGACTGCCACGGTGTGGCACCATCACACAAGGCATCGGGATGCTGCTGGATGCTTCTACAGTACATGGCACCCACGTGCCTCAGTCTCTCTTCAGCCTGCGCACGCATTTCACGTGTTATCGCGGACACGACTTGTACTAATTTTAGACAAATTCATGCAATGAGCTTCAAGTGATCGCTCAGCGTGAACAACAAACAGACTTGAGAGTGCTACTAAATGATGTGCCTGCGGGATTAGCGGATGTGTGTCTGCGTTGCAATGCTCACAGGTACTTGAGCTCCACGAGGTTGGAGAAAGCATTCGCCTGAACGTGTCGCAGCTGGGTGGCGATGGAGAAGAATCTGGATTGAGAAAAGGCATCAAAGAAGGTGGACACGGGGTGGGTGGGGGTGGTGTTGGTTGAGACCGGAGGTGGTGGAACGAAATCATTCTCGGAGGCTTGGTGGTCAGGCTTCTACTCGACCCTTAAACCCGCCAAGGTTTAATCGCATGGGTACCGCCTTTGTGGGGAAGGCACTCCTCGTCACAGTAATGTGGAATTTCTACAAGTATTTTCAGGTCTGAGAAAAGGAGAAGGAGCGCCACTCCACACTCATTTGAGCAGGAAATCGCTTTGGCTTGTGCGTAATATATCAAGTATGTGCTATATATATATACTGCCCAGGCTTTTTTTGCAGGGTGTAATGTAATCCTTGTGATGGCAATAGCAGCTTTTGTTTGGTTTTTGCCTTAAACATTGATAGTGTCAGGTGACCGACAAATTGCATCAACAGGGCTGCCCAAAGAGACCAAATATGGGCTATTTTTCACGCACAGATGGAAAATACTCGATTATGGTTATGTTGAACGCTCAGTTGTAGGTATAAAATCCGTGTCTGGCTATAAGCGACCACAAATGTCGTTCGAAGCGATTTTTCAGCGACTGAAAATTCAATTAAATAAACCCGCTGTGACGTGCGGCTGAGGTTTGAGGCTTCGAGTCGGCGTCGGGAGGGCCCCAAGTGCCTGTTGCGTTTCGTTTCGACGGCCGTTTTATGAAAGCCAATTTTTTTTTATTCACCATCCCAGCTGGTGCCAAACTAAATCGCTTCTCAAATCCCTCCGCTTTTGCGTGAAGTGTTCGACTTTCCCCACCAGGGCCAGGGTCGCCCCCACCCCCCCCTGGAAGGAGCGGCGTGCCCCCCTAGCGTGCCCCCCTAGCGTGCCCCACCCCACTCCGCCCCCCGTGTCGTAATCCCTCGCCTTCGTACAGGAGGGCGCTCTGTGTGCTGCGGTTGATGCGAGGTCAGTGGTCAGGAGGCGTCTTGCGGGCCCGGCCCCTCCACTGAAAGACGGCCACACTCCTGGGGCAACAGTGCCGGCCTGGAGCCAATTTTTTACCGCGCGATATCCAATAGCTTTCCCCAACGGGACCCGTGCCCCCAGGATTTATCCTGGCCAACGTTTTGGACTAAATATTTTGACAGAACCGCGGCACCAAAAAGGAGGGTTCTTTTCCCTTTCTGCTGCCCGTCTCCAAAGCGGTGGTTAATGGGCCAAGTGGAGAAATGTTGCCAGGGAGGCTCTACGGCGGCTCAAAACGCAGCTTAGCATGACATGATTTTCCTGGAAGAAAAAAAATTGTACGTTTTCATTGCAACTCAAGCAAGCACCTAAAAACGTGCCCGTGTGTGTGTGGGTGTTACAGGGCTGCTAGGCAGCTGGCTTTGTGAGAAGGCAACACTGAGATGGTATTAATCTAATATTGCCGCAAATCACATGGTTGTGCGAGCCCTCATTGTTCAATTTCCCTTTCAGTGACTGCCGACATCTTTCCAAATCATTAAAGGCTTTCAGTTTCTGTGAAGCTTATAAAAGCTAATGTATCAATTACCGCCACATTTTGACGACCTTCATCTGAATGATGTGCTTTTGATTTAAACAATAAACTTCTTAAATGTACATCTTAGCTGAAAAGCAGATTTACACTTTTTTTTTTTAGATTTCTCAAACAATGAGCTACGAAGATGAAGTAGACCAAATGCATAAAAAATTGAATCTTTTTTTACGATAAATTTGGCGTCATGCTGGTGAACAAGAGCGGAGGTGATCTCTTGAGTTCACGGATGGCAGGGACATGAAGATAATGAGCGCCTTTTTCAAAATGAGAGAACACAGAAAGTGGACAACAAAGAGCCCAGATGGGGACACTGCATGGAGAGATTAAAAGAGAAATTGTAAATAAATAAATATTGGATTGACCTGATTCTGATGGACAGTGCTCAGCTTTAACACCACACAAAGGGGTGCGTTACACGGACTAGAACTCCTGAGTCTCATCCAGACCACCAGCTCAGTAGAACTAAATGTTTGGCCGTTTATTTATTTATTTGACCAACTCAGAGTTGGGAGAATGCAGACATCCCAACAAGCAACAATAAAAACAGCCTCAACTGAAGACCAGCTCGTTCTCGTTTAGGTTCATCAATACATATCATTGGTTCTTTCGGTAAAGTCACGTAGATAGAGAATAAAAATGTAATGAATTAAAAAAAAATTTAGCTTAAAAATGAAAGCAAAAAACCCACGACGTTTCGATCGCAACACAAGCGGTCTTCATCAACACGCGCGGTCTTCGTAAGCAGAGAGAAGACTGCTTGTGTTGCGATTTGAATTTCTATCTACGTGACTTTACCGAAAGAACCAAGAATATGAATTCCTGCAGTCACGAATGTTTTAAGTCAAACTTCATTAATACAGTTATCAAAGTTCACTGCCGCAACAGTATATGCTTCTGGGAATACCATACATGGAGAGGACGAGTACCTTTACACTATGGGGACTACATTACCACGTTGTGTGTTGTTAAATCTATTTGTTTCCAGCCACCTTATTGGTGCTGTTGTGCTGTATTTTTTCATCGTTTACAGATTTAAATTACAGCCCAAATGGCTCTGCCCCCAGAAAATGCAACATAGGAAGTGATCACACAGGCAAGTGTGATCGATGCAAGTAACATGCCAATATTACCAACTGTATGTATGTATGATGAACTTATTTACCACCGTACGTAGCCAACCGTGCTAATTGGATATACGGGAAATCGTTAATTACGTTCATGAACAAGATGGTTAATATAAAAAATATATTCCAGTTGGTAGGAAAGGTGACACTGATTCCAAGCAAGCAGATTCTAATCACTCATGAAGGATCGTATGTGGATGTCCCCACTTTCAACAATGGAGAAAAAATTACATTGTAAGGAAGATAATGGGGGGTGGGAAGTAATATAGAAAATATAAGACCCAGAATACCTACTAAAATCACCCAGGAATGTCTGTCCTTAACGCTCGTGACGTCACTCCACATCGACCAGCCCCCTCATTAATATTCATGAGCAAGTGACGTCCTCCAAATGGACACCCCCCCACCCCTCCTCATCAATAATCATGAGTGGGTGACGTCACTCAATATGGAGTACTCCCCCCCTCACTAATAATCATGCGCAAGTGACGTCACCCCACATGGAGCACCCTCCGTTCATTAATAATCATGAGCAGGTGACGTCACTTTACATGGAGCACCCTCCCCCCTCATTAATAATCATGAACAGGTGACGTCACTCCACATCGAACTGCCCCCCTCATTAATATTCATTATAAGGTGACGTCCTCCAAATGGACACCCCCCCCCATTCATAATAATTAGCGGGTGACGTCACTCCACATGGGGGGCCGAGGCGCCTCCTCCCCCCTCCTCGGCGTCAACTCACAACCCTCACTACAAAGGCAGAACCCTCACGTCACGCGATCTCCGTAACGCTGTTGAGACATTGAAGTAAAAAGGACGTCGTGATGAACAAGGGATTATAACCTTTAAATGAAATAGGTCTGTGTCACCGCGCCCTTACAAATTGCACACGAATTGATGCAATGAATATCACGTCGCGGTCTGCTTTTTGCTTGCAAGTTTCAGATTGGCTGCAATACACCCGTCCTTGGACGGGCAAAAGGCGAGTAATTGTAAGAAAAAAAACATCATTATCTTAGTCACATTCATCTAAAATATTTCATTCCCATTGTTGTTCTCCACCCACACCTCCGATTAGCACAGTTGGCTACATATGGTGCGAAAGAAGTCCAATATACATACAAAAGCTATTGCTAAATATTTTCCTGAGTAATTGTCAGAACTTCCTAAGTAAAATGTAATTACTAACATACTTCTTGCGTAACCGACGGCATTGTAATCACTGTAGATTGATGTGCATTGAAGGCATTATGCAGAGTAAAGTTGCAATGATTAGAAGACTTATAGGCAGCTTTTGTTGAATAAACTGCAATTGAAAACTTTTAAGTAAAATAGATTCATACTGGAAGTATATTAAAACACAAAAACAATGCGATAGAAACAAAATACAATTCCAAGTGTTAGGGGAAACTGATATTGTTGTTGTGGTATTGTGAGATTTGCTATCGTATGGTACCATGAACTTTATATCACAGCAATCCTCTTGTAGTGGGTTCACAAGCGACAGAGATGGCGTAGTCGAGGCACACTATGTATTATAACTTCACACAGCACAGGGCAACGTATACAACACTCGAAGGGGTAATGGCCCCTTTCACCCGTACTGGACTGCGATACACCCCTAGGCTATCTGCCTAACTAGTCTGGCCCCAGGTCCTCCGTTAAGGGTGCTAGGGGAGGTTATCTGACCCGGCCCTGGTCAAGGCACAGGTCACGACACCCAGCCAGACAGACCCGGCTCTTAGAAGAACATCGGCTCTGAGGCTCTGGGGCCGCGCCACTGGCTTGCCCTGCTTGGTCCTGAGAAGGACGGCGAGTCAGAGGAGTTCCAGGGCCTATCTGCCGGTCTTCAGTCTTCACTGGTTCTTCACTCGTTAGCTCCCCGACACTGTTCCCCGAGCCCTCTCGCTCCCCTCCTTTTATACCAATTTGCCACCGAGGGGTGGGGCTGTGTGGGATCACAGCATCCCCCCACAGCCCCCCAGGGTGGTAACCGTTTGCGGACGTGGATGTAGACACCCCTGTGTACTTGTCCGTTTCCCTCCCGTAACACCCCTACACTATTACAGACACCACCGAGCCGGAGTGAGCCAATGTTTGGATGCAGCACGGGCTGTAAACGCAAGTCGCAGGACGATGAAAAATGTGCACTCACATTTTTGTAATGTTGGGGAGGTCACTGAAGGCACCCCCCGGAATTTCTTCTATCATCGTGTCCATGAACCTTCTGTGTCCAGCACAGAGGGGGGGGGGGGCGGGGGGAGCACATTTGCAACAATCACTGGAAAATAAATATTGACAAAATTAAATAATAATACGGGCAGCAGGTTAAATACTTGAATACAAGGCACAGGAATGCTGGCGTGGTGATGAGATGTCATGCACTCAAGTTCGATTCTCGCTCACGGCCAACATCAGCGATGCACTTTTAAGACTAGATTTAAGCATTTTCTTTGGAGCTGCTTATTGTGTTTCATTTGTTGCCCTTCATCTGCTCCTCTGATCAGCACGGTTGGCTTATGCACAGTGTGAATGAAGTTCAATATACATGCATACATACACAAACATCGTGCAGTCACTGAACTTTTGTTGTCGTTTTCCCGCATCTCCGATTATCACGGTTAGCTACGTACGGTGCGAAATAAGTTCATCAACGTACATGTCATCAGTTAAGTTCGACCACCCGGCGCGGCAGTTGAAACAATGGTGCAAGTTTCTTAAACTCCCCCCCCGCACCCCACAGCAGTTTCAGTGGGTTCACCACAATTATCCAACTGGCATGTTGCGTGTGGTGGTGGTGGTGGAGCAAGCTGTGGCTTACTCCCACCCCCTTCCAATGTCTGGCGAGCCTGGCAGAATTGTCCAAACAATGCACCCAATACAGGGGCTTTCTAGAGCTCCCTCTAGTGGAGGCGTTTTTCATCATCCGTGGCGAGAGCGACCGCAGGGCTGCACCTTTACCTTACTTCGCGATATATATGGCAACGCATGAAGCAGAACGCAGTTGCCACTCTCCCAGAGTTATGCAACTTGAGGTGGTTACCGGTCACTGCCACGTAGGTAATGGGCACACTTTTGACGAGATTACGTCTTTTCAGTTTGGAAATGTTGCTGAAACGTCCGAAATAAAACAAGCCGTTCCTGTGTAACATTTAGAAAATGAAAAAAGTTCGCTGTATTTCATGAGGTTGCGTAAATGCCTTTGAACGTGAACAGTTTCAGTTGTGCCTGTTCAGCATTCCATAACTTCAGTAAAGAAAACAGTTATGGTTTCCGTCGTCCATTGCGAAGCACAATAATTTAGCCCGACTGTAGGCCCTTGAGGCTCGTAACTCGAAGATCTGAATGAACGTTATGGAGTTTAGTCATCTGCTGTGTTCAGTGTAAACAGTATAATAAACATGACATGAAAAGCTTTCTGAAGCAGCGAGCACTTGCAAAGCGGTCGTGAGACTCGCAGCCGATCCGCCGCTTTTTGCCACAGCCGGTGGAAAGTGAGCTCCACAAGGAGCCTTAACAAGGTCATACAAGCAACATCTCACACCCATAACTGCCTCCCGCCCCTCCCCCTCTCAGGCACCGTTTCTACGTTTTCCATAAACTTGGCTGTCATCACGGGCTGGAGGCAAGAATTCAACAGGCCAGTTTCACTTTCATGGGCCTGGCCTGAATTCTCTTCATCGCAGTTCGGAATGAGCAGAAGTTCAAATGTATTATGGTCAGTAATGTTGTGGGCCGTGGGAACATTTAAAAAAAAAGTGTAATAGTTTAGTTTAAAACTATTACACTTTTTTTTTATTGTACCAGGTAAGGCCTACCAAGCTATATAAGCCCTTTTTTGGAAGCGACCTGGCCACAATCAATAGCTCAATGCAGTGGCTTATCATGTC
Organism: Lampetra planeri; assembly: GCF_965212315.1. Classification (NCBI taxonomy): domain Eukaryota; kingdom Metazoa; phylum Chordata; class Hyperoartia; order Petromyzontiformes; family Petromyzontidae; genus Lampetra; species Lampetra planeri. The sequence goes on along the minus strand of NC_136124.1, from coordinate 4,273,620 downwards.
GAAATTCAAAGCAGCAAAATACTCTTAACGCGTGTTTCTAAATGTGGAGGGGAAAAAAATGAGGACCCTGAGAAAAATCCACGTGACCACGGGGAATATATGCAAATTCCAAATGTACAGGCGTCAGGGTCGGGGATCAACCCCATGACCTCCTGTATACCAGGCGAGGTGATTAACATCTGAGGCTGAAAATTGTATTCTGTCGAACTTGCGCAATAACTCGGCAAACTCGGATAAATCACGGAAACGTCACTTTGCTTATGTAATAAAGGTCGTGGAAGCAACTTCTGAATCAGGTTTGTTTATTATCTTTCTTTCACAACTCTCATCATATGGACTCTTCTGCTATCTAACTCCTTCACGCTGAGAGAGAGAGACTGGCTCTGCCACGTGGCAGGCTCTGGACCCCCGCTCCTGCGTGGCTTCTACCTTCGTTCGTTCCAGTTCTGACCACGTGTTGCCCGTCTCCACCCCTTTTAATCCCTGGGTCACGTGGTGCCTTTCAGCCAGTCCTGGGTAACCTCCCTGGAATCTTCCAGATTCCATCCTACGGTCCCAGGACCACGCCCCTAACTCATCCCCCCATTGGCTGTGGCTAAAGCCAGCAGGGCCAATCATCTCCTTCCAGGTGTCACCTTCCCATTACGTCAGGGCCACGCCCCTACACCTCTCCCCATTGGCTATGGACCTGGACCGGTAGAGCCAATCATTATAAACGAGTTGTGACCATTCAATCACCCAGGTATACCCTCACATTACACTTAAATCAATTCGCGTTCTGCAATTAAAACTGGGACCAACTCAAAGTACAATCCAGTTAACTGGGGTTGGGAACGTGGTATCAGTTCACGGTGACTTTGAAATATATAGGGGAAATATCTTGATCACGGAATATCATTGAAGTTGTCTTTTTTCCCTCAGAACTGTATTGTATGTTCTTTTTGTTTCAACTATGGGAGAAAACACATGCATAACAGGAGTGGGGAGAATATATAGACTCCATGCAGGAAGGTGCCTGGGTCAGTAATCGAACCCAGGGCCTTCTAGCCGCGAGGCACACCTGTTACCCCCATGCCACCCTGCTGCCCTCTTCCTCTGAATAAGCTCAAATGTCTGATACCTGGAATAAAAAAAATGCTGTTTCAGTAAATGGCTTCATCTGTTTTCATCTGTAGCAATCGTGCTATTCGGTTGTTTCTACATAAGTCTGTGACACATGACCAGCGGTTTCATCTCTGTATCCTGGGCTCAGCGATTATATAAGTGTAGTGACGTTATGGGTGTCACTATGGCGCTTAGCGCTAGCTACTGTCGTAGGAGGGTAAATGCACGTCGGGAGTCCTCCCCGCCACCAGACATGGAAGCTGGCCATAGGGGGCATGGTTCTGGTGGGGGTTGGAGGGGAGCAAGTGAGAACGTGCTACTCCGTGTGAACCCAAGAGGGCACGTGACCGAGACAGAGTAGCAAGGGGGCTGAAGGGGGCTCGAGGGACACATGACGGGGAGCCGAGAGCCTTCTGGCAAGATCCAGAAGGGGGCGTGGCCGAAGGCGGAGCAAGGCCGCGCTCGGGGGGTGGGGGTTAAGGGGAAGCCCCGTAAGCAATCGAGGCTCGTCGGTGGAATCAACCTTTGCTGCTGCGTCTCGTCATCTCCGGGTCTTCGGTCTTCGCTCGGCATCATGGGTCAGGCAACGTGTAGGCTGACTGACCCATTCATGTAGTTAATCCGCTGCTCACATAGTTAACTGTGTAGTATTCACTTAGCAGTAGAACCAGTGTACGTATAGTGAGTTACCCTGTTGGGGAGTTGTTAAATAAACGTATTGCATCCAACTCCAGTGTGTGCCTCCGTCCATCACACTACATAAGTAAAACCATCGTGACGGAAACCAATACACAAGTGCACACAGACCAAAAACGGTTCACTTGATAGCTGTCTCAAAAGCAGGGGCTCCAATTGTAGCAAAATAAGAAAATCTTTAAGTGACAAGGATGGTATGAAATCCATTCGAGCACTTTGATCAATGAGCCCGTGGGATATGCCGAAGCCCATTACTCAATCATCACTTTGTGGCCAATTGGGAGGTCACTCACCCACCTCCAATGCAATTTGTACTTCTGATGTCACATTTCATTTGATGACTACAACAGCAGAGGTGAAGAGAAAATGTTAAACAGAACAGGTTAAAACACTCCAATGTGTTTATTGTTTTGAAAATCTGCTGCTCCCAAACTGGAATCAGAATCTTGACTTCAAGCTTTCGTGACTGCAGAAGTCACGTCGATAGGTTCAAAGAAAAAAAAACTACGACGTTTCGATCACAACACAAGCGATCGTCATCAGGAGGCAAAAAAGAGGGGGAAAGCTGCTGAGGCAGACTGTTTTCAAGGTTTAAAATGGGTGTAGCCCAAGAGGCATAAACGAAGTGGGTGGGGCTAATGATGTTAATGTTAGAAATTAGCATGTTAATGTAAGATCGGAGGGCGACCTCCACGACGATCGTGTGGAGGCGGCTATGTTAATGTGAGAGATTAGCATATTAATGTAAGATAGGAGAACGGCCTCCACGTGTGGGTGGAGGTGGCTATGTTAATGTGAGAGATTAACATGTTAATGTAAGATCGCAGAGAAGCATCGTCGAGCTCGGCGAGCGAGGTGGCTGTGTTAGTGTGGGAAATTTAACCCCGCTGATGCCCACAACGTGAATTTGGCCCGATTCCAACTGGAATTCTGATGTGGCATTCATTCGGGCAAGAAGAGAGGGCCCATGCCGAGCCAGAATGTAGGGAGCAGACACGTGTTTCACCAAGGCTACAGACACACGTAGCTGCTGGAATCCACCATTGAGAGCCTTACATCCCAGTGGCGACTCCACTAGGTCGGCAGAATCTCATTCTCGGTTGGGATAATGAGAATCATGAAAACCACTCGAATGCAGCTTCCAACAAATGAATACAATAAACAATTTAGTATTTTATAACAAATATGTAATGGGTTTTATTTGCTTTGTCCGTGCTCAGCCTATAGCCTAGGCTATAGGCCTTTATCATGAAATATGTATTTTGAGGGTGGGAATTGTTTGCCAAGTGGAAGAAAAACAATTGCAGGCTCAAGTCCAAATATTATAACTGTCCTTACTTTTAATGTTTGTTTGATGGCTAGTTTTGTACAACAATCTTCTGTCAAATTATTAACATGGTTAACCTTAATGTCTGCCCAAGTGTGCACTCCATAACATGCTCTCTGCGATGTCTGCCTTGGTTTTATGCGGCAGAAATTTGCCACTAATCGGTGATGGTAGTACAAAATAAGGAAAAGTGGGCTGAGGTCTGATCTCGGTAGAGTCAATGCAATTTGACCATTCCTACAAAATGCACTGCTTCAGAACAACGAGCAATGAGATGCCGACCCACTTAGAGGGCTTTGTGACTTCTGAGGACATACTAACCGAAAGTTAAAAGGCAGGCTCCCATCTAAGATTAATAATTTTGGACGACTGTATTGCGATGTCGAAAAGAGACTCATAATCTGTTTAAGAAAAAAAAACAATGTGACAGCTAGAGAACAGCAGTGAATAATGATTATATCATTTGCCTAGCGAAGCATCGTTACACCTCAACAGATCCGGCGATTGAAGACAAAATCCAGCAGAAATGTTCTTTGCACACAACGGGACGCGGGTCCTATTTTCAAAGCGACGGTGAAAAAACACATTCGTTGAACGGAGCCGCGTTCATTAACGCCGTTTGCCGATACCTGTCGACAATCGTTTCCGAGAGCAAGCTGAGGTGTCGAAGAAGAGCACTTACCTTTAACATGAAAGCCGGAGGTTCAGGGGAGGTCATGCGATTGAAGCAGTAACCTTGACTACCAAGAAAACAGGCTTTTTTTTGCGGATCTTTCGAAGGTGGTGCATCTTTCGGGGTAATTCCAAGCGTGTAATCTCTCCACGCTTCTTGTGCGTGATCTATCACCTTGGTCCATTTTTCTTGTGGTTGTTGTTGTCATTTCAGTGTCCCCTTTGCTACAATTGACTAGCGTTGTTCTGCAATTCGAACTGGGGCTCAACTCAAAGTACACTGTACTGGAGTTGGGAACACGGTCTCGTCAGACCACGGTAACGTTGAAATTTAGGGGAAATATCTTGATCACGGAATATCACTGAGGTAGTTTCCCAGACCCCCCCCCCCCCCCCGAACGCACAGATCGGCATACTAATTGTTCAGCAATGCAAACTTATCACCAATCAATATACAAATACACTTATCCACCTTTTATTTGATATGATTGTTAGTTCGCTTATATACCCTGAAAAGCCTCAATTATTTCTTTCAGGATGAACCCGGCCTATGTAGACATATGCACTTATCCAAAACAAATATTTCCTCCATAAGGCAAAATGCATGCTGCTCTTCACTTTCAAATTATATATTTTTAAAGCACTCCAACCTGATCCTCAACTCACCTCTCTTTCATTGCCTTGTGATCCCGGTCTGTCTTCAACAAGTGCCCTTGTTATTATGCTGCATAGTGACGTTGATGTCGGGTTTGCTGTTTGGCAAAATGTCCGACGTTTTTGCTCCCCGTTGCTGGGAGCTTTGTCAGAAACCCTTCAGGAAGCTCTCCAGGAAGTGCAGCAAAACGTCGGACATCGTGCCGAACAACGCGCGGGATAACCCGAAAACGCACGGGACAGCTGGTACACAGCAGCAAAACGGCAACGGACACTTACGCACAAGCAAAAGGAACAGTCGTCACATCACTTTGGGTTCCAGTATAGGAATTGACCCTCTAAACATTTATTTTCATGCATGTGCAGTGCTCATTAACTTATGAAACTCGTGATACGTTCTGCACACGCGTTCCTTTCTTTGCAGATGCACTTAAGGACGCATCAAAGAAGCGATGGGCAGATATTGCATATGTGCACATCAAAATTAAACTTAATCTGCAATCAGTGCAAACATTTTTACGTGTTACAATCCAATGGTGTCCATTCAACAACATATGTAACATTGGGTTTTTCCCCTTTTTCCTGGCAACAAAACTGAAACCTTTTTACAAGGATTCATGTTTGCATTAACCACAATACAAAACGGGAAAACCCTATTATTATATTTTGGTACTGGCAAATGAGGTTTAATGATATATGTAACATTCTAAAGGGTACATCGCAACGACGCTGCTTACTGTATTTACTAAACTAAGCGAATAGCATGTACATCAGAAGCTGCATATGCACAAAATATCACGGCAATGAACGACTCCATCTGGGCTTCTATTTAAAATATTGGAAACACACACACATGGGTCTACTTGTATATATATTGAAATAAAAACATTAATGACCAACAGTACGGAACAGACAAGTAGGAGCATTATAATGTTGTGCTTACACTCTGAGCAAGCTGACAAGTGTGTGTGTCCGTGTGCGCATACGTGGGGAGCGGTAGTGTAGCAGTTAGCGCGCTGCTCAACGAACCTGGACACCCGAGTTCGATTCCCGCTCATGGCCAATACCAGTGACGATTATCTGAACTGGTTCTGGGCCTCCTCCCCTGGGTCGACTCAGCCTCAAATGAGTACCTTGTGTGGTGGAAAATATCGGCCGGGCGTGATGCTGGCCATCCACCCCCTTGCGACCCGTGCCGGCCTTCATAGGTGCTCGCTAACAGCACTTGCCCCAGCAGTCTTTTAAGGCTATACGGGGAATCTTTGTCTTTGTATGTGTGCGTACGTTGTTATTTGATGGCAGCGGGTTTCCCACTGCACTGCCCGTAGCAGCGATCCGGTGAGAGGCTGATGCTGATCAGGTCATTGAACCTGACCTAATATCCTAAATGATTTCCGCTCATCACTCCCTGTGACCCTCCACCTCTGGACCCCCTCCCATCACCCCCCACGTGCATCCGCCAGCCGTAACCCCCATACCCTTCAGTGTTTGAGGATCAGGTTAGCACGTGGGCACCAGATCACTCTGACAATTTCTCTTTCGGTGCCTCTGACGCGTGGGCCAAACGTCGCACTTGTGCGTCGTGATTCCATCGCCGTTATAGGGCTCTGCCAATTTCTCCTCCGAAAAAATGCCTTCGCAGACAGTCAGACTCCCATAATCATCTGCACTGATGTGGGAGATGCCGAATGTGACTCCTATTACTTTTGAGATTAAATACGGATAAGATGATGCATTTTCTGCAACGTCTGGATCACTCATTTTTTTTACGTGTGAAAAATATGCAGATAATAGGGATGCATTGAGCACCAACAATCGTTGGGTGGGGGTGGGAGGGGTGGGGCTGGGTGGGGAGGGGCTGGTCACCCCGTGGTGCCCTTATAAAACTCAACGTTTAACCTACTCACGCCGGCTTGTGCCCGCCCTCACAGTCGGGCATATTTGCGGAATACACCACGCCGCCGTTGACCCTGGCCATTGACCGAGCAACCCAACGTTCCTACCAGCTCCCTCCGCAGGAATGTGTTCCAATGGACATCCGCGTTATAAAAAATGTTTCCTAATACATTCATCACGTTGTATCCAATAGGCGTTTTGAAAACACGTGTTCTAGGAGAACAGACTATCCATTTGTGGAGAAGTCGATAGTGACTGTCCCGTCGATAGGAGCTCCTCCACCTTGGGAACGTGGAATTTCCACCGCTAGCTCAGGGCTGTAATCAGAAAATGAGCACCAATGGCTCACTCCTCAGCTGAGCAGGAAATCAGTTTCATTTGACGATACTCGGAGTGCATGAAATTGGATTTTAACAATACTTCGATTTTTTTGTTATTTCTTGTTGGATTCATAGTAAAACCTCTCCTACTTTACACAAGTAGTTCGATGAGTGTTTGGATATTAAAACCATATCAATATCAAAATGACCTATCCACTTCTGAATGAAGGCCTCAGCTTTGCTGTGACCATTCCCCATTAAACTTACGATGCCACAATCATTTTTACTCCTGCACGGGAACTGATCTCATTTGCTCCATCTCCGTGGCGCTTGTCCTCTCAGGAGTTTTTTAATTCCTCCTTTAGCTGCCACTCCGTCACCAGTCTCCCCCACCGGTCATCATCCATTCAATTGATGTCCCGATTTGTTGTTGTTGTTTCAACATACAATTAAGTCGTTGTTAATGATCCATGTGTTCCTCATCTAGTCTTTCATTGTTCTAGTAATAGACTCTGCCCAAACCCAACCAGTCTTTTATATCGCGTGAATATAAATGTGTCGTTAAACCCGCCACCACCCGACAGTCAATGAGTAAGGTTTGTCACGTAAACGAAACATGCGAATTCGTGACTAGTACAGCACACCGGTGTGTTGGAGAGTAAACCCACAACATTAACAATTCGAGTACGACGTTTCGCCATGAATTACAACCAGCATCATCAGGCGACAGTCAGATTTGTGGAAGCCTACGTGTTAAATCTGATGTCTCTGATTTGCATTTTATTTTCTCTGATCCATGCATTACTCATTCTGTCAACGTCATCGCGTAATCCATGCGTTGTTCACGCTTGCCACGATGTTCCATGTTTCCGAAGTGAACTTATTGAAACCTTTCCTCTCGGGGCATAACGGCCTGTTACCAGTAAGCCTCACTATCAAAACAATTATTTTGTGGGGAGAAAAAAAAAGAGCTTGGAATGTGCTTAAAATCTGCACGTGTGTTCAGTTTGTGAGTATTAAAAGCGTGGGGTGTTTTATTGTAAAGGAAAATATGTTTTATTATTTTCAAATATAACATGCTGCCTCTAAAGCTCTTCTTGAGCAAAGCTATAACGTAGACAGCTTGTCATCACATGGGTCTAATGACATACATTACCAATAAAAGAATAGGAACTATAATCAATGATTCACAGTGTAAAAGAAAAATCTATCATAATTAGTCGTGATGTATCCATCGCTGGATAAAGGCTTCCTCAAGTTGTCACCCCTTTTCATGGTCCCACGATTCCAAGATCCATCTCATTCCTACGGATTAGCAAGGTTGGCTACGTACGGTGCGAAAGAGGTTCAACATACATACATTCATAGGGGTTCACCGACTCCACTGCTCCAATTCCTCTCATGTGTGCTCCCTCTCATGTGTGTCCCCTCGCCTTGCTGCCGTTCTGCGACCAGTGCGTACATGCGCCATCGTTCCTTCTAAATATACATTGTGCCCAAGGCCACTTGTGCTACTTTGCGGCCAATATTATGTGTCTAATTTGCATTTACTCTCTGGTCCATGCATTTTCTCTTTCGGTCTTTCGCTACAATTCCAAGTGTGGATGTCTCCATGCTTCGATGTGTGTGCAATCCATGCTTTTGCCCCTTTCTTGTCACGTTGTCCATGTTTCCAAAACCACACGCATTTTATGGCCATATGCACCAATTGAAAACGTTCACATTCAGGCACAACGATATGCTGTTGTTTTTTTTTATTATCGAATGCCAAAATAACATTTGCCCAATGTTCTATGCGGCACTGTATTTCATTAAACCGACAGCTGACCTAAAGCACAAGACCTGAGCAACCATCAGCATTCATGCCCATGCCAGCCTAACATGAGGCTTTCGTGAATGCAGCATATGACCGCAAATGCAAACAGTACGCATTTACTTTCATATATACATTATGTATCAATATTAAGAGCTTAACTTAAAAGCCTGTTTGTTGCACGTAGCAAAACCTCTATTGTAACAATATACAGAGTGATTAAATGTACACATATCACTGGCATTGTGTGTCGTTATTTAAGTTAAGAACATCAGCCTGGGTGAGGCCTACTCAACGCACTCCTCACGAAGCCTGAAGTCACTCCTACCAACCGCGGGCCCTCATTATTTTCAACAGTCACAAAAATACCAAAAAAATTACCAACAGCCAAGCAAACATTCGGCGGTACAAAAATGAAGTGTGCATTTTTCTTTTCAACTTATTTTTTTCCCCTCATCAAAAAAACGCCAACGCTTTAAAAAATAAAAGTTTGGAAATAAAGTATTTGGAAATGCATTGAAGTAGTGGTCAGTGTTTAGAGTCAAGCCAGCTGTTACAAAAATACATTTGTAATACAGCTTCAGAACCACATTGCCAGCCACAACTACAGATGTAGACATTTTTTACATCATTTAAGTAAAACCCTAACAAGTAAAATGTTTGTAGAAAACTTTACAATAAAACTAAACATGTTCTTCAAAAACGCTGCACAAAAAGGAACAAGTATAAATTGGTGACATTTTAGGCAATGCCCATCTTAAAAACAGAGAACACCTCTACTATGAAGAAGAAGCAGCTATGAAGAAGGGTTATTGCCTTAAACGTTGCCTTTCCCGGTATATATATATATTCCCTTCATGGGAGTGTTATTTACAAACGAGATGGATCTTTTATACTTTTACTTGTGCACCACTGCCAAAGCAGTATCATCATTGTTTATATATATTTAAAAAAAACTCTTTAAGTTGGTGTTGCTTTTCTGTACAAAGTTTTCCCAGTAATATACCGCGTGATGTACAATACGCATAAAAAAACATTAAATTCAACGTAAATGTCAAACTGTAGATTGCAGATCATCACCGGTCGATAGTTTCGCCTTTAATGGTCGCCAAAATACATGCACAGTTTTGTTCCAACTCATTCCTCGCATTTTTTTCTAAATTGTAGGTCCTGGCTGTGACATATTAACCTGGACAGGTAGCAGTAACCCTATCTGCTGCGGCTGACTGGCCATTCTCTGAATTGCTGTACATCGTCTGCTCAGGAAATGACCATATATTTTGTGAAATCCGATTCTTCGCTTTGTCCAGCAGTCGCTGGAATTCTACTACCCATTTTATCCCCCCCCTCCACAAACCTCAACACTGCCCAACTACAAACAACTATTGCCCCCCCCCCTCGCCCAAGGGGTCAGAGAGTTTCTGTGTTAATTGGAATCAGACCCTTAATTAGGAAGTCCAGCATGCTCGCTTGGCGGTTGGGGATGGCCGACATGACCTCCACAAGGTTTGTCGATGCACGTAAGAGGTGCATGCGACACATGGCACACGCATGTTCCGGAGAAACCTCACAGTTACGAGAGGGAGAACGGACACATGTAGGTTATCCGAAGAGGAAGCCATTGAACAACTACATGAAATGGAAATGGCCAGTCCCTGTGTTTATGTACGTATGTACTGTATGTTGAACTTCTTTCGTACCATACACAGCCAAGCGTGCTAATCAGAGGTTTAGTGAGAGTTGGGTGGTTTGGGGTGTATCTCCACTACATGGTAAGCATAGTAATGAAGTACAGCTGTTTGTGAATCTATTGTTGGATGATGGCCTCTTGACACCATGTCGGTTATGCAGGTTGCTCAACCGTAATTCAGCACGCTAGTCAGCGTGGGCTGGTGAAATGGGTGGGCATGAGGATGTTGGCCAGGAACGGTTCAGATATCGCTCGACGCTGATGTTAACCGCGTCCAATAATTACACCCAGGTCACTGCGTTCAAAACGCAGCGTGCAAACCGATGCAGCATTGGTCCTCCGTATGTTAATAGACGTGCAAACATTAATTGTTCATATGACTCGGATTATTGTTATGCAAATTCGCGCTTAGTTTTGACCCCGTGTGCAAATTGGGAGTAAGCGATATTGTCAGTCAGGTTAAAATGTCAGCGATGTTGTGTGGCGGGGGTTATTTGGGGGATTTTGTGCTAATTCAATGTTGGGAGGGGAATGATATGAAGAGCCACGCTCGTGCAATGGCTTATGCGGGACGGTGGCGTGGCCCAGCGGGGTAACACGTTCGTTGTTTTTTTCCAGAGGTTGAACGGTGTGAATCCAGCGGCAGCCCTGATTATAACACCGTGGGCGTATCAACCGTAAGACAAATACGCAACCATCTGCTTCACAAAATTGGAAGAAAAAAAATGACCCACAAAATCACTCAACTACAACCTGTGCAGCAATCGTCATCCCCTCGCAGGACCCTCCTGGGAAAGTTGTCATGAGACTCAGTGAGGATGTCTGAGGGGTGAACAAGCATACAAATTATACGAATATATTTCAATTGGCAAACGCGGGTGCTCTGTCATTTTCGGAAAGAAAGGTGACGTCCTCAAAAGATTTGCTCAAAAAAAATGCTTCAAACTTTTGAACGACTTCGTGGTTGTGATTCGTAGCTCTCCGATGCGTTTTCAGGTAGTGCCATGTATTGTTCCATTCCTCAAGAAGCTCCAGGCAGGTGGAGTGAAACGTTGGGCATTTTACTGGTAGGAACCTCCTGGTTACACCAGCCCACAGGAGATTATTGTGTCCGTCGTGCAGGGAGGGGCTGGGTGGGGGGTGGGAGGGGAGGGTTTGGTCACCCTGTGGTGCCCTTATGAAACTCAACGTTTAACCTACTCACACCGGCTTGTGCCCGCCCTCACAGTCGGGCATATTTGCGGAATATACCACGCCACCGTTGACCCTGGCCATTGACCGAGCAACCCAACGTTCCTACCAGCTCCCTCCGCAGGAATGTGTTATCAGCAACGCAGTACAACCCGAAAACACATTGCAGAGGAATTTGAACCAGACTTTTACACTGAAGCGTGTAGCTTGTGGGATAAGCAATGTATTTGATATGTCAACATTGAAGAATAAAGATACAGACAAAACCAATACATTATTTCCAATACATATAACCAATACATTATTTCAAATACATAATAATTTGCTGAGTCATGTGTAATTAAAAAAACACAAATGTAGGCTAATTAAGTTTCGTATGGACCAGAGTTGTTTAATGTTTAAATTTCTGTTTTATATATGCAGCATTGCACAGCACACTGTAAATCCATCATCCCACTGGGGTCGATAAAGTAAGTACCACTTTGTGGGGATGTCAACAGTGGTTGTCCTATGGATACATTCTCCCTTGCCATATGAATGTACATTTTTTCACCACTGCATCAGGGCTGTAACAGATTATGAGCACCGCTTCGATGCTATATATGAGCTGGGAATCACTTTCATGTGTAATGCCTTTGTAAACCAAGAACCTACACAAATGTTTACAGGCAAACAGAGAAACACACGATACATTTTTTTTTATAAATCCCGACCCAAGCATCACGTTTATATAGACTGGTATGAAGTGAGAAATGTATTGCTGGATTCAAATTGCGTTCCCAATGGCGATTCATCTTATTGTAAATTTGACTGCACTTGTGAACTCATTTGTTTATGCATGCATAGTCATTTTTTTTTCTCACCCACGACAGCCTTTGAAATACGGTCTCATGTAGAAAACATGTGTACGTTTAATTAAAAAATAAACAGCCCTCTGAGATGACTGGTATGGCTGTTTCCAAAAATATAAACCTAATTGATAGTGCGCATTTCCATTTAGATGGAGACTCAAGTGTGTGCAGTGGCCGTCTTCTGTGCTGACACAGTGATGTCACAGTTGTGTCGTGGAGATGTTCAGGAGCTGAGAGGGCTGATACGCTCATGAAAGAGGGTAAGCTGGCTCCATGCAGCCAAGGAATAGTCCAGACCGCTGGGCCAAGTGCCATGTTCACAAACCCGCTGGCCCACTTCAAAGTGCTGATGACACTGTCATTACCATGATCGGATAAATCTCCAAACGAAGTAAAACAGAATCTCCAACACGATTTCGACTTCATTGAATATAAATTAGGGTTTCATACAGAAATAAACACTGTTTTCCAATTCTATTACACCTGCAAATTGTTGAAGCTATCATTCTACCACTTTTTGACTACTGTGACGCTGCTTACAGATCGGCTACGAACGAAACACTAAACAGACCAAACCCCCTTCATAATTCTGCACTTCAATTTGCATTGGATGTACCTACCATTCAGGACCCAACATTGTGACCGCTACTTAAAATGCAATCTCACATCACGTGACGCAAGAATAAATCTACATTGGGCCCTGTTCATTCATAAAATCCGTATTGGCAAATCTGTGCAAAAAATAGCTAATTCGTGAATCCCATTGTCAACCCCATGAAACCTAAGACGTCCAACTTCATTTGCACCGTACGTAGCCAAACGTGCTAATCGGAGATGTATTTTAACCGTGATGAAAGGCAATCTATAGTTGTTGTAACACCAAAGTTTTGCCACAACCTTGTTTCCTTCCTTAATATCAGAATTATTAAATGTACAGATATCACTGGATACAGGCACATTTGCCAATGTGATTTGTAACTTTGATCCTTACCTATGTGTCGATAGTTCAATTTCTAACGAGCAATTTTATTGAGGGACTGCGTGTTGTCTCGGTGTGGTCTGGAACTGTTTTTGTTGTTTTGTTGCCTTGCCCATCCTTGCATTGAGTGTTGAAAAATTGGTGGTAATTTATGTACTCATGCAATCTGTACTTATATACTATTTTTATTTGTTTTTAGTGACTTGCTTACTTTTTCTCTACTTTGCACTCCAATTATGTGGGTTGTTTTTATTGTTTCTTGTTATAACTTTCTGACCCGCCCCGACTGGACATCTGTGAAAAGGAGCTTTGTAGCTAATGGGATTCCTCCAGGATAAACGAAGATTCTGATTCTGAAGTGGCCATGGGAACGTGACATTGTACTCGTTGTCAGTGACAATTGACACCCTCACTCTGACGAGTGAGTGAGGTTTAAAGATGTTGGATTTGGGAATTTTTAATGGTCATTTCAGATTCCACGTGACACCACTCTTGGCGGGAAAAATGCGGATGTGACATCATAGAAGTGACGTCAATTCCCGTGGTACCATATTTTCGGATCTATCCGATAAAAAATGTTGCCAGGTCATCTGAAATTTTGTATTGAGGCCCGTTTTTCAGATTAATCTGAAAATCAGTAAATTCCCCCCTTGGCAGCATGAGAGAGGCAAAATCAACTCTCTCCATATTTGTATGCCCTTTACCAACTTTGCAGTAACAATTTGTTTAAGCCCCACCCTACCTCCCAATCAATCGCCATAGTTTAACAGCCTAATATTGAACAAACATCAATTACCTATGAATGGATCTGACTAAATAAATTAAGGTCGTCAATTAATGCATCAATGTGATGTCTTGACAAGTGCTGTGGTGGGGTATTCTGGGCAATAAAAAGGTAAAGTTACAGGATTGCAATGTCTTGCTCACAATCCTACTGGTGTAAGGGCCTCCCCAAGAGGGTATTTATCAGAGGTGTGGACTCGAGTCATGTGACTTGGACTCGAGTCAGACTCGAGTCATGAATTTGATGACTTGCGACTCGACTTGGACTTGCATAACAATGACTTTGTCCCACCTATGAGATGTGGACTCGAGTCATGTGACTTGGACTCGAGTCAGACTCGAGTCATGAATTTGATGACTTGCGACTCGACTTGGACTTGCATAACAATGACTTTGTCCCACCTATGAGATGTGGACTCGAGTCATGTGACTTGGACTCGAGTCAGACTCGAGTCATGAATTTGATGACTTGCGACTCGACTTGGACTTGCATAACAATGACTTTGTCCCACCTATGAGATGTGGACTCGAGTCATGTGACTTGGACTCGAGTCAGACTCGAGTCATGAATTTGATGACTTGCGACTCGACTTGGACTTGCATAACAATGACTTTGTCCCACCTATGAGATGTGGACTCGAGTCATGTGACTTGGACTCGAGTCAGACTCGAGTCATGAATTTGATGACTTGCGACTCGACTTGGACTTGCATAACAATGACTTTGTCCCACCTATGAGATGTGGACTCGAGTCATGTGACTTGGACTCGAGTCAGACTCGAGTCATGAATTTGATGACTTGCGACTCGACTTGGACTTGCATAACAATGACTTTGTCCCACCTATGAGATGTGGACTCGAGTCATGTGACTTGGACTCGAGTCAGACTCGAGTCATGAATTTGATGACTTGCGACTCGACTTGGACTTGCATAACAATGACTTTGTCCCACCTCTGGTATTTATCCTACTCTTCCACACGAGCCAAATGTCTTGAAAGAGGTGGAAGTACCCACACTTTACCCCACCACACGCAAGCTGCCGATTGACTAACTGTGGTGTACCCATTTATGCTGTTGGATTTGACAGGAGGTGAGGATATTTAAGTAACCTGCACCTTTTTGGTTCGATTCTCACACCGAGAGGTTGAACCGCAGACTCCCCGGGTTGCAAGTCCAGCACTCTAAGCATTAAACCACTGCAGTGCTCTGTATCTAAACATCTTGGCCTATCAACTTTCCAGACCTATGCTGAACAGAATTTGTTCATACGTGCACACCTTTGGCCAGGTTTTGCCCTTCTGGGGCTCATCAGTGGAGTGACATTTCTTCCATCCAACGCATCAGGGAGGTTGGTTATAATTAGAGGATGTTGCTCCTCTTTGGTTTATGAATTTGCGTAACCTTTGCTATTACCAATCTGTCATGGGCTGCCGCATTGGCCATAGTTTGTAGATGACAGAAAAAAACCCTTGCATTGACCCAATTGGGTACAGCTGTACACCGATACACGCACTCTTTCTTAAACCTACATTCTCTATTCGTAACAGCTGCTGCCTTGGGTTCTTTGGCCAGATCCTTTTTACAATATGAACAGTGTGTAAGTGGAACATGCATATGCTTTATCACGTTGCCATTCCGCTGCTTCCCATTTAACCACAGACTTCCAAGTTTGGCAGTCTTATCCATTCAAATGCACAAATGTAAAAACCGGCAGTTTCCACCATTGCAAATGAGTGATTGGTAAAGGTATTGTTTTAAACATACCAGACAAGGAGGAGAGATTGAGAATGCGAGAATTGTATTGAAGATACTGTGAGCAATAAAGGAGGGTCTAGGAAATTAGAACGCCCTGTATATGTACAACTTCAATAATGGGGGGTTGTTGAGTTGGAATGGTTAGTATGAGGACTCGGGTTAATACCAGTGGCTGCTGGATAGTTGGTTAGGATTATGGTATGAGGGCCAGTACTAGTGACTGTTTGGCTCATTAGTTAGGATTATGAACAGCACTAGTGCCCGTAGCTGGTTGGCCAGTTGTTACGGATTATGTGTAGGGATTGCATTTGGTTGGCGAGTCCGCTCTCCCCTTAAACCGTCTGTTTTACAGCACGCCCCTCTATCACGCATTTTGCAAGGTCTCTTGCGTCTCATTCCCACCACAATGTATGTGTGTACGTGAGAGGGGGGGGGTGTAGCGGTTAGCGCGCTGCACTATGACCCTGGCGACCCGAGTTCGATTCCCGCTCACGGCCAACACCAGTGATGATTATCTGAACTGGTCCCGGGCCTCCCCTAGGTCGACTCAGCCTCAAAATGAGTACCTAGTGCGGTGTGTACATTTCGCCACTCGGGAGACAAAGGCGGCCGGGCGTGGCACTGGCTACCCACCCCTTCGTGTGCTGTGCCGGCCTTCAAAAGTGCTCGCTAACAGCACTTGCCCCAACAGTCGAATAAGGCTATACGGGAGATTTGGTGGCAGGAGTGGAGAGACTGGGCCTTTGGTTGATAAGATGCTTTGCATACCTACCAGGGGAGCTTGGGGGTAGCGAAGGGGGGGGAGTGTTGAGGCCGAGAGACTGTGAGCCAGGGCAGGGCAGCACCGCTACCGGTGGGTAGATGGGGAGAGCTCAACCCGCCACAGAACGTGGGAGGGCTTTTCTTTTTTTTGTTAATCGTGGACAGGGAGCCCAGGGGACCGCCCAACGGGACAGAGTGGATCCGGCTGCTCGGCCCCTGGCCGCTCGGCTAGTGTCTCTCATCAGAGCGGCGGATGTGCTCGGGCGCTGTGTGTGTGGGGGGTGAGTGGCTTAAGGGGAAGTAAATTGGGCCAGATGGTGGAGTGGAGGTTGGGTGTGGAGAGCACTGTGGAGTGGTATAAACACCGTGACGAATCAAGAGCATCGTCTGTGGTCTGTGACCCCCTTTGGCACCTCCACTATTCGGGTCGCACAGCCCAGAGGGCACGCGATGCTTAAGAAGGTTGCACGTTGGAAAGAATTACAGTGAAACCTTGGATTGCGAGTAACTTGGTCTGCGAGTGTTTTGAAAGACGAGCAATTTTTTTTTATAAATATTAATTTGATCAACGAGCGATGTCTTGCAATACGAGCAGTACATGTATACATTGTGTCTGCCGAGCGTCACGTGATCCCAACTGAGCCAATGGTTCTTCTCTCTTGCTGCGGGATTGTGGGTAATCATCTCCCATGCTCGGTCTCAGTCGGCGTGCCTCACTCGTATAGTCAACATCCGTGCGAGTGTATACTGTTTACTGTAGTGTTGTGACCACGTGTGTGTGCATAAAGCATTTTTTTATTGTGTCCAAGTGTAGTGACTGTTCTTTAGTAACTGTACTGCAACAATGGCCCCCATGACAGTGAAAGTCGTCCTACACAATAACCCTCCTCCTCCTCTCCTCTCTCTCCTCCCTCACACCAGACACGATTAAATGTAATTAATAAATTGTATTACTTTATATAAAATTTTAATAATAAAAATATAAAACAAATATTTTGTATCATTCATTTTTATATGAATACAGTATTTTTGGATTGTGGATCTAATCATCTGAATTTCCATTATTTATTATGGGGAAATTCGCTTTGATATACGAGTGCTTTGGATTATGAGCATGTTGCAGGAACGAATTATGTTCGCAATCCAAGGTTTCACTGTACAGAGAATTACATTTGTGGCCTATTGTTACCCTACTTTCATCCGCTACGCTCGCCTGAGATTGAGACTTGAAACGGCAGCAGGACTATTGCCTTGACGAAGATGCTCGAACGAAATATAAATTTTCACAAACGTATAGTAATACAAGTGTTTGCTTTCACCAATCCACGTACGTACGTTCGCCATCCTTTAGTGAACCAGGTGGGAACGCAACAATGCGTTACGGCTCTTCGTCAATCCAGTCCTTGATGAAGGCCTCGCTGCACGATGTCAGTTGTGAGGGTCGTTTGACCATACTTCACCACGTTGAAGAATTGGTCAGGAACACATCATAGAAGGGGAGTTCCCTGGACCGTTTCAGATATTACTTGCAACTGATGTTAGTCATGGCCATGAATCAAACTCACGCGTCTGGGTTCATTGCACAGTGTGTCACTCTTCTACTACCTCGCACCAATACGCTATTAGTTGCATAGGGAAGGTTACTAATATTGCAGACCTTTGGTGTGCAAATTAACTATTGGAATTATCCAATGTTGCGTGTGTGCAATTATCGCGTCACACAATTACATCGTTAACAAGCAAATGCCAAAGTCTTTGATTAAGCACAAAGACTGCTAAAGACTGACGTGACTCAGACTTTTATCTCCATCCCATTAAGAGGGATGTTGTGGTGAATGCACTCACAATATACCTACGTGACATGCACTCCAGTAATGTGATTCAACAAGGCTGCCTCTGAGAATGAGTCACTGTGATACGTGTCAAGATGTTGTTTGTAAAGAACCAGTTTCCATTCGTAGCATCACTGTCAAATTTGGAGGCATTTTCATCTAAGCTTTCCACCGACCATAAACATAATGCTATCTGCAATTGCTCTATACCCGGACGGAAAGGTGACATAGTGGGTAACCCTTGCACCTCACAGGAACTAAGGGCTTGGGTCCGATTTCCGACACGGGTGCCTTTCGGGTACATTCTCGCCCAGTTCTGCATGGGTTTCCTCGGGTTTCTACACTCTCCTTCCATGGCTAAAAAAGACAAGATGTAACTGGTATTGGCCAACATCCCATTGCTCATTCCGCACCTCCGATTAGCACGGTTGGCAATGTACGGTGCATAAAAATAAGCTCAACATACATGCATATATTGCTGGAAAATGACCTGCAAATTACCTAATGGGGTTACACACGGCAACATCATTACCTCCGGTGGAAACTTAGTCGGCCCCTTCCTGAAAAAGTGTTGAGACTCAATGAGGCTTTCCTGGGTAAACAAGTGTAACCATAATAAGAGCCACCTACAAATGTGCTTTCCACTACACCGTCTTCATTTTTTTTAAACAAGTGTTGAGGAGTAGCGTGATGACGTCACGGGGTAGTGGGATGACGTCATGTCACGGGTATTGTAAGGGGGTACTCAAGGGGGACCCTTGTGATGTGAGCAGGGTCGTTGTGGGAGCCAGGGAGTGTGGATCGGCTGGAAGAGGTCTCAAAGAGATAGCCGAGAGTAGAGCTCTAATAAGCCTGTGAGAGCCGACTGATAGTGAGTGAGGTTCTTCTCTTCCTCGGCCGGATGGTGTTGGATGAGCTCCCGTCCCGGTCAGAGTGAGAGAAGCCATAGAGATAGCCGAGGTTAGGACGAGTCGAGCTCGGGGGTCCATGGGAAGGAGCAAGTGTAGGGTACACCTACCTCTGGTGTGAGTTTAGAGTGCGAGTATTAACAGTGTTTCATAAACGGTGTAAGCCCTTACTTGAAGTTCCGTCTCCGAGTGGTTCTACATCTCAACACAAGGATGACTATTAGTATGTACATGTGAAAGTTTAGCCTATTATTCACACTCATGCAGCGTTGACTTGTAATTACTTGTGACATTTTACAATATGTATTGATATTTGTTTGCATTATATGCATATTTTATTCAGCAACTAAGGACACAGTAATGAACATAAAAAAAACGATTTAAGGGGCCGTCCATAAATGACGTCACGCACCTAGGGGGGGGGGCTCAGATTTTTGTGACGATGTATGACGAGGGGGGTGGGGTTTAAGAAATGCGACGTCACGTAAAAATGCGCAACTTTAAATACTATAGAATTGTTATTACAACACTAATTGTTATAAAAATGCTCCTACAACATCAGAGTGCAGCACCACATTAAATACGCACTACAATGACAATAGTTTAAAGCGATTTGAAGCATGTTTTATTTCCAAAATGGAAATATGTTTTTTGGGGGGGGCAGAGCTTTGTGACGTCATATTTGAGGAAGGGTCTGACTTTTTGTGACGCCGTGTGACGAGGGGGGGGGGGTCAAAAATTGTCCAAAATCGCGTGACGTCATTTATGGACGGCCCCTAATGCACTTTGCTTATTGGGCTACTTGCAGGAGAAGGGTATTTTGCCACATATAAGAGAACAGTTCCAGTGTAAATATAAACGAATTAATCTAACCATTATTTAAACATTTTACAACCTTAACAACTCTGAACTATTACTTTTTTTATTTTAGCAGGTAAGGCCCACTGAGCTATATAGCTCTTTTTCAGAAGCGACCTGCCCACACATGATAACTCAACAAAGTGGTTTATCATGTGGAGATTTAAAGCAGTCAAATGCTCTAAATGCATGTTTCTAAATGTGGAGGGGAAAAAACGGAGGACTTGGAGAAAAATCCACGCGACCACGGGGAGAACATGCGAACTCCAAATATGCAGGCATCAGGGTCGGGATCGAACCCACGACTTCATGTATACTTGGCGAGGGAGTTAACATCTTTCATGAGGGTTGCCAGCCATCTCAGCTCCTGAACTTCTCCTGGACACAACCGTGTGTTTCTATCCAAGTGTAAATGTGCAGGCTGTAAGATGTATACTAAAGACACCGTGCCGGGTCTCGTGGATGCACGGCTCCATCCTTTGGGTAATTTAACAAAATCACTGCTGAAGAGGACGTTATTCCTCACCTTTGACTAACAAATTGACATGGTGATTTTCTGAAAAGTGTCAGATAGGTAGGTGGTAGATGCAAATTAAAGAGAGATCAAGTGTAAAGTCACGTAGAAGGGAAATAAACATAATAAAATAATTCTCACGACGTTTCGGCCACAACGCAAGCAGCCGTCCTCAGGTGAAGACCAGGTCTGTCGGGGAGACAGCGTCTCCATTCTACGTGACTTTATCGAAAGAACCAAGAAGATGAATCCCTGCAGTCACGAAAGCTTTAAATCGAAAAAAAGAGATCAAGTGGGTAAGCATGAGAATTGACAAGCTGTGATTGATCTAGCTCATTGGGTGCCAACCAAGACTGTTTATGAGTGGGGATGGCTTTTAAATGGCAAGGAGGGAGGAAACGTGAATGTGTTGTTGTGATTATATATTTGCACGTCAAGCTTGGTACAAATTGCAGTGGCGCGTTACGCGCAGACGCGGTTAGGACGCATTGATGGCATCGGTTTGCGTTGATCTCTTTAATAAACAATCTATGTCCATAACCTGACGCATGTTTACGACTGACTTGGCCTGCAGAGCCTCGTATAGCGGTACACAGTGATCAATTTGCTCCACCTCATGCTCGCCCCCCACCCCCTTTGCTGCCTCGCCATCTCCCCCTCTCAGCAATCCAACCCCGGCGAGTAACCCGAACCCTGAGTGTATGCAGGTGTGCTACAGCCTCTCTGTAAGGGATTTTTTTTTGTTGGGTCACAGTGTGAGATTCCATGCGCTTAGGCATTATAATGCAGCTACGAACTCCAAACCATGGACCATGTAACCTTGCACTGCCATGAATATATATTTGAAGGCGGTGTTATCTGTAATTCACCAAATCCGAGACAAAGCAATTGAATGGCTAATTCGCTTACAACTTAATCTGTAACAGTTGCTCAACTTGGGCTCCTAAGTTTTACACATGACTGTTTATTTTAGGCCGTTTTAATCCCTTTGTTAATCCACTGCTGAATGAAAAGCTCCCCAAAATAAGTTAGTCATGGAGGTCGTTTGGCCACATTTCACCATGCTGATCACTGGAAATTGGTGAAAAGGGGGCCTATGGGCCTGCTCACATCTAATTCACCACCGATGTATCCATGCCTGGGTTCGTGGCACGGTATGCTAACCACTCTGCCACCACTCCACCCACACAGTACTGGAAATAATCAACATGTAACTCATCCTTGAAATCAGTCAAGAAGATATTTTAATCATATACACCAGAGCAAGTGATGACTGTACTGTGCACATACATCATATAGACCCAATTGCAACGTAAAATTACCACGTTCTTCGTTTAATTGTAACTTTTGGTGCACAAAGGATACTGACAATTAGCACTTGTTGCGTTTTCCTTTTAAAGTGCTCCAATCATACTATTCCCACGTGGATATGTGTATAAGAGAAAACGTAATTTGTCCATCTGCGAGTCAGTCAATTAGTCACAGGACTCGAGTAACCTGTGGCTCGATCTGGCCAGAAGAAACCAGGAACCTATCATAGTCATGGCGAGCTTTGCACAACCTTTGACCGAGCGCAAACATACCACGGATGAAAAATGTTGACATTGCTACTAATTTGGGTTTTAGAATTTAAAACAATTATCTTCACGTTCCTATCATTTTTTTCAACTTGAAAGTTGGAGCTAAAGACGAAGATTTTTTTTTATAGAAAAATGTCAAGTAATATGATCCCTACATTGGGTTTTTTTTCATTCTTTGGATAAACTTTAATAAGGGCGAAAGTGGCGAGATGCTTGAGGGTAAAGTCTAACGAGGCTTCTGGTCACTCACGTGATGTAGTTTTACTTTTTTTGTCCCAACTACATTTGAGAAAAAGCTTCACCCTGTCGCGAGGATACCCTGGTACCAGCTTGTGTGTGTACATGTCTAGATCTCCAGTTGCGCTACCATACACCTCAGCACTCACCCATTCACTCCAATAGCTCACTCCCTCGTGGTAAATCGCCTCCTTATCACTCGTCTATCGTTACTTACTATCTTGCTATTTTCCTATGAACTTCGCTCATTGAACCTGAGGAATCGGCCTACCACACCGACCGTTTCTCGTTTCACTCATGTTGTGTTCAACCACCACACTTGCAGGGCAAACAGCATCTCGTGCTGTCTCATTTAAAGCACCTCTCGCATCCCTTTTCTCAGGTTCTTATCATCTTGTTCAATTCAAGAAATATATAAACTCTTTTCTATCACACCATCAACAAGGGCTGTTTGTTTCTGACTCCTTGTAATTTTTTTGGCCTTTGGAGCTGTGCTCAGCAACTGTGATTAAAAAAGGCCTTTGGTCTCACTAATAATATGGGCGTTTAGAATCCCTTTCCTGGTTTTACCTTTATCACACAGATCGCTCTCTGACAAACTTAAATTCCAAGGTGTTCGGAGTGATGTGCAAATTACCCTGGAGGTTTGAGAGACGGGTGTTATAATACGATTGAAGATCATACCCCCCCCTCCACCCCCCTCTAGAAGCATGCGACTAAAATGTTACGATATACCTGGTCCAAGAAAATATTCCACAAATGCAAAGGGTCACCCAATAATGGGGTCTCAAAGCTGGACAGAGTTGAATTTCTTGACTTAAAGCTTTCGTGACTGCAGGAATTCATATTCTTTGGGTATTTCGGTAAAGTCACGTAGATATCTACGTATCTATGTGACTTTACCGAAAGAACCAAAGAGTAATTCCTGCAGTCATGCAAGCTTCGAATCTAGTTTTTTTTCTTTCGTTCTAACTTTTCTGGCAACAAATTCCCCATTCTGGCAGTTTAACCAACAAATGACAACACAATGTGTCTCTCCCAGAGTGCTATACACGCCGCGTTTCTACTTTTGGTTCTTTTTTGGCATCGTTCGCTGTACACGGTGCCAGGAAATTACGCCTGTATTGAGTGCTGACTCACAGCACTGACCCTGACCCTCAGTGCGTCGCGTTGAAATTGGGTTAAATCAGTCCAACTGTGCTGAACACGAGTGCCACTTGTTCGGTCCGTGTTGTGCAAGTGAGTGGAGATCATTTGCTGACTATACAAGCCACATTCCCCCATCCAGTTCTTGGATTCTTAAAGTGGCAGTTTACTTTAAAAGGAGCTATTGCTACTCTGGACTGATTCGGTTCTTTTCATGTGGATGTATTCGTGATGACGCACATTGAATAGGAACTACGGGCACAACAGGTAATGCAGATACTCCATTACATGGCTTGTTTTTACTTTGTTTCGTCTTTTTTTATACTTCATACCGATTGTGCTGTCAAACATCTCACGAGACAAGATGCGTATTTGGATCTCCGGCAGATCACTCTGTTACATTGCTGCTGATGTGGATCACAATTACAGAATGGAACTATTTCAAATAAAAGTACAATTTCATAATGACGTTATTTTTTGGCGAACAGAATAAAGTCTTTGCATTAAAATTGTCAAATGTTACGGAATATGTATTTGAACGAGTACAAATCGTTTCTTGAAGACATCGTTTCGAATCGAACAAATGTGAAAATAATGTTAGATAATTATGGATAAAAACATACAAACAAATGCAATTAATAATACCTTGGTGTAGTAGCAGTATTAATAACAATACGTATTCTATGCAGGAAAACCTCAACTACGCATCAAGATCCTCTTTCGGGAAGAAACCCCTGCCTTGGATATTGGGAAAATTCCTTATTTAATATTTTTTGCATGTGTGAGCAACCCTCCTGCAACCGCTTCACATCATGATAATCTGAGCTTGATCCACCAACCTCAACTCCATATCACTGGGTTATAGGCATGTGTCACCACCACCACCACCACCTCTGTACTTCATTTCATATTTGTATCAAGGTTATAAAAAAAACAATGAAGGTCTCACATCCATTCAATCGCAAGTTATTGTTTGCGCCGGGTTCCAGCAGAGACGTTTGGGATTATGGCCTTGTTGCGCGTGTTGTCACTGCAAGCAAGTGTATTTGCTGCGACCACCCATCACCCCAGCTCACCTCACCTATAATTGCCAAAACAGTTACTATATGGAGTAGTGGACCTGGGTTATTATACGGAAGGAAAACAATCAAAGCCTGCACGCTTCCCCCACCGACTAGACTGCATGAAGTGTTGCGTGATCTGCAGTATTAGTCTTACTTATATTTTTCTTTCTTTGTTGGGCCAAAAAAAAACACAGCCGGATTAAATATACGCACACGTGCTTTTGTGGCGAAAAGCGATTCATTGTTTCGTGGCTTTTTAAAGAAAAAAATAACACGACAATTATATAACAATGACGAAAAATTGCCAACCGCAAAAAAGAGCTTGACTTGCCAAATTATACGCAATGCTATGAACAGGACATCTAAATCAGCAAAAAATTTAAACAAGTGACAACATTTGTAAAGAACATGTGAATAACCAAAATATCTGCATTTACGATATCACGTGCTTACGTTGGACTCGTGGAGCACGCTATACCATTAAAACATGTTAAAAGTGTTCATAATTAGTTTGTTTTTGGGTTATATCGAATAGTTATAATGCCAATGTTCATCTGTACCCTCGGCCACCCGACACAGGCAATGGAATGAAGTTGTTGTGGGCAAATATGATTTGCTTTGGTTTTTCCGCAAAACAGAATGTTGAAAAGTAAGCATTTTTTTAATGATTGTATTATTATTAAAATGATACCCAT
Source organism: Lampetra planeri (assembly GCF_965212315.1). NCBI lineage: Eukaryota > Metazoa > Chordata > Hyperoartia > Petromyzontiformes > Petromyzontidae > Lampetra > Lampetra planeri. The sequence continues at coordinate 4,248,292 of NC_136124.1, read as the reverse complement.
ACAATATAACCGAAAATTTACTAATCAGGAATCGTAGGATTAGTCGTGAAAGCCAACGTATAAAATGAATTTGTTAATAATAGAACAAATCGAAAAATAGATATATTCGCCACATTGTGCTAGATTTGGCTATAAAATATATTCACATTTTAAAGCTTGGGTTGAGCGCCTCTTCAATAGCCTGTACACATCAGGTCACACCTATTTACGTTTATTCTGAGAGAAATCAAACAACTGCATCAAGGCGAATGACTACTTCAGCCACTTAAAGGACCATGTGGATAATATGAGTGTATTAACACGCTCATATTAGAATCCATCTCAATGTTATAGTCCAGTATTAGCAGTGTCAGACATGTTTTATGAAAAGGCTTTCAGCAGGCATAGCAAATTCAGGACCTCCATATGAAGCTAAAACAAGGCCAATTTATAATTTATGTACGACAGTGAAATTAATACCTAATTTGAATTCACCAGTACTCCATTAGACACTGAGTGCATGGAATTTTTCAGGTCAGTAGCGCTGGTTTGTACTAATATACCAGCCCATGACAGGACGTGCAGAAGAGCTAAAGTATAAGTGTAATCTGTTTGAATGTGTATTGTGTGTGTAGAGACGCAGAGGATGTGCATGATGAGTCAGGTTATCAGATAATCAGGCGTGCAGCTTGGGCTGACCTACTTATTTAATATATATTTTCAGTATATTTACCTGTGTAGACTATGTTGATTGGGTTCATAAGAAAGGTGTTATGAATTAGATCGTGTGTCGATATGAGTGCATGTCGTGAATCAACCACCACCCGATACAACCAATTAGTGGGTTGCCACGATATGACGATACCGTCATAAATTGTACCATATAGATCCACAATGATCATTACATTTTCTGTAAGTATTAATATTTTCCTAACAATATATAAGAAACAAAAACAATTAAATATTGCAATACAAATTTCAATTAATAAAAAAAATAGCTGTTACCCATTACACTACATTTGTGCTTAGTAAAACGTTTTCTGTGTGACAAATTGATGGCATGGTGGTTGTGTAGCATCATTTTCTGACGTGTACATTGCAAGTATTATGGATTGTATACAAAATTATGTTTACGAATGCAATTTCCATGAAACTAATGGGTCCCATGCTGTTTGTGAATGGATGTGGTCTGTGACATCAAGAAAGCATGCTGCTCTTATTGGATGTGATTAGGTTCGGAAAGTCGCATCTGGGACAGAGTCTGCCTGTTTAAACACATGCTGCTGAAAAATATCGGTGCAAATGGGTAAAAAATTTGTTTTTACTTTTCGTGGAGAAATAGACTCTTAACTGTTTATTTATCTATGTATTGCTTGAACACCGCTGGACGGTGATTATGATGGCTGGTAAATAATTGTGGATTATTACATCACATGGTTGCTTGGAGAAGCCTTCATCCATTCGTGCTTTGATGATAACCATAGTTATTAGCATATCATTGACTATTCTATGTTAAGACCACCTTTAGAATACATATATCAGCGTGATACTTTTTTTTCCAAGTAAGGCAGACTTGTGCATTGGTTACACATCAATTGCTTGTTCTTTGTTGTTTTTGGTGCCATTCCTTAATTTGCTTATTTATTTTCGAGTTTCCTTGGAAGCAGGGTTTTCATTTCCTTGGTAGTGGCTGTATATGGGATTTGGTAATTATATATAATTAAAGAACAGCGTTATGGGATGCTATTAGTATGAATTACGCAATATAAAATTAAAGTATAATAATGATTAAGATCAGTGGTAAAAAGTAACATTGAAGCTTGACTCTACAGCCCTTTCCAATCCTCTGCTGGATGAAGGCCTATCCACAAAAGCCGGCCGTGGGTGGTTGTGGACTATAAATGTTGACCATACTTCACCACGCTGGCCAGCGCAAGTTGGTGAAGGGCGGGGAGGGGGTCAGGACTGGTCCATATAGAGCTCATCACTCTCAGCCATTGTAAGAAATTAAATTCAAGAAGCAAGGATTCGTTGTAAAGTACGCGCTCATCACTGTGCAACTAATCCACCCAAAACACGTAATGTACAATACATTCATATGTAATATAGGCAAATTGATATACAGCAGTAATTAAGTAAGAAAAGTAATTGCGAATAAGGTCGGTGGGTGTGGAGTGTTGGCACAGTGGCTAATGCCCTCGTTAAACCCAACTACAAGAGTTATATTTCCAACAACAGCTCACATCGGGGATGGTTCATATCTGAACCAGCCCTTCACGAGCCCGCTACATTGCCACATACTCGCCAGCGTGGTAATGTATGGTATGGGGAGGTGTTCATCCAGCAGTGGATTGAGAATGCGCTGCAAACTTCGCGACTATTAACGTTGTTATTTTCTGTCGTAAAAAAACACATTTTTAAGAACTTACTACAATGCGCATTTAAACATACTGCAATAGTACAATTAGTTATCAATACAGCACGTGTCAATGCGATACTGTGTAACACACTCCACTACGACTAAATACTGCCGAGGCAACATTTTTCATATAAAGTCAAGTACACTGCTTAATTTCAGTTGCCTTGTAATTTTTCATTTCAACACGTGTTCATTTACCATATGTACACATACAGTGAAACGCATATAACGCTGTGTTATAAGAATACATTGTCAGCAACCAAGAGATGGTAGTGCGCCTGGAAATGTTTTAATCCCATGAAAATGTTGCGTTTTAACAAAGTCGATATTTTTGCCCGCATCACAAACCTGTTGTCTGTAATTCTGTCACATAAAAAAAAATCAAAACAAGGTCATCCATATCGTAGAGCCCTCTAATAAAGCACATTAATAGTGAGTGATATGTGGCTTTGCTTGCATGTTTTCGCACGTTTCATTAGACCAGGGGTCGGCAAACTACGGCTCCGGAGCCGCATGCGGCTCTTTACGGGCTGCTTCTTGACGATATGTACGTATGTACAGTATGTACTCAGATGCATTGCGGCTCTTGAAATACTGAATTTTGTACCGAATTGGAAAGAAATGGCTCTTCTTGTTATTTTGGTTGCCGACCCCTGCATTAGACGAACAGACAGATGGACATGGGATGCACGGCAGAGTCGGACACATGGCTGAACAGGCGGACGGAAACGATGGACGAACGAACGCACAGATTGATAGACAGACGGACAATCAAGGGATAGACAGGAGGGACAGACAGAAGGACATGGGATGCATGGGAGGGGGGGGGGATGATCCAACAAACATATGGATTGGTTGGACGGAATCAATCGATGAAGAATAGATGTTACGCGGAGCAAACGGATGGACAGATTGGACAAACGTGGGAGCTATTGTACTCACAAGAAGATGCTGTCCCTGGGCAGAGGTGACGGTATGTCAAGGTTTCTCATTCCAACGCACTCCACCCTCTGCTCTAAGCATCGGCAATTGGCCGGACAAAGCCAGGAGTGACATGCCACGACATGCAGTAGCAGCAGCAGCAGCGGTGGCGGCGTCAGCGCTGATCCTCCAACCCACATCTCTCGTCTGCGTATGCCGAGCAACTGGTGTTGTTATTCCTACTTACAGCTACGTGTGTCGGAGGATGTCACCCGCTGCTACTACACCTTAGGTCAAACTTCAGGTCCCTTCCCGAGTCGCGTCGGTGAGCACAGCATCCCAGGGGGGAGCAGGCGGGCTGGGTCTGTGATATTTAGGGTTGTTAACCCGATTGAAAACTTACAGCCTATTAACACAGTTGAATAGCTTCTGCGAGTAACGCTGGGCTTGCTCGCACGTGTGTGTGTGTATGCTCAACTCAGAACTTTGCGCTCTGTGCTATTTATGTCGCCTTGCTACGATCTCATTCTATAGTCTGCAAGATTTACATAGCGCACACGCGTACGCGTGTACGTGTAATTACAAAAGCGCGCGTCTGTATCTGTGTGAGTAAATACACCGGCGGCAATCCCTGCTCCGAATACGCGCGCGTGTGTGTGTGTGTAAATAGTATTGTTATACAGCCGTGTTAAGAGATTTAAAGAGCTTGAAGCGCGGGGAGGACTCGAATTTAGCCCACGAGTTTGAATCCTTTCGGCGAATGCGCGCTGCTGCGCCGCACGCGGTCTCGATCGGGCTAATTACCGTGGGTAGTTTTAAGACGGAGGAGGCTCGGTCGGGGGTGGTTTGTGGATGGTAGGAGCGGTGGGTGGGGGGGAGTAAGGAGGCATAGGATATTTAATACGGAGGTGCCATAAACCCAACCCCACAGTGCGGTTGGTTGGGTTATACGCGGTCCTTTTGATTTGCTGCTGGGATTTTTCTTATATAGCAGAGGGCCAAGACTCCCCCCCCCACATCCCATACACTCCTCCCCTTCTTGCTGTTCCCACCCTGCGTCAGAGTGCGTTCTTCGTTGATTGAGGCTGCAGGGCTGTTGACATAACAGCAGCGACCCCTCTCCGATGCTCATTGCTGAGTTAAAGATCCCAAACAAGTGTCGTACGATGCGTTTCTCATAACGCCATTCCCAGGGGGTTAATGCCCCAATTCATCTTTCACGGGTCTCTGGCTGGGGTGGGTCGAACGCGAGTGGCGGTCACAACCACAGCGAGAGGTACAATAAGCTAAACTATTTTATTTTATTTTACCAGGTGAGGCCCACTGAGCTGTATAGCTCCTTTTCAGAAGCGACCTGACCGCAAATGATAGCTCAGGTTTCTAAATATGGGGGGGGGAACGGGGACCGGAGAACCGGGAGAAAATCCACGCGACCACGGAGAGAGACATGCAAACTCCAAATATACAGCAGGCGTCAGGGTCTGGATCGAAGCCACGACCTCCTGCATACCGGGCGAGGTAGTTAACATCTCGCCGGGCACGGACATATTGCCTTGAGTCGCCGATACTCCTGGTTGAAATTCAACCCTGGTTGTTCCTCTTGAACCACCACGCACGGGAATACGTCTGTCCGCTATTTACCAGTCTCTTACAATCCAATGCAAATTGAGTGTACACACCGCACGCGCCTGATGATTGATAAACAATTGCCCTGACGTGACACCGATATTTCAAGCAAATGTTGGAACATCGTGTAAGTGTGCAAATGTGAGTCCCATGTGACGTTGAGTAGTTAAACTCTTTCTACGTCTTATTGTGTAGATAAATCTCATACAGATGACCATATTATATTCAATACGCACTACTGCGACTTATAATTTGGTGGGTGTGCCCATATTTGTATAACTGCCTTGGGACTGGGCCACACGTTTTAGGTGCGTCTTGCTTTCCGGAGCGTCTTATAATCTGGAGAATATGACAACAGAGACCTTGGACAATCTTAGTGTATGTGTAGTGACATTGAACGAGTCACTGTAGCGCGTGGCGCTGGGGGATTGGTAGACAATGGAATTAGGGGGATCAGCCCCCTCTACCAGTTGGACACGTGGGCCAAGCCCGGAACTTCTGGGGGATCCAGAAGGGGGCGTGTCCGAGGGCGGAGCCTGGCCACGCTGGGGAGAATAAAAGGTGAGCTCCGACTCAGTCGGGGCTGCTGCCATCGAGAGTGGAACTCGTCATGCTGCTGTCGTCGTGGGCTTCGCCTCTTCAAGCTGTGGGTCTGGAAGCATGTTGGCTGTCCTGACCCGGTATGGAGTTATCCCCTATGGCTGTGAGAGCCGGAATAAACAAGAGGGATAACGCCTCCTACTCGTGTCTCTGAATTCGTACACGACATATGGACTCGTGTCCCACAAAACAGAGCAATTGCTGTACAGTTTTAAGTTTTAATTGCTGTACCGTTTTAATTTGAAGCAACGCTCTCAACGTCACGTGGGACGTTGTTTAGACATCGTAAGGGGGCGTGAAGAGTAACTAACGACTTGATAAGTATGTGAACGCAAGTTGGTAAAATGCATAGCGTTGTGATGAGTCACTGGCACTGAAGTTTGGGAACGCTTCCTCTGAAACGTGCGTGCTTGCCTCGTTCTAAGCTGCACACAGAATCCAATCCACCCCCCTTCCCCCCTCCCCCACATTCGCGAGGTGATGAGCACTCGCCTGATCAAATGAAAACCATGCCGACTCCTGTTCGCTCGTGTATATAACATTCATGGCACTGCTAATCGTACAAGCCTTGTGATATCTGATACTTTAATCATCAAACAAACCCACCAAGCCAGCTGTGACCAATACGTGCATGACAAAAAACCATATTTTTTGTGGATATCAGGACAATTCGGAACACGAACAGAAGATTCCAACAAATCTCGTTACGACTGAATTGGTAAATGAATATCCCCGACGAACAAGCAACACACTATATATAATAATTTATACCAATAGATGGCGCTGTAGCACGAAGGCATGAGTCCGTGAGAATATGGATGCAGGTTTTAACACGTCGGCTATCGCGACCAATGAGTTTTTAAAACAAAATCATGCTTAAATCCATGCTCGATTCCATTCTCAATCCCATGCTTGCTCAAACACGTGCTCTGCCCCATGCTTTAACCCAGTCTAAAACAGTAAAACCCATTTTCGCTCAAACTCGCGCTTGCATCGAAACCCATTCTCAAACCCATGCTTGAACCTGTGATCGAACCCATGCCCGTGTGTCCGTGTTTACGTTCGATACAAAATCCCGATTTTCACGTAGGATTTGAGACACTGGGACAGCCTTTCTGACTGGCCAAACAGGAACGTTTACTCGGCTCACCAAGTGTGGTGAAATTGTTGCTTATATTCAAAGGCAATAAAAAGACATCGTTTTACTGCACGTTTGCAGTACCTAGGTTGGCTAAACCCCAGGTTTTTTCTGCAATACCTTCAATGGAAAACTTTCCACATGTGCTTTCTCTCAAAGCAGATATATACTCGTACAAGCTATGGTTAAAAAAAAACTCCTTTCACATATCCCACCATCGAAACGTGCAACTTCACTGAAGTTCTAACTTTTTCATCCCATATACGGGAAGGCCTCGACATCCACAAGGGTTAGGATCTTTAAAATTTGCGCGAAAGTGCAAAAAATCGCGAATGTAGATACCGTACTGTACTATGCTTATACTGGTAGGAACCTCCTGGTTACACCAGCCCACAGGGGATTATTGTGTCCGTCGTGCAGGGAGGGGCTGGGTGGGGAGGGAGGGGCTGGGTGGGGCGGGGAGGGGCTGGGTGGGAGGGATGGGGCTGGGTGGGGATGGGCTGGTCACCCCGTGGTGCCCTTATAAAACTCAACGTTTAACCTACTCACGCCGGCTTGTGCCCGCCCTCACAGTCGGGAATATTTGCGGAATACACCACGCCGCCGTTGACCCTGATCATTGACCGAGCAACCTAACGTTCCTACCAGCTCCCTCCGCAGGACAATGTGTCACGTACTTGTAAAATTTGTAATTCGATACCTTACATTTATTGATCGCGACCTGCTTACCTTTTCTCTTACCTTCATATAGTTTGTCTTGGTTTGTTGATGCAGCTCGCTGACCCGCCCCTAACTGGACATCTTTGAAAAAGTTTCATAGCTCATCAGATTCCTCCTCCAGGAGACATTTTCTGATTATAAAACCGGACTGTTGACTCGTTTACCAAGTAACAGCGGCCAACAGGTGACCCACGATCACCACGAGCTAAGTCGATCCAACAACTCAACTTGTCGAGCTAAACCCAGTGTTCTTCACTCATTTTCTGAGGGCCACTTTCGCCAATAAGGCATCGGTGAGGGCTGCCATACATTTGAACTCATTGGAGGTTTTTGTGTATTTTTTACTTAGTTGCATAAGTGCCTACCAGAAACTGATTAATGGGGGGCCGCAGAATTTGTAATTGAATGCACTCATCCACGATAGTTGAGTTTCATGTTAACTTAATTTTGCATGTTTTTGTTCCGATTTGCGTTGTGAATGTATGTTGGATCTCACCCAAGTGCCAGGAAATGTGTCCGAGTACAGTAAATTGTGAATTATGTTCATGTACTAGCGTTTCTTTGCGTTAAAGTTCAGAATGAAGTACAGAGAATAAAATGTTATGGCAAGACATTTATCGGTAGTTTCGTACACCTTTCAAGACATCTGGCCAGTGTGAAAGAGTAGGCCAAATAACCCCTGGAAGGGATCTTGAGCTCCAATTGAAGGTTTTTTTTGCCACCAGTGGCGCAAGCAAGAAATTGCAGGTCTGCCCCTGCAACTATACTTGATCAATACAAGGGAGTAATGGAGAATATTTACAGCAGTGTGTACTATCAAACCAACCACTTAACGCTTAATTCCTTGTCACTAATATAAGTGTTTGAGTGATGCCTATAACGGTTGGCTACGTATGGTGCAAAAGAAGTTCAACATACATAGCAGAAGCAGTTTTGGGCTCACTCATCACAAACCCTTACTGCCTGGTGAAGTAGGATCAACTTCCATTACCGACACGGTGTAGAGGCCTTCAGATTGATAAAAAACTTAATTCACTTTTTGCACAGGAATACAAATGTTACCTTGTTCAATGCAATGTTGCATTGCCTTTTCACCGTACACTTCGAGAAGAACATGTGTAATTGTCACGTATGAGTATCCATTGCCTATTGTTGCAGGGCATTTGTGAACAGTATATAAACTTTCACTTCATTGGTCCTATTGTGGCAATTCCAATCGCAGTGAAACTATAGCCAAGGTAAAATGATGCATACAGGAAGTATATCTGGTGATTGGTCTGATAAACGGGTCATCTCTGTGAATTAACAGCCGGTGTGCAAACATTCAAGGTCATTGCTGTTATTTTCCAAGTGCATTTTATTGTTGGACACAAGTTGTGGGCATATCGTGTCAAGACATCCATCTCCTTTTAGAGATGCACCACAGCCAGTCTGACTTTTAAATGTATTATTAGACCTGGTTAATTTGTATTTCCAAGCAAATATTTATTGTGGTATTTCTATTAATCTTACAGTTTATGAAATATCCCTAACCATCCTTGATTCATGTTTTTTCAACAAAAATACAATCGCATAGTGGAGATATGTTGACAATACCCAATCTATCAACTGAAGTGCTGTAATGATGACCGTTGTGATGGAAATAGCAGATGTAAATACGAGAAGTAACATTTCGATTTCACATTTTATTGTGACAGAGGTTATACAATAGGTACAATGACAGTCTCAGTGATCAATGTTCCTGTTGCATCCAGCACAAAGTCTAAACCAAGGCGCATGGTCCATTGAAGGGAGATGTGCAGCAATGTGGTTGGTCTTCATGGGGGTACATTTACATTAGTGACCCGAGCTACCTGGAAACGAGAAAAAGTGCTTTAACTCCCAGTGCAGTTCATATTTCTGACAAAGCGTGATCAATATTTTGGCCAATAAAACACATTTTATTTGATAGACGTATGAAGACACCATAAGTGTTTTTGTCAGTAAACTAACAAAACAGTTCCCTTTATGTGCATGGAGAAAGATACTCACTGCTCTTCACTGCTTTGTTGCCTGAAAATAAAACAAAATACAGTATTTCGATTTAAAGCTTTCGTGACTGCAGGGATTCATCTTCTTGGTTCTTTCGGTAAAGTCACGTAGAAGGAGAACAGGTCTTGTTCTCCACCTGAAGACGGCTGCTTGCGTTGTGGCCGAAACGTCGTGAGAATTATTTTATTATGTTTTATTTTTATTATTTTCCTTCTACGTGACTTTACCGAAAGATCCAAGAATACAAATACAGTATATTACATAACGAGATTACAAAGTATCATGAAATATTTCAAAAATGAGAAACCACTTATCTTTTCCATATTTAAACACGTTTACATTCTCCTGTACAATGTAAGGATAAAATAGCAATTGTAACCTGAAGGCACACGAGGGCACTCACCTCCGAATGAGATTTTGTAGTAGAGGAGGAACATAACGCCGACACCCACCCACACCTGGGGATGGGCGTGGAGGTAATAGGGTCGCATCTTGCCCCAGTATTGTGTGAAGAAGCCCGACATCTACACGCACAAAAATATAAATTCAGTCTCCAGACACATAGAATGTACACCCTTGAAACACGGCAACCGAATGATAATAAAACGTGTTTTTACATTAAAATGAGACAAAAAGAATTGCTGTAATTGAGAATATGTTTTCCCCTTGTCTTTGAAGACAATGCATATATTATCAGAGTATGTTTTTGGTTTGCATTCTGACCACAAGTATTGTGGTTAATGCAGACATGATTCCTTGTAAAAGGTTTCAGTTTGGTGTTCTAACATCTTAACACCTGTTTTGTTGCCAAAAAAAGGCGGAAAACCTATTCTCATATTTTGCTCCTGGCAAAGGAGGTCCCATGAAATTGCTGTAATTGTAAACATGCTGAACACTCGGATTCACAATTGCCAAACAGATTGAAATCCAAAGGTCAAGTGGTAAAGCATCCTGGGACGGTACGCATCGATAGTGTTTGAATTTGGGACTGAAGCAGTAATATTTCCATAAGACCACCACTGTTGATGTTCCAGAAAGCGGCACTGGTTTTATTAATCCTGTGTGTTGATAACGGTTGGAATATAACCCCAACCTAGACGAGCACTCACAACCTTAAGCTTGTGAGCTTATGTCGCTGAAATTAGACAGTACAGTATATGCATCCAAAATCGTTAGCTATTTGTATTTAATTATATCTGATGCAGCACCACCCGCGAAGATATCCAGGACTCTTTCAAAGTCAGAATTAAAAGCATTCCTGCTCAAATAATAGGGCGGCGATTATCTCTTTTGGTTGACCTTAACCAACAGGAATTTTCCACAATCCTATGCTGGGCATCAGCTTTTCCAAGCGAAATATATATTTTTAAACAATCTGAATGGTATCCCTTTTCAAAACCAATGGGAGGTTACTACTACTCGTCTCATTCTAGATTTGAAGTTTTCGTGACTGCAGGGATCCATACTCTTTGGTTCTTTCGGTAAAGTCACGTAGATGAAAAATAAAAATAAGAAAAAATTATAAAATGAAAATAACTAAATTAAATCACGACGTTTCGGAGGCAACACAAGCTTCCGTCATCAGGTGGAACAGCCACAGCAAATGTACTGCTACTCACTACAGTCATTTTGCTGTGGCTGTTCCACCTGATGACGGAAGCTTGCGTTGCCTCCAAAACGTCGTGATTTAATTTAGTTATTTTCATTTTTTTTCATACTCGTCTCCTATGTATGACTCTGAACAAGCTGCTTTAAAATGGGGGATCGATGTCTTTTGTAAAACTATTCTGGTAGTGGTCTTCTGTCCTCTGGGTGGTAATGAAATTGCTAAGGGCAACCGTCTTCCAGATGATGATTCTGAACAGCTACATTGCAACACGGCTTCTGGAAGACAATACATATTACTCGATTATGACGCAAGCCAACTTGTATTTTATATACAGGTAAAACAATGCGTCTTGTAATCCGGAGAATAGTTACTTAGATTCAATTATATAATTGTCTCCACACCCAGAGATGTATAGGAATCGCGCTCATCATCAAAATCGGGGCCCATTTAGTCAAATCAAGTTCAACTGTGCGCATTCTAAAACAAGCCTCATCTATAATAGAGGTATGTTGGGTTAGATCGCGTAAATATAAATGCGTCGTTAAACCCGTCACCACCCGGCAGCCAATTAGTAAGGATTGTCACTTACACAGAACATTCCAATTCGTTACTAGTACAGCACACCGATGTGTTGGAGAGTAAATCCACAACATGTACAATCTGTGTACGCCATTTCGCCAGCAATTACAACATCAAGCAGGCGACAGACAGATTTGTGGAGAAATCCTCCTCCTGTTTCATCTCTACGTTTAGTTCTGAGGCAGTAAAGGAAATCACATTACAGAGGCATAGGTACGGCGCATATCTGCAATGGGTCAGTGGTGGAAATTCCACATTCCCACGATGGGGACCAGTCCACCCATATAACCCATACCGAGCGCTATCGTTGACAATCAGCATCCATTATCGCTCCACTGCTGGATGAATGCCCTCCAAGTGGTCGCCATTGCCACACGACTGCGCAAAGCAATACAAAACTACAACGACAACATCACGTTACAACCGATAACACAAACTATGAAAGATAACGTCGTGGTATTATTCCCTTGACACATATACTGCCGGGTGAGGCTAAGGACACTTTAGGCCTCATCCAAGCCACGGTCCAAGGGCACCTCCCGGTACAAAAAAAAAGACGAGGAACGGAGACAATTGAACGTCAACGACGCACTACGCCGTGTAATCGCACGGATAAGAAACCCGCAGCTATTCGCCGTAAACGCGTAAGGTAAAAGCGATGTGTGTGTGTGTGTGAAGGAAGCCCACCGCTGGCGAGGTTGACCTAGGGCGGAGGAGAGTGGGAAGCTCACAGCGCGTTGAGGATTGTGTGGTGTGGTGGGGGGGTAGAGGGCGACTTCGCGTCGCACGTGGAGGACGTCACGCAGCGATTGGGGGCGGCCATGTTGGGTAGGGGTAGGGCCCTCGGCCGCGTTACTCTATGGGGCGGGGTACTTCGGTAAGAGGCCGCGCGTCGCCACTTGTTGACGTAGAATGACAAACGCCCGTGGACTCCAATGAGCACTCGCCCTTAGTAAAATGGCGAGCGAATGAGTGCTGCGGATTGAATGTTAATTGGATTACAATATTTCGATGTAAAGCTTTCGTGACTGCAGGAATTCATATTATTATAATAATAAAAAAATATGAAACAATATATTTTTTTTTTATCAAAAAATATGAAACAATATTTTTATTATTTTATTATTTCCCTTCTACGCGACTTTACCGAAAGAACCAAGAAGATGAATCCCTGCAGTCACGAAAGCTTTAAATCAAAATTTAATAGTTTTATTTTTTTTATTTATTTTTTTGCCTTCTATGTGACTTTACCGAAATAACCAAAAATATGACTTACAATAATTACAATTGTACACTTAATATGAAACAATATGCTGTCAGTCTGGTAACATAGCCACTCAAATGTCTGTGGACTCAAATGAGCACGTTCCCCCTTATATGGCAAGCGAATGAGTGCTGCGGTCGAATGTGCATTGCATTACAATACATTGTATACTACCTATAATCACATAAACAATGGAATAAATAACGTAAGTCATAGTCTGATAACATAACTACTCTTAAAACAAATAAAATCCCGATTTTAATGCTATCTCACTTGTTGGGAGTTGATGTGTAATAGTGCGTGAATGTGTTGAACTTCCTTCGCACCGTACGTCGCCAACCGTGGAGGTGCGAGATCGTAGCCACTTCAAAGGTGTCAAGCTTGTCAGAGCCATCAGCCATGCTAAGATGTCACGAGATAGAATAAAGTAAAAACGTGGCAATGTAATCTTACATATTACTCAACATGCCTACACATTATTGTATTAGCCTGAATGTCGTTAAGTATTTTTTTTTATTTCGATTTAAAGCTTTCGTGACTGCAGGGATTCATCTTCTTGGTTCTTTCGGTAAAGTCACGTAGAAGGGAAATAATAAAATAATAAAATATACAACATAATAAAATGCAATTCTCACGACGTTTCGGCCACAACGCAAGCAGCCGTCCTCAGGTGAAGAACAGATTCGGACGCTGTCTTTCCGACAGATCTGTTCTTCACCTGAGGACGGCTGCTTGCGTTGTGGCCGAAAAGTCGTGAAAATTATATTATGTTTTATTTTTATTATTTTATTATTTCCCTTCTACGTGACTTTACCGAAAGAACCAAGATTTTGTTTTACTGTTATGTCCTCGAATCCATGTTCCGCAATGTAATTCCAAGCGTGTGTCTCTCCATGCTTTGCGCACTTTTCAGTTGATTTACGTAAACGAACGTGGGCATCATTCAAGCTGGTAAAGAAAGCTACAACTTCACACATCCAATACCAAATGCCTGAAAGAGAAAAAATAGGCGACGTTTCAGCCAAATGCCGTTTTTCGTGCCACAGCCAGTGGCCGTGAGAAAGACTCGTCGCCTAAAACTGAAAACTGACGCTCCCATGGTCAAGGATTATAACGGAGTGACAGCCAACGAATGGAACTCGTCCTCGGACATCCATCGCTGAGACGGAGCGATGGACTCGGTTCCTGTGTGGTCGGATTGTTGGGTGGATTCGTTGTATCGCAGGATCGTGAGAGGAAGCAGCGGTTGATCTCAAGGAGCATAAACCATCACCCCCACTCCGGTCCATCGCAGTGGTTTATGGCTAAGCCATCGAACAAAGACTTTCATTTGCTTCGTGCGCTTTCAGATGCGCTTCTGTGGCCATCTGGAACCCTCTTCTGAAAAAAAGGAAGTCACCGGAGCTATGAACTTTTAAATAATCTGAATTGAAAACTAATTTCTTTGGAACTGCTTTTTGTGTTTAGTTTGTTGTCCTTGCCCGCACCTCCGATTAGTATGGTTGGCTACCTACGGTGCGAAAACACATTCCTGCGGAGGGAGCTGGTAGGAACGTTGGGTTGCTCGGTCAGTGGCCATGTTCAACGGCGGCGTGGTGTAATCCGCAAATATGCCCGACTGTGAGGGCGGGCACAAGCCGGCGTGAGTAGGTTAAACGTTGAGTTTTATAAGAGCACCACGGGGTGACCAGCCCCTCCCCACCCAGCCCCACCCCTCCCACCCCCACCCTGCCCCTCCCTCCCCACCCTCCCCTCCCCACCCAGCCCCTCCCTGCACGACGGACACAATAATCCCTGTGGGCTGGTGTCACCAGGAGGTTCCTACTAGTATAAGTTCAACAAACGTAGCAATACCCGCCATTCGCCACTAAGTGACGGCGACGTCACCACGGCGCCTCTGCCAGGCCAGGTGCACTTTGAGGCCACGTGAAGTTGTCGAAGGTTCGCTGACAGGTCACGGGACAGACCCATACCTGTCAACCCATACGATTTACCCGTATTCTTGTACAGGAAAACTTACTATTCCGATCCATACGGCGTACAGCCGTTTCAATACGGGCACATAAACAGTTTTTGTCTATTTGTGTTCCTCCCTTGTGATGGAACGTTGAGATTTATAAGGGCACGGGGTGACCAATAAGGTCTGAATTAGTCTGTAATACGGCAGGCACTGAAAAGGGGTTGACAGGTATGCAGACCCAGGTGACATGGATTGACTGAGATGATTGACTGACTCTCAGTCAACATAAACAGAGCTTCATCCAGGAGCGGATTGATCACGGCACACACCGATGAATTACACTATGTAACACAATTTTGGTCCTGGGTACTAAGTGTTATTTTGATATTGCTTATGCCTAAAAGTATAGAAAATTGCTATTATTCCCCACAAACTTTGCTTTTGTGACCAGGACTTTATGTGAACGAAAGACACAAATGCACGTTTTCTCATTGAAAATAGGTACATTTCAAAATATCACTGTCCTGGTCACAAAAGGAAAGTTAGTGGGGAATAATAGCCACTTTCTATACTTTTGCGGCATAAACAATTAGAAAATAACACTTATTACCCAGGAACAAAACACAATTTTTGTTAGTGTTTTTACTGGTGTGTGGATCATTAACTTTGCTTTATGTCCAGGAACAAAAACATTTTTGTTCGTGTGATGGGGCCCCGGTGAGCGACCCACGTGCTCCGCAAACGGCTCCTCCTCCACGTGTTCCTGGGCGGAGCCTGCTACTTCCGCGTTCGCATTTCCCACAACGCATTGGCGGCTCCCGCGCGCGTGACGCGCGGCAATTGGACGCGGGGCGCCGCACGTGACCTCGCCGGGGTTTCCCTCCCCCACCACCAGCCCACGTGGAACGGCGCGCATCAGCACTGGGAAATCTGAGAGCCGTGATCCAGCCTGGGACGAGAGTCTCGTCCTCTTAGCCAGCTGTTTGTTACACGAGGTAAAGGCGGAGCCCTGCAATCGCTTTCTCACCACCACCACCTGCCGTCGGGGGAAGGGGGGGCCTTCGATTAAAGGGAGCTCTCGCTAATTGCTGTACGAGTTCGGAGGGTAATTGAGATACGCTTCGCCAGCTGTATGGTTGCGACGTGCTGTATAACCCACACGTTACCCCACCACCCATTGACGTGTCGATGTGGTGGACGCGTGGACTTGTTGTATATACTGCTGGCTGGGCAGAGGCGGGGTGGAGGGATTCAGGAGCTAACCGGTGACCGCTGCTGCATTTGTAAAATCCCGCGTTTAACGTGGCAACACCGTCAGGACATCATCGCGATATTTCATAGACATTTTTTGTTTCATCACACAAAGGTTGCGGTTGTTCGCGAGCTGCTGCTGGTTTTGTTGGTATGCTAAAGATGTGCGGTTTTAACGACTCCGGTGTGTGTTTTATATACAGCAGCACTGTGTAATGCCACGGTGACATGTGACGTGGCCACCCATGGGCTTTACCGTACGCCCCGTATTATAAGACGTACCCTCTCGTTTAAAACCAGAGTTGTCGGCGCGTCTTATAGCGTGAGACCAGATTTACGTAGCTTTATTATTGTCATTGGGCACACACACACATTGTGTGTCAGATCACAGCTGTCAAATCACGCCAACGATTTTGAGTCGCGTTTCTCTGCGCTGTCGCGTTGGCAGTAACAATTGTCACGCATTGTAGAGGCTTGGGAATTGTCACGAACTCAGCTGGATTGTTAATTACAATGAATATTACGTTCAAATATCACCCAGACCCATGGAGTAGACCAGTAAGCTGGGGTTCACGCACCCACTGGGGGTGCGAGACATGCCGGATTTAAAATAAAGTAAATAATCTAAACCAATTAAATACGGGCACCTAAGTACAACTACTTTTCATGAAACCTATGTATTTATCAACATCATACATTTATTTACGATGAGAACTAAAAGGGTGCAAGGCCTAAGTGAGGGTTAAGAACAACCGGGGTAGTCAAATGCAGTTTTCAACTTTAATTATCTATTATTGATTTGAAGCTTTCGTGACTGCAGGAATCCATATACTGTACTCTGGTTCTTTCGGTAAAGTCACGTAGGTAGAAAATCAAATAAATCACGACGTTTCGGGCGCAACACAATCGCCCGAAACGTCATTATTTAATTATCCACTTCATCTCTGGGGCCTCTGTCTGCTATGAAGAAGGGTCATTGCTTGAAACGTCGCATATTTAATATTTTACTTTTAAGGCCAGTGTTGACGAATGTGTTGAGTTTTTTGTGTTGCTTTATTATGCTTGTGTGCACCTCTGCCAATCCAGCAGTATCACCGATTAATGTGCTGTATTCTTGTTTATACATAGGTTTAGATATGGAGCAGATCGGAGCGATAGTGCGATAGTTAGTCATCTGAACCGGTCCTGGTGACCGCCTTTCAATTCGTTTTCACCAGTTCACACTGAACAGCGAGATGAAGTATGGCCAAACAATCCCCATGACAGACATGGCTTGTGACGGCCTTCAGTGACAGTGCGAGGGGGAGGGAGGGCCTATGTTCGGGACTGAAACGTAACATCTTCATAGGTATATTCTTGGGTCTTTCGGTAAAGTCACGTAGAAGGGAAATAATAAAATAATACAAATATAAAACAATAAAAATTCTCACGACGTTTCGACTGCAACACAAGCAATCATCAGGTGTGAAATCCACAGCAAGATTTTTTTTTTTTCAAATTTTCTTGCTGTGGATTTCACAGAATTTGTATTGTTTTATATTTGTATTATTTTATTATTTCCCTTCTACGTGACTTTACCGAAAGAACCAAGAATATGAATCCCTGCAGTCACGAAAGCTTTAAATCAAAATCTTTATAGGTATTCTTGGTTCTTTCGGTAAAGTCACGTAGAAGGGAAATAATAAAATAGGTCTGCAGATTGGTACTACAGTAGCATATATGTAAATTGAATTAAGCATAACTCCAATCTGTCTACAAATAAGACATTCTTTTTTCCTCCATCCAATTGGCGTTCCAGACCAATATATAAAAACCCTGCGGCATTTGTTTCAGCAAGCAGAATCTCAACCAGTGTCGAGCATCTGGGTATCAGCATAGTAAGATGTGTGAAACTAATTCTGCTATTTCCCAGTTATTGGCAAGAGCACTCCATATAAAATGTGGGACTTTGTTCAACACAAAGAGTCTGTGTGCTTTATACCTCTAGTAGGGGGGGTGGGTGAGGTGGAACTCGGCTGACTGACAGTGTTGCCATGAGGCCAAGGGAGGAAGAGTGAAGTTCGGCAAGTAATTATATCGGAGTAAAGTGTAAATGACTTGCTACTTGGTTAGACTGTATGCTGAGAAAACTGTGGTCTTGTTAAGCCATATTTGTACGGACAAAATTCACAATGGTACACGCTAATAATTCTAGATTTGAAGCTTTCGTGACTGCAAGGAATCATACTCTTAGGTTTTTTCGGTAAAGTCACGTAGGTAAAAAATAAAATTAAAATTAATAAAAGTAATAATAAAAATAAAATAATAAATCACGACATTTCGGAGGCAACACAAGCTTCCGTCTTCAGGTGGAACAGTCACAGCACGATTGCTGTATCAAGTAAAGAGAAATCCCAAGAGACCCGACCTTGTATATATATACTGGTTGAGGGGGGCAGGAGCCAGGGTAGGCCCCTGGAGATACTTTGCGTAAAGTTTCAGATTACATAAAGTAAACCTCCAAGTGGGGAGGAGTACATTCATTTTTATTAGAGAAAGGATATTACTTTAACTACTATTCTTTATAGTTTGTATTTGTATGTTGCCATTATGAATATTCTGTAGTATATGTTAACACCTGAATAAGAAAAACAGGCAATTACATATTCATAACGGCAATATGCAAATATTAAACATGCTCATGTCTTACCTCACTCATATTGCACTGACATAACCGCACACTAGTTAGAAATATATTCTCACATAATGACATACTAAGGACTGACAAACCAGCAAGATTGCAGTGGGTCTTCAAACGTGTTTGCTATTAAATATACCAGAGCGTTCAAAATTCAGCTATTTCCTATTTAGACAGTGTTTAAAAATAACTGAACTATTTAACATTGAGCTTGCAAAAATCTAAAATTGCTTTAATTATTTGCACACCTTGAGTAATGGCCTCTGTTGTAAGTATTGGCCTTATTAATGCTTTGATGTTGGAATGCCTCCTTTAATAAGGGGTGCCTGAAACACCGCACAACAAAAACAGTGTCGCAAAGAAAACACACCACCTCGCAAACCGTGCGGCACGTGCGTTTCAACGCAAATTAATGCTCGTTTTCTTTTCTTTTTTTTGCAAGGACACTAAATGAGCCGTGATGAATGCCAGACGGAGACATGGGCCCAGCAGCACCGATCAGGGCATCTACTTGGGACCCAAGCAGATGTTCTCGCACTCCGCCCCAGCGGCCTCCGTCCCAGGCACCTTTGACCCGGCCAGATCGTCACTGGAATCGGCACCCCCGCAGGCTGTACCCACGTCGCAGAGCCAGCTTGGCCCGCCGGCCATGGGCGCGTCGTCGGGCCAGGACCGGACTTCGGAATTCTTGGCAGCCTGCAAGTCCATGAAGGGCAGACATGTGAGCGAGCAGACATTGCCTGGCGCTGCAAGGAATATACACAATCCTAAAACCAGCCAGTGGATTGAAAAAGGACAGTATGTGTATATTGGCGGTGATGGGACATGCCTGTACTCCAGCACTGTGGAGGAGAGGGTTGATGGATCACACAAATGTTCTGAAACACCCTTCGCTAGGGTGTGAAGGGGCTATACCCTGCCTTGCCAGGAGAACACAGTACAACAAAAATGTGAACTCCACCTCTTCCATCTATATGGGATAGAGTGTAGCCCCGTCGCACATGTGGGTTTTACCCGGGTGCTCCAGTTTCCTCGTATGTAAACACTCATTATTTGGCAAATAACTCCTTAATATATAGAGGACAGCAGAGCTTGGGCAATTACTGGTGGCGGCTCACTACCTGGCTGCTTTCCAGCTTGTCCGTGGTTCCTCGCACCCCTGAGTCGTTCCCTCTCTTCGAGAGTTAGCGAATACTGCACGCTACAAGTTGAAATTATTAATATTGTTGTAAGCTTAAGAATTAACTTTTATTTATTAATTAATGGAAGGTAACACATTGTCAGAAGGTTACATGCCTACTAGGCAGTATGTTCCAGGCTATCTGGCACGAGTTTGGAGGCTTCATTAATGAGAAGCAAGACTTTGAGATCAGGGATATATTTATAGGACTTACGTCATAGCACTGTGAAATTATTCCCATATGTTTTAACACAATAATGTAGCAACGTTGCACTATAACAGTGCCTGACTAGAGGTATAAAAATGTGTTTTTCATGAACAAAGCGTCAAACCCATGCCAACCTTTATATGTATTTGCAAGATTATAGCTATTTTCTTTTGGTTTGAGATGTAGTGTCAAATCAAAGTAAATGGACTATGGTACCGCCCAATTCACTCCTCCCCATAAACTAAAAGGAAATGAGACATACTTGGAGGCGGTATGGGACCATTTCCTTAACAGCCCACTCAACCTACCCCCGCACACCCCGGAAGCTTCTCTAGGAGGATGGAAAGAGACTGAATTAGGAGAAAGGAGGTGAACGGCTCCCGAATAGACTGACAAGAATCCGAGGGAGAGGACAGAGGGAAAATTATTATGAATGACGTCACCTAGACCCCCTCCACCTTGCAGCCAGTCCTGGAACCTGCACTCATTTTTTTCTCTCCAGTTGCCTACTCCACTCCCCTCCTCCCACTTAACCAGAAATTGTTCCTCCTTCATGCGAATACTTACCCTAGAGAGGTCACAAGCCACAGATCACCCTCCCCCTACCGAGTATTGGACCCATGTGCAATGGGTCCAATAAATAAAAAAGTAAATGGGCTTGGGCAGGGTATGCTTGAAGGAATGATGGCAGATTGTCCAGAATAAAGAGAGATTGGCAGCCAGGGAAGAGAACGCATCTGAGAAGGCATCCACTGATATGACGCAAATAGAATCAGCTCTTGCGCAGGTGTTAGGTGGACATAATAGGATCGGGAGAGAGAGGGTGGTATAGTGCAGAGGCCTTCATCCAGCAGTGAATTGACGATGGCTGATGGCCATGATAGCATGCAATTGTAGCCACATCTCAAGAGGTTGCACAGAAACAATGGCCGTTTTTATTTTGTAGATAAAACCTCGTTTCGTGGTATTGTCTGCCTTAAAAATCCAGTATCTTCATACCCAAGACAGTGTTTGGGAGTGCACATCATTGTTGGCCGTCCAAATCCAGTGGTGGAAATTCCACATTTCTATGGCGAAGTGACCACTTTCTGCAAATGATAACCAACGTTGACTCCCCATGACACAATGTAAATTGTATTAACCCAGAGGGATGAGGGGTTAAGTTGCCTGGGATTTGAATTACAGGATTCTGATCGAATCAGAACTGAAGTCACGGTGGCTTGCAGGTCGATGGAGAAAAAAAGGTTTCCCATGTCATCAATAACAAATGCTGGCTCATCAATTGCAATTCCAAGTGTGTATACACTGAAGTGTTTAGTAATGAATATGGTGGTAAATGCTTCCCAGCCTGTGCCTCTAAACTGCTGACAGTGCAAGCCCTGAAAGTACACGCTTTCATTAAAATTGGCAAAATCCTTATGTTTGTGGTGGCAAGAGTTGCTTTCTTGATCCTCAGTTTACCCATTCCAAGCACAATGTCTACAGACTGGGATTTGCATAATAAGCATCATGGCTTGTCAGTAATTGCCACATATTTAACATCCACGAGAGTGTTGGTGCAGTGGTTAGCGCACCGTGCTTATGAATCCGAGTTTAATTCCTGGCCATGGATAACATCAGTGGTGTCATGCCCTGCCACCCCGCATCTTCGTCATCCCATGCTCACCACTATGGTGAAGTATGGTTACGACTATATCAGACGTGGAGGTTGTTTAGATTCCAAGAACACAGGATGAGATGTTACTATCCTTTGTGCATGAACTCTTGGAAGTGCTTGCACAAAGGATAGTAACATCTCATCCTGTGTTCTTGGAATCTAAACAACCTCCACGTCTGATATGGTGTGGGAAGCCCTTCATAGAGAAGTCTGTTGATAAAGGACTCATTTTTTTTATATCATAACTAAAATTAATATTTCTTGACTTAAAGCTTTTCGTGACTGCATGAATTCATATTCTTTGGGTCTTTCGGTAAAGCCACGTAAGAATATAAAATTAATCTTGCAAGTGTTTTCTTTTGCAGAACGGAGCTTATGTTGACGGTCAGAACAACAGAACTTTAAGACAGATGAGCGAATTCAGCTTAATGGCCAAGTAAGTTGGGACAGCTATGAGTAAATTGTTACTTTAAGCTGAATTCGCACTTAAATATTATGCAGCTGACTGCAATAAAATACATTGCACACCTATTGTAGCACATACACCGAGTGATCTCATGTTAAAGAAACAGCACCATGAGAACAAACACACCTGCTCGTTTGCTTGCAGATTTATTATTTGTTAAAATTACTGTTTTTGTTGGAATTTTGACAATTTAGTGAACGGATTTAATTCGGCCATCGTGGCTTTTCTGCTTGCACAGACGCGCAGAAACTAACTTGATTAAAAACTAATTGCATTTAAGTACAGCGGGAGTTGTTAACTTGGATTGAATTCATCTGCAGTGTGCAGTCTATCCGTTATGGAGGCAAGCAATTTGAATTGGCTGCAACAGCAAAGCAAACACATTAATTGTTATTAATCTCGTTTTAGAAGCTTGGCAGTGGGAGGATGAAGCCAAAAAGCACAAGCAAAGCACTAATTACTGCTGCCCTTTCTCCCAGGCGAATTGGAAGGGACTTGAGCAACACATTTGGCAAGCTGGAAAAACTGACGTTTTGTAAGTCTGGCATGTGGCCCTCATTTTGTGATGGCACCGAGACAGGAATGTACCGTTGGATGCATCACCAATGTGTTCACTTATGAGAGGCATGGGTCCATTCTGCATTCATGACCCCGAGCATTAACACCTGCAACCAATTCTGTTTGTTCATCCATCATCCGTCGCACATTCCATGTCTGGTAAAGATGAGGCTCTTATTTTTGTATAATTCCTGCTCGTACCCTTCCCAAATAATATGGCAGTTTTTGCTTTAAGTGTAAATATTATGATAATTAAGAGGATGGCGTAAAATGTTACTGCGTGCTCAATCACAATGCAAAACAATGGAATGCATAAGCAGAGCATTGCAGTATATATATATTTGGAATTGGCATGCAGCAGATCCAATTCAGCTTCACAAACATTGGCACTTTCCGCCGTGCAATCAAACTGATGGAATTAGGAGACGGGGAAAAAAAAAAGAGACCCGATGTAACATTCTGGAATTCAAACAAACGGATTCCGCAGACTCGGACTGCCAACGTTGCCACGCTAAAAGCCACGGTGACGTTCCTGCCTCCATTGGGATTGCCCACCCCACCCGTGCCGCGTCAGCCGCTGTGGTGTTGGACGAGTGGCAGCCTTCCGTAATGGGTCTTGGCAGCAATGTTTGTGCCAGGCATCCCTGCGGTGTTTTTTTTTTACGAGGCGTTACGGGCCGCTAAGCAGTGTGCTTTTTGGGCACATTTGACGTGTGGAGTTGCTGAGGTTATTGGAATACATGGCACAAATTACCCCCCCAAGCTAACTCGCTCTTATTACCGTTTTTTTTATTCCAATATTCTCCAGAATAACACACTTTTATTCCTCCCCAATATTTTAAAAGAAAAGTTAGGGAATGCACTTTGCAATCCGCAGAATGCATTTATTCCGGAAGACATGTTTTAGTCTAGATGTTCGGAGCTTATTTTCCTTAAGATGGTTCTCCATAGCAGCTTTACAGAATAGTCTTGAATACATCATATTTTCTTATTTTAATAGAAGTGCAGTCATAATCATCTTCCTCAAGACGGCGCTCCATAACACCATTATTAAACAAACGAGTGGGGTGCCTTTTACTTTCCGGATTGCCTTAAGAGAATGTAAATAGTTGCCAAGTAGTGATATCTGCCTACTTAATAAGTGCACAGGCTCCGAATTATGTACATTAAAACAAACCTGACGAAAGTAATTGTACACATTAATCTCAACAATGGCTTTGGATATTTTTGATGTTCATATTTACAAAGCTCTGTATTTGTTTAACGGATGTGTTAAATGGCTCTCATTTTTCAACACTGTGTAGGGCTGTTACGGGAGGGCTGTAAGTGCATACGATCCAATGGGTAACAAACACAGTGGGCGGAGTTACGGGAGTACACGGGGGGGGTGCCCGCAGCGACGTCCGCATCAGGCAGCCTGGGGGGTTGTGATCCTGTTGGGGGGTATAAAGGGGGAGGACAAAGAGAGCTCGGGGCTGAGTCTGGGAACGAAGGAGGAAGAGTGAAGATCCTCTAGCTAGAGCCCTGGACTCCCCTCGACGCCGCCCTTGTCAGGGCTGCAGAGGAGCGAGCCAGAGGCGTGGTTCCGTGAACCAGGGTTAGACCCTGGGACTCCGGAGACCGTAGCCCGACTCACCAGTGTCGGGCCAGTTAGCCTCCCCTAGCTCGTTAGAGGAGGACTTGGGGATAGGTGAGATTAGCTAGGGGGTATCCCCAGTTATCCGGGTGAGGGGGCCGCTACCCCCTCTAGTGTTGTCCTGTACCGATAAGCTGAAAATAAATATACGTGTGCCTCAACCTGGGTGTCCAGCGTCTTCACCGGTACTTCATCTGGTGTCAGAAGTACTACGGACATGGAAACACGTCAGACAGCTCGAGCCAGAGTACCGGAGGAGGACACTGCTGAAGTCGTTGAGCCCGAGGCGGCTCACCAAGACATGGCGCAGCCGGGGGCCGACGCCTTCCTACCGGGGCATCGGCATGAAGAGGGGCCGCAGCCAGACGCGCTACGGCTGGCTCACGAGAGACTGGCGGAGCTACTGTACGCCGCTGCCGCCACGCTGGAAAACATCACGCGGCTGGGGGCTGGTGGTCCACCACGGGGCGAGGGGAGTCGTCAACCTGAGCGCCTTCCCGCCATTTCTGAAAACTCAAACTTTGAATTTCCCGCCATCGTCACGGCAGCTGCGGAGGGCGTGGCCGGGCTCAACCTTGGGTCCGACACCGCTCTCGCTGGGACAGCTGCGTCATCTCCAGCGGAGGGAGCGTCATCACATCCGCGACAGGCGATTCCATCTGCCATTCGCGCCGACGCACAGCCGAGTCCCGGGGATAGCAGCCTACAGACGTCCAAGGCGAACGCTGCGCTACAACAACGGCTGCCTCCGCTGAAAGAATTTGTTGGTGCAGAGGGCGACTGGGGCGGCTTCCAGCGACGCTTCATCGCCCACCAAGAAATGGCAAGGTGGTCCGACGATGAAGCCCTCTGCGCGCTGCCGGCGCTCCTCGACGCAGACGCGCTCGCCGCCCTCACATCGGCGCCGAAAGAGAAGCGGTCTACTCTGCCGAAAGCACTACAGCTGCTGGCCGGGGTCTATGGACCTTCAGCGGAATGCAGAGAGCGGTTCTACGAGCGCAAGCGGGGTGAGAAGGAGTCGCCCCTGGCATACAGGACGAGCCTCCTAGCGCTGGCTAAGACGGCTTTTCCCCGTATGGACGACGATGGCGTGGACGCGATGGTCACGGAGAAAATACTCCTCCTGGCAGACGACCTGGACATCGCTGTCGTCGCACAGGAGGACGCCGAGATGACCTCTCTTCAGGCGGCGCGCCTCCTTCACGCCAACCTTCTGTCCCTGCGGCGGAAAGCCAGCAGGGCATCGGCAGGGCGTGCGGTGGCTGCAGCCACCCTTCCGACGGAGGAGCTCTTCGCCGTCGACCATCGACGGCAACAGGCGCAAGAAGTACGGTCGGCCCGGGACGGGTCAAGCCGTTTCACCCGCCCGTCGTCTCCACCGGGGCTCCCGCGGTGTTTCAACTGCGGCGTCCGGGGCCACGTCGCCTCGGGGTGCCGCTCTCCTCGACAGCGCGGGACGACGGCTCGACGGGACGCCGGGCCTCCTCCTCCCAAGCTCCAGCAACATGACCCGGCGAGTCGCGGCACCACACATGTTTGGCCAAAGCACCTACCCGTTGCACGCTCTCGCACCACAACAAACGGGGGGCCGATGTCGCGTTGCGTGGGGCCAACGCGGATCACTGCGGGGACTCAAATCGAGCCCAAACAGTGGTCCGTGTTGGCCCATCGCGTGGTAGCCGCGTCGTCAGGGTCGTCGGCCGTAGTCGGACACATTGACGGGGTAGAAGTACGCATCTTGGTCGATACGGGGGCATCGGCGACAATCATTTCGGAATTAATTTACAATATTCTGCCCGTACAAAGCCGGCCTTTACTGCCGGTTAACGTCCCATTCTATGCCGCTAACGGGGGCTCTCTCGGCATCATGGGACAGATTCGAGCGCAAATTTCTATTGGGGACATCAAATTGTCGGGGCCGATTTTCGTTTCCTCCTCGCTGGCGGTTCCGTGCCTGCTGGGGACGGATTTCTTAGGTAAAATGCCCATTCGTATTTTGATCGACCAAGGATGCATTGAGCTTCCATCGGGGCGGCGCATGGCGTTCCTGCCATCCCCTGCGGCGGCTCGGTCGGCGTTCGCGACGGTACCGGCGTTCGTCGTTGAAACTGTTCGTGTGCCGCCGGGAGCTCAAATGCTAGTGCCTCTCAAACTTCGTAAGCCCTTCGCTAAGGGCATAGGGGATCAGGGTGTTTTGCTGGGACCGTCTAGGGCCGGGGTTAATGGGCCTCATTTGATTCCGGCCCAGACCGTCGTAAGAGGGGACGGGGACCCTTTCATCGCGGTCCTAAATGTGGGATCGCAGACGGTGGTGGTTCCTCAAGGGACGGTGCTCGCTCACGCGACGCCAGTGCCCTGCGAGGAACCTGTCGCGAACCACGTTGGCACTGCTTCCCGGATGCTCCCACATTCGGACAGCGATGAAGGGTGGATCGACGCGCTTTGTGCGGGATCGACGGACCTGACAAATTCAGAGCGCCAACAGCTTAGAACGCTACTGAGGGAATTTTCCGACGTTTTCAGTCGTGATAAATATGATTTGGGTTGCACT
Organism: Lampetra planeri; assembly: GCF_965212315.1. NCBI lineage: Eukaryota > Metazoa > Chordata > Hyperoartia > Petromyzontiformes > Petromyzontidae > Lampetra > Lampetra planeri. The sequence goes on along the minus strand of NC_136124.1, from coordinate 4,221,262 downwards.
CACCTGCTGCGTCACCATATTGACACGGGTGACAGCGCGCCAATTCGCCAAAATCCGTTTCGGTTAAGTCCCGCCGAAAAGGACCATGTCAAATCGGCTGTTGATGACATGTTAGCCGCCGACATCATTTCTCCCTCCACCAGCCCGTGGGGAGCGCCGATCGTCCTGGTTAAAAAGCAGGACGGCTCGTTGCGGTTTTGCGTGGATTTTCGGCGCCTTAATAAAATTTCGGTTGCCGACGCATACCCGCTCCCACGGATGGACGAATCGCTGGACGCTTTGGCGGGAGCGCGATTCTTCTCTACACTAGATTTACTTTCGGGATTCTGGCAGCTTCCTCTGGACGATGATTCTAAACCTAAAACTGCTTTCCGTACACCGCACGGCCTGTTCCAATTCAACCGGTTGCCGATGGGCTTACACTCAGCGCCGGCAACTTTCCAGCGATTGATGGAATTGGTTTTGGCTGGATTGCAATGGGAATCGTGCCTGATTTATTTGGATGACGTTATTGTCTTTGGTAAAACTTTTGATGAACATCTCCAGAGGTTGCGGGCGGTTTTCCTAAAGATGCGGGCTGCTAATTTGAAATTTAAGCCCCAAAAATGCCATTTGTTACGCGAGTCGGTGCGTTATTTAGGGCACATCGTAGGGCGCTCGGGTATTGCTACCGATCCCGCCAAAACGCAGTGTGTCAGCTCCTGGCCGACTCCCACCTCGGTGGGAGAGGTCAGGAGTTTTATTGGCTTCGCATCATATTACCGACGCTTCGTCGCTAATTTTGCAACAATTGCCAAACCCCTACACGCGTTAACTTCTAAAGGGGTTCGGTTCCACTGGGGTCAGGATGAGGAAGCTGCTTTCTGCTCCCTTCGGGACGCGCTGGTGAAGGCTCCTCCCTTGATTTACCCAGATTTTTCGAGGCCGTTTTTGCTCGACACCGACGCGAGCAACACGGGTATTGGAGGCGTGCTTTCCCAGGTGGTTGACGGCGTGGAACGGGTGGTCGCGTACGGCAGTCGGGTGTTGTCTCCAACGGAGCAAAGATATTGTGTCACCCGTAGGGAACTGTTGGCAATTGTCTATTTCATCCAACAGTATCGCCCATATCTGTACGGTCGGCATTTCACCGTCCGCACAGATCATGCGGCACTGCAGTACGCCCTGAAGGTTCAACAGCCATCGGGACAATTGTCCCGATGGCTGGAGGTCCTCCAGGATTTCAGTTTTGAAACCACTTATCGTAAGGGCGTTCGCCACACCAACGCTGACGCTCTGTCACGGATGCCAACCGCCTCCGAATGCGCATGTCTCCTGGGGTCGGGGCGTTGCAAGCCAGTGGGGGACGTGATGGTTCCGGTCCTGGCGGCGGCCGCCGACGATGAAACGGTAGTCCCCATTGATATCGCCGAACAGGGGAGAGATTCCCTGCTTGGATTGCCCGTTGATGAATGGGGGCGCCTCCAGTTGGAGGATGCCTCCCTCCTCGCGTTGCGTCGTCGCGCCGGGGAGAGGGGGCGTGTGACGGGTCATGCCGACGCATGGGAAACCCATGCGGGCTTGCTTATGCATTGGGACGGGAAATCCCAGCGTCACCGGCTGGTGGTCCCTTCTGGCCTACGAGGTAAGGTGGTGTGGGCTGCTCATGAGCGCCTCCTCCACCTAGGTACCCAGAAAACACTCGCCTTGCTTCAGCTGAATTTTTTTTGGCCGGGTATGACAAGGGATGTCGCTGATCTGTTGGCGGCATGCCCTCAGTGTGCGCAGCGCAAACCACCGGCACGGGAGTCGAACCCGCCCTTACAATCCATCCAGGTCTCCAGAATAAATGAACTGGTCGCACTGGATATTCTGGGGCCATTCCCCGCCACCTCCAGGGGAAATAAATATTTGCTTACTGGGGTCGAATATTTTACGCGCTGGCCTATGGCCTGGCCCCTGGCGAATCAGTCGGCAGCAGCCATCGTCGACGCCTTTGTCCAAGGTTATGTCATGGACAAAGGTGCCCCGGAGCGGTTGTTGACCGACCAGGGTAGAAATTTTTCGGGGAAACTCCTAAAACAAGTCTGTGATCTCCTGGGAACGAAAAAAATTCGAACCTCCCCCTATCACCCGCAAACGGACGGGATGGTCGAGCGTCTGCATCGCACCATCACGTCTATGTTGTCGCAGCAAGTTTCGGACTCACAGGCTGATTGGGACTTACAAATTCAAGGGGTTCTAGCGGCATACAGATTGGCTCCCCATGCTGCGACGGGGTTTTCACCTTTCTTTCTTATGTATGGCCGCGAACCCGACCCACCTGTTCGGGCACAGTTGCAGATCCCCGTGCCGCTGGGCAAATCTAAATTGGACGATCACGTTAAATTTAACCTTGACAAACTGACTGAGGCGCGGGATGCGGCGAGGCTAAATTCTGACAGGCGTCAGAAGGCGAACGAGCGCCTCAGACTGGCTCGCGCGCACGTGCTGCAGTGGAAGCCGGGGGACAGGGCATGGCTGCACTGTCCCCAGGTACCACTCGCGACCTCCTCTAAACTCGTACGCCCGTGGCGGGGCCCCGTCGAGGTTATTGAGGTTTTGAGGCCTCAGTGCGTTCGAATCCAATGGGGGAGGCGCCGGTGGTTTGTACACCCCTCTAGGCTGAAGCCGTTTGTTGCGGTGCGGGGGCCCACGCCACGCACGCGAGGCCAAGCATGTGGGGGGTCGACCGACTCGGAGGGTCCGTCGCTGCTCTCGCCTGATGTGTTGCCGGCTGTCCCACCCACAGGTGCACCGGGAATGACGGGCTCACGCCCTGGAACCCCCACAGGTGATGCCGACAGTCGCGCGACTTCAATCGCGACCTCACCTCGCATGGGACAGCCGCCACCGGATGGTCCGCCGTCCGGGGTTGCCCCGTGTGACGGGCCTGCGGCAAGGACGCGCGCTAAAATGCGCAGACTCTTATAATATACAGCAGGAAGAAAAAGAAAAAAAATTTATTTTCCTTCACGTGTCATGGTTACTGTATGCTGCGTCGGTGGTGTGCTCCTTGCACACTGAGTGTGTTGTGTTGTGTGGGCGCGGTGTGTGTGTTGTGGGTGCGTTGTGTGTCGTGGGTGTGCTGTGTGTGATGGGGGAGTTCCTGGCTAGTTGTACATACGTGCTTACGGATTTCGTATTTATGCGGGGGGGGGGGTGCGTCGGACATTCCCTTCGGGGGTATGGTTGTTGTTCTTGTTGTTGTTCTTCTATTTGCATTTTGTTGAAAAAAATGAGGCACACACGGGGTCGAGGGGTAATTGTTCCTTTATTTGGAATTGTTGCAGCCGGGACGGCTGCGAGCTGTAATGGGGGGGGTGATGTAGGGCTGTTACGGGAGGGCTGTAAGTGCATACGATCCAATGGGTAACAAACACAGTGGGCGGAGTTACGGGAGTACACGGGGGGGGTGCCCGCAGCGACGTCCGCATCAGGCAGCCTGGGGGGTTGTGATCCTGTTGGGGGGTATAAAGGGGGAGGACAAAGAGAGCTCGGGGCTGAGTCTGGGAACGAAGGAGGAAGAGTGAAGATCCTCTAGCTAGAGCCCTGGACTCCCCTCGACGCCGCCCTTGTCAGGGCTGCAGAGGAGCGAGCCAGAGGCGTGGTTCCGTGAACCAGGGTTAGACCCTGGGACTCCGGAGACCGTAGCCCGACTCACCAGTGTCGGGCCAGTTAGCCTCCCCTAGCTCGTTAGAGGAGGACTTGGGGATAGGTGAGATTAGCTAGGGGGTATCCCCAGTTATCCGGGTGAGGGGGCCGCTACCCCCTCTAGTGTTGTCCTGTACCGATAAGCTGAAAATAAATATACGTGTGCCTCAACCTGGGTGTCCAGCGTCTTCACCGGTACTTCAACTGTAATAGCTTATAAATTGTCCATTAAATGAACAAGACAGTCGATGCTGCATTCACCTCATTTAAACTTTCATTGCGTGTTGAGAGATTAAATCGGAATAATATTGCAACAGATGTATGCAGTATGATTACGATGATATGCAAATGAGTTCTGACTGATGGTAAAATTAACAAAATACACCCCCTCCCCAGAAAATAAGTCCCCGCTGATCTTATTATATAGTCAGAATAAATTAAAATAGAATACATAATTAAATTACGTATGACACAATGGGTGTACCGACAGAGACCCGGGTTCAACATCCAGCTACGGTTAACATCAGTGACGAGTGATATCTGAATGGATCCTGGGGATTACACCCTTCACCGAACTCACAAATATCAGTATGGTGAGGTACGGTCAAACAACCCCCATTAACGACATGGAGTGAAGATCCCTTAATTCTGTAGTGAATCGACAAAGGGCTGTAATGTTTGTTTTTCTCATCACACAAAGGCTCGCTCAAGAGGCAATGGACTGCCGTGGTTTCGAGTTGCAGTTAAAGGACAAAACAATCCCCCCTGCTCGTGTAGTTACGCACCTCACCTGTGCCAGGCTGCCTGCCATGACTTTGAAGCATTGGTAATGAGATCAAGCTGGCACAGCAGTCTATTAAGCAGACATTTTAGTTTGACGATTTGATCACACGAAGAAATGCGTGCGTGTGTTTGTGTATATAAACGTGCAAAAGGACCAGCACATGTTATAACGCAAGTGCACTAATCATATTGCCATGCCAAGTGTTATTTTGCCTTGTCTGATCTAGACACTGTGTTATTAATAAGCTATGTGGCAATTTTCATATGAATTTGTACATGGTTTTAAGTGTTTGTGAAAATGTGTGAGGTGTCCTTGATGGTTCAATGTAATTTTTCTCAAGATAGCAATAAGTGCTGAGGGTAGCATTATCCACTTAACCTCTAACCGTAAACCATAGACACGCTTTAGCCAAGCAAATAAAGAAGATGCATTCTGTCACTGTCGTGTTGGCTATTGCAGTGACGAAAAATATGTCACTTCAAGATGAGAAATCTGGAGAGATTGGGGAACTCACCTACATCATCAAACAGGTAAAACCTGATTTTTACATTTGAATTATAGAAGGCTTACTCGAACGTATGTCAAATAAATGTAACGAGCTTTTTTACCCATCCAAGGACGGGTGTATATTGCAGTCAATCTGAAATATTCAATAGAAAAATTATTTCAGCTCATGATTATTAATGAGGGGGGGGGGGGTTGCCCCATGTGGAGTGACGTCACCCCCTCATGGTTATTGTGGAGGGGTGCAGCATGTGGAGTGACGTCACCCACTCATGATTATTAATGAGGGGAGGGGTGCAGCATGTGGAGTGACGTCACCCACTCATGATTATTAATGAGGGGAGGGGTGCAGCATGTGGAGTGACGTCACCCGCTCATGATTATTAATGAGGGGAGGGGTGCGGCATGTGGAGTGACGTCACCCGCTCATGATTATTCATGAGGGGAGGGGTGCGGCATGTGGAGTGACGTCACCCGCTCATGATTATTAATGAGGGGAGGGGTGCGGCATGTGGAGTGACGTCACCCGCTCATGATTATTAATGAGGGGAGGGGTGCGGCATGTGGAGTGACGTCACCCGCTCATGATTATTAATGAGGGGAGGGGTGCGGCATGTGGAGTGACGTCACCCGCTCATGATTATTAATGAGGGGAGGGGTGCAGCATGTGGAGTGACGTCACCCACTCATGATTATTAATGAGGGGAGGGGTGCGGCATGTGGAGTGACGTCACCCGCTCATGATTATTAATGAGGGGAGGGGTGCGGCATGTGGAGTGACGTCACCCGCTCATGATTATTAATGAGGGGAGGGGTGCGGCATGTGGAGTGACGTCACCCGCTCATGATTATTAATGAGGGGAGGGGTGCGGCATGTGGAGTGACGTCACCCGCTCATGATTATTAATGAGGGGAGGGGTGCGGCATGTGGAGTGACGTCACCCGCTCATGATTATTAATGAGGGGAGGGGTGCGGCATGTGGAGTGACGTCACCCACTTATGATTATTAATGAGGGGAGGGGTGCGGCATGTGGAGTGACGTCACCCGCTCATGATTATTAATGAGGGGAGGGGTGCGGCATGTGGAGTGCGCGACCTTGTGCGTGAGTAAATTTCCACGCGCGCGTGAATATTAATTAAAGGGGGGGGTTGGCTCTTTTGCAGTGACGTCACGCACGGATGTAGCACTGTGCTGCGTAGATTTATTTTTTACCGTCACTTTTTGTAAAGAAACGTCATAACTTGAAGCGACTTTGCGTAATACATTATTTAATTCAGCTAGATCTTCTGCGTTAGTGTAAAAATCCACCCACTCATGAATATTAATGAGGGAGGTGGGCCTCGTGGAGTGACGTCACGCGGGGGACGGACAGACATTTCTGGGTGATTATAGTAGGTAATGCACAAAAACAATATCAGTCTAATCAGCTTTTTTTCGTCCACACGGTACTTTTTAAAATAGTATTTATGGATGTATATGCAACTGTTTAACAATTCAAAGCTCAGTTCTGTTCAACAGCTGAGCCTCACTCCTAGCTGACTTCTGATAGCTCAGTAAGCACCCGCCATGCAAAATTCCTCTCTGCCTTGCAGGACATAAACAGCCTGAACAAGCAGATCGCACAACTGCAGGCATTCGTGAGGAGCCGCGGTGCTCAGAATGGACGGCATGCCCAGTCTCACGCCAGCACGGTGGTCGTGGCACTGCAGGTAAGACAACGTGGCACTCGTTAGGGTCAGAGTGACTCATTGTAACAAGCTCCCGGCTATGGTCATAGCCTGGCATGGATGGAAGAAGGCTTGGCAGGCACCAAATCACGTTTTTCACCAGTTCATGAAATGAACAAATGTCACTGTGGTGTGTGTTGTGTAACTTTTAGGTGTTTTTTTTTTTCTGGGCCTTTTTTTAGTCTCGACTTGCTGGCATGTCAAATGAATTCAAATCGGTTCTGGAAGTTAGAACGGAGGTGAGCATTGAATGGATTGCTTTCTGTGATATTTCACGTGACATTTGATTATGGCAATGTATGATTTGAAAACAAAAAATGGTACAATTTGCTGATTTTCTGTCAAAACTCCATGTTGTCTTTAGAGCTTGAGGCAGATGCAGAGGAGGAAGGAGCAGTTTTCCCAGAGTTCCTCAATGGGCGTTCCATTCACGCCCGTGACAGGACATGGTATGCCTCACCTCCTCCAAGCCACACACCGCACACCAGCAGCCCCTTCTGACTTTTAATTTGTATTTTTTATTAACTTTACCAGATAAGGCCCACTTGAGCTGTTGAGCTCTTTTTCAGAAGTGACCTTGCCACAAATGATAGCTCAACGAAGTGGCTTGTCACGTGGACATTTAATATTTTTATACTCCTAAATGCATGATGTTGATTTTGAATGTGGATGGAAAACCCAGAGGACCCGGATTTGCGTTTTCCAAGAGTACTGTAACCATGTTCGCTGGATTATAGGACAAACTTTTTCCCCCCTTTAATTTAAAGTACAAGTTGTGGGCATGTCTCAGAATCCGATATGTGCTATGTGTGTGTGTGATCATACTTTCATAATTTAAACACCGGGCACAAGTTTGGGGTGGGATACGTCCCATTTTCTGGAGCATCTGAATATGGACAACATTTTTATATATATTTATTTGCAGCTCGTTAATGATGTCCTCCAATTATATTTCTCACCATATGGTGAAGAGGCTGTTTGCGTGGTATGCTATAAATAATGAGTTCCGTGTGCAAGTGTGCAGCAATTATGTTTACAGCCTTCTAACTCCACCTGGTGCCAGACTTATGCAATCAATGTACTCCGTTTCAGCATAAATGCCTAAAGCTTACGAAACACGGCATGATCTTGTACCTTAGATAACACTGCTTATATGAATGCAAACTGCCGTGTTGTTGCAACAATTTAAATAGCCCGCAACACCGAATAAATAAAGCTGCGCGTAGCACACCTGTTAAAAAAATTTTTTTTACGGATTTTGGTGCGTATGCTACAAATGCTCCGATTGGCTGGATGGGTGCACATGGCTGTCAACGCACAGCCTACCCAGCATGGCTATCAAATTAATTAATTCATGCATTTTACAGGATGTAGCTGTCTAATACAAAAAAAGCTGGATAAATCCATCAGAGGTCACCAGCTTGATTCATTCAATCTCCCTCTGCGGCAGTTGAAACAGTGGTGCAAATGTATGAAAGCCACCCGCCTCTGCCCACCCACCACAATTAGTCAATCGGCAGGTCATGTGTTGTGGGCTAAAGTATGGGCACTCCCACCTCTTTGAACATGTCTGGCCAGCGTGGAGCAGTATGCCAAATACCATCTCTCTCGAAAACTCCCTCTAACGGAGGGCACTTACGACAGAAGTGGTAATGAGCAAGCAATTGATTTCAGGGCTGCGCCCTTAAGCAATTCAATGGATCCCCAGTTGAAGCTTTGCGCAGAGGTCCTTGCGTGCGCCGTGGATTAGTGACGAGGCAGTGCCGTGACCCCGCGTGCGTTCGCATCGGCGCACAGGCCTGGCTGCGATGCAGGACGACGGCTCGCTCGGGGGACAAGTCTCTATCGACATGGACACGCAGAGATCCCCACAGGCACAACTCTTGGCAAAACAGGTCCGTCAGCCACGTTCACACACACGTGCGCAATTCTTCACCGTTTCAAAGCTATGCAACATGCCTTGAGTGTGTTATCATTGCTTATCCTCACTGTATATATGTTGAACTTCTTTCGCACTGTACGTAGCCAACCATGCTAATCGGTTGGCTACGTGTGGTCTGGAAACGTTCATAGGAGAGCTCATCTCACGTAACGATGTATTTATTGAGTATAATTCGAGTATTCAGTGGGAGGCTATTCAGTCTTTAACTCCCGCATTCTGGAACTCACTTCCCCCAGCAATCCGTGCTGTAGACTCCCTGTTCTAGGTCAGGATCAAGACCTTTTTTTCCATGCCTTTGATTTTCTGCATCTCTCTTCATATACAAGGTTGTGAGATGTGTTCGCATTTAGACGCTGTAATACATTCAAATTGTGTTATATTTTAAAAAAGCGACTTGTGCCAACAGTACAAGTTTTCAATTCACAGGTTTATTTTTTGTTGTGCGTATTGCATATCAAAAGTGCTGAAATCAGCGTTCTAAACTTTTTTGGCGATATCATTTTGCGATCTGGATTTTCGCAATTCAACCCCATGTCTGAAGATTTTTTCAAAAAGCAATTTGTTTGTATATTTTTTTTTCAGTCAAATTTCCCTTGCAATTTACAGTGTCTTGAGCAGAATAATAGAGCTCGACAAAAACATATCTTTCCCTTATTGTGCACGCATTAACGAGTGCCTGTTTTGTCCAGGAGTCGTACATACAGGAGCGAACAGATGCTATGAGTGCCATTCAGTCGACCATTGTGGAGCTGGGATCCATTTTCCAGCAGCTCGCCCACATGGTCACTGAACAGGAGGAGACGATACAACGGTCAGTGGATTCACACAGCGTCTAATCACGTGGGTGGGGGGGGAGGGTCTCAGCACGTTAGGAATTGTTTTTCAAAATAGTAATCATCTTGTAATTTATCCAGAAAAGCTTCACCGAGTCTCAATACTTATATGTATTGGATGTGGAACTTATTTTGCACCGTGATAGCTTAACGAAGTGGCTTATCACGTGGAGATTTCTAGCAGCCAAATACTCTAAACGCATGACGTTGATTCTAAATGTGGAGGGAAAAACCAGAGAACCCGGAGAAAAAACCACACAACCTCTGGGAAAACATGCACTACAAATATATAGGCATCAGGGTCGGAATTGAACCCACGACCTCCTGTATACGCTTGCTTCCAAAGTTCTGGGTCGCAGGCGAGGATCACGGCACGCAAGAACATTCTGTGCTAAGCGGACAAGTCTTTGAACATGTGCAGCCCTTTGTGGATCCATCGCTGGACGAAGGCATCTCCATGCCATGTGAACCATGGAGGTCATTTGGCCATACCTCACAACACTGATCAGTGTGGGGTTTGTTCTGTGCAGCCCGCCGTGCACCTGCACAGCCTATAACACAACCTGCTGCGCCTGGTGGGAACCCATCCTAGGGCTATTCAGGCTCAACCATGCCCGGCATGAGGTTTGACGAGGTCGGAAACATCTTGGGCGATTTTGTCATAGGCCGAGCATCTTTGTGCACGTACTTTTACATTTAAAGCAGTGCATTTGAAGCATGTGTCGAGTATTTTTGATACTTAAGAGTCTAGCAGTTGCACACAGCTGAACATTTTGGGAAAAACTGATTTAGCAATCCTAAAACTGAATATATATGTTCTCTTGACTATTGTGTAGGTTATTTTGCAGTTGTACAGTGTAGCTCTCCGATGTGCTTTAGGGTTGTGCCGCGTGTTGTTCGGCAATAATGCCCCAATATTTTACTCCCATGTGCTGGGAGCTGAAGTTACAAACGAAGAGGAAGCTCCCAGCATGTGGGGAGAATGTCAACAACCTGCTGAACAACACCCGGCATATCACCAGAAACACATCGTAAAGTTCGCTCTTTGTTTACCCCGGTTGGCGAAATGAGCACTGCCGGCATTTGCATAATAAGAATCACAATTAAGATGTTCGTGTTTTTGGGATCATTAGACAATTGGTTCGGAGTAATTTGAGCGCAATTTAATCTGTAGTGTTGTTTGGACCTGACGAGTCAATTCTTATTTACTCTGAAGTATGTTGTTTTATCGGTTTTGCTTAATAATGATTTTCGTGAGTTTTCTCATTCAACTGGCGTGTGTCCCTTCTCAGCATTGACTCGAGCATAGAGGACACACAACTGAACGTGGAAGGCGCCCACACTGAGATTCTCAAGTATTTTCGCTCCGTTTCCTCCAACCGATGGCTCATGATTAAGCTCTTCGCCATCCTCATCCTAATTTTCATCATCGTCGCGATGTTCTTGGGCTAGTGGGCGACCTCGCACGACTGTGTACTGCGAGCGGCGACTACGCGTCGGTGAAGATAAAAAAAACAGATTCGCCTCGGCGTCCAGGCGTACGGGATGCTTCGTGGCTCCACGTGCCTGTCTTTGCGAGTACCTGCGAACGAGCAATAACGAAGCCACCAGCACAGACTTCTCCATGCCTGCGATGGCAGGACACGTACGCAATCGGTCGCGTCCGTGTTGCCAAGCCCTCGACAACAATGAACACAGAACTGCTTTTTGTATTTAAGTTGCCCTTCCCCCACACCTCCGACTAGGACGGTTGGCTAGGTACGGTGTGAAAGAAGTTCAGCCAACATACAACAGTCCCAATGCATCCCCACTTCGTGCCGCGCTCAACGGTTTTACGGAAGCAGGATCGCGGAGGGCAGCTCACCATGGAGGATGAAAAATCTCCAGCAGGTTTTTAGTTGTGCCACCATTAAGTTTGTAATGTTGATGCCTACTCAAACTGCTGCACGTCTTGATCAATTGCACAGGAAGTACTAACCTCTTCTTAGCTATTCTTGCCCATTGATGCGTTCCACAATGCAAAGGTGGTAAGTGTTTGTTCACGATATAAAAGAATCAACAAGTTCGTTTTTTGCAAAAGAGCCCTATTGTGGTTACACCTATACATTCAAGCTTTACGTCGGCACACCACAACATCCAGGCTGGGCTGAATATCCACCGATTAAAAATAAATACGTCGTTAATTACTGGTTTAAATGTGAACTGAATAGAATCGATTTTTGGATTATCAAGCTGTACTTACTGACTCGTGCAAATGTTGCAATAAAAGATGAAGATCATGCATTACCACCCACCTGACTGTAAAATTGCTCCGTACCATTCCAATAAAACCCCATAGCTGCCCATGCACCATACTGCCGTCAATTGCATTTCGTGTGTCCCCCGAAGCAATGAATGTGTGCCATGAAGCGCCGATAAAAAAAGGACTGCACTGTTGGGTGCACTTGCTGGGCACTGATGTCACAATCAGAATTTAGATTCATCCTCAGCTGTGCCTCAGTTGTATAATTCAGATTGTTCAGCTCTCTGTCAGACGTGACGATCCACTCCTGCCTTGTCCACACGTCAAGTCAATTGTCCCGATTTAGCATCGCCATTCGATTCGAGAATCCATTTATTTTTTGTTTCGTGTTTACAGTTTCTTGTTTGTTAGGTCGTATCTGCTTCATGATTTAAAAGGAAATATTTGCATAAAATGTACGTGAATTGTAAGTAATCAATTACAATGCGCACGATTTGAAGCATCAAATGTGAGCGCAGTAATTTATAGTTTTATCGATTTATTGTAAAAAGCCTGCTCCGTAGTGTTTCATCCTTAACTTTTGTTGTCATTCCCAAGGACCAAGTATTCTTGAATAACTCAATGACACGGTGTTTCACAGCTCACTGAGATGGACTAATATTTGTATCACTCTTGTGCAAGGCTTTTAAACACGATGTAAGCTGCTATTTGTCTTGCAGTCATGTAGTGGCAGTTGTTACTGGTAGGAACCCACTGGTTCCACCAGCTCAGGGGATTATTGTATCCATCCGTCGTACAGAGAGGGGCTGGGTGGGGAGGGAGGGGCTGGGTGTGGAGGGGAGGGTGGGGAGTGGGAGAGGTGGGGCTGGGTGGGGAGGGGCTGGTCACCCCGTGGTGCCCTTATAAAACTCAACGTTTAACCTACTCACGCCGGCTTGTGCCCGCCCTCACAGTCGGCCATATTTGTGGAATACACCACGCCGCCGTTGACCCTGGCCATTGACCGAGCAACCCAACGTTCCTACCAGCTCCCTCCGCAGGAATGTGTTAACTCGCTGATGTTGGCTACATGTATCCACCTAGGTATTTTTTTTAACAGTCGTTCATTACTTGCACAATAACATCAAAAGTAGACGTCTTGGGATGGACGCCACCTGTAAGACATTAGGCCCCTCTTGGTTTCATGAACTGTCACAGTTAAGAGGTCGTGATTATATTTAAGAATAAATTACATTTTTTTACATTGTGATACATTGCAGTGCCTTTAGTGCCTGCAGAGGTCACGTGAACAAACCACACTCGTCAAGCACATTAAACATCATGTTCTTACTGGCGCCGTTGAATGCAGGGATGATTGAGCGTAAGAATCCATTGTAATGAAACCGAATGTTAAACCCATTTAATTAATTGTATAATATATATTTTAAATACTATTTGCGTGTATCTCCAGTTGTATCCTGATTTTGCTATCAACGTCGTTTTCTGAGAAGTAACATCCAGTCATAACTTGGAGAGCCAGATTGAATGAGGTTTGTTTTTGTTGTGCAAGTCATTGGTCATCGGGCTGCAATCAACAACTTCACTGCAGATTGAGAATATGTATTAACACTGGAGGAATCCGATGAGCTATAGAGCTCTTTTTCACATGTCCAGTAGGGGCGGGTAAGAACGTTACGACAAACAAAAACATGATAGTTGTACAAAGTGCAAGAAAGGTAAACAAATCACCCGAACAAATACATAAAATACAACTAAACCAACCCCATCCTACCAGACAAAACCCACTGAGGTATTAACTTGTTTTTCAGAAGCGACCTGGCCACAAATGATAGCTCAACAAAGTGGCCCGTCATTTATAATCACGGACAGCTGTCTGAATTCAAACTCAGGATCTGATCGGTGCTGACCTCTAAGCCGCGAGTGTGAAAAAATATTTTATTTGTATCCATGGACTCATATATAATTTAACTTTTATTTTGAAAACACGACTTATTTTTCTTTTAATAAGCAAACAAGCGGAAGGAGATAATGATAATGGCATTTATAAACGCGCCGGATTTTGCAGACAAGTCAACAACCTTAAGAGGCGCGGAGCAAAGCTTCGGGCTGCTCAAAAGCCTGAGCTCAACAGATAAGAAGAGGCCTTTCGATTTTTCTTGAAAGTCAAGAGTGCATTTGATGTTGCGGATGTGCAAAGGGACAGAGAGTTCCACATTAAGGGGGCGACAGCAGAGAACTGACGTGAGGCTAGAACAGTTCTAGACCTTTGGTGTCTGAAACAGATTTTGAGTGACGCTGCTGCGTTGGGTTCTAACAGAGCCATCAATGCAAGGCCCGGGTGTAGTGCGGCGAGGTATATGGTAGGAAACCTGTGCTTTATAGACTGTGGTCACAACCACGCCATGTATATTCAGGCACTTATTTTCAGTAGAGTATTGGGAAGATATTCATAAAATCAGGTCGTTCGGCAGGAGGCATACATACACATAAGAAACCTTAAAAACCGGCACACGTGTTGAAAAATAAAGGTTTGAAAAATCTGGATCTCTGTGCACTGTCCATCTTTAAAAATGTCTTTGCCGTGTTAATTTTTTTAAAGTGTAAATGAACTATCAATGAACGCATTTATATTTACACGATCTAACCCACAAACCTCTTCTGTTTAAATGTACACGTTGAAAATAAAGTTTGCTTCATGAAAAGCGTTGACACTCGAGCACTTAATTTACTTTGGTAAATATCTTGATGAAACGTTTGTTAATCTGTATGCAGCATGTAATACGTGTTTATAAAAATACTGGCCATCAAACCCGAGTTTAACCTTTTCAATTTTGAGAGCATTATTTCAGTTGTGACATTTTTGTGTCTGTTGTTTAAAAGGCAAATAAGTTCAGGGCCGAGCAATTGGCTGCAGCCTCCAACCATAATGACGTCACGCGATTTTGGACGATTTTTGACCCCCCCCTCGTCACACGGCGTCACAAAAAATCAGACCCCCACTCAAATATGACGTCACAAAGCTCTGCCCCCCCCAAAAAAAAAACATGCTTCAAATCTCTTTAATCTATTGTCATTGTAGTGCGTATTTAATGTGGCGCTGCACTCTTGATGTTGTAGGAGAAAACATTTATTAAAAAAGTCTATTTAATTAAGTAGAACGTGTTGTCTATATTTATTTAAAGTTGCGCATTTTTATGTGACGTCACATTTCTCAACCCCCGCCCCCCTCGTCACACATCGTCACAAATGTCCGACCCCCCCAGGTGCGTGACGTCATTTATGGACGGGCCCAAATGCAAATTTTTTTTATGTACGTACTCAATTACTTGTTCAGTATCCCATACTGAACTGCTTCACCTCTTGATGTACAACTGCTGGGAAACGGGACCTGTATAATGTCAAAACCAAAATCGGAATATTTATCCTGGATAAATCCGATGAGCAATGAAGCTCTTTTCTTCACAGATGCCCAGTAGGGGCGGGTCAGAAACTTACAACAAACAATACAAAAACGTTTTGATTTAAAGCTTTCGTGACTGCAGGGATTCATATTCTTGGTTCTTTCGGTAAAGTCACGTAGAAGGGAAATAATAAAATAATAAAAATATTTTACAATAATATTATTTCCCTTCTACGTGACTTTACCAAAAGAACCAAGAATATGACTACAAAAACTGCACAATATAAGAAAGGAAAGTAAACCGCTAAAAATAAATACAATTAAGTATATTATATGTGTTTAAAATATATTAGGTAACAAGCACTGTAGTGTTATGCGAGCATAGCACCAAATTTATCTCGGCCTCGCCATGCGCTGCGTTGCACCGCTAGTCGAGTAGATAACCATGTGTTCAATAAACCCTCGGAGCCAGGATGACCGTCCAACTCCGATCGTCATTTATTGATTGTAACAGGTAAAACTG
Source organism: Lampetra planeri (assembly GCF_965212315.1). Lineage (NCBI taxonomy): Eukaryota > Metazoa > Chordata > Hyperoartia > Petromyzontiformes > Petromyzontidae > Lampetra > Lampetra planeri. Next base: position 4,205,633 of record NC_136124.1, on the reverse strand, counting down.
GTGAGAAAACACAGATACAGCATCTGTTATAATCCGGAAACACCCACACAATGAACACCACAGCATCAGAACATTGTCTTAGATAACAATAGATCCTGGAAGGACCAGGCCCCCACATTACCCCTGAACAACTAGACAAAGGCACAAGCTGGTGCGTTGCATACAGGCACATAGTGTATTCATCCCACTGCACCCCAAATGTACAGCATTACACTTAACACTAAACTGTGGATGAGATACTTCGTCATCACTCTCAGGATCGCAACATAGGCACAAGTCTGACTCGACCTACTAAATCACAAGTAACATCCACAACAAGGAAAGTCACAGGCTTCGTTACTAACTAGGCCTCGTATTTACTACAACAACTTAACGGCACCATAAAGGCATTTACATTGCTATAACGGTCATTCCAACATTACAACAGCATTTCCAATATTATAGGAATATAAACAACTTACAGATAATGCTTCTTAAGCTCCCACAATGGACAAGTGCGGCTGTGGTCTCACTGAGATGCGATGCGTGCCGCCATCTTGACTTATCTGTGTAATGGCTGACGCCCGCGTGGTACAGTGGAAATCTAACATCGTCACTTCCTGGTCACGTGACCAACATTAGCATAAAAAAACCAGGAACTTCCTGTGACCGCACGCTCCACATCTGCCGTGAGGCAAGACAAAATTACATACAATTACTTCATAGTTCTTGCATGTGGTTGTAAACTTGCGTGAGGTGAAGCAGCCTCAAGTTGGAGGAGTTTAATGCATGATAGTACAATGCCTTGTGGGTGTACAGTAACTGGCTTGAATAAGTTAACCCACGCCTTATCAATAATTTCAGCCTTTTTGGCTTAAACATGTTTACATAATTGCAGCTGGCACGATGGTGTCACCAGACCTTAATCCACAGTATGCAAAACAGGGCTCTCAATTTTTAAATGACTCGTTAAATATATATATTAAACACATGATAAAACTATGGGGCCATTGCCATTTGTAAAGGTTCTGGAAATATAATATAATTGTTTACTTATCCCCATTGCCCACATGAAGTTCCACTTGGGTGCGCTGCAGTCTTCAATGTCTTAGACGGCCCTTAAAAGTTCCTTGTTCACGAGGTGCCGAGTAGAGGCTGCGTGAAGTACACACCTTGGACTTCTTTCGCACCGTACGTAGACAACCGTGTCGAGTCCCCCCCCGATGGCGGTATTCTTGCGGCTCCTCCTGATCGTCACGCTGTAAAAATGCAGAATGGTCCGTTTGACTTGCAGCTCAACAAGACAAAGAGATGTCTGATATGATGAAACCTTGTTTGCCCTTACCAAAGCAAACCTGTCAAGCCCGTGTCAGTGCCTACCTCATTACAGACCAATTCAGACCTTATTGGTCAGTCCGTCCCCTTATAAATCTCAACGTTCATCCTAAACAGTCCCATCACAAGGGAGAAACACGAACAAATAGACAATTAATGTTTTGCCCGTATTGAAACGGCTGTCCGCCATATTGACTTGAAAACTCAATATCGCTGTACAAGAATACGGGTAAACCACGTGGGTTCACAGGCATGTCAAAGTGTTCACAAATAAGAATAGGTTTAACCTATTCTTTAGATTTAACCTATTCTTTAGATTTAACCTATTCTTTGATACTGGTAAAAAGGTCCCATGATATCAGACCTATGCAGTGAAGCTGACACCATCCCGAGCTATGAATGCTCTTGATACATGTGGCATTGCCTTTCTGCTGTTCTCCTTTTGGCGTTCTCTGGTCTGAAACTGGTGAGACAGGGTCACAAATGCCGTCTCTGGTGTAGGCCAATCAGTTTCAAATTCGATACACTATATTGTCAGATCATGTTGGTTTGCATGTTCACCACAAGTATGTGTGGTGAAAATGCAAATCCGATTCCTTGCTAAAAGTTTCTATTTGGTGGCTGAACATCTTGACACTTGTTCTATTACCAGAAAGGGTAAAACCTATTCTTATTTTTCACAAGACGTCTGATATTTCGCAGTGTGCCAAACGACACACGCAGCAACAACACGGAAATCCATGGAGAGCTGTACAGCGCAACCCTGAAAAATAAGTAAATAAAAAGGTTATTAATAATTAGTATGCAGGTCATCTCTTTGTGTTGTCTCCAAGTTATCCGTTCCAATTTCCAGGGTAGCAAACGAGATCAAATTCTAAGTACGGTATCTTTATTTAGCACATTCATACGAGTGTAGTGACATAGAATGGGTCACTACGGCGCATAGCGCTGGTTACTGGTAGAGAGTGGGATCGTGGGTGTAATAGCCCGGCCTACCAGCAGGGTCGGTGAAGTGTGCGACTGGGGCGCGTAGCCTCGGTTTCTGGCAGTGAAGGGCATTTGAGGATACAGCGGCAGGTCTGCCAGTAGGGCACGTGATTTTCACGGATGTAGGTGAGAGGGGACACGTGGGGAAGAGGCCAGAACCTTCTGGGAGGTTCCAGAAGGGGGCGTGGCCGAGGGCAGAGCCAGGCCACGCTGGGGAGGATAAAAGGGAGGCCCCGACGCTGGGTCGGGGCTGCTGCGGTTTGGGAATGGAACCCGTCGTCTTCACAAGTCTTCAACCCCGGTAAGCTCTGTGATATCCACTCCCAAATGCCACTCTCTTAACATGATGGTTGCACTGCTTGGAGATCCGAATTGACGGTCTCATGATACGACACCAATTATACATATCAGTATGAACATAGGGGGACAATTACAATACTTAAAAAAAGCGTAATAAATATTAAATGTGCATTATATATTAAAGCGCCAGGTTCCCTTGTGCTGTGGCATCGAGCCCCTGGGGGGAGATCAGAAGACGTTCTGCTCAACGAGCCATGCGTTGTTAAAACTACAATTTATAAAACGTCACCGTTGCATTGTACGTAGCGACACAAGCAACATTACCGGGGCAATGTGTGTATGATAAACGTGATGCTATTCAAAGTGGTGTAAAAAAAACACATCCTAGATCGTGAACTTAGAAGACTAATTATTTCATATGGCAAGGTGAAACTTGCAACATTGTGTGTGTAAAGGTTATCAAGGCATTCAGTCGCCTCTGCGGAAGCTTTGTGGATGACAGTGATGTTGACCGTGAATCGGCGGTGCTGGCAGTGCTGGATTCCATAATTGATGGTCTGGCTCTGGTGACTGCAGGCGTCACATTGCAGAATGATCTTCATCTTCCATCGGTGAAGGTGCCCGGACCTGCCATATCCTTTTCTGCAGAGATTTAGGGCTGACAAACTTTTTTTTCTGGGTAGGTGAACCCTCCAGGAGTTCTTATAACTTCCAATATGTGGTTAAATGTGTTCCCACCAAGGTCATCCAAATGTGCTTGATAATAGATTCTTTAGTTTCCATCGTGCAAAATCGCTCAATTAAATATGCTTCACTAAACTGATTAAACAGCCGTTGGATCAGGCGAGCGTGTCGGCTATAATTCCAGGTTGAAATATTTCATGAATCGTAGCATTGGAAGAGCACGATGTAAAATGTTGTAATGCTACGGTGAAAGAGAGCCTCAAGCGGCTGCAGGGGTGACACATTGCAAACACTACTTTCAAGTTGAAACACATGGGATTCTTGAACGCGATACAATCCATGTATTGCGAGCTTAAGAATCAATATACATCGTGCTCCACTTGTTCCAACCTTAGTTCATCCAATTTCGATTTAAAGCTTTCGTGACTGCAGGGATTCATCTTCTTGGTTCTTTCGGTAAAGTCATGTAGAAGTCCATCCAATTACAGATGTCAGTTCAAGAAAATAGCCTACATACGCATACTTTTAGATGTTTAATTTGCATTGTTACGACACATTACATTTGAACGCATTCTAATATTACGCATGGCAATAAGTTCAGCAGCTAAATGCCATTGTCGAGAGGGCTTCAGAAGAGTGTTCGTGTCGTTGTCGCTAGTCCTTTGTTGAAGCAGCGGAGAGTGCAGTCATTTACCCTATGTCCCATAGTGTGGCTTGCATGACCACAATCGCTCCGCCGTGGTTGGTCGTAGATTTTTCTATTTATGGTGGAAATGCATGCATCGGCCTCTGTTGATGTTGCAGATGATGGTGAACACACCAGAATCGTCAAAGAATGTCAGACAGGAGGGACGTTTTGTTTGGGTCTGGAATACATTTTCGTTCTCCAAGTCCACGTTGTTCCACTGTTTGTCAGCATTCTCCTTGAACATGTTGATGTTCATTGTGCGGACCATAGCCCGACTGAAAAATAAAAGCATCTCAACAAACTCAAGTTAGTGAATCAAAAGGTCACCACATTGTCAAAAAGAAAAATTGGTTTCTTCGTAACTTTATTTCAAACGATGTCTACCTGAACGCAATGAATATACAACACAAATGCCAACATCGAAACGTTGTCTAGTGAGCCCAATTGGCAGCTGGCTTCACCGTTAACGTTTGGCAACTTAAACACGGTTAAAGAGTACTTTCCGGGCATGTTTACTACACATGGAAGACGTTCGTGAAACGGTAAAGAGTTGCACATAAAAGCAAATTGGTGTCCACGTTTACAACAAGAAAAGCATATGTACAGAAGAAAAAGCGTTACAAGTGTTGGAATGATCTAAAAAATATATTTTCATGAACTCAAAATTACATCTTGCACTCTTAACTGAACAAAAATAGCTGCAACGTTTGCATTACATGTTGCCAGTGTTGAAACTACACGAGTCATACGTATCCTTGTGAGTTATTTCCTGCCGTACAATGACGCCTTATTTAACATTTACTTTTAAAGGTGTCCGTCATTGGTCAGCGCCCAATGCAAGCCCTTTGTTTGGCCCGATTTTCCCTTCTGCAAATTAAAGTGGTTCTTTGACACGGGTATGCATTTACTCTTGGCGAATTCCACTTGACACACACTCATTATGCTTTCAAATGGAACACCATGGGTAACTGAATATATACAAGCACAACTTGGTGACTTAAAAAAAGTAATCCCTTTTGGCTTTCCAAATATTATCAAGCAGCATTTTGTTTAAGCAAACTGGACCTGTTTCAACTTTCTCGCTACTCCATCTGATTGTCAAGCAAATACTACCGGTATTACCAGATTTTATCGGCTTCAAAGCACTCCATATAAACTACGGGACCTCGCTAAATGGAGAAAAAAGCAATACCGTACATAAACTCGTGTTTTGCCGTAGAGCATTTACAGAGGCGAGCAAGCTATCGGGACAATACTACTCCTGCTGGAGGAACCAGTGACAGGACAGACCTTTGCATCCTTTCACAATGTAGTTTTGACAAACACAACAAAAACACAAAATAACAAAGGACGGCTAAACACATTCACACGTTTCATAACCGAGTTTCAATTCTATTTTTGCCTATGTTCAGGAGCTAAACGTCGCATGAGTGAAAACAAAGTATAACAAACATGAAATTGAGCTGGACTATGTCATGCACATTACTTAACCGAGATGCCGTCCCTCGGTCCAACGTACGTGTGAATGAGTGGAGACGATCGGCTCGCGATAAAAACCACTCGGATACCTGAGAAATGACGGCCTAATACGTGTACATCATCAGGGCTCATTAAGTTTAAAGAAAAAAAACATCGAGCCGCAAACACAAACACTGCACAAAGCACCCGCAGCGTTTCCCCGCCAGTGTCGCCGACATGACATCGCATCAACGCTTAATCTTTCTTTTCATTCACAAGGTTTTTTTGGGTTAGATTACGTAAATATGTGTGTCGTTAAACCCACCACCACTCGACGCAGCCCATTAGTAAGGTTTGTCACTTAGACAAAACGTGCCCATTCGTTAGTTTAGTAGAGTGGTGTGTTGGAGAGTAAACTCACAAAATGTACAACTTCTCGTTATATATTTAACTAAGGCACAATAAGGCAAAGACGCAACGTGGAGGCCCCTCAAGCCTGCTTGAAGATAAGATTGTTGCTGCACCGAATTTTACAATATTGGCATCAAACAGACGTTGCAACAGCAATAAACTCATCCGTGGTCGGCCGTTTTGGTCGGCGTAACTGGAAAACGCAATCCAAAAATGTTTTCATTTGCAGATAGTACTTACGCTGCACTCCAAGCTGCTCAACACGAGGTTGAAACGTAGTGATACAAAGGCCTTACATTCACAGGCACGCGCTACCGACATCAGTCCTGTGTTTAAACAACAACAAAAGTTATTGCAGTGATATCGCTCAACACTTCTGGTTGGGATTTTAAATTATTCTTCTCTCACGAGAAACACGGACGTTGACAAAGCAAACGGAGCGCATTAATGTTTGCAAAGAGGAACGGAGAGATGCACGATTGAAATTACAATCGGAGGCAGAAAGAAGAGCACACGGAGTTAGAGAACATTCCAACATTGACCGTTAAGAAAAGTGCGCTCTGGCAGAACACCTCGCGATAAGGGATGACGGCTGGTGGTCGAGACTGCCAACGGAGTGGCAAGCTAAGGAGGGAACAAGGAGATCTAAAATCGGCTTGCGTGTACAAGGTGCCCGATGTATTGTTGCATGGCACGACCGCCGGCAACGGCTTGAAGTCTTCATCTAGTGGTGGGGATTGATCGTGGCTGATGATGACGCTTCAAAAACCCACGTCAAATAGTCTACTTGGGTACGGGTACATATCTAACTAGCCCTGTACAAAAATTCACTGATGAACTATTTGAATGGATTCTCATGATCCTGATACATGCATTGAATGTGTGTAAAAATATCTAAATTATTTATGATTAATGTTAATTATATTCTAATCTGCAAATATATATTTAGGCTAATGGGCATAACAAACCAGAATAGAACATACGAGACTGGCATGAGGAGAGACAAAACTAAGACAACACTTGATCGATTTGTAACTGAAATCTGGCGCTTCATCAAATTACCGGTAGTTGAATCACAACATGTAGAGTTTTTAAAAAATATTTTTTATATTCTACAACATATTTAAATGTTTGTAATATTGTCTATTTTCCTTTATTGACAGTCAGTGAATTTTCTTTTGTTCTGTAGCCAGTTGTATCCTCCTGACGTTAATACTGTTAATCTTTTGTTCATTAACAATTATCCGTTCAAATGAATAGCATCACATGGGAATATCTGTAAAATACTAAGTTATGCATTGAAAGTACAAAAGCTTATCCAGACCACAAGCTCAATACGTGTGGCAAATGTCATTTGGACCAACGGATCAAAAGGGTTGAGATAATGTGGTCATGCCAACTTGGCAGCAGTGAAACAGACAACTGGACCCGGTTTCATCCTCATGAGCACTCATCAGTAAGCCATCAACATTCGCTGCTGCACTATGCCTCTGGGACCCCCACATCCAGACGGCTTGTACCTTTACACTATGCTGACCTCATCCACGCTTGCCTCGTCAACAATAATTAAAATATGAAAATGACGATGAAAATCCCATCACTTACAGTTTACTTGTGGCGATGGATTTCTCGTCGTTGACAGATTTAAATAATCTCGCGTGTGCCGCACATTCTTGCACCTAGTTTTGGCCACCAGATTTCACGGAATTATTTTTAACAATCAGCTCGTCGGCACGTAAAGTCCACATTCTACAAAACTAAGGAAGTGTAGCCAATACAAATGCATAATTGTTCCCTGACAAGCATACATCAAATTGTATTTTGCCCTGTAATATTTGCTTCTCTTGAAACGAAACAGGAAGGGGAACACGCGCACAAAGCAAAGGAGCGCAAACATTCATCAGCCCTCACAGCTCGCCGATCATCCTCTGAATGTCCTTCAGCTTCTCAAGGTGAAAGCTCCCCTCCGACATGGAACACAGCATCCTGCAAAGACACCCCGCAGCGCACAGGGTCACCTCGCAGGGCTACGACAACTGAAAGAAAACCGGCGCGCCGCAATCCTTTATACTGCCGTGTCGGAAAAATACTAAGCCGAGCAAATGTTATCGGATGTTTTCAAGGCATCATGCAGTAGATAATCAGTTCGGTTACACGTGTACAATGTGAATCACGTATACCCAAAACAAGACAAAACTGTTTGGCCAAAGCATATCCAAAATACAGTAGCAGCAAAAAAAAATAACATCCACAGAATGTAACACATAGGAAATTCGACCCAAGGCAACAGAAAACCGTCCAACGAAACCATATCCATGCCAGCAAGGACATAAAGACGATGGAAAATCATCCCATTCTCAAAGCGACATTTTCGCCCCCCATTTTGCTCTGACATGGAGTCCCGCCAAAAAAAAAAACAGAGAATGCCCGATATCAATAACACAGCTGAGAGTTGCCACCACAGCAAAAAGGGGCAGAAAGCATATAGCAGAGGTGAGTGGCGCGGTGAGTGGCTCAGTGAGTGGCATGGCGGTGAGTGGTGAGATGGTGAGTGGCACGGCGAGTGACGATGTAAGCGAGTGGCGTGGTGAGTGTTTTGTCGAGTGGCGTGGCATCGCGAGCGTCTGGCACGGCGAGCGAGCGTGTTGGCGGGTAGCGCGGTGAGCGAGCGAGCGGCTTGGCCGTGATTGGCAGCGGCACCTGAATGCACGTAGGGCGTTGGTGCTGCTCTCGAACTCGCGCGCCTTGCGATGTCCTGCCCGCACAACCGTGTCGGGCAGCCCGGCCAGACGGGCGGCGTTGAAGCCGTAGCTCTTGGGGCACGCGCCGGCAACGAACTTGTAGAGGAAGGTGATGGTCTCCTGGCTGGGGTCGTCGTCATTCTCCTGCTCCACCATGCACGCCTGCAAGAACCCGGCGTATCCCCGGCGGGCCCCAACTTAGCGCCTCGGCACTCGTACACAGACATAATCCTCCGGCAGTTACGCGCGCAAAACGTAAAATGAGATCGGAATTGTTTTGCTTGAAGCACATGCACAGCCATTAAATCATTCCACTGATGAGGGCCTCTGCACACTCTGTGGGTCGTGGAGGATAATAGGCCATACTTATACCAACGCTGGTCGGTGTAGGCTGGTGAAAATTGGCAGCGTGGGCATTGGAGCGTAATAATGCAATTTTCTGTAATGCAGTCCGCTGACGACCATATCTTAGTAGGAGATAAAAAAAATTCACCATTTAGACACGACATAAATATAGACACACACGTATAATAAGTCTGCTTCGCCCACAGTCGCTGACCTGTTTTACAAAAAAAAAGTCAACAATTATAAAAATGTACAAATGCAAACGTGCATAACCGCATTAATTAATTCAAACATCAGGCACAAAACAAGAGGTGAGTGAATGGGGGAGGTGAAGTACTCCTCTCAGTGCAAGTGTGCGGGAAAACGAGTGGAATGAGAGGTTGAGGGAGGTGTAACCGTATGGGAAAGCGTGGGGGAAGAGAGGGGAGAATGGAGAGTACATATCATCTGCTTACCTGTTGTGCTACTCATGTTGACCATGACAACGCCAATAATTATGTTTTGTCATGCATTTTGTAACTTTGCGTCAAAGACAAATATTGCAAAAAGACGGTCCCTCACAGATAACATCTGACGGTTCACCACCAGCATTGATTCAAGCAAGCCCGATTGGTGATCAGAAACTATGTCAAAAGCTGTCCAATGGCGTTTAGCAATCATCAGGCGCGTAACAGCGTGAAACAACTTCATTATAATATGTTAATGCTGTTGACAAGGGGAAAACGTGCGGGCACGTACCATGTGACCCAGACGCACGTGTTAGGGGGGTGTTTTTGTTCAGCAATCATCTCTCTGTGTGTCCCTTGTGATGTCTGTCTGCTTGTATGTCTGTCTATAGTTTTCTAGTTAGATTTTTGTTGCTATTTCTTTTATGCCTGATGATGATTGCTTGTGTTGCAATCGAAACGTCGTAATATGCTATTATTTAATTTATTATTTTATCTTTAGACGTGACTTAACCGAAAGAACCAAAGAATAATTCCTGCAGTCACGAAAGCTACAAAATTAAAATCATCAGGCCGTTTAGTGCGTGCAACAACCGCGACGACGAAGCGGAGGGGGGAAACGTGCGGGCGCGTACCATGTGGCCCAGGCGCACGTGTGGGCTGGCCGCGAAGTCCTCCACGAGCGAGTGGTAGTGTGTGGAGAAGAGGGTGCGGCAGCGCACGCCCTCGGCCAGCTCGTGCACCACGGCGCTCGCGATCGCCGTCCCGTCGTACGTCGCCGTGCCGCGGCCTCGGGGGCGCAAAAAAAAACCCAACAAAAGACAAACGGCAACGTGAGCACGACTTGGGCTCCGCGCGCTGCGTCGGTTCCGCGTTGGTTCCGCGTTCATCGTGTTGTGCGGTGGTGGGGGGCGGGGGGTTCACACCGAGCTCGTCGAGCAGCACGAGGGAGTGGCGCGTCGCGTGCTGCAGGATGCTGGACGTCTCGCTCAGCTCCACGAAGAACGTGCTCTCCCCTGCGCGTCGCACACGGCACCTCCGATTAGCGCGCTTGGCTAAGTACGGTGCGAAACAAGTTCGACACGCGTACGTAGAAACGTACGTACAACGACGCCCTCTACACTTTGTTGTTTTTATAACTTGCCGTGTAAGTTTAGGAGCACAGTCGTCGCAAACAACACACCGCCATATTCAATTAATGGGGGCGGAACGGTGGCGCACACTGTTGTGCGTGTATCATATTCCCGCAGCCCATCACCTGTCAAGAAATCATTCAATTGAATCACTATTTCGTGAAGGAAGTCAATGGAACAAATCGGCACAAATAAGTAAAAACCTGGCCAAATTGATCAAGCTGGACAATCACTAGTCTTGGACTCCAGGCCAGGACTCGGGAGGCCATCACGGAGGTGAAAGCTTCTTTAGTCGAGGCCGGTGTCAGGACCAGTCAAGGCAGAGGGGCGTTGCCCTACGATGGCTGATATTGGCTCCAGCGAGGAGATCTAGCGTTGCACTGCGGAAGCCACCAAACACTTTGAAACAAAGCGACACATTTTACATACCACGGAAACAAAATAGCAATCGATCAATATTTTGAAGCATTGTCAACAAGCCGAGACCGACGGACACCTAGGAACAGAGAGAATCGGCAACCTTCGCGCCGCGGTACTGACGCACGCACGGGCCTCACCAGACATGATGCGGTCAGACGCCCCCAGCCGCGTGAACACGCGGTCCACGGGCGTCAGGCGGCACGCCTCGGCCGGCACGTAGCAGCCCAGCTGTGCCATGATGACGATGAGCCCCGCCTGTGGAAGACCCACACCTCGTTCTCACCATCGTCGGGGTCAGCGAGTCGCATGACGCCCCCCCCCTCACACCGACAGAGTCGAGCGGTTACACAAAATTTGTGGAATAAAGGAAAAGGTTTTCTTTTTTGTCATGCAAGAGACACGGTAGAGACACGGTAGAGAAGGAGAAGCGAAGCGCTTTAGGATTTTTGTTTCACAGATAAACAAAGATAAGGCTACATTATTTTACACCACGCCTTCAGATGGACTCAGTGTTAATAAAGCATTGACATGTTAAAATAAACAACCTGATTTTTTATTTCATACTGAAAAGTCCAGTTTGGACGTTTTGAATCTTGACTTAAAGCTTTCGTGACTGCAGGAATTCATATTATTTGGGTCTTTCGGTAAAGCCACGTAGATAGGTTCAAAGAAAATAACAAAAAAAACTACGACGTTTCGATCGCAACACAAGCGCTCGTCATCAGGAAGATGACGAACGCTATTTTTTCTTTGAACCTATCTATGTGACTTTACCAAAAGACCCAAAGAATGTGTACGTTTTGGTTAATTGTAAAAATGTAAACATTAGCGTTTTCTTTTTATGGAAATGATAGACCAGCGTGGCGACGTTATCATCAGACCCCTACGCGTGTCACGGCGCAAGGAGGACATCATCCAGCAGTGGACTCACAGTGGGCTCAAAGATAAAAACGGATGCATCGTTGCATACCCACTGTAAATGGTGTTGTCGTAAAGGGCCACAATACATGAAAACAATGGTTCTCTCGTTTTTTTGTGTGGTTATAGCGCATGTTGTTCGGGCACGTTGTTCGGCATGATGGTAGCTTCTTAGGGTACTGAAGCTGATGCACGTGGAGCCAAGCATCTGACGTGCCGAACAGCGCAAGGTAGAACCCGAAAACACATTGCAAAACTATGGCAGCACAATGACACAAAAAACCTAACAACGAAACCTGTGCTCGCTCGTTTCTTAGCAACATTGACATTTTTGTCTTTGGTTATTGTTGCTTTAGTTGCTCACGCATCACGGACCTTCTTTACAAAACATCCACGAAACTGGCAAAACGTTATCGCCTGTGTAAACAAATAAACCCAAGCTCAATAAATAAATTAAAAAAAACCGTTACGACAATTGCGAAAATGGTTGCGTTCGCCGGCTCTCCCCGGACCTGGCGCATGAGTGTCGACTTGCCGCCCATGTTGGGTCCCGTGACGAGCACGCAACGAGCGCCGCCGCCGTCGTCGTCGTCTCCGTCCGAAAGGCCCACCACCACGTCGTTGGGGATGAAGCTGTCGCCCAGGAAGGTGGTGGAGACGCAGGGGTGGCGGGAGCCACGCAGCTCCAGGAAGGGCCCCCCCCCCGACGAGCCGCCCTCCGAGGGGGGCGGCCGCACGCTCGGGCGGCACATGGGGTTAGCGCCCTCTCCGCCCTGCTCGCTGTAGTGAGCCAGGCTGAGAAGCACGTCTGTGTCGATACAAAACAAAGTCGGAGGTTGGGGGGGGGGGGTATTGTAATTTCTTATCTGCCCATGCCGCCATTGTTTTGAGTATTGTACTTCTTTAACCTATGTCATGCACACGTGAGGTTTACCGCTTAGAAATGGCCTGCAAATGATATTTGTATGTCACCCGCAAGCATCTTGGCTGCACTACTTTTGACCTGGCATCAACATCATGTTTTGAGTGACCGAGCTGTTTGTGTGGGGAACGGTAGTATAGAACTGCACTACGAACCCGACGACCCGAGTTCGATTCCCGCTCATGGCCAACACCAGTGACGATTATCTGAACCGGTCCTGGGCCTCCTCTAAGTCGACTCAGCCTCAAATGAGTACCTGGTGTGTGTGTAGATCACCATTGGGGAGGCCACGTGTGGTGTTGAAGACCCACCCACTCGTGTACCGTGCCAGCCTTCATTGGTGCTTACTAACAGTACTTGCCACAACAGTCTGTTAAGGCTATAAATACGGGGGATGTTTGTCTTTGTTGTGTGCACGAGAGGTTGCCCACCATACGATAATGTGATAGTCTAATTTGGTCCTCGCGAAGTAAAATAATCCACTGCTTTATATGCACTTCAAAAAAGCCACTAGATGTTACTCGATAAAGACTATTTATAGAGTCGCCAAAATTGTCAAGACACTTTATCAAGCATTACACGTAAGCGATGCTGCTGTGGTGTCACGGTGCTCACACTCGACTTGAATGTGTGTCTGTATGTTGAACTTATTTCGCTCCGTACGTAGCCAACCGTGCTAATCGGAGGAAAAACTTGCAATCCAGAGGTCACCAGGTCGATTCCATCTTCTGGCACGGTAGCTGTAATCATGTTGAAAGTTTCTTAAATCCCTTATACCCCCCCCTCCCACCCCAGGTCCCTTGTCCACTCAGCAGTATAAATGGGTACACCAGAGATCATTATAATCGATCAATATTCCCACCTCTTCCAAGACGTCTGACCAGCGTGGAACAGTCGACCAAAATACCCTCTAGAGTCTAGAGAGTCTCTCTGGTTCTCTCCCCGTTCCACCAAAAGTTGCCATGAGCAAGTGCATGACTGCACCTCGTCCACCGTTTACTCCACAGCAAACAGATGCAACAAACTTGATACTTGCCCAGAATCGTTCGTACATACCCGGCGTCATTTGCGTCTGCCGTGAAAGTCACGAGTTTTATTCCTGGAGGCTCCATCTAGCAAGACAAAACCCTGGAGTATGTGTAAACAACGAAGCGGTTACCCAGGACGGCCATGCAGTGCATGGCGGCGCTCCACTGCTTGTAGCTGGTGTCGAAGTTGTAGAAGAGGCGGCGCATGCAGTCGCGCATGGCTATGTCGCGCCGCTCCTCGGCGTCCGAGAGAAGCGCCATCAGCCGCTCGATCTCGGGCGAGTAGAATCGCCGGAAGCCCTTCTTGGTCGACTGTGGGGGGGGGGGGGGAGGTGGCGGTGAGTTGATGGTATGTGGAGGGAGGGAGGGGCCAGAAGGAAGAGGAGCAGGAGCAAGAGGTGACGACTTTGGGTTCTTGTCAGTGTCGCTGTTCAATTCTGAATTGTGGAGATCTTTGTACAAATGTTGCATGTTCATGCATTTTCCCCCCATTATGTTTCTCCTGCCTATAACCAAAACTTGCAATTGCATTAGACGTACATCGTTTGTTTAGTACTATGGTCACCCTATATCTGTTTAAATGGAAAATGTTTCTGTTGCTTAGTTTTTCAATTTGTTCCGTGCTTAATCTGAAGGCAGCCTGTCCAAGTAAATTCACGTGGCAGGGAATTAATGCGTGCAAGGTTTTCAATCCGTCATGTGATACGGTTGTTTTTGTTTTGACTTAATTGTTCTGTTTGTCATTTGGTGACCCAGGCCACTCGTGCGAATGAGACGATGCTGATCTCTTGAGTTCTCACCCCAATTCAACAAAATAAAATTGAAATCACCCAGAACAACATCTGGTCACATCAGATATCTGAACGTAAATACAATATAGCCTGGACAGTTTCAGTTTAATTTATTTGGTATAGCCCTGCGAGCCATTCGGCTCTTGAATCGGGTGCAACCGCAACAAAAAAACTAAAACATGAACAAGAAAACATCTTAAAGTGACTATGCGCAAACAGGAAAATCCAGGAAAAAACTGCAAAGTCTTCCAGAAAAAAAGCCCCGTACACCAACGCTGTGCAAAAAGCCCAGTGGGATGCCAGTCAAACAACAACAACAACCACAAGACAACTTAGATTAAAGCCATCATTCTAACTCCATACTACAACAAACAAACATGGCCAAACCAAAAAACTTTACGAAATCACCAAAATAAAGCCATAAGCAATGTAACAATGATCAAGTGCTGCTGCAGAGCTACATGATGGGCAGCAGAGGGAAGTATACCAAAATACATTTTTGGACTGTACTTCTATACTCCTGCGCCTATGCTCCCCACATTCATAAATCCGCATGGATCAGCTGGGTGCAGTATGGTTAAATTGCCCCACAACAAGCATGGTATGGGTGAGGTCTTCATCCAGCAGTGGGTTGACAAATGGGCTGGTCACATTCCCCAAGCAGTACCATTATCAATGCACATTACAAATGAGCTAATCTTGCAGAAGAAAATCACTGAATACTGTTTGGTTCTTTCGGTAAAGTCAGGTAGGTATAAAATAAAAGAAAGTATTTCATACCTACGTGACTTTACCGAAAGAACCAAAGAGTATGGATTCCTGCAGTCACGAAAGCTTCAAATCTAGATTGGATAAAAATCACTGAATGTCTACACTGGGTGTATTTGACTTTGAATAAAACTAATTCTGTACTGAACTCAAACTGAGCAGACAATTTCAAGTCCAGCACTACAGAACAGTCAGCCACTCAGCGAGCAAGGTTCTCGGCTCAATAAACGTCACCGGTCCCCCGTGTGACAGGGGTAGTGAGAGCGGCGTTATCTCCTCCCCATCTTTAGCCCCAGGAGTAGCGAGTTGGGGCTTTAGCCCACGGAGTTTCTGTATCCAATTCCTCTTGTTGCAGTTTGAGCCTTGTATCAGGCTCTTGTTATGTTGCAACAACAAAAAAACGTCATCGGTGACCCGAGCCTGAGATCATCAGCTCGCGAGAGCCTGGTTTCATCCCGCGGAGCTAAAACCCGGTTTTGGACCCAGGATGTCAGAAGAGCTCGGCTCAGTACTCCTGACAAATGTGTCCCTGCTGACGGGGTAAGAGAGACGAGGTGCGAGTGTGAACACACCTTGAGCTGGTACTCCTCGGGAGTATTCCTCTGCGCCACGGCGTCCGGCACCTCCATCTGGAAGCGGTTGCGACCCGTGCCCCAGAAGACGATGGACTTGCAGCTCAGACGCTTGCGCTGCTTCTCCAAGTATTCCTGCCGCAGGGAGGGAAGCAGCAGCAGCAACAGCAGTAAGGTCGCACTCATTACACACAAAGTGCTTGCCACAAATACAACCACAATACCTTGCCGATCTCGTCAAGGAGCATAAACCATATCGCCAACTCCGGTCATCCTTGCAGCGGCTTTTGGTTAGCCTTTGAACAAAGACGGTTGCCTTCATAAACACTTCTGCGACCGCCTGGAACGCTCTTTCCCATATTAGGAAGCCACTGGAGCTATGCACTTTTAAATTGAGATTGAAAAATCCTTTATAACCACGTTTTGTGTTATCGTTTTTTGTCCTTCCCCCACCTCCAATTAGCACAGTTAACTACGTATGGTGCGAAAGTAGTTCAACATACACAGAGAACAGGGATGTCACAGGACACCCGCTGTTCACAATGCAGTTCAGTACTTGGTGCGTCCTGTTACCCTTATGGTTTATGCAGAATATAGAGATAATCTAATCAGGTTCTATAAAGATGCTATAGAGAGTCTATTTTAATTGAGGAATTCGAGCATTGTTACGGGCCCATCTTAAATCTACGATCAGCACGACGTGTGAAATATTGACCACACGAAGCTGAACCAGCGCGGCTGAATGTTTTAACTGCACCTACACCGCGGCATGCATGTAAACACACATGGACCCACAGATACACAAACACGTATATACAAAACAAAGATAAAGATCACCCGCATAGCCTTAACAGACTGTTGGGGCAAGTGCTGTTAGTGAGCACCTACTAAGGCCGGCACGGCACACAAGGGGGTGGGTGACGAACACCACGCGCGGCCGCCTCTGTCTCCCCAGTGGTGATGTTCACACACTGCACCAGGTACTCATTTGAGGCTGAGGCGACCTCGGGGAGGCCCAGGATCGGTTTAGATAATCGTTACTGTTGGTAGCTATGAGAGGGAATCGAACTCTGGTCGCTGGGTTCAGAGCACAGCGCACTAACTGTTGCGTTACCACTCCCCACAACACAGAATATATCTAAACGAAACCAAACTTTTTATTTTATAATGTGAAAATGTATCACAGCCAAATACTCTAAACGCATTTTTATAATTGTAGATTAAAATTCAAGCGACCACGGGGAGAACAGGCAAATATACGGGCGTCAGGGTTGGGATCGAACCCATGCAATCCTCTATACCAAGCGAGGAATTTCACACACACATACATACAGGCACACACTTACATCGAGCAATTTCTTGTTGGCGGAGATGTCCAGGAGCGCCTGGTCATACTCGGGGTCGAAGCCTGGACGTGGGGTGATGACGCCTGAGCTGCGCGCCTTCTGGTGGTCGAACGCCGTGTCCCAGCGCTGCAACTCGGGGGACAGGTCTGGGAAGTGCCCCCCGTCTTCCGTAGACACCACCTTGCGCAGAAGCCGTGACTTAAAGTCGCCCACGCACTCCTGGGCCGCAGGAAACGACAACAGTGAATTATTACACATGGCCAGAAAGCAGCGCAGCGTACGTTTCCATACATCTTTGGTCTTTTCCACCAAAATGTATCCAAATTGTGCTGCCACTGTCACCTCCATTCAGATCTCTCAGAGGAGTATGTATGTACGTTGAACTTCTTTCGCATCGTACGCAGGCAACCGTGCTCATCGAAGGTGTGGGGGAATGACAACAAACTAAACACAAAAAGCAGTTCTCAAGGAATGAGTTTTCAATTTAGACTTGTCTTGGTCTTTGGAGAGGCTGGGTGTGTGAGTGGAGGAGAGTGTGAGTGCGAGTGTGGGAGAGAGTGTAGTGGGAGAGTGTAAAAAAGTAGCGAAGTGGTTTATGCAGTAAGCTACGAAGGCTATATACAGGAGATCTTTGTCTCGTGGGGAGCGGTAGTTTGGCAATTAGTGCACTGCGCTACAAACCCAGCGACCCGGGTTCGATTCCTGCCCATGGCCAACACCAGCGACGATTATTTGAACCGGTCCTGGGCCTGCCATAGGTTGACTCAATTGAGTACCTGGTGCGATGTGTAAACATTGCCACTCGGGAGACAAAGGTGGCCGGGCGTGGTGTTGGCCACCCACCCCCTAACAGCACTTGCCCCAACAGTCTGTTAATTCTATACAGGGGGTCTTTATCTTTGCTTGGAGAGGCTGCGTGTGTGAGTGTGGGAGAGAGTGTTGCGGGAGAGCGCAGAACAGTGGCGCACTGGTTTATGCAGCAAGCTACGAAGGCTATATACGGGGGGGGGGGGGGGGGGGCGGGGGTGTGTCTGTCTTTGTGCGTGCCTGCAGCAGGCCAGCAGCCTGGCTGGCGGCGCGGAAGCCCTCGAGAGTGGACAGGAAGTCGGCGATCTTGCGCTTGCTGTAGGCCGTTTCCTCGTAGAGGACGGCGCGGCTGTCCGGGTGGTCGCGGCTCGCACGCAGCGGGGTGCCCAGTCCGTGGATCTTGCTCAGCAGCCGCTCCAGGTCGGGCATTTTGCGCAGGAGATCCTTCACCTGTTGCAAGGCGCCACCGCATACGAAGCACCACCGAACCGCAGAATGTGACTTTAGCCACCACGGCAAAGGAAGCTCCCTGCATTGCTCTCGGATGTGTCGGGAGTTGTACCGTGCGTTGTTCGGCATGTCAGACGTTTCTCGCTACACGCACTGGGAGCTTCTGCAGGAACTGCGTGGAGCGGCTCATGCTCTCGAGATTACATGGGAGTTTTCGGCTGAATGGAGGATGACCCGAGTTTGCGTGATGGTTTATATGCTCCTTGACGAGATCAGAAAGGTATTGTGGTTCATTCGTGGCAAGCACTTTATAAAGTGAAGCACGCCTTTAGCGCTACAGACCCCCTAGCAACATTACGGTGACAACGGTAACGTTACGATCCCTCGCACTCACCTGCGCCACCTTGTCGGGTACGGCCATGAGGTCCTCCAGCGCGTCGAGGCGGTCGTCGATGGCTTGCGGGTCGCACGGCGGCGCCACCAGCCAGGCGCGCAGCAGGCGGCGCCCGAACGGCGTGAGGCACGAGTCGAGGCGCACCAGCAGCGTGCCCTCCACGCCGCCCGTCGTGCTGCTCTGCAGAACCTCCAGGTTGGTGAGCGTCACGCCGTCCAGCACCATGCGGCGAGTCGCGAGTCCCGTGCTGCCCACCTCCTCCTCCTCATCATCCTCGTTGCCGTCACGGTGGCCTGGGTGCAACGCACCGTCGGCGCTATGGTTAGCGGACGAGAACGCGTGCGTTGCGAGTACCAAAATGATCCCGGCCTTATCCAGACCGCCAGCGAAGTCGTTTTGTTCTTTTGATTTCAAACATAATGAATTGTGTGGACAACCAACAGGCAGCAGTGAAACATCATTAACTGTTGACCGGTTTCGTTCTCATCACGACTCAACGTATAGTACAGTAATCAATGCTCCCTGCTGCCACACGTCTCTTCACACCATTAAACAGGTTTGCATGGCCAAGAATGCGCAGATGGTTTGTCTTAAGTTGGCAGGTAATGATACATTTGATTCCCATTTGACTCCTGATCTTAATCATCAGTTATGTAGGAATCATGCAAATTAAGTGAACATTATCTTTTTCTGATAGATTTAGGGTGATCATGTGAACGCAACCATACAGAAAAAACATTAAACAATAGAAACGGTACAATAACGAGACGGAAAATAAACATTTAACTGAATTGTGGCTCCCAAATTATGACAGTCACCGAATCGCTTGACAGTCAATCGTTACATGCCTCGTTTTAAGATAGGTGCTTACCATGCAATGTGATCATGCAAAGGAATCATCGCTAGGAATCGAGGCTCCTAACCTCTCATTTCTTTAGAACTGCTTTTTGTGTTTAGTTTGTCCTTCCCCCACACCTCCAATGAGCACGGATGGCTACGTACGGTGCAAAAGAATTTCAACATACAAACACCTAAACACCTACCTATGTACATGTTGCACGTGCTGTGTTTCTCACGTGTCTATTGCAGCGATGCCTCAATTACCATTGGTGCATTATACTGCGTAATATCCTTTACTGTGCTTCCCCCGCACCCACGATTAGCATTGTTGGCTAACGTACGCTGCGAAAGAAGTTCATCATACGTACAACTATAAACTAATAATTATTTTACCAGGTAAGGCCCACAGAGCTATACAGCTCTGTTTCACAGAAACAGGACACACAACAAGAGAAGCTGGGCACTCGGCGGTAACCACCGTTGTGCGCGTCGCCGGCGAGCGCAAGGTCGGGCGGCTGGTAGCGGCGGAAGTTGCCCATGGAGAGGAGCTCGTGGTCGATGAGGCACTTGCGAAGGTAGAAGAGCACGGCCCCCAGGGCGGAGAGCGCCAGCTCCGCCTCGTCCGCCGCCGCCAGGCCCAGCGAGTCGCTGGCGGACGTCATGGCACGCAGCACGGGGGGAAGGGCACCTCCACTGCCCCCACTGCTGCCTCCGTGCTCGTCCTCGACCTTGAAGTAGCCCTCCTCCGCAAGCACCTGCTCGCCAGGTCCCATTGCCAAGCAAATTGAGACAAAGTTCAACATTGAAATGATTTTGAGCTCAAATAAGAATTGGAGATGGGCTACTCTTCTGTTTACATCCCTGAACCAGCGGTGTAAATTCCTCACGTTGCTATGGCTAGGGCAAGTTCCTCCATAAAATAACCACTTTGACTTCCCCCATACAGTAGTCATTAATTTATCGACCCCAGAGGGATGATGGGAGGGTTGTGAGTCAACCTCCAACCAGGATTTAAACTCACAACCTTCTGAATGTGAGCCACTCAACTCTATCGTTATGCCGCCTCCTGCTCAATTTCTGTTGGGCAAGCTGGCACCATCAGCAAGGCAAAGGGAGAAATTAAACACCGAAGCGTTGTGCGACTGCCATTTATTGCAGCCACGATACAAAGACTCCGGGTCCACATCTCGCGCAGTCAATTGCCCAGACCCTCATCTGCAGGTGACTGCCATTTGCCAATATGTCAAATGCGTTTAGGTCGTGCTTCTTCCGCAGGGTGAGACTTAGAAGTTGGCTTGGCTTAGTTTCCTGTTAAATGATTCAGAGCCCACATTTGTTATATGTTGTGGCATCGATTTCAACCAGGTCTCAAACAAATTACATAATTAATTATGAATGACTGAAAGTAACTCAGTCTATTACACTAGTCTGCATTATGTAGTGAATCCAACTGAGTCGCAGACGTTATCTCGGGAGCAACACTATTTATTAACACCAACACGTAAAGTAACACGAACTACGCTCGGGTCTCGAATGCCCATCTAGCCACGCTACGGCAGAACTAGACACGGTTCGCTATCCCGGTCCGGACCACAAGCTGGGTCTCGGACCGCGTGGCTAGAGGCTTCCTCTCCCCCACGTGGATCTTCCAACACCAACACTTGAAGAACCCCGAGCTCCTCACGGAGTTCTCGTTAGATGCTCCCGGGCTGGGGCTGGCTCCGCCCTCAGCCCCGCCCACCTTCCAGGCTTCTCCAGCTCCTTCTCAAATGTTCCCGAGAGCCCCTCGGAAACCACGTGACCACCCCTCACCCCCGTCCACCGGTGGCCCCCCCCTCTAGTATCGTCCGGTCACGTGACAACAGGTCAGTCAGAGTGTCGTGCCCCAGAGTAACCCTGGCTGGCTGACGCTCGCTCTCGCTCCCTCGCTGGGAGCCGGCACCGCACACTGCTCGCGGTGCCTCCGCGCTAACCAGTGCTCACCCAACCACCGCTAGAGTTGGTACTGCAGCCCATAACCCGGGCTGCCCGTAATCACAACGCTACCAGCTGTGATGTCGCAAACCCGGCACCATACAGTGACAAGTACAGTCACTATAATTAGAAAGCTTTGGCAAGACACAAACCATACGAGTTCAAGCAGACCATCAAAATTCATCGGCTCCAATTCTGCTTCTGACCCAACTGTATTATTGCCAGAAAGGGTAAAACATATTATTGTTTCATTATTTTGATACTGCCAAAAAGGTTACAAAGATAAAATTATTCACTGCATTATTGTATCAAGTACTTGCAGATGTTACATTTTTGCACCTACTGATGCACATTGCGACTGTGGTTCTGCAGTGAGAATCAAAATCGTTATTTATCCTGGAGAAATCATATGATCTACAAAGCTCTTTTTCATAGATGTCCAGTAGAGGTGGGTCACAGTTACAACAAACCATACAAACGATATGAATGCAAAGTATAGAAAGGGTAAACCAATCACTTAAAATAAATAAAGATGCACCAATTCCCAAGCTAAGCTTGGGCAAGGCTGCAAGCAAGAGCAAAAACAGCCCCAGACCACACCAAGACAACACGCTGTCCTTCAATAAATAAAAATCCATTTTATTAACACCCTACGATTGGTCGAGCCTCATTATATTGGCTAAAGAAGCTAAGGTCACAAAACTCAAGAGGCCAATCTCAATACAACTACCAACAACAAAAACAACCCATTGTACTGCGTACAGCAAGTCTGAACAGAAAATACTTCATCCCCCAGAGATGCGATCTGTAAAATAAAACATCGCACAAGTTTGGGCAATCACTGCTAATCGGTCTGAGGCAATCAAACACAACACAGAAAAAAGTGGTGAACGTCAGCGCTGACACAGACGGTAGGTAACAACTACGCCTCAATCCCCAAGCCGCCCAGCCACAAATTCAACCTCGATGGACGATGCGTGTTCTGAACATCCGACCAGCACGGTTAGTTACGTACGGTGCGAAACAAGTTCAACGTACGTACGAACGATCACACTCAAACCCACCTTGAGCGTCTTGGTGGCATCCCAGAACTGAGTGGAGGGCGTCAGAGCATCCTGCAGTGCCGATGCCAGCGTCACACGGACAATCTTCTGCGTCTCGGCTGACAAGCCCCCGCGCTCAAACAAAACCTAGAACAGGAAGAGAATCAGTTATAACCACAACAACAACAAAAACGCTTACACCCATTTCAAAACAAAAACTGTAAAACCCGATGCATTTAGACTTCACATGCAGGGAGCAAAGCGTGGGAAAATAGAGGTGGGTAGCCTTGACCTGCAGCCTGTCCTAGGCCCCTCTGAAGTTCGAGAGCAACCCCTACCTCCCGTGACCTGTGTGCCCCGCTTTGTTATTCTTTGCATCTTGAACCAACTCTGGATTTGTTCCACACCCTACCACCAAATCATTCTCCACGTATTTACATGAAAATAAAGACTGCCATGAAGCCTTAACAAACTGCTGGGGCAAGTGCTGTTAGTGAACACCTATGAAGGCCGGCACGGCACACGACAGGGTGGTTGCCCAGTACCACGCCCAGCCGCATCAGGAACTAATTTCAGGATGAATCGAGTTGAGGGAGGCCCAGGATCAGTTCCGAAAATCGTCACTAATGGAGGTGGTGGTGGTGAGCGAGAATCAAACCCGGGTCACCGGACTCGTAGTGCATTGTGCTACCTACTACACTACCGCTCGCCATATTTACACACACACAGATGCACACGCTATATACAACGCAAAACCAAACTCCACCCTGTATAGTCTTGGAGTGCGCAGCTATTACGAAGGCAAGCACAATGCAGAATAGGGCGGTGTGTGGGGCCAGCACTCGATGGCCTTCGTCTTCCCAGCGCTATTGGCTGCACACCTCAGTGAGTACTCTTGTGCTGGGGAAGGTGATGTGTGTTTTGCGGTGCATCTCACGCTAAAGAAAGCTATTTTTTTCCCCTGACAGCTACTCGAATGAACACTTCGAAGACAAACACGCTGAACAAAAAGTGTGACCGGGTCCATGGGTATGCACGATTTGTCTCCATGGTCGTTCACCTGCGCGGGTGCGTGGTGCGCCACCAGCGTGCGGAAGCGCGAGCAGTGGCGGTCGTCCGTGAACTGGCCCAGGTGGAAGTCCCCGACAGACGTGTCGACGAAACACACGCCGTACGTGCGCACGGACGCCCCCGTCTCGTTGGCGCCGCCATTGCTGCCATTGCTGCCATTGCTGCCACTGCTGCCGGTCAGGCCCTCCCTCTCGCGCACGGCCAGCAGGAATTTGTTCTGCGCGTCCGAGGGATCGCCGTCGAGGATGCTGTACGTCTGCGTGCCCTTGGTGATGATGCGGCAAACCTCGCGCTTCACCACCTGCGCGGAAAAAAGTTTCGCGACTGTCGGCCTATTTCAATGCAACGCCCGCGATACCAATTGCGCCAGATACAAATAAACCCAACTATTTTTATTTTACCAAGTAACGCCCACTGAGCTATGTAGCTTTTTTTTAGAAGTGACCTGGCTACAAATGATAGCTCAACGAAGTGGCTCATGATGTGGAAATGTATAGCAGCCAAATACTCTTAACGCATGTTTATAAATCTGGAAGGAAAAACTTAAAGACCCGGATAAAAATCCATGCGACCACAGGAAGAATGGGCGCCAGGGTCGGGATCGAACCTACAACCTCCTGTATACCAGGCGATGTAGTTAACATCTCCTAGCAACCGTGGCACCCAACTTTGTGTCAGCGATTTTCTTTTCTCTTTACGTTGTCTTTTCCCCCCCAAACTTAATTCCAAGTGTTAGGAGACGATCGGCATCAAATTATTAAACAAAGACGTGTCCGTGTGGAACTTGGAGAGCCATGCAATGCCTCAGATTACCAAACGGAGGTGAAAGGCCATATCACAAAACTAAATTTAATTTTGGTTGTATATAGCGGTCATACATGCAAATTGCATCGCACAACACTGTACAATACTAATAATATCCATAATCACATTAACAGCTAAATCCTATTTTTAGCAATTATTAAGTAAATAAAACCCTCAGAAATGTAAAAGCATTTGCGTCATGCTCTATTGGAATATTTTAATTCTCAGCACTGAAATTTTACCAATTAACTGAAGAAATATGTCAAGGATTGATTTGTATTATTTTGCCGGCATTGGCCTGACACATCAGCTCACCACACACGACACCCTGGGGTCCAACGCTGACTTGAACCTGGGATCTCGGCAGTACCGTTTCAGTGCTCTGACCCCTCTAGCCACCCGGCCACATCCAGTGTCAGTATCATACAAGCCCAATGAAGAAAATAAGTTGGAAACTAAATTTGGTCAAGATCGATTGCTCCCTAAACAGAAGCTGATTTTGATTTGAAATGAGAAAAAAACCCTCCGTCCTGTACGTGAAATAAACCCGAACAACACTGATATAAATTAGCAGAGAAAATGTAAATCTAAAGCTAAATTTACGTTCTTTTCAATAAAAATAAAACTGCCGGTGACAAACCTTGTCGAACTTTGTGGCCGGGCGAGCCATGGTGCGGCAGCGAGCCTCCATCATGTCGGGCGTCTCCGTCTGCTCCACTCGCGCCACCTTGTAGCCCTTCTGCACCAGCCCGTCGGAGAAGCGCGCAAAGGAGATCTCTGGGAAGCCCGAGTGGGCCCATGTGCCCTTCATGAAGAGCAGGCCCAGCTCCGACACGCCCGTCTGCGCGTCCATGTGGTACAGCTCGTAGAACTTGCCCACCTGCCGACGCACGACACCAACAAAGTCACAAACGATAGAAAGCTGCCCAACGCTCGTTCCGTCAACTGCGTCCAATTAAGACGAAACGTCAAAGCGATTTGCCGCGGTGCTAATCTCACGCTTCTAGCCCTGAATCAGTGGTGAAAATTCCATATTGTTTTCGTGCTCGCAAGTCTAATCTATAGCACCACTACTGACTTTCCCACAAAGTTGTACTCATCTTCTTGGTTCTTTCGGTAAAAGTCACTTCCCTTCTACGTGACTTTACCGAAAGAACCAAGAAGATGAATCCCTGCAGTCACGAAAGCTTTAAATCGAAAGTTGTACTCATTTATTGACCCGCAACCGGGATTTGAACTTGCAACCTGGATTTGAACTTGCAACCTTCCTCTTGTGAGCTGTCCGCTTCACTGCTGAGCCACCTGGCCTAAGGTAACACTTCCCACCTTTTATAGGTGTGGACTCACACCTGTAAACCAGCAATATTATATTATGGGAACTTTATTTTTAATACCGATATATATTTGTGCACTATTTTTAATTCTCCTGTAACACAGGTCTGCTCGAATTATTTTAATTGTCCTCGACGAATTTAACTTTAATAAAATTTAGTTATTGTGGTTATCTAGCTCACGCTTGCAAATGTGACCGACTCCCCGAGTCGCTTGACTTCTCGCCCGGTGAAACAAACTCAACGAAGACGTTTGGCGGAAAGCGTTGGTCGCTCTCACGGATTTGTGAAACTCTCGATCCCGTTGCTGGCCAGGAGGCGGCAGTACAGTTCGTGGGGTCGTGCACTTGTCGACATGGAGCGCTATTTGACCGTATTGGTAGTACACCGGTGTATAAGAGGTTTTCTTTTGGGTTGGATCGCGCGAATATAAATGTGCCGTTAAACCTGCCACCACCCGACACGGCTGATTAGTAAGGCTTGCCAATTCGTTACTAGTACAGCACACCGATGTGTTGGAGAGCAAATCCACAACATTTACTGGCTGTCGCCTGATGATGCTAGTTGTAATTACCGTAAAAACGTCGTACTCAAATTGTAAATGTTGCTCTCCAACACACCTGTGTGCTGTACTAGTAACGAATTGGCATGTTCTGTTCACATGACAAACCTTGCTAATTTGCTGTGTCGGTGGGTGGCGGGTATAACGACACATTAATATTTACGCGTTCTAACCCAAAATAAAAACTTATATTTAAGATATTTGTCGCGAAAGCCTACGTGTTAAACTGGTACACCGGTGGTGCGCAGTATAAAAATAAAAGCACATTTTTCACAATAATTACTTATTTTCCCGCAATTCGCAACCCCAGTCAGAAAATCTTGCGGGGTGGTGGTGCGTCAAAATCAGTTTTCGTGATGTCGAAGCAGTCGGAAGACGAATGTCAGTTCAAATTTAGATTTCGGACTGTTTCAGGAGGACCGGAGTGTTATACCTGCACCGGTGTACCACCAATACTTCCATTTCCTTTCAAGCTGCGGTACTCTTCCACAAACAAAACACTCCACTATGAAACAGGACAAACATCGCAATGAAGAATCCTTTTCAATAGGTATTGAGATTCAAGTAAGGCTTTCTGATAAAACATGGCATTATTATTCTTACCTCTCTCACAACCCCAATGTCCTCTGCTGAGACTCTGGTAATGTTTAGGCAAATTTATTTCAACAAAAGAGAGGGATAAAAATGTTAAATGAGGATTAAGACATGCCACCTTGGAGATGCGCTGAGTGTCTCAGCAACCCAAACCTCCGACGACGAGTGGTGGAAATTGGCTTTGGAGACTTTGAGACATGACGCTCACTCGGGCATGGACAACGGGGAGGTGGGTGATGTCTGGGTGAGTGTGGGGGGGGCGAGTTTGAATTCACCTTGAAGAAGAGCACGGTGTCGAACAACGTGCTCTTGATCTCCCACCAGCGCCGCATGCCAGGCGTGCACGCGGACAGGAAGGAATCGGGGACGTAGATGGAGGAAGGGTCGTACTCGGGGTCCGACTGGAGCCGCCTCTTGCCGTCGCGACGCTTGCCGTCCCGCAGCCAGTCCAGCTTCTCATGGTCCCACCCGCCACCCTCTTGGGATGGATGTTCACACACAAATTCAGGTTATCCAAAAACAGATGCAGAGTCCGTGAAAAATCCTATTATCTGCACCCCCTGCGCGTATAAACCTCTGCCGTCACGGAAATTTAGATGTAACTTCGCAGACAATTGAGCATCATTCTCCGCGATGGCCAACACACGCAGCGCAGACACACAATGGAGACTCGCCTTTTCCGCCATCCTGCCCCCCGCCATTCTGGCTCTCGAGGGCGTCCGACGAGAAGGTGGACAGCTTGGCCTTGGCATTGGAACCCGTCTGGGCTTGCTTGGGGGTCGCCGCCTTTCCGGACGACGCAACGCTGCTCAGACCCAGCATCATCGGCTCGCGCCTGGGCGTTAGGGCGGGAGCCTTGGTTGCGGTGCGCTTGCGCTTCTTGACGGGCGACTCCGGGTCGGAGGCGGACTCGGGCTCGCTTGCTTCCTTCTCATCGACACCGCTGTTCGCCTCGTCGCTGCTCGCCTACGGAGCACGCGGCACAACACGAATCAGAGCAGTTCGGTTCCGCGGGTCTCTAGGTCCACGTGTACGTTAAACTTCTTTCACACCGTACATAGCCAACTATGCTAATCGGAGGTGCGGGGGAAGGACAACAAAAGTGCAGCGATTGCACAATGTATGTGTAGGTATGTGTCGATGTTGAACTTCTTTCGCACTTCACAACGATCTACAACCAGGCGCTTACATCGACCGTGTCCGGTTTGAACTCGGCGTCGCTGTCATCGGTGTCGGAGGGCATCACGATGCGGCGGCGCTTGTTCTTCCGACCGTTTTTCTCGAGTGCCGTTTTGCGCGTCGAGCGCGAAGGGGTGGGCGTCTCGCACGCGGTGCCATCACTTCCCCCGTCGTCCTCCTCCTCTTCCTCCTCGCCGTCACCCTTTCCGTTCGCTTCCACGTCCGACGCAGTCGCATCCACCTGCACGCAGTGGTGTTTTAATAACCAGAGGCGCAGCAGCTGGTTTTCTCGCGAGAGAAAACACCTGAGGCTCGGTTATTGATGTGCGCGTGTTTTTTTTTTCCCCAACAATGTTTCAGAAAAGGCTTATTTGTGGAAATTAGGAAATCGCAACCCTCGTCCGACTTCCCACCATTGGTGCTGCTTACTGCGATTACCAATCTTTTATATTATTTTTGTAGTCACGCCGCATGCACCTTTTGGTTGGAAATTAAGGAAGAATGCACCGAGAGGGGAGGTAGTAAGGACTGGAGTTTGAGAAGCTATTGGTTAAGCAATCTTGAATTCTAATTCCCAACGCACATGCAAAGATATCTGCATTACAACAAACATCACTAAATAAGTGAAGCATTTGCTGTAAATAAATCAGTTCAACCGCTAAGCATGAAACAATGAAGAGAGTCATGCCTCCATCTCTTCATCAGCTTCATCATCGTCCTCTTCATCCGACGGCTCCACACACACGGCGAGGTCTAGGCGCTTTTCCATGCTCAGCGGAATCGCCTTGTCGGCCTGCTTCATGGCCCCCAGGATCTGAGGATTGGTGCTGAAGAAGACGCCTCCCCTCTGCGCTTCCTTTGAGCTGGATCCTACGGAGATGCGTGCAGCTCTATTGAATCGCAATTCGATGCTGTACTATAATGTTGAGAACCACTGCCAGCGAACCAACATCGGTTGTCCAATGGATATGGGAATTTATCATTTTTACCACTGGCTTAGGGCTGTAAAGAGGTGATCATCACTGGCTCAAATATATATGTGCGCAGGAAATCACTTTCTTTATAATACAATTGCATTACTGTAATGTGCCAACAGGTTGGGGTTTCTCCAGTTCCCAATGAAGCCACCGGCACATACAGCGAAGTGTCTGACATTCGCTCCTATCAACAAGCACGCACTGCAGCCCCAAAAACACATCGGAGAGCTGTCCAGCTCGACCACGAAAAACCCACTTAAGGCTGTCTCCACATCCCGTCGGTCATGGAGATTAGGAGGTCCTCGTTCAAGTAGTAAATTAATACACAAGGGATGCAACGTGTACAAACGTGCGGCGTACCATTGTAGAGCTTGCAGTACTTTGCACCGACCCAGCTGCGGGTAGGAGGAGTATCAAAAAACTGCACGTGGATTCTCAGGGACTTTCCGCGGCCCCGTGTGTGCGCTCCGGACTCGGGGTGGTCATACACCAGGCTGGGCCACCACGGGTATCCCTCCAGCTTGGCCCACAGCAAGTCACCTGGTTGGAACTCACTGAAACGTTGCACCCACAGGAGAGAAAACACAAGTGGTCAGCATTTTGGTGTTGCTTCCAGCGATCTAGGTTTAAACAGTTTTTGGCCAAACCACTCGGAATTCGCCTGATGTCAAATAATGAAAGTTAAGAATACTTGAGCGAGGAGAGTGCTTGGATGGGCAACGAACATGCATGCCAGGTTGTCATAGATGGCTGCGGCGCTACATGCAGCAATATCAACAGCTGTACACTGTAGATCTATGTGCCCATGTCTCCGATCACCGACTTCACCAACTGAGACTGGCCAGCATGGTAGCCTACGCGTAAATAGCCCACCCATAACTCAGTGTGGGGGAGGCCCTCATCCAGCAGTCGGCTGACAAAAGTGGCGGTACACGCACGTGAACGCATTTAGATTCTATAAATGCAATCACTTTGGGCAGGCTGTGTGGCGAGTTTTGTAGCGATCGGTTTAGCGATCTTAGAATTATCGTGAAAACATGCAGTGTCCTCAGGCATAGGCACTGAGCAGCCTTTCAGCTCCATTAAATGTTACGATTATGCACCGACTCTGCTTTCAAGTGTTTAGTTTAGTAACTTTGCACTGCCCTTTACACACGACTGCCTCCTGGTAAACGCACATTTAGAAGTAATTCTTAAGAGACCCCTGAGTAACCATTCATATCGTCGCCATCATCTATTTTTAAATTGTGCCTCAAAACCTGCGTGGCAGGTGCTGAAGCGCTAAAAATACTTTTGATATTAACACCACGCACAAGGGTAATAGAAATTCCAAAAAACACACATCACAGATCGCATCATTAACAAAATATAACACACAGCCTGAAGATATTTCACTCAAAACGATGGGGTACCAAAGGTTTGACATTCAAAGGTAAGTCTGAACGAATTCGTTTTCACCAAAAATGTTTTACTGCATCTGTTGAAGCAGAAACCACGTGTCGCGGGGGTGGCTCAGTGATTAGAGAACAAGGCTCGGCAAAGACCGATCAATCACGAGGGTTGATCGGTCAAATCTTGTCCGGGAAGAGGGGTGAACTCAGCTGTACATCCCTCCAGGGTCAATACAATGAGGAGTGCCGCTACGAGTGAAGTCACCAGTGGTGGTCCTAGATACAAATGCTGCCCAGGGTCATAAACAGGAGATGATCGCCACCACATGTTTGTCTCAGTGGGGAAACACACTTTGACTTTTGGCTTTCGGTAGCCGTAGCCATAGCCAAGGGCATGTGTGGCTTACCCTATGAGCAAATGTATGTTAAACTTCTTTCGCACCATACGTAGTCAACCATGCTAAATGGAGGTGCAGAGGAAGGTCAAAAAAACTAAACACAAAAAGCAGTTATAAAGAAATTAGTTTTCAATCCAGATTATTTAAAATTGCATAGCTGCAGTGGCTTCCGAACATCAGAAGAGCATTCCAGACGGCCGCAGAATTGCATCTGAAAGCGCGTGATGCAGTGATCCGACCCGTCTTTGTTCGATGGCTAGCCAAAGCAAACAACACGTACGTGTCCGATCTCATCAATATCGCAAGCCAAGCAGGGTTTTAGTCTTGGTTAATTCTTGGATGGGCGACAATGGGACTGAGAGGTGACCAGGAGAATGAAATGAGGGGTTTCTCCGTGTTACAGTGTTAGTCAAATATTTCCGAACCAAGGACCCTCCAGAAAAGTCGTGGGACTCAACAATTCCTATGGAATTAAATTGCATTCATGGATACATTCGAAATAAAAATCGTAAATTATTTAATGTGGATCGTTTAGAACAATAAAATTGAGGATACAAACACAAGACACGGGCCACGTGTTTCCATGTAAGTAATTGTCGGGGTTTAGTAGCATCTGCTGAACAGCAGAGGGCATGCTTTGATTATACAGTACTGTAATAACATATTCTTGGGGTCTTTCGCTAAAGTCACGTAGATAGGTTCAAAGAAAGTAACAAATAACAGCTGAGGTGTGTGCAGGAACCAATTTGCTGGCAGGCTGATACCACCACTCCCTCCGTAGCGGGGCCACTGGGAGGAGGGGGACAGTGGTGATTTGTTTACTATTCCTATACTTTGCACTCCTATCGTGTTTTCGTTTGTTGTAACCTTTTGACCAGCCCCTACTGGACGTTTGTATTTAAAAAAAGAGATTTATAGCTCATCGGATTCCACCAGTATACATACAGATTCTAATAATGCGTGCAGTTGATAAACGTCTCCATTGTTGGCAGGTGGAGTGAGCACGCAACCTGTGGGCATGGTTTTGGAGTAGGAACAGGATATAAAAAACTACTATCAACTATTTTTATTTTACCAAGGCCCACCGAGCCATGTAGCTCGTTTTCAGAAACAACTTGGCCACAAATGACAACCCAAAGAAGTGGCTTGTGCGGACATGTATTAGCAGCCAAATACTCTTAAAAACGCACGTTGATTCTAAATGTGGAGGGGGAAAAAACGGATGACCTGGAGAAAAATCAACACGACCACGGGGAGAACATGCAGACTTCCAAATAGACAGCAGGCGTCAAGGTCGGATTTCGAATCCACGACCTCCTCCTCTGTATTATACCAGGCGAGGTAGTTAACATCTCGTCCACATGGCGCCCCAAATACACGACACCTCCACTTGTGTGGCCTTCCCGCTCTGCACCATTATCGTGCAAACAATCACGCAGCCAATTACCTGGGGGGGGGGGGGGGGTAAACCTCAGTTTTGTTTGAATCAAGGTAATCGGTCTTTCCATGGGCGACGCGTTCGATAACGAACACGGCGCCGTATAACCCGAAACCCCATGGGAGAGCAGTGTAGCAACAACGCCGAACACACACACACACTTACACGTTTACTGGAATGCCAACAGATGATGGTTTTTTTACATTTTCAAGTGTTACAGAAAACGGCAGGCGTGAATACAAACACGTGCACGATCTTTCAAAAAGCATCTTGGGTATGCCGTTTATGTTTTGCCGAATAGATGCACTTAGAATGCAATGGGACGGTTTAAAAGTCGAAAAATGCAGCTGCACGCGAGGAATAAAGTTATAACTTTAACAGCTGTAGTAAGGAACAAAAAACTATTTTTCGAATTAGACTTTGTTAAAACGTATTTCTTTAAACCAGCGTTACGTTATCAACTGTCGTTAGCCTTTGTACATTTTTATTTTGAAATAAAAACTAGCACCCGTATTCCTTAGCCATTCCTCCTGCAACATTTTACATCATTCATGAACCCTGTAGGTCTTCCGACTCAAATTGGCATGCGACAAATGCCAACTAAGCTGTATTTCGTGCATTCGTTTACACGCAGGAGAGGGCCAATTAAGTGAAACTTGCCAGCCATCAGCATCTTTTAACAGCTCAAAACATTATTGATAACGCTTGAGCAGTGACGCACGTGTCCACTCTGCACCGTGGAGCTAATGCAATGAAGGATCTTTAGCGGTCTGTATGTACAGCATGTTGAACTTCTTTCGCACCGTACGTAGCCAACCGTGCTAACTGGGAGGTTGCAGTCGCTACACAATGACAGATATCAGCAACAAGAAATGTTTGCTACAGTATCGACGAGTTTGTGCGAAAGACCCTTAAAGTCGGTTATGGTGGGACTGGTGCCTCTCTCCATCGCTATCTACACGTGTCTCCTGCGTGTCTAAATGTTGTCTGTCCCCATCTCCGTGATCTGAACCTTATGGCGGTACCATAGTACCCCGGCTCTCACACAATGTCCGTGATGCAGTCGTTTTTAGTCTGCTGATGGTCGGCGATGCGGCAATCGACTCATCTCGACGAGCTGTACACGATGCACCACCACTACGGTGCGTATCGCGAGCGTTTAGGGTTTCGGCGCAATCGTCCTCGCTGCGTTTCGACATCGCGGAGTTTGGCACTGATTTCGGATTTATTGGGACCCCAGTCGCGGAGTTAAGTACACCCCTGGACAAAAATAGTGTCCCAGAAATAAAACATTTAATTGCCTCGGTACCCTGGCCGCCTGCAAAGGTGTACGACTACAGTATCTCTAAAAAATAATAATTAGCGTCGCTGTGGAGTATACACATGACAAAAAAAATCAGCACACAATAGGCTTATGAAGGAGAAATTGCGTCTTCGTATTTGTCCATCTGTCTCTCCATGTCTGTGTCTCTCGGTGCCTGTCCCCTTGTATTTGTGTCTCCGTGTCCGTCTCTCCATGCAACTTTATATTTATATCCGTGTCTCTCCTTATATCTGTCCGGTACCCCCCCCACCCCGCGTCTGTCTCATCATATCGCTATCTCTTGTTATTGTGTGTTTTATCTCTCTCCACCATCTCTGGCCCTTCTTCCCCGTATCTGCAGTAGACTGCTATATTTAACAGACTAATCGCTCTCGTTTAGCCGCGCGCAGAATGTTCAGGAACGCAACTGCACGTCCGCGCCTAAACTCGCCTCTCTTCCGAAGACTTTGGCGCCTTCGGAGCCTTCGCCGCCTCTCGGGCCTGGGCCACATCGGAGCCGCGCTCTTGCTTAGCGTTCGCTGCCCGCGGACCGCGCTCCATCTCGGTAGGCGGAGACGAGGCCCCCGGGGGAGGCGGGTCGGCCTCGGTGGGCGAGCCAGCGCTCTTGGCCTTGGTGGTCAGGCCCGGCGATTTGTTGAAGTACTTGAAGAGCGTGTTCTTCTGTGACATGTTGAGGAGACCGTGCGGGCTGAAGCTTAACGAGAGTGGTGTTGTTTTACAACGCTGCCAATGATGTAGTTACCGACGCTGCTGCTGCTGCCACACGCGGTCAGCTGTGATTTTTCCCGCGAAATTATAAACGTGACGTCACGCGCCGCTGGCCAATGAGGTGTTTGGGAATTTCATTCCTTTGCAGCGAATGAATGAATGAAAGACGCCGCACAAACATGAATTCCTGCAGTCAGGAAAGCTTCAAGTCAAGATTTACACCGCACACAATTGCAACGACAACGATGTTGCCCCCGTCCTTTAGGATTTGTGGCGCAATAACAGTGCCGTACATCCAGGAGAAGGTGGGGTTTGGTGGCTTAGATGGATCATAAAAATGTCCAACACCGTTGAGAACCTGAGTTCAAATCCAGGGTTCATTCCACCCACGGTTAAACCAGATTGCCAAGCGCATTGAGTTGATGGTCTCAGGACAATTATGCACAGACTGTGCCACGAATGGCCTTCACACGCTTATCATGTGACGCACGCATGTAATCCACTGCTGGATGAGGGGCCTCGCCAAAACCGTCGGTTGCTGCTGCGGGGTCTACTTTCTGCCTCGCTCTCTCCCCCCCTACTGCCGAGGCCTACATAACCTCGTGCCACGGCAGATCTCTCGCCTACTTCAGCAGTTTTTTCTTGCTGTGGTTCAAGTTCAAGTTCATTTATTAGGTATAGCCCTGTGAGCCATTCGGCTCTTGAATCGGGTGCAACCGCAACAAACAAAAAACATCTTAAAGTGAATATGTGACGATTGCTCGTGTTGCGATCGAAACGTCGTGATCTATTATTTTTCTACCTACGTGACTTTACCGAAAGAACCAAAGAGTATAACTCTAAAGGTGTGCCACCAGGGTGAACACGACGCCTCTATGAGTAACTGCAGTATAGAATTACCGTTGTCCCATCTCGGAGCTGTTCTCTTAGACCAGGTAGCGTGCACTGTCATCAACGAGTTCCACGTGGAAAAATGTATTTGATGACTTGGCACCATTTGCATCAAAATAAAATTTAGCTTGCACTAAAGATACAAACATCACATCGTACGCATATGAATCGATAATTTCCAATGAAGTTTTACATTGTGAAAACTCATAAAGCGATACATTACAATTACAGGTTACATACCTTTTTCGATCGACTGTTGGATGCTTTCTCAAGCCATGTTGGTGAGCTGGGATACACCGTTCCTGTATAACGCTTTCTGGGGATATATGACTTTTCCAAGGACATGGGGAGGTTTGTGGCAGGATGAAAATTTGCAGGGATGTTGGATCCCAATGTGGGATTTTGCTGATGGCAGTCACAGCAACAATCTTCAGAGCTCATGGAACAGCACTGGGTGTGTTGGGAATGTTGACAGGGAGCCAGGGTTTGTTGGCAGTCAGGGATACATTTTATGGACAAGATTGTGGTGGCTTGAAGAAAAATAATTGAATGAATAATGTCCACAATTTTTTTTGTTCAGTAAAAAGATGAACCACACAATTGAAATTATCCTAAGTGGTTGAAATGACATGCTGCAATATTGACCAAAGGAAACATTTTTGCTCGGGTGCAATGAATGCCTCTTGCATGTGTGCCACTGGGATGATGCCCTTTATAAGAATGCTGCTTTGTGCTTGCTTGATATGCTGCCTGCAATTTAATGTCACATAACAGCGACTATAACAATTGCACAGTGTCAGTAGTTCAGAGTGCTCGAGCACCGATGTGAGACAATCCCTTAAGTAGTAGGAGATATATTAGTGCCTTGCAGATGGTTAATAAGCCCCTATT
The DNA here is from genome assembly GCF_965212315.1 of Lampetra planeri. Classification (NCBI taxonomy): domain Eukaryota; kingdom Metazoa; phylum Chordata; class Hyperoartia; order Petromyzontiformes; family Petromyzontidae; genus Lampetra; species Lampetra planeri. Next base: position 4,169,294 of record NC_136124.1, on the reverse strand, counting down.
TTGGAAATCACGGAGGTTCATATCCCTTTAAAGAGCAGGTATTGGATAGCATGCCTTTGTACCGGCCTCATTATATGGGTGTGCGTGGCACTGCGCATAACCTGCTACACCAAATGTCATGTGCCACGTGTCTGGACCTAAGCTTTTCATAAACAGAGGCAGTTGGATGTTGCCTAAAAGCATTACCAGCAGTGCTCGTTTAAAACCAGGCAAAAGCACCACTTACACCGCAATGTCTCATTAGGAAAACAGGCGATGCACCAGCAGCTGCTACAATGTGCCAGGCTGTCTCCAACTTCACGTCGCTCACTGCTGCGGACCACTTTTAAAAAAACGAAATAGCGACCACAAGAGGGAGGGTGTGGGAGGGAATGGTCAGGATGACTGAGGGCTCCGTTTGCGATGCTGTGCATTGCAGGGCTTGATTAAAGCAGGGACTTTAGCGGCAGCAGCCCGGGGGAGGTCGTGGGATTTTGAAGGGTATCCCAAACGTGTATGCTATACTGCTTTATAATGGTTGAAACACAACAATGCATCACTGATAAATCTTCTTCTTGGTTCTTTTGGTAAAGTCACGTAGAAGGAAAATAATTAAATAATAAAACGTAATTAAATAATTCTCACGACGTTTCGGCCACAACGCAAGCAGCCGTCTTCAGGTGGAGAACAGGTCTGTCGAGAAGGCAGAGTCTGAATGGCACGCCCCAGGCTTGGAGCGACTATTTATGCTGGGATGGAGGGGCGAAGAGCGTCTTGACAAAATAATTTGCATATCAAGAGGAATTTAAATCTGTTTCGGTAATTTTGGTTATTATCATCACAGAATAACGATGTGCATTGCTACCATCAAACCTAATCCGCCCCCCTGTGGGCGCCACGGTGGCGAGATATGAACTACATCGCCTGGTATGAAGGTCGTGGGTTCGTTCCCGACCCTGACGCCTGTACATTTGGAGTGTGCATGTTCTTCCCATGGTTGCGTGGATATTTCTCCGGGTTCTCCGATTTTTCCCTCCACATTTAGAATCAACATGCGTTTAGAGTATTTGCGGGCTATACATTTCCACGTGATAAGCCACTTCGTTGAGCTATCATTCGTGGCTTCTGAAAAATAGCTACAGAGCCCAGTGGACCTTATCTGGTCAAATTAAATAATTGTTTAGTTTATTCTTGATAGTGTTTCACGCGTGGAGCCCAGCACCTGCGAATGTGAACGCCGCGCCCTGCAAAATGACTTGCCAAGCGTTCCACCACCATCCCCCACCCCCTCAATCGACCGCCATGTTCCTGGAATTGTCTCCCAGCCGAGGTGTCGAGACAATTTAGAGGAGACATTGCGAATGCTGAAGGGCACGTCGATCATAAAGTTTGACTCCGTGTCCCGTCTTTTTCACGAACCTCTCCAGGGACTTACGCGAGCATTCATTGGGCCGAGCCGTACTCCTTCAATAGTGGTTAGAGGATGTCTTTTAGCAGGAGGAGTCCCATGAGGTCCACGGTGGAATGGGCTTAACAGACCCAAATGACCTCTCCAGCCCGTATCAGTGCAACTGCCAAGATGCACCCGCCTTTGCCGAGTGCGAAGTCACGCTTGCAAGATGTGCACGTTAACAACAATGGGTGTATTTAATTGCATTCAACAGAGCGTGTGAGCTATTTGGAGTGACACGTGGTGCGCGCTCTCCGTTTGACCAGGGATCTCACGATTGCTGGATTGTTCCATTGAGAATGAGATCCGAGTAAAAATTGCATTTTAACGTCGAGGATTGCGAGAGATGGCAAGCGGCCTGCGAAAGCCTTAATTCAGCAGCGGATTGGCCGTGGCTAATTGTGATGACAAATTGCATGCTCTTACAGAGCTGTGCCGTTTTGCAACAGTCTTATTTTTAGCGGTGCAATGAACAGCAAAATAAACATCCATCAAACTTAAAGCGTGCTGTTTTTTCACCTGAATGTACATGTGTTTTACGACCATAAATACATAATTTGACTGTGCCAAAGATATATTTATTTTTTTATATATAAATTCTCAGTGCATAACAACTTAGTACTGTTGTAAGTTGTTATTACATGCCGATAATTAAATATAGCATTGCACAACAATCTAAATACTTGTAATTCGTTGGCATTCATTAAAAAAATGCACGGAGTAAAAATGACCTTTTTCAACATTAACACCCCCAGATCCCAGCGTGGATCTATTAAGAGTAACTTTTACAATATTTTCAAAAATTTATTAAATTGTCTTTGTCTTTCCAGGAAGCATTAAACCGGTGTTCAGCACAATCCCCAGCGGGGCAATACGAGTAAATAGTGGAAGTGAGGGGTAATGAGACAATCTGCACAAATTCCTCTGAGCAGTGGGATTATCTCACATGGCAAGTGCAGTCATTCATCAGCACTTCTCATGAGAACAGACAAAATAAATATCACAAAATATAAAGGACATCCAATTAATGGTTGCAAAGACCACTGATGGAATCATAACTGTGTAGGTGTCTCCGGCACACATCTCTCCTGCTTCCACTCTGGCCTCTCAAATTAATATTTGTATTTTTCCATATATGAGCTGTCATCTTCACAAAAATACCTGTCTGCAGTGGTGTTGCATGACATTTCATTTTTGGGCATTTGCTCATCCTCCAGCTTCAACATAAACCTTCACGTCTTTGCTAATGTCACCGAGCTCTGCGTTTTCATCGACTCAACATAACCCACCTGCATTGTAGTCTCTGACAATCCTGGATTGGTTCAAACTTCACCCAACTAGACATTGCCAAAACTGACATCCTTCTCAAAGGTGATCATTCAACGGTTGTTTCTTTGTCCCGTCTACTGCTGCGTTACCGAGATAAATATCGTCACCACCTCCCACTGTATGGATATATGTTGAACTTCTTTCGCACCGTACGTAGCCAACCGTGCTAACCGGAGGTGCGGGGGAAGGACAACAAACTAAATACAAAAGGCAGTTCTAAAGAAATGCGCTTTAAATCATGATTTAAAAGTGCATAGCTCCAGTGGCTTCCTAATATCGGAAGGAAGAGCGTTCCAGACGGCCGCAGAAGAGCAGAAGAGCATTTGAAAGCGTGCGGTGCAGTCACGATTCTAACTCTCCTATGACGTCTACAGAAATCCTTCACCTATAAAATACTTAATGATCTAGAATGTAGCAGCCAAACTCTTCACCCACATCGCCCAAATCCTCAGATCCCTTCAATGGCTTGCAACCAAATCCCGGATCAACAATGAGATTGCCCCCACCATCTTTAAGTCCCGACTGACTCCCCCCCCCCCACTTCTCCACGCTCGTTTCACACCGCACCTCCCCGTTTTCCTACACCCACTCACGCGCCCTCTGCTGTAGCAATCAAAGCCTTCTGTACAATAACATCGGGATATGAGCATACTCGGGTAAATGAAGCTGCATTTGTTCAAATAGAGAGAATGTAACGGTCAAAGGCAAATGAAAAAAGGCAGAGGGAGGTCTTGAGCTTGGACTCGAACACGGGGGCAGGTGGTCAAACAGCACGGACGGCTGGGGCAAGGGGGTTCAAGAGCATAGAGCAGCAAAAAAAATTAACCCGTAAAACGAAAGTTTTTCACTATAAATCCTTTATATGTGTGGCATCGGTTTTATTTTATTATTCATTTCTGTTTTTCTTGAGTAAGAGTTTCATTTTTATCAGATTGGTATTTTAAATTAAATATGAAAAAAAAAATCCTAAAAAGTGGAAAATTTTGGAAAAAATTTTTCACGAAAATAAATTGTCCCGCACAACGAGTCTGTGTGCAAAATGTCAGCTCGATTGGATCACGGGAAGTGGGTTAAAAAACGACCGAAAGATTTGCACGGTCGTAAGCGCGCAAGCAAGCAAGCGCACAAGTGAACTTAATATAAAGGATTTAAAAAAAGATCAACCTCCCATTGAGCAAATAATAATTAAACGGGGGTTTAAATAGAAGGCCTTGTTGCTTGGGCAGAGAGCACGTGGAGGGGGCGAGTTGGTACAATGAGAAGGGAGAAGTAGGCAGGGGCGAGGCCATGGATGATCAGCAAGGCAGTGACGGTGATTTTAAAGTTGATTTGAGATTGCGCCTTCCATGGCGCTATGCATATTTAAGACTTTTCCTTTATTCATGTCCAGAGTCAAAACTTTCTTCTTCTTTCCCTATGACTGACTGCCTCTACGAGGTGTCTTCTTTCCCTCTTCACCCTGAAGCCGTGTACCCCTCTGAAAATAACATAAAAGCTCTCCCTCTCTCTATCTCTCAAGATGTGCATGTCCCTACTACTGTTTGACACATAATCTTGAGATGCAGTTACAACTGGACACCATGCAATCTAAATCACATTGCGTCCAGTAGGATAACAATCAAAATTATCATTGTCCTATAAACTCAGTTAAAACCACCACCTTTAAACTCGTCGTGTATCTGTGTGTGCGCGTGCTATTTGAGTGAATCACATTCCTAAAATAAATTTTGTTTATTCTGCCATTTTTTAATGAAACAATTTGAAATGATACAGTCAAATAGCAAAATAACCCCATATCATCGTCGGCCTTAAGCAGTAAATTGTGGTGCACTTCGTCTCCGCTTCCTGCTAAAATATTTCACGTAAATAATCTTCAGATAATTACGTTCGGCAGGCCACCCAAGGTGAAAATTAAGCGCCAAGGAACTTTTATCATTACCGTACAGCGTTGATTTCAAAGTCTCCAAAGACTAATTAGCGTGTGTGTAAATTTGTAAAATATATTTTTCAAAAAATGTCTCTCTCTTCACGATGTTGTGAAAGCTGCATTTATTTTTACCTTCTTTGCTGGCCAGTGAGCATGACCTTGGGAATAAAGCCTCAAATCTGGCACTAATGAGACGAGACCGCCCTACCTAACCCAACGCAGTAAGTTGTGCATGTGCTAATACTCGCCAACAGCCGTCGCCGCCTCTCCACTGCTAGATGAAGGCCACCCCGCCTCTCACCATTCTGCGATCCAACTGGAGTAAGATCTACACATGCCCTGATCTCATCCGCTGCATCTCGGTTGGACGTCTTCCAGCACGAGTTTCATTCCTCGGCTGCCACTCTGTCGTTATCATTATTATTATTCAAATCTGTAAGTGACAATAAATCCCATTGCAGCATAAATATGTACGCAGGCTGAAAACAAATATATTTAACAAAACACAAAAATTTGGTGTGTTGTTGCATGTACAAAATCTCTCAGCCTCATCATTTATTTTTCTTATCTATCGGCCATCATCCCTTCACCGTGTGCTTCCCCTCCTCAGGTGAGTATCTTCGCCAGCTGGCAATGACCAGTGTGGTGAAGTAGGGTCGCATGTTTCTACTCACTCGTCGTACAGCTCAAGCGTATTGCGCCATAACACGAACTGCTGGATTCATTGCCAAGCCACTTGATTGTAAAGCTCAAGCACCACTTCGCATTTTTTGTTAAATCTTGTCATAGGAAAGGTATTGCATTAAAAACATTGCAAAAGTGCCTTTTCGTTGTCTCCATTGTTTGTATTTAGTTTATCAATCGAGCACTCGGCAACACATGAACAATCCGATCTGTGTAATGAAAACAAAATCTGGACGAGGACATGCTGGCTTGATATCCTGGCTGCGTGGTGACCGAAGCACATCCAAAGCATCAAATGGGGAGCAAACAAGGGAAAGGGCCGATCGTGGCAGCACTCCTTGACCTCCTCAGCCCTCTCAAGGATTATCAGGAAGGGGGGACATTTCCACCCACAAATGACAATGGGAGCTGCAATGCTGTCATGGTTGTTAGCACAATGGACTTACAGTCCTGAGGTCGTTGGTGTGTTACCCCCCCCCCCCAATCTCTGTGCATCACAGCAGGTCGGCAACAGGTCGGTTGTGGTGGGGTAAAGCAGCAGTTCCCCCTTCTTGAATTTTGTTTCAACCGAGTACCCCAACCTTGCCTGAGCCTAAATGGCTCTGAAAAATTCCTCTGAAAAATAAATGCATGAATAATGAACATCAATATTTTAACCAATTGTCCATTTTGTGAGGAATCCGAACCAGTTAGTAACTGCAAGCGAATGAACAAAAATGTCAACGGACGCTCTGCATGCACAACGCAATTTTTTTCGTGTTCGCTGTTTGCTCGTGAAAACCACGTTGTTCACGATGTTTACGATGAGTTTAGAGAGGTATTTGATTTTGTTCCAGGTTACCATATGGATAAAAAAAACATTTTACCGAAGTTATTTGATATGATCAGATTCATACGCGTTTATTCACCAATGACTCTCATGTATGATATAATTTCACACATTATTAAATCACCTCACGTTACCCCCCTGGGGCATTGCCATGTGTACCCCCAGGGGTCCGCGTACCCCGCCCGGTTCAGAACCACTGGGGTCAAGTGTGGATACGTCCACCTCTTGCAACACATCTGGTCAACGTGGGTAACGAAGTGCCCACTAGAGTTAGCCATTCTTGAGGGCCTTCGAGTAGCAGAGGCGTGAAATAATTGACGTGCCACTTTTTTACCTTATCTATGGCGAAGAGTCCATGCGGTACTTCGTGGGCAGTGGCGTGTACAAGCACACATAACACGTAGATAACATTTCCTATAAAGAAGGGCCATTTCCTGAAACATCACCATACCTTTTTTTCCTATAAAGGCAGCGTTGTTGACGAATTTGTTGTGTACAGTATTTGATTTAAAATCACGTAACTTCCCATTCACCGTCTCGCTCATTCTCCCTATGGGGCGAGCCCAGCTCAATATTCCGTTACTCGATGGGGGGATTATTGACGAGAATTTTCAGTTCGTGGTCACGACTGCAGTCTCAACCATAGCGAGCAAAATTACAACTGGGAATTCACAACTGCACAACATCATTGCCCTGACGATAATTGCACGAGCATGGCTGTCAAAGTTGTGAACGGTGGTTTTCATTCACTAATGGCTTATGTGCTGCAGTTTCATGGGTATAGCTGAAGGGTTGTTAACCCATTTAACTGGTATCACACCCACAGTGAAGTAGGAATTCACTTAAACCACTCAAAAAAAGTATTATATTGAGGAGACTGGGTGGCTCAGAAGTCAAAAAACACTGGGCCAGATTTAAACCGTTCGTGTTTAAACCAGGTTTGTTTAAGTGTATTCATTTAATTTTCTCAGCCCATATACTAATGTTTGCTCAAATAAACATTACACAATATCGTATTGGCAAGCAAATAGATTTTTTTTTATTTGACTGCCATGCGACGAACATCTGTACAGTATGGCCATATTATCCAGTTTAACACATAGGCTTTTACGACCAATATTATCCATAAGAGGTTTTTTGGGGTAGATCGCGTAAATTTATAAATGTTTCATTAAACCCGCTACCGCCCAACACAGCCAACTAGTAAGGGTTGTCACGTAAACATAACATGGCAATTCGTCACTAGTACAGCACACAGGTGTGTTGGAAAGCCAAGCCACAACATTTACAATCCGAGTACAACTAGCTTCATCAGGTATCAGCCAGATTTGTATAGAAGTCCACCTATTTCGTTCCTTATATAGAGAAGTCCACCTGTTTCGTTCCTTGTATAGATGTATCTTTATAAGGAACGAAACAGGTGGACTTCTCTGCAAATCTGGCTGTCGCCTGATGAAGGTAGTTGTAATTACTGCCGAAACGTCGTTACTCAGATTGTCAATGTCGTGGCTTGGCTCTCCAATACACCGGTGTGCTGTACTAGTGACGAATTGCCATGTTCTATTTACGTGACAACCCTTACTAGTTGGCTGTGTCGGGTGGTGGCGGGTTTAACGACACTGTATTATCCAATAGGCACACTGGATGCACCGTGCCTAGGGCCTACGAAAACTAAAGGGCCTACACGTAACAATTTTGGCCATGTTTTTTTTGTATGATAAAAATGTTTTAACCAAGATATCGTCTTGAATAAATATATTTATATATACAGAGAGGCCGAGTCATGGCAATGTCAATCTTTTTTTCATAAGGTGAGAGAAATTTACTTTTCAATCTGTTTTGTTATCGATTATAATGAACGGCATCCCTTTAAAGCTGCGTCATTCTATATGATAATCATAGTAAAATAGTTGAAGAACTTTTCACTTCTAATAATATGTTTAGGCTTACCTTGCTTTTTTTATTCAATAATTTCAAATTAAATCTGCTTATCTGCGGCACACAGAGTGCTCCTATTCAATTATGGCACAGACTAAATAATTAACGTGTCAGTGACGACATTTTTCCAGCAGCCGGACGAAGTACCGCATGAAACAAGCGAGTGACAGTGGCGGAAGTAACATGGGCAGTAGTATGAACTGTAGGTAGAAAGTTATAACTGAAGGCCTACGAAACAGAAGTGCCTGAGGCCTACAATAACCTTAATCTGGCCCTGACAGCAGGACATGTGGGAAAGCACAATGTCTCCTAGTGTGGGTAAGAGGTCAATTTAATGGATCTCAGAAGTAGTTTTGTGGTATGATTTGATGCGGGCCATGCTCTAAAATGAAGTGAGGCATTGCTTTGTGTGAATTTTAATGGACTATTTATTCGCATCATGGAATTATTCTCACGGCACAATTGCCATGAAAACAGGGCGAAGTTTCCAGACCAAGTGGAATACACGTGGATACCATCAAAGAAGTGGGATCAGCTGTTAATTGCAAATGTGTAGACCTATTTCCTAAATGTTTCCATAGAAATAAATTATCTCAATTGTGAAATTATGCCTCATTTGTTCTTATATTACAAGAACGAGATATGACATTTTAGTAATTAAACACCCATTAGCCTGTTTCTTTTATTTTTGTTTCTCAGAAGAGATTATATAAAATTTAATTATTTCCAATTTAGAGACCAATCAACCACGTGAGCAAGCAGGATGGAGAAACATTGTTTTGTATTATCAAGCACATATTTTCAGATTCCAGAGGAGACAAATCCATATCAAATACCATTATGCCTGACTTTTGTAGTGTACAACATTTTATTCAGAGCAAACTAAATGCAACCATCAAAGCTGTAACAAACCAAGGCCTTAAAATTATATACATATAAACAATGTATTAAGCTGAAACAGCTACACTGAGATTATTCGTTGAATGTAAAAAAAGTACAATCATATTCTGGAACAAACAAATGAAGATCAAATATAACGTGGGAATGTATTTTGGAGACTATAAAAATGAATTTAATTTAGTAGAACTTCATACAGGCATTCGGGCCCTCACAGAGTGAGGCCTAAATAATATTTTCTATGCCATGTATATCGAAATTATGGAAACTATGTTTGCAAATTTAAGCAGCTAAATTGCAGTTACATGTAGAAAATAACTTCATACTAAAATTAGCCGAGGAGGTCAGGCCACGGGATGTACTCTCATCAAGGCCATTCACAGCGACGTGATAAAAAAAACTTCTGAAAAATGTATTTGCCAATAAATCCATGAACATTTTATGGAGAAAGTATGAACCATCTCGAATTTTCTGAGGACATAGTCGTTATAAATATCCAACAAAGATGAACTACAGGATTGTACCGAACAATTTAGCAATGAAGACTGCAACATTGGGTTATATTGTAGATAAATACCAGAAAAACAAAAGTCACGTACAGAAAGTTTTCTAAACAAAAGAAACTAATTATTGGAAAGTCAGAACTGGAAATCACAAGAGAGTGTTCAAGTCCAAAGTCTTTAACTTAAGGTGTACTGAGGTCAAAATGATGGCGTGAAGAGGCATGTGAGGAGAGTATGCCGGAATGCATGCTTGGTACGTTTAATTTGATTATGAAAACCAATATAACAATGTGCCTAAACACGACAATGTTCAATTATTGCATATGCCCTGCAAAGAGAGGAACACGTGGATAAGAGAAGTGCAAATCAGACTGATCGTATTTATCAAAGTGAGTGGGCTTGGGGATGGAAGACAAGATGGTCGCGATAGACGAGACTGGTGATGGAATGGCAGCCAAAAAAATGTGATATGGCTGAGAGGATGACCACAGCGGAGACTGAGCAATGCAATTGGCTTACGGATCATGACATCACAAGACAATGAGGGATGGCGATGGTATGGAGGCGCATTTATCCTGCAGTGGATAAATCATGATTGTTGATGACGATTATATTTTTTTTGTGCAGACATTTATGACCAATTTCACACCCTTGAGAAGATGCTGTTTAGCCATGGGTGGCTGACACCTTTATTCGAAACCAGGACCTCAGCGGTGTCGGCTCAGGGTTCTGGACATTGTATTAAAGCCCATGAGCCAACCGGTCACTGAAATCAATGCTGCGCTCCTGGGAATCCGTGGTGCGGTGTTGAAAATAACGTTAATACGTCAACACGTGAATAAACTCACCCCACAGTGTTTTTTTTCAAAGTCAAAGCAACACCTCATGAATCGAGGCTCACATCTGCAGCAATCAGTCAAGTGGCACACGCTGCAGATTCTAATCACGGGCTAGCTTAGATTCCATATAAGCGATCCGCATTCCACCTCACCCTCACCTTCAAGCCAGCAGCACACGCAGGCTGCGATAAGATTTAGTGGACTGCGGTTGCAAGTTGTCAAAATAATGTGTCGTTCTGATTCACTGCTGCGGGCCTTCCGCACTTCGTGGCGATAAATAAGCGTGGCAGGCAGATCGCAGATGAGACCAGAAACATGGATTTATAAGCTACAATTTATGTTAACCTGTATTCAGTATTAAGCAGAAACGCTCTTTCCATGTCAGCATGTACCCAATGTTCCCCTGTGACTTATTTTATGATGCACGAAGTGCAATGGCACCAGGCAAGAGCCTGCGTAATGTTAAAGAGCAATAACGTCAGCTTAAATGCCATTAAAACGTTTAATCCGACAAAAGGACGCGACACATTAATCAACAACACTGGGCTTTAAAAAAAACACATGATCGGCGACATTCCGGGCAACGGCCCTTCGTGTTGTTGTATGTATGTTGAACTTCTTTCGCACCGTACCTAGCCAACTGTGTTAATCAGAGGTGCGGGGGAAGGACAACAAACTAACACATAAAACGCAGTTTTAAAGAAATGAGTGTTGACAAATGTGTTGCGTTGTTTTTGCTGCTTGTGTGTTGCGCACCGTTGCCAGTGGCATCATCAATGGAGAATTTAATTGGAAAGCTGAGTTGCCTTGGAATATCTTGAGAGAAGGTTTCGCTCTGAATTCCGAGGCACACTAAAAAAATTACGCTGCAAAGTGCGACCCATTCGAGGCACAATTGTATAAGCGCCTGCCACGGTGGCTAGGAGATGTTAACTCCCTCGCCTGGTATACAGGAGGTTATGGCTTTGATCCCGACTCTGACGCTTGCTGTATATTTGGAGTTTGCGTGTTATCCCCGTGGTCGTGTGTCCTTTCCCCGCACCTCTGATTAGCACGGTTAGCTACGTACGGTGTGAAAGAAGTTCAACATACATACTGTACACAATAAAGGCTTTTGTACATTATTATCCTAATGGTATCCGGCGACGGTGGCTAATGTGCAGCCCTGTGATATGTTGCTCACGCAGCTGCTGGCAGAAGGGCCCTCGACTCGACAGGATTTTGACTTATTCCATGCTGTCCAGACATGACCAGCCGTCCAACTAACCGTGGCGGACCCATTCAGCCCGCTGCTAATGGTCGCGAATGTCTCTCAAAGCTCCCAAGTGTCAACTCGCACGCATTCGCTGTCTGCCTCGCACATCGGCACTACCGATGCTCACTCGTGCGAGTAAGGATGTGATGTTTGAGAAGTGGACGTGACAAACGTGCACGCTGTATTTTTTGCAGTGTGTTTCAATGTTGAGTCTCATTCCTGTCATATGACGAGAACTAATAATACCGACAATAACAACAGTCTTTAAACAGAGAAACTTTAAGTGTGACAATTTGCAGGAGATCCTATTTGATATATATGGCCACATCACCAATTAGTAATGGTGCACACGCACAACAGCTGGACGTGGCCCTCCCCACACCATGCAAGTCTCGTCGGGGTTTGTTGATCATATTTCACCACGCCGATCAATGTGCGTTGGTGAATGGGAGTGAGGGCCCAGGACTGTTTCAGATTTCACTCACCACTGTTATCGGACATAGCCAGGAATCAAAGTCAGCTCGCCAGGTTTACAGCACAATGCGACAACCACTATGCCACTGCTTCACCCAACCTCATGTTATACCTTCAAATACACCATGCCCCTCTTATCCTACAAACAATAACATTATTTTCAAAAAGTGTGTACTTCATTGGAACCTCATTTGCCAGTAAAAAATATGATAATTGTTTTTTTACCCTTCTATCTGCCAACAAAACTGACACCTTTTTTTTACAAGGAGTCATGTTTGCATAGACCACAATACATTTTAGCGTCATCTGGTCCAACCCATGTGAGACTAGGCTCTAAGGAAAGCTGTCTCGGGTGTGGACCAATCAACTTCAAGGACAGTGCATATATTATCAGAGTTATGTTTTTGGTTTGCATTATGGCTGCAGGTATTGTGGTCTATGCAAACATGACTCCTTGTAAAAAAGGTGTCAGTTTTGTTGCCAGATAGAAGGGTAAAAAAAATTAACAAGTGTGTACTTATTTGTGTATTTATTAACTACTTTTCATGCAGTGAACGCTCGCTAACAGCGGCCAGGATTCACGTTGCAAGCGAGGACCTTTTGGGTGGCGGCGTTACACTCGCAGGGCATTGAAAATGTTGATACTCCGACTGATGCTCCTACTGTTGTGGAGTGACTCATGCAGCCAGCTATGGCTGCATAGTTTGGTAATACATGTTGTTTACGTCGTTTATTGTGAAAATTCGGTCACAGATCCTATGACCACTGTTACATTGCTTTCATGGCTTTATTTTGGTGATTTTCGAAAAGTTTTTTGGTTTGGCCATGTTTGTTTGTTGTAGTACAGAGTTAGACTAATGGCCTTAATCTAAGTTGTCTTGTGGTTGTTGTTGTTTGACTTGCATCCCACTGGGATTTTTGCACAGCGTTGGTGTACGGTGATTTTTCTGCAATATTTTGCTGTCTTTTCTTGGATTTTTTTGTTTGCACATAGTCACTTTAAGATGTTTTCTTGTTCATGTTTTTGTTTTTTGTTTGTTGCGGTTGCACCCGATTCAAGAGCCGAATGGCTCACAGGGCTATACCTAATAAATGAACTTTGAACTTTGAACCGCGCTCAACTACCTGAGTCGTTGCGCTCTGGGTGTTCACGGCATTCGTAAAAGGAGTCAGCGCTGCTGCTCAAACGACTGTGGTGGGGGCGGCGTGGAAATTTCACCCTCCCTGTTGGGTTTTTGTTGTTGTTGTTGTTGCAGGACCGTTCTCTCCATTGGAACACCACTGCTCATTTCCCAGCGACTGGTCACCATAGAGCCGACTATCAAGTCCAGCGTCGCATAGACCACCGTCACATATCTGCCCTGACCAATTGACCGGCCGCACCCGGGGCAGTATGTGAACGTGTAATTTTCATTTTCTATTCATGGTCACACACGCGACCATTTCACCGAACCATCTCTCTACCTTGGCGTGTCGGTGATGCAACGTTGTATTGTCATTGGATGGCTGGGTAACTTGGCAAATATTAAAGTGCAGTTTTCCAGAGTACCCGATTGCTGCCTGAAAATCACCAACCGTCTTTTTTCAAGCGTGGAACTGCATATATATATTGTATGTTGGCATAGTTTGACACGCGAAGATGAATCGTGGTATGCTGGATCACCCGCAGCGGTCCCGAAGTGCATGCCTCTGTCATGTCATCAAGTCCGTTGCTGACCCTGTCCATGTGGAATTGGAGTGTTCTGTCCCTCGTGGGGGTTTTTTATTTTATCTCAGGGTGCTCTAGTTTCTTGGCACTTATAGCATGGAAATAGGGGCAATGCTGATTGAGAGGAAGCACTACCGCTCCAAAATCTCAATTCTTCAATTCTACCCCAGGCCCGAGCTGTGCGGGCTCTCTCACCTTGCTCGGAATCGTCTGCCTCGTGGCTTTCACATCTCCCTCTGTTGCACTCACGACAGTAATTGGCTTCGGTCCGAAGAGAGGAATTGCAAGAGATCATGGAGAGGTGCTGGTTGTAATCACTTTCTTTTCATCATCTTTTCATGGTGCCTGTGACCCAGGGTTGCCACCTATCCTTAGTGAGGTTTTTTTTTCTTACAGAATCGTCATTTTGTTTTGATGTTAGCTGTCCTGGTAAATCTGCACGTATTCCGGAAACACTAAAGTCCCAGTTTTTTTTGCCAGTTGCTTAACACACCACGCAAGACGATGCATTTGCATGTAGCTCCCCCCACTTCCCGGTGTTCTGAGATATTCTTCTTCCCATGGTATGCCCTGAGATTGTTTGTATCCCAGAAATGTTAAGCCTCGTGTGACCATGTCACCCATTTCACTTCATGGATCAGAATCATCAGCCTTTGCCAGATGTCCTGAACAGTAAGTTATCGAGGTACGGGGCAGGACGCGGGCACAGCTGGGGCAGCGGGTGTAGCGGGCCAGGGAACGCGTAGCCTGCAGCCAGAGCCGGCCCAGCCACTAAGCGACCCTTGCAATTGCAAAGGGCCCCGTGGCCAGCAGAGGGCCCCCTAGAGTCACTGCTAGCTAGTGGGTGAAAAAAATCATACATCAAAGGGGCCTCCAACCAAATTTTGCTTAGGGCCCCCAAAGGTCTAGGGCCGGTTCTGCCTGCAGCACAGGGCAGGCAGTTACCATCCTCGAATTCATACTCTTTGGGTCTTTCGGTCAAGGCACGTAAATATAAATAATAAATCAACTGAAGACGATTGCCGGCGTTGCGATAGAAACGTCGTGATCTATTCTTCTTGGTTCTTTCGGTAAAGTCACGTAGAAGGGAAGTAATAAAATAATAAAAATAAAACATAATGAAATGAAATAATTCTCACGACGTTTCGGCTACAACGCAAGCAGCCGTCTTCAGGTGAAGAATGAGACACTACCAAGCTAGGAGCTTATATATAAACTGGGTTGGAGGTGGAAGAGCGCCTTAACAAAAAATAATGTGCATATGAAGAGGAATTTAGCATATTCATGGAAAATGCGTAGTTTTTTTTAATGTAGTTTATACTTTAGTTTTCTACGTGGTTGTTTAGTAACTTCAGCTACATATCAATAACATTCCTTTCCTTTGTTAATGCTACTCCCTGCACCCCCCCTTGGTGCTGTTGATCCTGCATAATGCATGGGCATAATATGCCTTTGAAACCCCCCCCCCGCCCACCTCCTACGCATTTTCCATGAATATGCTAAATTCCTCTTCATATGCACATTCTTTTTTGTTAAGGCGCTCTTCCACCTCCAACCCAGTTTATATATAAGCTCCTAGCTTGGTAGTGTCTCATTCTTCACCTGAAGACGGCTGCTTGCGTTGTAGCCGAAACGTCGTGAGAATTATTTCATTTTATTATGTTTTATTTTTATTATTTTATTACTTCCCTTCTACGTGACTTTACCGAAAGAACCAAGAAGATGAATCCCTGCAGTCACGAAAGCTTTAAATCGAAATTTAAGTCGTGATCTATTATTTATATTTACGTGACTTTACCGAAAGAGCCAAAGAGTATGAATTCCTGCAGTCACGAAAGCTTTTAATCAAGATTCATCCTCGAATTGTTTACAAAAAGTCTAAGGCTATGGCGAAGGTTGTTTCACAGATGGGTAGAGTCTGTCAATAGGGGACAATTTTGCGATGTTATTTTACCCAATTTAGTCGTTTGCAGGTCATTTTTCTAATTTGATCAGTTTGTACTGTGATACCCACCACACAATGGCCTACTTTTTTTTCCAACAACATTCATTGGATCTTTAAGGTGAACCGTGAAGTGGTTCACTTTATGTCTTCACAAATGTAACCATCACCAGTCCCCCCCCCCCCACTGTACAATCAGTTATTTTCTATGGCAGGAAATTTTGAAATCTTTTTTTACCCAAGGATTTTCGTGTCCTCTGATATGGATGCATTATATTATGTAATGTTATGGTCGGTTAAAAATGACAAAATGCAAGCATTGTTATTCTTTTCTTAGGCATTTGTCAATTACAACCTTGTCCTTTTTTGCAATGTTACGTAATAAACCTTCAACTGTTCGTACAACACGGTGACCCACCCGACATTTGTGCCAACAGCTGAAGTTTACCTTTGCTTACAGTTTTTATATTTTGCAAGGACACGATGATAAGATTAATGCTGTACCTGAAGTTTTTTCCTCCTCTACATGGACCACTCCTTTGTCAGTCCACTGCTGGATGAGGGCTGCTCCACGTCGTGTGGGTCCTTGGCGGTTATTTGACCAGTGTGGGTTTGTAAAGGCGGGGTGCATAGACACGGCGAGCATAGAACTAACTACATGAAAACGATTGGTTGTTATACACTGACCTGCGATCCCCATAACGTAGCCCTGCAGCCTATACAATATGGTATGCATGGTGGCTTCTGAGATGTGATGAGATCAGGTGCATTCTGGGTGATGTGGTCACAGGCTGTCTTCCTCCTGCCTAATTTTAATTGACATTTTTGCTGATATTTTTATTCATTTCACACAAGTGAATTGCATTATTGCTTAATGTTAGGTGTACTATAAGGTTTTTTTTCTATTGCCTGTTATGGTGAATTGTCATCAGTAGATAACGTTTATTCTGATATGGTATACGTAATTCGTTTCAAATTGTCGTGTTTGTTTTCTGTAGCCCAGGTTTCCCTTGAAATAGAGACTTTTATCTTTAATGGGATCTCACCTGATTGCAAAGTTTTACTGCTACTACCACAAATGAATGGGGCTTTGTTTCAGAAGTAACAGACGCACAGCTCAGTCAACTTGTGAACACTGCCACAACTATTCTCGTGTCGGTTGGCCGTTGTGTGCAAACATCACCAGCAGCGTAGCGAGCTGGGAATGGATCCTGGTGCAGTTGCACTGCCTGCATACTCTCTCGATAGCTTAGCAACTGGGCGTTACAGCCGAGTTGTACAACATTCATGATGCGCTGCCATAAAAACCAACACGGGGCTCAGAATTGTCCTGCCTAAACAAACATTGTGGGTTCCAAAGGCCGAGACACTGCGAAGGACCGAATGCTATTTGATTTACAAGGTAACGCAAACACTTGTAAGTTTATTTGTTGTTCTACAATTTAAAAAAAATACATTTCCTGCATGGCCGCTAAATGTCCCGGTGCGCTTTTGAGAGCGCCACCGAATTAAATTAAACGAATGTGTGCAACAAACGAGGTGTGAGAAAGCAAGCATCAACACGGAGACAGGAGTGCAGCCACGTGGCAAGAGGCGGTACGAACATTGGATAATGATTCTTAAAGGTGCAATGCTCGTTGTACCTTTAAGAGCTGCACCCGAGAGGTGGGTGGGTACGATAGGGGTCAGAGCACTAAGCGAGCACTGCTGAGGCCCTGCGTTTGAATCCAGACATTATTAAAACAGATACTCAATCGTAGTAAGTTGATTGTCCCCACTCAGTTAGCAATGCCTGGACAGAACAAAGAAAAATTAAAACCAAAAAATACCTAATTTTACTTCATTCTAGTGCTGAGAAAGTCATTGAAATAGTTTTATTGAAATATAATTTCAGGACTGATAATTGTCAGAACGTTTAAAATGTGGACTCTTGTGTGGTTATAGATTTCTATTGGACTGACTTCGGCAGTAGTTGTGGTGCATTCATCTTCCAAGGCTGTTCCGTAATATGAAGGAAAATTTGTTTCATGAGACCAATAGCACAATTGGTAGATAATTAAGGTAAAAAGGAAACATATTTATGGTAATGAGGAAACAAAGTATAATTCCAATTAAATTTTACAAAGAGCTTTCGCAAAAATTAAGTGGAAAATAAATAAAATAGTTCAATAGCAATTCTCAATTAAATAAATAACAATTCACTCGTTATTTCTATAAACTGCGTGTTATTTCCTTCACGCGCCACATCCAATTATCACGCCCAAAGTCATCAAGGACGCATGTCCACAATTAAATTCTCGAAGCGACAGAGATATTTGCACATGGCAAGTCCACTCTTGTCACTGTGAACACAAACACTACCACCGACAGAAGTGTCTAATTAATCATTTGGAGCATGCAATATGAAACCCCAATAAAGTACCTCGAGCAAATATTACTTTTTTGTACACATTTTAAATGTAGCAGTAATAATAACAAATGACAAAACAGCGATGCGCGTTTTTTTTGCGCCGAAAAAGGCTCATTTTCAGGAGAGTCCTGCATTGTTGGGATGTTTGGCCAATTCCACGAGCGGGTAGCTTAATGTGCGATAAAACTGTAGGGCACCGAGAAAACCCAGCATCATTGGACAGGGCGAAACTCAGCACCGCCACCACGTGGCTACCTCACAGCCCCTTGACTACAGCACCTGGCAAGCAATGGCAGCCACGCCAGCGTAACTCCGCTGAGCTTCCAAGTGCGGCGTAGCAATGCGAACGCCGCATGTTAACCACGTACAACAAAAAAATTAACCCGTAAAAACAAAGTTTTTCACTATAAATCCTTTATATGCGTGGCGGCTAGAGTCCTCTCGTCCTCTGGCTTGAGATGGCTGCCACCTATGGGTCAGATGATTGCCTGCCACCATTAAGCAATTGGTAATTACATATAATAATTTTTTTTTCATAAAAAGTGGAAAATTTTGGAAAACATTTTTCACTAAAATACATTGTCACGCACAGCGAGTCTGTGTGCAAAATGTCAGCTCGATTGGATCACGGGAAGTGGGTAAAAAAACGACTGAAAGATTTGCACGGTCGTAAGCGCGCAAGCAAGTGAACTTAATATAAAGGATTTAAAAAGGTGCACAGTCGTATGTGAGATTCCGAAGCCATGAGTTGTGTCAGCGAGTGACTTTGCATGCTCAAATGTCCTTCCCTCAACCGGAATAGTGCATGCGCAGTATATTTTTCCTTGCACGAAAACAGCACGACAGGCTTTGGAATCCCACAATCCCTCATTGACCTCGTGCATTTGTGTTCATGATTTCATCTGGCGGGCGTTAATAGCCTCCCTCGATTTCTATCCGTTGGCATCACACGGCTGTTATTTCTAAGCAGGTATAACGTGCACGCCATGCCATATTTAAGTAGGTGGCCGTTGAAAAATATGCAAAGGCAAAAAAATAACGAAGGTTTGTTTGACAGAGCGAAACTCAGCACTGTCGCAGTCGACGGTATAACCCCTCGAGCAAATTGCTCACGATGAAGTCTGGGCAGACACATTGCCCTGACACGAGACGAACAGAGGGAGCGCATGCTGCTGCTCTTCTGACGCAAACACCTCTTGGACCATCTCCCATCGTTCATCATTGATAATGGGGCATAATTATATGAAGGCACGGTTTAATTGCGAGCGTTAATGGTCGATGGTTTTTGTTTTCCGTGTCTGTTTAATAACACTTTGTGCGGTTTTCAGTGCCGCTTAAATTGCTTCGTCGCGTGATGCGGAGTGTTCCTGTAAATGAAAGAAAGATTGCTTCGAGGGAGCGCATTGCTGTACACGCTGCCAATTTGGTACGAATGTACGCAATGTAATAACACAACAAAAACGACAGCATATATTGTGGTGAGAAATACATATATGTTATCGCTCATATATCCCACTAACTCAGAAATTGCCTGCCACGTGTTCTCGTAATGGCAGGAAGATTTTTTTTTTCTTTCACACAATACCGTGCGGGTGGCATTATGGTGTGACGGTACAATACTGTATATAGAGAAGGCTTAATTTCATCCGGGTGTGTGTCTGGGTCTGTGGCCCAAAAAATATTTCCACACCCCGGGACCCCACATCCAGTATACCTCTCATTGCCCAGCTCGGGCATTGTGTCTCACCAGCCGTGTCTCAACAGGACCCCCCACCCCCTACTCCACACGCCCCGCCCCCCTGCATCTCTCGTCCCTGGCTCCTCCCCCCCTTTTGCCTGATATAATCGCTTGTCACAAACAGCTCTCTTTACCCACTACAGTAATTTTTTGTTTCTTGCTGTGGTTTTCCCAACTGATGACGGAAGCTTGTGTTGCTTCCGAAACGTCGTGATTTTATTTGATTATTTATATTTTTTAATTTTGTATTCTTATTTTTTATTTTTTCACCTACATGACTTTACCGAAAGAACCAAAGAGTATGTGGATCCTTGCAGTCACGAAAACTTCAAATCTAGAAAGTGCCCCTCTTCCTTGCACCTGTGCATTAACTAATTCTAAGTGACACGTGTAGAGCTTATATATGTATCCCAAAGCAAAATGTCGTCAGCAATGTCATATCTCGCTTCGTATGCTGCAGCTGCAGCAGCAGCAGCACAAGAATCCAGGGCACGCAAGTGACCATTACGCCACACCAACCCGCGAGTGGGATCTTGGTCATCAGCACGAGGAGCTCAGCAAACGCGGCCGTCTTAGTCTTCAAAGGGAAAGCGGCCGCCCGCCACGTTCACCACCGGCTGCGTGCCGACGCCCACGACATTCGTCTCGACTGGGTGCTTTTACGTTCTAGATTTGAAGCTTTCGTGACTGCAAGGATTCACACTCTTAGGTTTCTTCGGTAAAGTCACGTAGGTAAAAAAATAAAAATAAAATTAATTAAAGTAATAATAGAAATCAAGTAATAAATCACGACGTTTTTCGGAGGCAACACAAGTCTCCGTTCATCAGGTGCGACCGTCACAGCTAGATTTACTGTATCTTTTTTATTTCTATTATTTCTTTTATTAATTGTAATTTTATTTTTTACCTACGTGACTTTACCGAAGAAACCTAAGAGTATGCTTTTACGTTCTCGAGTGACCGCTTCGTCGATTGGCGTCCTTCTTGTCCCGAAACGTGTGCGAGTGTGCGCCTCTTCCGTGTTTTTTTTGTTGCTGCGCTCAGGATCATCCCCTGAGTTACAAACAACCGGCGCATATCAACGGGAAGCACAATATCTCACAATATCAGGAGAGAGAGCACCACATGTAAAATGCATCGTCCTGAGTGCTGTGTTATAAAGCAACACATGCACACACACATACGCGAAGTAGCAAATGCATTCCTCTCACAGTGACGCATCTAAAACAAGATAAACGCTACCTTGAAATGATTACAGGTAATTTTACGAGTCGGGGACACGCGAATGAGCATTGGTTAAGCAGCACTCTCTGTGAGACCCAGCGATTCTCCGTGCTGCGCCCACGCAGATTAACTTTGCTTTTTGGCAGAGTCGAACATTATACGTGCGTCAAATGTTAATTTACGTGCATAAAGGCTCTTAACTTGTAACATTAGGTCATTACAGGCTGCGCGCCTGTCAGCCACGTCGCGGAAATACGATGATTGTGATCCTATCGTCGTGGAGGGTTCGTTTTAACCCGCGGACCCGTATCATTAAGGGGGTTGTATTTGTGCACTAATGCTCTCGGTAATGACCGTGAGAGGCAAGGCCGGGGATGTCAAATGTGAAGCAGCGCCCTGATGGATCCGGGCCCTCCCTGGCACCATCGCGGGCCGGACCGGTTCAAGCCCCGTCCCAGCCCCTCCACTGTTTCATTGCTTTCATGGCGTTATTTTGGTAATTTCGAAAAGTGTATTGGTTTAGCCATGTTTGTTTGTTGTAGTACAGAGTTAGATTGATGGCCTTAATGTAAGTTGTCTTGTGGTTGTTGTTGGTTGTTTGACTTGCATCCCACTGGGATTTTTGCACACAGCGTTGGTGTACGGTGATTTTTTTTCTGCAATATTTTGCTGTCTTTTCTGTTTGCACTTAGTCACATATTCACTTTAAGATGTTTTTTTGTTCATGTTTTTGTTTGTTGCGGTTGCACCCGATTCAAAAGCCGAATGGCTCACAGGGCTATACCAAATAAATGACCTTGAACTTGAACTTAAACTGTCGACGCCTGCGTCGAGAAGGAGGCGATGCGCTTCTGCTGACCTCCGTGAACGCTGAGGATCGTAACGGCGCAAGAGAGTGGGGGGCCCCGCTGTGCTCCCGTGTCACGGCCAGATCAACGCGCGTCAATGAAGCGCAAAGAGTTCGAGAGACCAGGAAACCGGAATTTCAAGAACGCGGCCGAAGAAAAAACCGGCGAAGCGAGAGAAAGACCACCGCGCAAACGAGTGGGCGGGGGTGACACTCAGCACTGCGAATCGCTGGAACACCTCGCAGGCCCCGTGCCTGCGATGCCTGGCAGGCTCCGATGGTCAGCCGTGCGCGTACTAACCAGACTCAACGCCGCTTAGCTTTATAGACGTCTGCAGTGAAACGATGCGGATGTCACATGCGGTGTTATTAGGGGGACTACAGATGCGCTAGCTCGTGAACGATGGCAATCATAGCACAGTGCGCGCATCTGCAAGGGAGGGACGATGCATTGCAATGTTATGGCCAAATCAGCAACCCTCGGTAATAGGCAAATAGACTCGGGGATCGACACTGGATACAAGGATGCGTTGGGAATGGGGTCGGGTACATTACGGTGTCTGTAAATGACCCAGCACAACATGATACAATGAATATCATTTAATGTGCTTCTCCATCACCGTCATAAGGAAGCAGTGTTGGAGGCTTTTAATAAGTGTGGCTTAAAAGCACATTTGAATTATTGGGCAATGCATCATTAAATAAACGAGGACAGTGATGGTTGGCTAAAACCTCAATGGCAAACAGGAAAAAAAAAACCTTCTACATTCCTCTCTTTCATATCATGCACAATCCCACACAGTGTCCTGTATAGAATCAATAAAAACAAATAACTCGAAATGTCGTACATTGCCTCTCTTCCAACAGAGATGGTGTAAATCCACAGTCGTATTCAACATTGTAAGACAAAATGTCATGCGCCGTCTCGTTGAATTGTGGGTGACAACGTAAAGACTAATAACACTCACACGGGTCTGTTTCATCACGAAAAATAATCAAACGCAGTAATATTTATGCCCTTCAGCCAATGTTTTCCAGCAACATACGTTCAAGCAGTCAAACCCTTGGACCGGTTTAAATTTTCTGAGTGCCATCATCATGGCTGGCGTGTCCTCGCCAATGAATGCCCGCTGGTTCGCCTGATGTCAACGTCAACAGCGGTGCAGCTCCTTCAACAACAAACCAGCAAAGCTCCATGAAACTCTGAACTCTCATACCTTATATAGTGTAGTGTATACCCAGTTGCTTAATGTTAATAGCTCAACTTATCGGAGAGTATATTGAGTGCATTGATTATATTGATGTAGTTTATACCTAGTTTTTTTACATCGGTTTATTGTATGGTAGTAGGGTAGAAGCAGTTCTTTAGCGTCAATATGCTAAATCCCTCTGTTGATATGTAAACTCCTTCGTCAAGGCTCTCTGCTCCTCCCACCCAGCTTAAAATACGCTGCCAAGCTTAGCAGTGTTCATTAGAACGCTGTCTTTCCGACAGCTCTGTTCTTCACCTGAGGACGGCTGCTTGTGTTGTGGCCGAAACGTCGCGAGAATTTTATTATGTTTTATTTTTATTATTTTATTATTTTCCTTCTACGTGACTTTACCGAAAGATCCAAGAATATTTCATACCTCTGTCAATCCACTGCTGGATGAAAGCCTTCCAACCACATATCGGTCACGTGGATTTGGTCGACCATAATCTATCATGCTGGTCATTTCAGGTAGGTGGATGTGGTGCACCGCCGATGTTAGCCACGACTGAGAATTGAACTCGGGTCACAATTGCACCAGCGTTGCTGCACACCCGTGAATTGGCATAGTTGTGGTTGTATTTTCTCTCTCTAAACTCCACCAAAAAATATTTACTGACCACGACATGAGTATCACATTCACGTAGCCATGACGGATACACGGAACTAACAAAACAACTCGGATGAGCCAAAGTTTTCGAATCGCAAAGCCAGCGGAAAGGTTTGCTCGATCAAACGTGGAGCGTGCGCACCAGAGTAGGTGTCAGCCAATGCTTCCTTTTGGGCCCTGAATGTCGGCCCCCTTTTCATGTCTTCAAAGCCCCCCCCCACCCCCCGGTGAGGCTTATAGACCACGGGATCAATCGCGTGGCGGGCCCTATAGCAGGTGGGACTGCATTCCACCCCCATCCTTTCCTCTTTCGTGCCAGCAGCCTCGTCAAAGTAATATTTTCTTCTATTTCTTTTTTTCAGAATACATTTATTCTGAGCAAAAACTTTCGGCAAAAAAGTGCTTTATATAGGTCTATTCATACATGTGTGTTGAGGCTCGTTTTAACTGAATCCTGTGATTTCACATTTAAAATGAACGTCGTTGTTATTACATGAAGCGTTTTTTTTTCATCACGTCGTTGGGCTCGACGATTGCAACCGAGTCGCTGGAACGTTTGAAACGGACGGCAAACGAGGGATACATCGAGCGACGGGCTGACAGATTTCGTAAAAAAATTAACCCGTAAAAAAAAGTTTTTCACTATAAATCCTTTATATGCGTGGCGGCTAGAGTCCTCTCGTCCTCTGGCTTGAGATGGCTGCCACCTATGGGTCAGATGATTGCCTGCCACCATTAAGCAATTCGTAATTAAATATAATAAAAAAAATTTCCTAAAAAGTTTAAAAATTTTGGAAAAAATTTTCACGAAAATTAATTGTCACGCACAACGAGTCTGTGTGCAAAATGTCAGCTCGATTGGATCACGGGAAGTGGGTTAAAAAACGACCGAAAGATTTGCACGGTCGTAAGCAAGCAAGCACGCAAGCGAACTTAATATAAAGGATTTTAAAAAGGCATCGGGGCGCGTGCGCCTGCAGGTGCATTAGCCGCTGCCCATGACAATGTGTGGCGGAGCAACGTGAGACGCCCTTTGTCATGCAGTGGACTTGATGATAATTGATCATGGTGAAATGAGGGCATGTGTAGGGAGAGATGGATTGTGGATGCACTGGATAGTGCTTCATGGCTGAGCATGAGCAAGGCTTTTTCCTGCAGTGGACTGATCATGTTGATTGATCACCACGATAATGATGCATGGATGATGACGATGCTGAGGATGATGATGATAATGATGAATACGACACAGTATATGATGGATCACAATGATCGCAATGATGATGATGAATTGATGATAAATCACAACGATGATTTTGTATGGATGACAATGATGACGATAATGACAATGATTTTCATGATTTGCAGTGTTCAGTATTTACAGCGACCAATACTGCATCATGCGTTCCTGTTAACCGCTATCCCCAGGTCGATACCACATACCATCACTACAAAGACAAAGATCCCCCGTATAGCCTGAACAGACTGTTGGGATGGGTGGCCGACACAACGCCCGGCCGCCTTTGTCTCCCTCGTGGCGATGTTTACACACCGCACCAGGTACTCATTTGAGGCTGAGTCGACCTAGGAGAGGCCCAGGACCGGTTCAGATAATACTGTGTAACAATTGTTTTTGGTCCTGGGAAGTAAATGTTATTTCCTAATTGCTTATGCCTCAAAAGTACAGAAAATGTCTATTATTCCCCACAAACTTTGCTTTTGTGATCAGAACATTGATATTTTGGAATGTACCTATTTTCCAGAACATTCCAGATAGATTCAGTGCTGAGTAAACTTGAAGTAACTTTTCGAACAAAAATGCAGGGGCCCTAAGCCCACCAGTTCAGCTTAGTTCTAACTGCCCAAGTGGATACATATCTGCATTTTTACGAGATGGTATCAAGAGGCTGCAAGCAATTGGCAGACACATTTTGCAATGTCTGCGGCCAATTTATTAAGACAAGAGTGAAAAAGTACTCTGTGGAAGCATCTGCTAAGATGTG
Organism: Lampetra planeri; assembly: GCF_965212315.1. Lineage (NCBI taxonomy): Eukaryota > Metazoa > Chordata > Hyperoartia > Petromyzontiformes > Petromyzontidae > Lampetra > Lampetra planeri. The sequence continues at coordinate 4,143,461 of NC_136124.1, read as the reverse complement.
TGAGGCCTAAAAGGCATATTTCAGCATGCCTGTCAGGGATCAAGACAAACCCTGAGCACCTCATTTCACCTGCGAGCAATGCAAAAAAAAACTCTGGAAGAGAAGATGGACAATTGTTGCTCGGAATTTTATGTTCTAAAATTTATAAAATTGTAAAAGTTTATAATTTTTAAATGTTTTACAATTTTCAATGTTTTTGAAAAAAGATATCATATATGAATTTTTTTGAGAGAATCTCTTGCACATTAGTCATGGGTGAAATTTATGTATTTTTGTAGGATGGTACAGAGGGGAAAAAAGAGCCATAAAGTTCGCTATCCCAAGAATTTGGCGGGAACCCACTGACCATTCAAGCAACTGCTACTTCTGTATGGTGGACCCTTCCAAACTTCGGACTGGCAAGAATGCACCTGCTATAACGTATCCGGACCTTCCTTCATCCATCGCCCTGGTGCCACACTGCCATGAGCTCCCCCCTCCCACTCCTCCGGAGAGAGAGCATCCGTCTTCAGAAGAGAGCAGCAAGTCAGAGAGCGAGGAAGACTTTGTAGATCCAGATGACAATTTCAGAGGTGGAGCTGAGAAGAGAAACCCATACTACCCCAACCAAAAAGACCTCAACGGCTTGATCAGAGATCTTGGTCTCATCAAGTCCAATGCTGAGCTTTTGACATCTAGGCTCAAGCAGTGGAACTTGTTGTATGAAAGTGTGCAAGTCGCAGATCAGAGGAAGCGTCACCAACCTTTTTGCAGCTTCTTCACCCATTGTGGCTTCTGCCACAATGTGACCAGTCTGTTCGAGGCAATCGGAATCGCCTGTAACCAGAATAAGTGGCGCCTCTTCATTGACAGCTCATCCAGGAGCCTCAAAGCCGTGCTGCTCCACAATGGTAACAAGTACCCGTCTCTTCCCCTGGCTCACTCGGTGCACCTCAAAGAGCATTACAACAACATCAAGACATTGCTGGACGCCTTGAAGTAGGATGAGTATGGCTGGGAGGTCATCGGAGACTTTAAAATGGTGGCATTCCTGATAGGTCTCCAAGGCGGGTTTACCAAGTGTCCCTGCTATCTTTGGCTTTGGGACAGCAGGGACACCAAGGTGGACTACATCAGGCGAGACAAGGTCAAAAACTATGTGGAGCTGGTTGAGACTGGTGAGGAACTACGGCACAATGGGCTGTAGGATGTCCCTTAAAGTCCATATCCTTGATGCTCATCTTGATCAATTCAAGAAGAAAATGGGAGCGTACTCGGAGGAGCAAGGCGAGCGAGCGCTTTCACCAGGATATGCTGGACTTTGAACGCCGCTACCAAGGAAAGTATAACGAGAACACGATGGGAGACTACATTTGGGGGCTGATTCGTGAAAGTGATTTAAAGTATTATCGTAAATCTCGAAAAACTACTCACTTCTAAATATTTTGTAGTAATTGTTATATTACTTTAGTCTAAATACATGTTAATTTTGATTCATATGTTGTTGTTTTCTGACTTTATGTGAAGGAAAAGACACAAATTCGCCCGTTTTCTCATTGAAAATAGATATTTAAATAAAAATCACTGTCCTGGTCACAAAAGCAAAGTTTGTGGGGAATAATCGCAATTTTCTATATTTTTTAGGCATAAGCAATTACGAAATAACACTTAGTGCCCAGGAACAAAAATTGTGTTACATCGTGTAATCATTACTGGTGCTGACCGTGAGCGGGAATCGAACTCGAGCCACCGGGTAGCGTGGCCCAGCGCGGTAACCGCTACACTAACCCTCCCTACCACCATCACAACGAACGCGCAAGGTGTCACACAAGCAAAGCCAAGCGGAGGAGGAGAAAAATGTACCCAATTAGCCGATTTGTCGGCGTGCGGTAACACCTTATGCAACCGTTTCACGGTGTTCCCTGAGGTCACATTCGCATGTGAGGACAAGGTGCGCACTGCAAGTTAGGGATTCGACTTGAGCTGATCAATGACTCTTTTGAATGATTTGATGCCGGCCGTGAGCTGAGACTCAAAATCTGGATGCAAGATTCGTAGCGCGCAGTGCTCTTCCGCAAAGAGCGTTGCGTTTAAGCTCAAATGTATGCGCGGATCTGGAGACGTTGCGATGTCCCCCCCCCCCCCCCCCACGGGTGTGACCTCGGGGGATAATAACGAGCACCCGCGTTGTTGTGGAATAAATCAGCGAATGACGAACCTGTGCAGAACAAATAAATACGTATCTCACAGAAATGTATCGAATCCGACGCCTGCGGCTACAGAACAATCCCCGGTGTGCCGTTGCGTGTTCGTAGCGGACAGCGAACAGCAGCTGTGTTGGTGAATTTGGGCTGCTCGGACGTCAAGCCCAAGGCAATGATGACCTGAGCCTACGTGTTAAAATGACCTGTTGGACAAACAAAAATGGTTAATTTCAATTTCCGCTGCTACTTCCACACGGGATGCCCCATCCTCAGCCACTCGGTTCATTAGCGCCACGCTGTGCACCCCCCCCGCCCCCAACTCCTCTGCTGTGTTGCGAAAGCATCCCCTTCAGGCACACTGGCTATTACAATCATCCGAAACAAATCCTTTATAATGATATAATTTAAATTGTATGAGCATTGCCTATTTACATGTAAATGCGTATTTGTTTGTGTGTGTGTGTGTGTGGCGGTGTAATTATTTACGTGTCGCTTCCCACCTCCTACACCTAGGTGAGCACAATGTAATTGTGGTGATGCGTCGTTGGGAGCGATTCGATTCCGGAGTGGATTTTTTTGACGTCGTAACAAGTCCCGTGAACGGCGCCGTTTCTTCTTCTTCGTCTTCGTCTTTGGGACAGCTGATGAAGTCGATGCAGAGCAATTTCACATTCACGTAGTCAAGTCCAGACAACCGCGTCAGGAGGAGCCGAGTGCATCGCTGTGATGTCTCTCCTCCTTGGTGTTTGTGGACCGGGCAATGCGTCGTGAAATGTTGGTCTGTTCTGGATGACCACAGTCGCACACTGAAGAGTGTTTAATATTCAATTTGTGCCACTTCTTATTAGTGGCTGCAAGGGTCGCGTGACCCCACGACTTTCAATACGCAAATACATCGATTCCTAAACTAACAATTAGAAATCCACGCATTGTTAGCAAAGACATCAATTTACATATTCCACGAAAAATAATAGTTTTCCAGTCAAATGTCACGTCTTTTTTTTATCCCGAGCATTTATTCTCATTGCACGATCTGTTATTTTTCTGTTGACAATTTCCCTACCTCAAGCGGGTTGCCTAGTTACAATTGAAGAGTTCGTTTCTGCAAACACTCATTTCTTTGTTGTGTTGATGATGTCATGAAGAGATGTACTCGGCAGGATGGATGGAGCCCGGTGGGTTCGTGTCACCTGGCTGGAGGCGGGTGGGGGTGGGTGGGTGGGTGGATGAATGAACGGACCTCCACATTCTACCCCACAGCGCCCACGGCAACAGTTGCCAAGCACAAGAGCAACACATGGCAACAGGCATCCATCCCCTCCGCCCGCCGCCGCACCCCCACGGCACGTGACTTCACTCCAAGCAGCCGCAGGCACCGTCACCAACGACGATTTCAAACCAGATGATGTCAACGTTTGATGATGGGCGGCAATGGTGACGCGCGATTGACGGGCATAGAAAACGATTCTGGCATTTAAGGATGTTGATGACGACGACGATGATGACGACGACGACGATAATAATATTTGTTTTACTTTTTTCTTTTACTAGGTAAGGCCCACTGAACTATAATGCTCGTTTTTCAGAAATGACCTGACCACAAATGATAGCTCAACGAAATTGCTTATCGTGTGGACATTTATAGCAGCCAAATACTTTCAAACGCATGTTGATTATAAATGCGGAGGGGAAAACCAGAGGATCCAGATTTTAAAAACCGCGCAACCACACCGGGAGAACATGCAAACTCCAAATACCGTGCCGAGAAAACGTTTGTGAACCCCAATGACAATTATGGAAATCCCATAGTTTCACCATGATAGCCTTCCTGAATAAAAACCGGTCTTTTCCTAAATATCCAAATGGGGTTATATTAATCGATTCCATGTATTTTGAAACAAAATTATGTATGAATTAAACGAACAATGAGTAACTCTGTGTGTCTATGTTGTGTGTCTCTCTCTGTGTGTCTCTGTGTTGTGTCTCTCTCTGTGTGTGCCCATGTTGTGTGTCTCTCTGTGTGTGTCTCTGTTTTGTCTCTCTTTGTGTCTCTGTGTTGTGTGTTTCTTTCTGTGTGTGTCTATGTTGTGTGTCTCTCTGCGTGTCTGTGTTGTGTGTCTCTCTGCGTGTCTGTGTTGTGTATCTCTCTATGTGTGTCTCTGTGTTGTGTGTCTCTCTCTCTCTCTGTGTCTATGTTGTGTGTCTCTCTCTGTGTGTCTCTGTGTTGTGTCTCTCTGTGTGTCTCTCTCTGTGTGTGTCTCTCTCTGTGTGTGTCTATGTTGTGTGTCTCTCTCTGTGTGTGTCTATGTTGTGTGTCTCTCTGTGTGTGTCTATGTTGTGTGTCTCTCTCTGTGTCTCTGTGTTGTCTCTCTCTGCTTGTGTGTCTGTCTGTGTGTCTCCGTGTCCGTGTTTTGTCTTTCTCTCAAATTCAGTTCTACTTGATGACGACTGCTTGTGTTGCAATCGAAACGTCGTATTCTATTATTAAATTTATTTTCTTTCTACGTGACTTTACCGAAAGAACCAAAGAGAAGCAATGAGTAATTAAGGTTTCGGGTATGTGAAAAAGTGAGATAACCCTTTGTTTCATTCGCTCAATTAAGGGAATCATTTGAATTACGTGTTTAAATAATTAGGTAGACTTCAGGGGTGAGTTTGGGAGGCCCCAACCATATAAAGATCAGACACTTTCTGAGTTTGGTCTTCACCATACAGATATTGTGGAAACAAGGCATGCCACGATCAAAATAAATGTCATCAGTCCGGAAAACAAAACAGTTTCTAAGGATTTGGGGCTCCACCAATCCACTGTCGAACAGATATATCCATGGTCTCTGTTTTAATGATGGCAAACGGCAGTGTGAATTTGGTGGTGATGGTGGCCACCTACTACTACCTACTACGACTACTATGATGATGATGATGCCGTGATGAGAATAACTTTGGAAGGACGCTTCCGCCATTATCATTCCTGAAGGTGCCCTCAGCGTCACTTGTAAAGCACAGCTGGGAGGCACAACATTCAATTTGACAGTACTGCTGTGTGTGGCATGAAATTGATTTTCAATTTGCTCACAATCACATCGATTATTTTATTAGGCAGCGCGAGGGGCAAAAACAAAACATTCTCTTCTGGAAACTCCACTTTTGCCAAAGCTTCGAGAGGGTCTGCGATCTAATTTCAGGGCAATCTTTTGTCTCACCTTCAGAGATTCCGAGAAAGGGAAATTGCGTTTGTAACCGAGTGGAGGATCTCACTGGGGAGAGCAGTGTCCTACAAGAGTCTCCTCGGATTGACGGCAGCCACTCTCATCAATGAGAAATTGATTATTGGATTTAATTGGTGGTCGTAAATCAGCGTTTTTCGCTACGAGTTAATTGTCAGTGTTTTTTTATTTGATTGCCCACGTGTGCATTATATGTACACAGTGTTTGCTTACGATTGTAAATTATGGGTGACCCTTTCAAATTATGTAATGCAAAGCTAATAGCTGTATTGGAAGCCAAGTCGTTACGAAAGAGGAAATGCTGGTTTTTTGCCGACTGAATTGAGACAGCAATTTATATGTGGCTTGTACAGACGTATGGTCAATGCAATGCGAATTATTATCTTTATGTTGTGGTATTTGTAGCAGCCTGCGTGCCTGCAGGGATCATATAAACCTATTACTTATAACATATATGAATCAAAAGAACATTGCCTATTAATCCATTAACCGATACAAGATGATATATATCCGAAAGCATGAATCAAAACATTCACTGCAGACAAAGATATATCTATTATAATATCTAATAGTAAATTGTTATTTTTCGATTTAAAAGCTTTCGTGACTGCAGGGATTTATCTTCTTGGTTCTTTCGGTAAAGTCACGTAAAAGGGAAGTAATAAAATAATAAAAATAAAACATGATAAAATAATTCTCACGACGTTTCGGCTACAACGCAAGCAGCCGTCCTCAGGTGAAACCAGGTCTGTCGAGGCGACAGCGTCTGAATGAAACAGCACACGTGCTTGGAGCATATATATAAGCTGGGTTGGAAGGGGAGGGGGAAGGGCGCCTTGACAAAAGAATTTGCATCTCCTCTTTTGTCAAGGCGCCCTTCCCCCTCCCCTTCCAACCCAGCTTATATATATGCTCCAAGCACGTGTGCTGTTTCATTCAGACGCTGTCGCCTCGACAGACCTGGTTTCACCTGAGGACGGCTGCTTGCGTTGTAGCCGAAACGTCGTGAGAATTATTTTATCATGTTTTATTTTTATTATTTTATTACTTCCCTTTTACGTGACTTTACCGAAAGAACCAAGAAGAGTAAATTGTTATATTAATTACATTTAAAGGAAATATATTAGCCGTGACTAACGCAGTTCCATATATGAGTGTGGCATCTTACCATGATCAGATTCATGATTGCTAATGTACGGCCGTATCTCTCTCTCTCTCTCTGTCTCCCCATCTCTCACCTCCTCTTGCACACCATCCACCATCTCCACACTCCCCACTTGCAGACCAAACCCTGTCACAGTGCTAATACGATACTCTCTCGCTCTCTGCCCGTCTTCAATTCCCGGCGCAATACTTTCATTTCTGCCTGCCCATGACAGACTGTCTCCCGTCCATAATATGATTAGCACGGTTGACAATGTACGGTGCGAAAGAAGTTCAACATACATTCATGATTTAAATAGCATATTGCAAATATATATAGCACGGACATTTCAATCCATGTGATACGCATTTTCCGGTTTAAACGTTATCTTAAGATAAGAGTCACGGTTAGACGCTCTATAAAATCACGGTTTTGTCATTTACACCACAGTTCCCCGAAGTTGACACACGTCAACTGGAAATGTGTGTCAGTTCTGGCTCAAATATTGCACGCGTCGTATCAGGACATTCACATTGTAACTAAGAAAGTATTGCATGCAATGTCAGGTGTTCTACAAATCACAGCAGCTCAGCGGGGCCTTACCTGGTGAAATAAAAATAAATAGTTTGGTTACATTTGTAGTTTTTTATAGTACCGGGACAACCTTTAAACATTCGCTCTGGGCTGCAGGGAGGACGACACCCCCACACAGTGCTCGGCTTGACGCGACAGCCGAGGCTTGCAGCAGCAGCAGCAGCGCTGTGCCGCTGTAGATGGTGCGCGCACTCGCCGCTTGCAGAGGGCCCAAACGGACAGCGCACATCCTGAGCGCAAGAGCCGCCAATTTTCAGTGGCGTGACAACGACCACAGGACACAAAGACAACAACAACAACAACAACAAAACGTCATCCTTTGTTTAGTCCAAGGGTCTGTAACCAAAATAACAAGACGAGTATTTTTTTTTCGAATTCGGTAAAAAATAATCAATATTTCAAGAGCCCGCAATTCACCGTGGTGGTCCCTTAATACATAATGTCGCGGAATCGGTCCTTAAAGAGCCGCATGCAGGTTGCCGACCCCTGGTTTAGCAGCTAAGATGAGAGAGCACCTATTGTTACGTCCGGCAGCAACGTCGCATGCCCTGCTGCCTCTGACTCCCGGTCGCTGGTGTCGGCCTCACGCCGTGCTTACGAATCATTTTAGGCCGAGTCCACCTCCTCGGATGGGGTTGCGTCCAAGTTCACGTAGCAGTTGCCTGTATGGTGTCGTGCGTGGCCAAAATTTGAATGTGAGTTTAAAGGGGGCCACGTTGCTGCGCGCTAACGACGACTACGACGACGTCTACGCCACACAGCCGCTCATGTGCTCCTGCACTCGCCCGCTGGGTTAGTCGACTGCAGGGGTCAGCAAGTACGATTCCAATAAAAGCCATTTTTCGTCTTGGTTCTTTCGGTAAAGTCACGTAGAAGGAAAATAATAAAATAATAAAAATAAAACATAATAAAATTATTCTCACGACGTTTCGGCTACAACGCAAGCAGCCGTCTTCAGGTGGAGAACAGGTCTGTCAAGAAGACAGAGTCTGAATGGACGGCTGCTTGCGTTGTGGCCGAAACGTCGTGAGAATAATTGTATTATGTTTTATTTTTATTATTTTATTATTTTCCTTCTACGTGACTTTACCGAAAGAACCAAGACGATGAATCCCTGCAGTCACGAAAGCTTTAAATCGAAAAGCCATTTTATTTGAATTCAAACCACCTATCGGTGGTTTGGTGTAACATGTGGGTACTGCCGCCTCTTCCAAGGCATCTGGCGGCGGTGGAAGAGTAGGTAAACAAAAAATATCCTCTTGAGCACCTCCGATTTGCACGCTTGGCCACGTACGGTGCGAAAGAAGTTCAACGTACGTACAATAGCTGCCTCCATTGACCGTCGTTCACAGTAAGCAATTGCTTGCAGGGCCGAACCTATCCATTGACTAGCGGTGTAATACTGCATGTAATGGGGGCTGTGCAATTGCACATAACCCATTTACAGGACGCACACAAACAGATACACATCGATTCACGTGCCACGAATCGCGCGAGCTTCTGAATCCTACCTATCCTCGCGCAACGCAAACATCGACGAGTCGTCACCCCCCCCCCCCTCCGTAAGTTCCAGTCTGCCTGGAGCAATCTAGGGGCCGCCCATAAATGACGTCACGCACCTGGGCGGGGGGGGGGGGTCAGACATTTGTGACGATGTGTGACGAGGGCGGGGGGGGGTTTGAGAAATGTGACGTCACAACAAAATGCGCAACTTTGAATAAATATAGACAACACGTTCTACTCAATTAAATAGACTTTTTTATAAATGTTTTCTCCTACAACATCAGAGTGCAGCGCTACATTAAATACGCACTACAATGACAATAGTTGAAAGCGATTTGAAGAATTTGTTTGGGGTGGGGGGGGGCAGAGCTTTGTGACGTCATATTTGAGGGGGGGGTCTGACTTTTTGTGACGCCGTGTGACGAAGGGAAGTGGGGGGGGTCAAAAATCGTCCAAAATCGCGTGACGTCATTTATAGACGCCCCCCCCCCCTAGAACAGCGACACGTCATCGACCACATTCGTCAACCGTCGCCCGGTAAAGTGGCTGGAGGCTGGGGGGGAAGGGGGTAATGAGAATGGGGGGGGGGGGGGGAATCAGTTAAATAAACATGCAAAAAATCGAGCACCGCAAGCACAGACACACACACACGAGGATGAGGTGAATTGACCCCGACTTGACTGCCGGCTGCCAAGCTGTCCAGCAGCAAACACCATCTGTTGCACGTCCACCCTCGGCGACAACCTCCCGAGTGAGGTCCTCGGTGCCTCCTCGTTTCATAAATCACCCCGCACGCGAGTCCGTGGTCAACACACGCACCCACATACAGACAGACAAAGGTCCCCCGTGTAGCCTCAACCGACTGTTGGGACAAGTGCTGTTAGCGAGCACTTATAAAGGCCGGCACGGCACACGAGGGGGTGGGTGGGTGACCAGCAACACGCCGGCCGCCTTTGTCTCCCGAGTGGCGATGTTTTTACACACCGTACCAGGTACTCATTTGAGGCTGAGTCGACCTAGGGGAAGCGCAGGACCGGTTCAGATAAGCGTCATCGATGTTGGCCGCGAGCGAGAATTTAACTCAGGTCGCCAGGTTCGTAGGGGAGCGCGCTAACCGCTGCACTACCTCTCCCCCACACGCGCGCACACACACACACACAACAATTAAATACACAATGAATAGAAGCATGGACTGCCTTGAACACGAAGCATCAGCAGGGTGAGTGAACTGCATTATCGTGCACATTGTATTGGCCTCGTCTATGCGCTCTGTGGAAGGGTGCGTGCGCGCGCGTGTGTGTCTGTGTGTGTGGAGGCTGACGTGGTGTCGTGGATAGGCACACAGGAATTGCAATCGGGTGGTCGCCGGTTAGATTCGATCTCCTGAAGCGGCAGTGAAAACAGTGGTGCACAGTTTCTTCAGCTTCATTGCCTGCTGGCCACGCAGCAGTGTAAATGGATACACCTCAATTAGTCGATAGGCAGGTGGCGGCGTGTGATAGGGGGTTTATTGTAGGTACAGTACTGCCACCTCTTACAAGACATCTGTCCAGCATGGAAGAGTAGGCCAACATTCCCTCTAGGTTGGGGTGGGAAGGGGGCTCTCTGGAGCCGTGGTTGAGGCTGGTCAGATTTAATATCACAAATTTCCAAATTATCTTATTCCGCATCCGTTTCGAATGCATCATGAAAGCACGCGAACCACCAGCCCAAGTCACGACACAACACGAACCCACGCCTCGTACAGGGCCAGGGGTCTGCAACCAAAATAACAAGAAGGGCCATTTTTGTTGTCTTCGAATTTGGCGCAAAACTCAATATTTCAAGAGCCGCAATGCAACGTGAATACGTACATCACGTGACGAAGCAGCACGTCGAAGAGCCACACGTGGAACTGGAGTCGCAGGTTGGCGACCCCCCATGCGAGAAGATGCCAATCAGTGCACAGTGATGATCTCACAAGGCGCCCAAATGCATCGTTAAGTCCGACATGCACGGGCGCGGTACAATGATATTACGGAGGTGGCTAAGTGGTGTGGCCGCCGCCGGTGATAAGCGAGAGAAGAGTCAAAGTGTCGACCTTGGTGGGAGCGGGAGGGAGACAGGAGATGAGGAGTGGGAGGATTGCGGGGTCGTAGGCTGGGTCAGGGGTCAGGCTGCGGGGACATAAGGGGCATGCGTTTTAGAATTTTTGACCGAGCTGCCAAAAACAGAATCACATTCAATTTCTTACAATGGGGAAAGCCATCCTCGTAATCAAAAAAAGGTATGAACAGTGGCAAAAATTATTGGTTGGATGTTGGTGTTTTGGCCATAATGTGCATTCCATTCTAGGATCCCAAAGCACAGTTGCGACTTGAGGCCATCAAAGTGTGCCGTACTTGGCCCTTCCCCTCTTCAACCATTATATATACGGAGTGGTAGCTCTTGTAATCTCTCATTTACTTGATACAGCTGTCGTGGCTGTGACGGTTCCACCTGAAGACGGAAGCTTGTGTTGCCTCCGAAACGTCGTGATTTCTATTTTATTTTACTTTTATTAATTAAAAATTTTTACCTACGTGACTTTACCGAAAAAACCTAAAAATATGAATCCTTGCAGTCACGAAAGCTTCAAATCTAGAATCTCTACAGAGCTTTCAGCGGTGTCCCCTCACTTTCATGGGGGTTTTTTTCTGGGTCCTCTGATGCCTTTTCACAAAGCCAAACACTCATCAATGGATTTTGGCCATACGTTACAATGTCAGGACGCTTCTGAAATGTATGTATCGAGACATTCCTTCGTAGACAATTGACAATGATTGGCATTGCACAGCCAGGCGGCAACAAAGCCGGATTTCCATCTTGACAAAATGACCAAAATTATGTTGTTTTGATAATGTTTGCTCCATTGATGCTCACGGAGAAATCCCTGATTTTTTCCTGGATAAACAAAGTGTGTTGAGGCTCAGTGAAGCGTTCACGATTAAACGTAGAGATGTATGTATGTTGAACTTTCATCGCACCGTATGTATCCAACCGCGCTAATCGGAGGTGCGGAGAATGGGGGGGGGGGGGGGACAGCAGCTATCCAGGGTTCTATGTCGCTTATCCCGACATCACACGAACCCACGCCTCGCGCAGGGCTACGTACGTTAAACACCCCATTTCACACGCGATCTCCAGCGTGTTACCCTTTCACTGACAACAAAATAAACTCAACGCAACAGACAAGAATAAACAAGCAGTCATCGCTGCATCCACTTCCCGCCCACGGTCACAGTTTTTAGAAGAAGAAGAAACATTGATCGAAGCCAAAACATGCCTATTATGGATAATGATGGTCACGAAAGCCTACGTGTTAAAGTACAAACATTGTAAATGTTGTGGGCTTGCTCTCTAACACACCGGCGTGCTGAACTCGTAACGAATTGACACGTCTTGTTTACGTGACAAACGTGACGAAATGGCTGTGTCGGGTGGTGGCGGGTTTAACGACACATTTATCCTTACGTGATCTAACCCCCCTCCCCCCCAATAAAAAAACTTTTATTATGAAAAAACACGTTTTCCTCGCTGTTACATAACCCACGTGGCCTTAGCGGCGGACACGAATGAGCACAATCAATTGTCGTTATTCGCGATGCCAACAAGCGGAACACGTCCTCGTTTGAATTGTTTTAGGTTAAGCGCAACAACAACAACAAAAACAACAACACAAATACTGATCGGTTCAACTCGTACGAGCTACGGGCAGCTCACTCTTAAGTTGTTAAGTCGAAAGAGACATTGGCGCTCCGGCGAGCGATGCATGTGCACGTTGCTACAAGTGGCGACGGCGTTCTTGTTTGGTTGTGCGTCAGTGTAAATGCCATCTCGCGGGCGGTCGGTGACGGACAGCTCTCGCTCTCTCTCTCTCTCGTTTTGTGGAACTTCATAGTTCGATGATTACTTGCATTATACACTACACTACTATACACGACACTATACACTACACACTAGTGCTGTACCAGTGATGAATTGGCCATGTTCTATTATCGTGCTTTCCTATTCAGTTGAGCATTGAGGCTGCGCTCGTTTCTTATTCATATCCCTGAGCCAGTCGTGGGAATTCTGCATTCCTACAGGGGCGAGTCTATCCATAGGACAACCACCATTGTAGTAGCTATTTTATCGACCCCTGAGGGGCTGATGGGCCGGTTGAACCCCCCAAACAAGATTTGAACTCGCAAACCTTCCAATATGCGAGGCACACCATGAGAAGCAAACGCCGGACACAACGTGTTTGCCAATTATATATATTCAGTGAGCATGTGGGCCCACAGGGGAAATGGATATTTGATCCCATCAGAGAACATTTGTTCCAGTTAGAGTTAAGGGTAAGAGGTTGTTATGTCATTCCCCCCCCAAAAAAAATATGAACGTACAAATATTTAGAATGGGAACCAATATTCCTGAAAAACATTCATTTCTTGCGGAAACAAATATTCTGTGGGAAATATATCCTCTGGAAATTTGGCAAGTGACACGTGGTCATCAAAGCCTGCCTTGAACTTACCCTGGGTCAATTGAGCCTGAAATGAGTACTGCGTGCACTGTATGACATCAGCACTTGGGGGCGGGAGGGAGGGCACATAACACCATCCCATCGTGCACCATGTCGACAGCCTTAACAGGCGCTCGCAAACATCATCATTCCCAAACTAACCATCTGTACAGCAAGACGGGGAAATTTGTCTTTGTGTGGTGGGAGGCTCTGCAGAGGAGCGGGGGCCGCACTGACCCGAGATTGGGCGGAAGGAACCACGTTCGCAAACCAGAAGTGACGCAGCGTACATCTGGCATCTTACTCGTGGAGGGTTCAATGGGGCGCCACGGTGGCGGGATGTTACCTGCCTCGCCTGGTATACAGGAGGTCGCGGGTTCCACCCCAACCCTGACGCCTGCTGCTGTATATTTGGAGTTGGCATGTTCTCCACGTGGTCGCGTGTTTTTTTTTTTTCTCCGGGTCCTCCGTTTGTTTCCCTCCACGTTGAGAATCAACTTGCGTGTCGAGCATTTGGCCGCTTTAAATTTCCACGTTGATAAGTCACTTCGTTGGGACTATGATGTGTGGCCGGGTCGCTTCTGAAAAAAAGCGAGAGAGCTCAGCGGGCCTTACCTGGAAAAAATAGATAGATCTATATATATCTTCTTGGTTCTTTCGGTAAAGTCACGTAGAATGGAAAAAATAAAATAATAAAAATTAAACATAATAAAATAATTCTCACGACGTTTCGGCCACAACGCAAGCAGCCGTCCTCAGGTGAAAAACAGAGCTGTCGGAAAGACAGATTCTGAATGACAAGCCCCAGGCTTGGAGCGACTATTTAAGCTGCCTTGAACTTAGCTACTACAAGCTTAAATAGTCGCTCCAAGCCTGGGGCTTGTCATTCAGACTCTGTCTTCTCGACAGACCTGTTCTCCACCGGAGGACAGCTGCTTGCGTTGTGGCCGAAACGTCGTGAGAATTATTTTATTATGTTTTATTTTTATTATTGTATTATTTCCCTTCTACGTGACTTTACCGAAAGAACCAAGAAGATGAATCCCTGCAGTCACGAAAGCTTTAAATCGAGATCTATATATATAGTTAAATGATAAGTGTAATTTAAATGCCACATCATGGAGCAGAACGAATCCACGTGGATCGTTTAGGAATCCCTCGCGCCGGAAAACGCCGCGACGCTCAACGGTCCGCAGTTCACGCGATGGCTGCGCAGAGCCGCAGAGTCTCGCAGGAAAGAAATGAGCAGCCGGCTCGAGTTGCTCCAGAGTTCAGGGTTGATGGCTGCCATGAGAATTCTGCGAGAATTCCCACATCGCCAGCGCGAGCGCGAGCAGAGACGGGTCGCAAATGAGAGCCGTAGACGCGCCGGCGAGGCGCGCTTAACTTTACACCGCTGCCACCGTGATCACGAGCCACATTTGGCAAAGAAACAAATTAAATTGCCCCGTAATTGCTGATAATTATGAAATCAGGCGAGTCAAGTGTAAATGGTTTACATATGCACGGCGATGACACAGACTCTCTGCGTCACCCTCCGTGGGGTTAAGTATATCTTGACATGTTCATTGTAAAAGGCAGAATAGTAACGTCACTGACAACGGTGGTTTCGTGGGCTGAGCTGTCAACACGATGGATCTCATCGTTACGTGCAGAATGATTATCTGAGTGAAACATATTTTTCGCTGTAAGGCTTGCCTGATAATACTCCTGATACGTGCATAGTATTTCTCTCGTTATTTGAGAGGGAAACGTTCTGGAAATGCTCGTGAACGGCAAATTTCGCGGAAGATTATAATAGCCTGTAAAAGAAAACCTATATTTTTTTTATGAATTACTTTAAATATAAACGTAAATATTAAATACATACAATTACCAAAATGACAGCTTTTTTTTTATCTCATCACATTATCTCTCATCACGTGTAGCTCATCGCGTTCTCTCTCTCTCTCGATGCAGTCGTGTAGAATTCCAGATTCGATTCGTGGATAGCCAAAATCACGCATAACAAGTTCACGAAAAAAGAGGGAATATCGTATATATATACACACACACGGTTAATTGTTGTTATGCGATGTATGTCTGTACATGTATGTTTAAAATATTTCGTACCATACGTAGCCAACCGTACATAATCGTAGGTGCGCGTAAAGGACAACAAACTAAACACAAAAAGCAGTTCTGAAGAAATTATCTGTTCAATCGAGAATCGAAAGCGCTGCCCTGGCGTGACGGTTGGCACACTGGACGCCGACGGTCCGATTCCATCTCCTGGCGAGGAAGTTGAAGCGATCTAAAATTTCTCAACCCCCCCCCCCACCTGACGCCTCCCGCAGTACACCCAGCAGCATTAATGGTAGGTCACGTCTGGTGTGTTGGTATAAAGTGTGGGTGCTCATGCCTCTTCCATGTCTCTCTCGTCAATCGTGGAAGAGTCGACCAAGATATCCTCCAGTGGCGGGGTGGGAGGGGTGGAGCGGGGGTGGGAGAGGGGTCCCTCGAGCTCTGCGTAGTAGAAGCCCTTCTGCCAGCAGTGCCTTGAGCAAGCGATTTCAGGGCTGCACCCGTGCCCTTTATCGATCTCGATCTGGGAGAGAGGCAGGCGTAAACGACTGCGTAGCAGGAGGAGGAGGCTCATGGTGCCTTTCGGATACGCTGCCGGCCAAGTGGCTTTCTCTTTTCTTTTTTTCCCGCCGAATCAATCACTCGTGGAGGGCAGCTGACAGGACGGCTTCCTTGACAATCAGCCGCGGGTTGATTGATGCTCTGCGTGTGGCGCTCAGGCTCGCAGAGTCAATCACTTAGGTCACCCTGGAACACGAGAGTCTGACATGCTGCCCACGGAAAGCCCTAAGTGATAAAGATTGATGGAGAATTGCTGCGTCGTAATATTTTACGTCTCCTCGTTTTCCACCCCCCTCTCTCTCGCACACCAGCTAAAATAAAATAAAAAAATATTTATTTATTTCATTCCTGCCTCATTTAAATTCCATAACTCACATTTAAAAAAAAGTATTTGGGGGACTTTATTGTACATGAAATGCATGCGTGTTGGGTTTGAATGTCATAAAGGTTATATAAGCTGTGTTCGTTGGAATATATTCAGACGCTGTAGTTTGCATCAAGTCTACTGGCATCGCGGGATATAATGATATTCTAAGCTACTCGGGTCACGAGTAAGAGTTTCTGCAGGTAAATGTGGATCTCAATGTTACTTATTTAAAAAACTAAGGTTTCCCCGTTGCTAAGTGGCTATTATAGCTGCTCTATAATCCTCTGGATCCTTACAAAACACAACTGTGAAGAAACACATTTTCCTGAAATTGCATACAGTAATTGAAAATTCTAAAAGTAAATGCCTTCATATCACCTATTGAACCATGATACTTTATTACCATTTTTTGGTAATTTTCACAATTTTATTCAAATGTTTGCTATCGGTGCCAATGCCACGAGATGAAACATCTGATCTAAACTCTCACAGGGCACCGCAAGCCTCTTGTCTAAAGAACAAAGCGGATATCATAGAACTACTTCAGAAATCATTCTTAACTCTATTGAAGCCATCTCTGATCCACATAACTAAGAGGTAACAGCTCCCCTTCTACCCTGCCACGCATGACATTTGGAGCAATATATGTTTTTTTATTCTTAAAAACTGGGACTTACATTTTTATATTCTTGGTTCTCTCGGTAAAGTTATGTAGAAGGGAAATAATAAAATAATAAAAATTCAACAATAAAATTCTCACGACGTTTCGATTGCAACACAAGCAATCACCATCAGGTGTGAAACCCACAGCAAGAAAATTTGAAAAAAGTGGCGGGTTTTTCTTAACGTCAGCACCGCGGACAGCAACTGGATTTGAACTCAGGATGTAGCTCAGTGCTCTGACCTCCGAGCGACCTGGTCACCTCGACCCTGATGTTATCTTTAATAGAAATCCAAACCTCTAATTAACACCACTCATTCACCTTGAGCAGCAATCTATCACTGTCAGTCCTCCGTATGTATATATGTACTTGTCACCATTCATATCTGAACATAGATACAATGATATAAGCATGTTACCATTTGTGTGTGTACGTGTATGTGTAAATGTGTTTGCCGTCTTTGTAAAAATATTGCTTGTATACCTTTAAAAAATAACAATGTGATTGCACCATTGATTTAAAACAAATATTCAGAGAAAATGTAACCTTTTAAATCACAACGTAATTTACGCAAAGTTTAATATCGCGAAATACAGTGTGCTATGCCGTGAAATACACCCAACATGCACACGCTAGGCACTTCTCTTGCGAATAACTTAAAATTCTCGGCATGACGCTCACCCGGAGTGACAAGTCCTGCGAATGATGCTGCAAGCTCCTCAATATTCACTTCACAACAGACTTTTCTTTGCCAAGTACCACCGTTATTGTGGAGTGTGTGGGGGGGGGGGGCAGAGAGATTGGTTCCCGCCGTGACCGCACACACACACACACAGCATCTGAGCGGAAAGCGAGCTGACTGCTGAGCCATCCAGCTGTCGTTGCTGGAAACAGGACAACGGGAGAATGACATTGAGAAACCCAGCGCGTTCGCGCGTGGCTCAGCAAAGGGGAGATGCGGACGAGAGGGTATTTCTGCGGAGAAGTGTCGCCGTGGTTTACTCGGTGCCGCACCGCACAGCGGGTCAGAAGGCGCCCGGCTGTGCGCGACACTGCATCAGCAAGGGCGGATTTAAGCATCTTTATCCCTGGGACGCCAACAGCAGAATAGACCCATCCCCTCCAATTACTCCCTCCTCCAACTCTCGCTGCCTGAACGCATTCCATCCAATGCAAATACCGGAGGGTTCACTTATGTCACGCGCAGAAAGGTGAGGGGGTGGGGGTGAAATGTAGGTATGTCTGTTGAACTTCTTTCGCGCCGTACATAGAAAAGCGTGATACTCCAAATGAAAGCGACCCTATAAACGTAGCAATGTATCAAGTTAGCATCGTTTATAATGTTCTCATAAAAATGTATCAACTGTTTTTATTTTATTCGTGCATTTTTTCTTTCTTTCGTGAGCTCTTAAGGATTTTTAGTGGAAATTTCCCACCACCCACTGAAAATGCCCCCCCCCCACCCATTTATCAGCACGCCATCGCATCCCCCTATTGTTTACTTGTTCGCAACACACACAAACCTGCCAAGATTTAAAAATTCTGCCACGTACGCAGATAAAGACCCGTCATTACTAAATAATGTAATTCATTGAAACACGTCGCTAAATTAATTATGCAACGTTTTCCCACACTAATTGAGTTGTATGATGCGATAATTGTAAATACGGGCCGCGCAATCAGATCCAGAATTTTTCGGTTTCGTTGTTTATGAATTTAATAATGGGGTTTGTTGGGTGGGGGAGGCAAGAGGGGGATTTATTTCCAGCAAATATTGCTTTCAGGAAGTGATATTTCAGCAGGCTAGAAAACCAATTGCAAGCATTATCAAGGATGAACGGATAATGTTGAAATGCACGCCCTTCTCAATGTTTTCATTTCGTGGACGCGGCGGCCGAAATTGCTTGTTGTTTTTATCTGGTTACAGAGCAGTAGATATTTGAGCCATGGGACGCGTATTGTTACGTTTCCCACACCCTCCCCCCCCCACCCTGCCTGATTTATTCAAACCCTCGTTAGGTAGCGTGATCAGGACTGCTGTCAAATCCACGGGAGGCCGTGCCTCTCTGGGCAACATCACGCCGCCGGGGGGAGGGGGTCCCTGCCGACATAAAGTAGCCCCAGGTGAATTGACGGTGACCTTTTAAAATTAATTTCCTTTCTTCTTTTTCCAGAACGTATTGACTCATCAAGGAGGCCTTCCACACGTGAATTCCTGACAACATTTTCTCAACGCATCTCATTGCTTGACCCTGCATTGGGGTCACCGTCCACCGTGAGATCCAATGGTACCCCCTCCCCCCCACCCCGTTCCAGGGGAATATCCACGCGCATAAGGGGGACAACGCTAATCCTGCATAATGCATGGGCATAAGTAGTACTAATCACATACCTGCATTTCCCATATCCCCTCCCTTTGATGCTGCTAATCTTGCATAATGCACGGGCATAAGTAGTACTAATCACATACCTGCATTTCCCATATCCCCTCCCTTTGATGCTGCTAATCCTGCATAATGCACGGGCATAAGTAGTACTAATCACATACCTGCATTTCCCATATCCCCTCCCTTTGATGCTGCTAATCCTGCATAATGCACGGGCATAAGTAGTACTAATCACATACCTGCATTTCCCATAAATATGCTAAATTCCTCTTGATATGCAAATTCCTTTGTCAAGGCGCTCTTCCCCCTCCAACCCAGCTTAAATATACGCTGCCAAGCCTGGTGGTGTTCATTCAGACGCTGTCTTTCTGACAGACCTGTTCTTCACCTGAGGACGGCTGCTTGCGTTGTGGCCGAAACGTCGTGAGAATTATTGTATTATGTTTTATTTTTATTATTTTATTATTTCCATTCTACGTGACTTTACCGAAAGAACCAAGAAGGGGACAACGTAACCTACTTGCCGAACTCTCTTCACGTCTACTCGGCCCGCCTGGGAAGCCCAGAAGGCTGGGAAGTTTTCATGAGATCCGTCAACCCTGTCTATGGCTGTGCCACCACCACCCCCGATTGCAGTGATGGCGCGTGCGAGAATACTCGCGTACGGACCCTCTTGCCGATTGACTGCCGGACGAGAGCCGCGCCACGCAATGCGTCTGTTGCTTATCGACCACACTTCACCACTGCGGTCATTGCGGGGGTTGGTAAAACGGGGAGCATGAACGGCCACGGAGCATAGCACGGTACAACAATGGATTGTGTCCACAGGGTAACCCCGCAGGAGCCTGCCACGCCCGTTGTATGCGCGATGGTCTAACATCAGAGCGCTGTCCAGGATAATCCCTGCTTAGCTTGCAACATCTGACAAGGCCAGGCGCACTCCGGCTGATGTGTGGTCAGAGGCAGAGACAACGCATGTGGTCTCAATTAGTCTCAGTCAACCGATCGAAGCCACAGCCTAACCGGTATTTACATTGCATGATTCGAAACGGGCACGCCACCCTGGTGTAATGGTTAGCGCAATCCACAAAACACCAGTTCGACCTCTCAGCGCGGCAGCTGTAATCCCCTCGCCCAACCACCGTCTCTGTCCACCCAGGAGTGCAAATGAGGCGCACCACCGTGAGTCAATCGGCAGGTTACACGTGCCAGGGTAAACAGTGGGTACTGCCACACGTGGCAATATATAATCTGTCGGGCGCGGAAGAGTAGGCAAACCCAATACGCTCTTGGAGGACTCTCCAAAGATCCCTCAAAGCAGAGGCCCGTCTGCCAACGATGGCGTAGACAAGCACTTGCAGAGCTGCGCCTTCACCCTCGATTTATTTATTTATTATTATACCTCTGTGATTTGAGACCGAGCTCAGTGTCCATCAGCGTTGAGGCCACGCGGGGACGCGACTGTCGAGGTAGGAGCGCGCCGTCAAATTGGACAAAACCACAGATGACAAAAAAGCGCCCTTGCTGCCTGCCTGACTGACTGGCTGGCTGACTGGCTGACTGGCGTGTGTCAACCCCGCAGAGCCGCCGTACTGCTGCTTTCATCGCTACGAAGACCGTGGGAATATCATCGCGCGTCCATCACGGTGGGACGTGGGATGTCAAACGTGTATATATTGCGCTGTGTGCGTACATGTACACACGCACACACAAGAGTGTATATATACACGCTCTTGTACGTCGTACTTGACATTTCAACGGCGCTTGGGAAGCGATTTTTATCTATATATACAGTATAAACGTTGACAGTCGTATGACAAACATTACTCTCCGTAGGAGAACAGCCAGGACAGTTCTGCCCCCCTCCCCTCCCCCCCCTAACGCGGACGTAAGAGGTCACTTGGAGACATTTCAGACGCGGTGCTGCGCTATCTCCTTCCGCGGACCGTTTTCTAGCGGGAGGCCGGTGAGCCGCTCCACTGGAGCTTCCGAACGCACCGCAAGGCGCACACGACGCCGCGCAACGCCGTTTTTGCACCAATTTGGATTAAAAAAAAAACAAATATGTGTAGGTGGAGAGGCTAAATGGAATTTTCCAAGAGAAACGTCTCCGCCGTGTGCTCCGATCTACCTGCAACATCAGCCAAGGCGTCGGCGGCGTCCTGCGATAAGCAGCGCGAAGCGTCCATGGATTTGGCTCGTGGGTTGGGCACATCTCGACACGCAGATGCAGAGCTGTAAAGCAACATCTCATCGACTATGCAGCATACTGGGGGGTGTGCTTAGCGGATCACATTGTCCGTGTTTATTCATGAAAGTAACTTCTCTTATCTGAACAACGGGCGTGAAAGTGTTGCGCAACGAGATAACAGGAGCGCGAATTACAGAAGCCCCCCCCCCATCCCCTCCTACCCCCGACCCCGCCCACGTGACCACCGGTGGCACACGCTGCGATGGAGATTTGCTCGATGGGAATGCCTTTTGACAGCTCATCCATAACAGGCATCACTGTACCTGTATTGATTACGAGCGAGGTGGGAAAGGGGCGCGCGCCATGGCCAATGCTGTCGATGCTAATTCACCTTCATTCCTTCGCTTTCGTGAAATCCCGCGGACGTTGCGTGGTCAACACGAGGCAACCGAGGCCTTCAGTTCACAGTTTAACCACCGTCGTCTGATGTGGGTCTTGCCCCGCGGTGGCGAGATTCAAGTTTCAAGTTTCATTTATTAGGTATAGCCCTGTGAGCCATTCGGCTATTGAATCGGGTGCAACCGCAACAAACAAAAAAAACAAAAACATGAACAAGAAAACATCTTAAAGTGACTATGTGCAAACAGAAAATCCAAGAAAATACAGCAAAATATTTCAGAAAAAGTACCGTACACCAAAACTGTGTGCAAAAATCCCAGTGGGATGCAAGTCAAACAACAACAACCACAAGACAACTTAGATTAAGGTCATCAGTCTAACGCTGTACTACAACAAACAAACATGGCCAAACCGAAAAACTTTTCAAAAATCACGAAAATAAAGCCATAAAAGCAATGAAACAGTGATCATAGGAACTGTGACCGAATTTTCACAATAAACGACGTAAACAACATGTACTACCAAACTCTGCAGCCTTCGCTGGCTGCATGAGTCACAATGATAACTCGCTCGAACTCGCTCGCCTGGTATGCAAGGAGGTTCGTGGGTTCGATCCCGACCCTGGCTGACGCCTGTATATTTGGAGTTTGTGGTGTGTCTCTCTCCCCGTGGTCGCGTGGATTTTTATTTTACAGGCGACTCCGGTTTTTGACTCCACATTTAGAATCAACGTCACGCGTTTAGAGTATTTGGCTGCGATAAATGTCCACGTGATAAGCCACTTCGTTGAACTATCATTGATGGCCAGGTGGCTGCTAAAAAAAGAGCTATATAGCTCAGTGGGCCTCACCTGGTAAAATTAAAATTGTTTAGTTTTAAGTTTAGTGCTCACAAGAGAAAAAAATTGGCATAACTCCCAATAGTCATTTTTTTTTATCATTGATGAATTCACTGGCAGAGCCAGGATTTTCAGGTAGGGGGGGCAACCCCTCCAGCAATGAAAAATGATAGGAGTTGTTAGTAAGTAAGGACTTGTCCCTTGATTTTTATTCGACGCGTGTGCGGCGATGGCGCAGCCATCGATCGAGGGCCGAATTCGAACCGCGTTGTGTGATCGGCATCGCGCTCGCTGAAGGTGAATGCCTTCAGGGAAGTCGTGTACTGTATACGCAACTGCACACAATTCTGTGAGTCACTAATAACCGCTTTGCCGTTACATAAATTGCCAATTATGGACTCAGACTATTGTCCTATCATCTCATAGAGTCCCTGGCACATCATAATATGCTACACAGTGGCAGTGGGGGTCGCAAAATGCCGATTTATTACTAATAAACCCTAATGATCCGATCGAAATTAGGGATTTCGATCGGACGATCCGATCGAAATTAGGGATTTCGATCGGATCGTTGGGGTGGGCACGTGCCACCCCCCCTCCCCCCACTGGCTTCCTTTAGTGTATGAATCCATCCCTTGCGTAGACCTTTGCGACTCCATCAATCTCGGCGTGTGTGGGATTGGCTGAGGCTGGGCGCTAAATGATAAGGTCGCCACGCGTAAGCTTTTCTCTCGGGTGCAGATGTCTCAGGAAAGCACATCCGTTGTTCTTTAAAAAAAATATATATATACGTCTCAAAAAAGAGATTTATTCAAGTGCATCAAATGCGTTTGTCTCCATCAATGTTGTCAAGGAAACGTTTCTGACTTGAGCCACTGGGCTGTCCGGAACAGCGGGAGCAATCGGAGACATACCGGAAAAATTCGGAGTGCGTTTGTTGCAAGACGCGGCGTGCAGCGATGCCTCCAAGGCACGTGCTGAAAGTTTGATCAATGTAAAAATAATAACAATAACGAATAATATTATAACAGTAAAAATAATTCGCAGCCCTTTTTGCTAATCCATTGCCGGATGTAGGCAGGAATCGAACTCAGGCAGTCGGGTGCATCGCAGTGTGCTCGCTACATCACACCAATGTTCTCCTCTTGTTTAAAGTACACATATTGAAGCAAAATTACTGTAACGGGTCATCTGCGCCTACAATGCTCACAAAAATTCAAGGCGATATTATCGTTACGATTGTAAGAGACACACAATCTGTTGTTGTTAATCAATATAGATACTGCAAGGTGATATATTATTAAATGCAGACGCAACTCGATACGAACAGCTCTTTTCTTATAGACATGCAATTAGACTGTGTTCCAAGCTGCTTTAGATGAGCTTTAAGCTTTGGTCAAGGCGAAAATCAATCTTTGAAGTCAGTAAGGTGTGCCCGTCAATGTGCCCTCGTGACATAACTGGATTGATGATGCATTCAACTGCATGGCACGGATCCAGCCGGGAGGCTCAGAGGTCAGAGTGCTGAGCCAGCTATGGCTGCAGGGTTTGGTGGTAGTACATGTTGTTCACGGCGTTTATTGTGAAAATTCGGCCACAGTTCCTATGACCACTGTTTCATTGCTTTTATGGCTTTATTTTGGTGATTTTCGATCAGTTTTTTGGTTTGGCCATGTTTGTTTATTGTAGTACAGAGTTAGACTGATGGCCTTAATCTAAGTTGTCTTGTGGTTGTTGTTGTTGTTGTTTGACTTGCATCCCACAGGGATTTTTTGCACATTTTTGTGTACGGTGCTTTTTCTGCAATATTTTGCTGTCTTTTCTTGGATTTTCTGTTTGCGCTCAGTCACATATTCACTTTAAGATGTTTTTTGTTCATGTTTTTATTTTTTTGTGTGTTGCGGTTGCACCCGATTCAGGAGCCGAATGGCTCACAGGGCTATACCTAATAAATGAACTTGAACTTGAACTTGGGCCAGCAACGCTGAGATCCTGGGTTCGAATTCAAGAAGCCGCTTGTGATTAATTCAAGTCCTCTTGTGGAAGAGAGTTCATGGTCTCAGCTTAGTCAAGAATGACTACTCGCAAGAAGAAGAGGAGGAGGAGGAGCCACGTCACATTGAATATTGTTCTTGCATTAATTTGGCTGAATTAATTATAGCTCTGAGAATTAAAAAAGAAAAATCGGGGTTACTGTCACGTCACAAACCTTACGCTCTGTAGCAAGATGGGTGGAAAGTGCTGAGTGGACTAGAGATCACTTGAAGGGATCTCAAAGGTAGCTCTGTAATATCTACTTCCGTGGACCATAGCATCGATCCGTGAAACATCCCAATGGATTCTTCATCTCGTGAAAACGAGAGCAACTAATCTGCATAACATTGGGAATAAAAAAAGGACACAACTGGAGTACAATAATGGTTAGCTTCACCATAACTTCAACGTCGTCTCATTAATGTGGCCTCGAGTTCGTGTTGGACAGTCCTGCCGCACACGGCCCAGGTGTGTGGCTCCACGATGAGAGATTTGTGGTTTTTGGCCGGTTTATTCCGTCAATACAATTGCATTTACACAATTATAGGCTCGTATTTGTGAACATCGTGTAATCGCCAATTTCGGTTTATAAATGTTCTACTGTACAATGGTGGGCCCAATGTTTATCACCAACAGCACTAGATTTTTTCTTGTTAATCAGCAGTTGGTCGAGGTTGTATGTGTGTACCTTGAACTTATTTCGCACCGATACACGAAGCAAAATGGAAACCACAAAGGGTTGTGAAACACAAGCAAAATTACGAATTCGTGACTGCCTCTGTAACGGCTGCTGCTGCTGCTGCAGCTGCTGCAGCTGCTGCTGCTGCTGCAGAGACACATCCTCGTGGTGGGATTAAATGTGGCTACCCCTCCCACCCAGTTGCCTTCATTCTCTGCCCATAAATGCTTAGAACAAAAACGTTCAATTAATTAACGTAACTATAGTTAACTTTTGGAAAGGGATGTCACCTTGTCTCATTTCCCTTTTTGGTAATTTTTCATGCATTTATAATCTGGCCTTGCGTTTTTATGGTCTGTATCTCAAAATATATGTTTTATTGAGGCCTGTGTGTGTAATATATTAGCTGCTGCTGCTGATGATGATGATGAATCATTAGCAACCATGATCTATCCACTACTGGATGAAGGCCTACCCCACGGGGATTACATGCTTCGTGGCCCTGCTACACACCACAATCCATATCGCTTCTGCACATCTGCCGATCTCATCACTCCAACTCCACGGTGGGCGTTCACTTCCTCCGGCTGTCACCTCCGATTAGCGCGGTTGGCTGCGTACGGCGTGAAAGAAGTCCAACACGCATCTGAACAACACGAGGGGCCATTTCCCGTAATGTCGCCGATGATGTTTTTTTTTCTTCCCCTTTGAAGCACACAGATGTGTCGCGTCCCTTTGTCGGGTTAAACTTTTTTTAATCGCATTTAAACTGACGTTATTGCTCTTGAACATGACACAGTTATTGCATCATAAAATAAGTCAGGAGTACATTTGGTACATGCTGACATGGAAAGAGCATTTCTGCTTAATGCTGAATCCAGGTTTACATGAAATTGTACTTAAACTACACGTACATGCGTCACTCCATCACCATTCTCATCCACTCGCCACCGCCCCTTTGACCGATGTGTTTCTGCGAAAGGCCACTTTGCTTTCTTTAACGATCAATGCGATGTCTCTAAATATACATTTCTGCTGCGATGAACGCATTGCTGGTTCTGTCCGTCAGTGCGATTTCTTCGTCACGCTTCATTTTGTACGTGTTTAGCCTTTGTTCCGTTGTCACGTTCAGAGTTCAAAGTCTCCAATACACCTCCCGACGGATTATATGCATTCACTTAAATCTGTCTTCTATCAGCAAATTGGTGAGTTGCTTGTCGTTATCAAATTCAGTGGCGTGTTTTTTTTTTTTTAAGATTTCCATCCTGCTCCCACTCACCTCTTTCTTCGATGTCATCTCGGTCTGCATTCAACAGGCTGCCCTGTCGATACAGACTCTCTGCTAAGCTGCCCGCTACAAATCAACAAACGGTTACAGAGATACCAACAAGAATACTGCGCGATACCACGTGACGATCATTTAACGTTGTTTAAATAGCACCGTTAAACAATATCAGATGGATTAAACGTGCCTTTTGATTATCTCTTTTAGTCCTGCCACTGATAAAAAATCCGTTAATTAGCAAGCCCCCCACCCCGCCCCCCCTATTGACATTTATTTGATTCGCCCGGGAGAAAGTTTGTGCCACATTATCTGGAGCCGCTTTAGAAAGAACAAAAAACTGCCAGGGTCAGTCGGTGAGCGACTTCCAGACCCCGTGAAGGGGGGGAGTGAGAGTGTTGGGGTGGGAGGCTCTAGGTTCCCAACATCTTGCAATCCCCGTATCGGCCAATCGTCCGACTTAGCCCCCCCTCTTTGGACCGGACAATTCGGGGACAATGGAGTGGAGATAAATTACGAGCCGTCACCAGCAGCGAAAGGCCACGCGCGTGCAAATTTACACAGCGTTTGCTAAGCCTACTCGGGGTCCATTCATCGATTGCCAAGGCAAATACAAAACACCGAAATAAAATATAAAAAAGTATCACCATAGCCGGTTGTATATATTTATTTATTTTTAAATCGCCTCCATCCATCGCGGCGGCCTCGGCGGCCTCGGCGCATCGTGGCCCTCGCCAATTACGCGGGACTCACTTGAGCGTCGTCGTCGTTGTTGTTGTTGTCAAACACCAGGAGGAGCGGTCCGCTCGGCCGTGACTCGCCACCGCCACCGCCGTTGTGGCGACGCCGGTTTCTGGGGAGGGGCGGGGGGGCGGGGGGGCATCACGGCGACGATGAAGCTGCCGGGTGACTCGTGACTCGTGCCGCGTGCGCTCGAGAGAGAGAGAGCGAGTCGACCGCGATCTCGCTGCACCCTCCGCAGCTCAGGGTCGTGCGTAAAGTTCGACCTTGAGCCGCGGTTACAATAAATAAATAAATGTAATTATAACACGCACACTTTTTTTTAAGATGTCACGGTGTAGCCCTGTGATGTCTCGCTCAGGCCGCTGCTGCTGCTAGTGGGGAGCCTCCACTAGAAGGAGCTCTGTAGAACCCCTCCCGTGGGAATAATTGGCCTCCTCTTCGAAGCTCCATTGAAAACGAATTTCTATACAGCCGCTTTCTTTCGTGCGTAATCTCTTGTCCTTCCCCCGCACCTCCGATTAGCACGACTGGCTACGTACGTGCATCCCTACACACATACGGAAACGTCTTCGGGAGTCGTGTCCGCCTCGCACGATCTGCCGACTGACCAACTGCGGTGCGCTCGCTCACACTTTGAACAACAAAAACTTGCTCCATTGTTTCAACTGCAAGGCGCGGAGGGGTCGGATGGAACCGACTCGCCTTGTGGTGCTGATCGGCAGCACGCCCGCTGGAGTCCTCGTACCTGCATCCTTTGCGTTGACAGCTTTGGGCAGCACTTTTGGTGGTGTCTCGCTATCGCGGCTGCGTCGTCTGCAGTTGTTCTCCATTTGCCCCAATGGATGGATTGATGAATGGATTGAAATCCTTACTCTCCCTCTCTCTCTCTCACTCTGCCTTATACCAAACGCATATCGGACACATCCTTTGTTGGGTTGTTGGCTTTTGCCTCCTTTCCAGGTCATCGTACGGCCTCTGAAAAGAAACACGTAATTTTGGAAATGGATTGTTTTTCGAGATTTTTTTGTGCGTGGATTGTCTAGTGAGTTCTGGTCAGGACCTCTCAGTGTGGCCCGCGTGACATGCGTGTCGTGATTTTGCTGAGTGTGAAGAGACAGCAGGTGTTTGGAATTGCACGCATTCAAGTGGTTCTTGTAGACATATCGAGTCAAAGGTGTCCATTGAACCGTTGCAAATGTTGGAGTATGCGCTACGAGAGAGCGCCTATTAAGATAAGCGACGAGCGCGTGGAACAGTGGTGAGCGCACTGTGCTGTGAACTCAGTGACCAGAGCCTGATTCGTGACGAGCGGCGAGTGATATCCGGACCGGTTCTGGGCACCCAATCTCTTCGCTGAGCTGCACTGACTGGTTCGGTGAAGTATGGCCGAACAACACGCGTGACGGATAAGTAGGACAAACTTGCGCCCGTTAAGATAAACGTGCGCGTGTAATGTCGCCTATTTAGTTTTTTTTACCATTCATAAAAAGTTAGAGAAGACTCAAATAATAGTGCACTTTTGAACCCAAATGGGTAAAACGACTTGAAAAAAATCAATAAAACACACTGTTCCACACTTGGAACAATCTGTGCCATGTCTACTATCACTCCGACGCTTATATTATAATACAACTTTATGTAGAGCTTTCACAGTCGAGCCGCTATTTCTACTTCTCCGGGCTTAACTGACTCTTAACTGCCATTCCACCCATTGGATCTCCTTTTCAACTCCCTGAACTGCAGTTTAACTACCTCAACTGACAACCTCGTGGCTTTTATCCGATCACTCTCACCACGTCACAACCACGAGCTGCAGGGCCGAGTGGCTCTGTCCTGTCAGTGGTGCTGTTGGTATTCACATTCAGCACCGTGAGTGGGAAGTCTCATCCCTGAAGTTCACCGTTGTAATCCTCTGTATGCATGTATGTTGAACTTCTCTCGCACCGTACGTAGCCAACCGTGCTAATCGGGAGGTACGGGGAAAGGACAGCAAACTAAAGACAAAAAGCAGTTCTAAGGAAACGAGTTTTAAATCTAGATGTTAAAGTGCATAGCTTCGGTGGCTTCCTCTACCATACAGCCCCTCAATTCCCTTATACAGGAGGCAATATCTTCCCAAGGACTGTGTTCCACTACACATTGACGCACACAAGAACACGCACAACGGCAAAGCGGCCCATTGTAGCCATTCAGACTAACTAGTGTGACAAGTGCTGCCAACCAGATATCATTCACCGCTGATGTCGACCATAGCTGGGAATCAAACTCGGGTCGCTGGATTCAATCTGCATCAGGCTAATCACTGTGTCACTGACCCCCCCCCCCAACACACACAACAAAGACAAAGATCCCCTGTACTCTATAACCTTGACAGACTGCTGGGGCAAGTGCTGTTAGCGAGCACCTATGAAGGCCGGCACGGCACACGAGGGGGTGGGTGGCCAGCTCCACGCTCGGCCGTCTTTGTCTCCCCTGTAGCGATGTTTACAACACCGCACCGGGTATTAATTTGAGGCCGAGTCGACCTAGCGGAGGCCCAGGACCGGTTCAGATGATCGTCACTGGGTGTTGGCCGTGAGCGCGAATCGGACCCGGGTCGCCAGGTTCGTGGCTGCAGCGTAGCGCTAACCGCTGCGCCACCGCTCCCTCACCCCATACCCACGACCACACACGCGCACGTGGATGTGTATGTATGCACGTATGTAAAACCGGGTACATTTTGTAGGAAACAGCGAGAATATTCTCGAGGGACACCGTCGACGATGGCTTAAAGCAACATTACAAACGATTAACCTTCTACGCCTTCGGAAGACAAAGCAGCTATTGATTTGACCCGAAATGATGAATAGCACGACGTGCAGTGAAGATAATGACGCTTCTCGTTTCCATTTTTTCGTGGGGTAGGGGGTGGAGGGAGGGAGGGGGGTGGTGGGGTGCGTCGAGATGAGTTCAGGGGTTGATAGCCGAGGTAGGGTGGTGTGTGATGGGGGCTGGTTAGGAAAGGATTTGGGGGTCCAACAAAATGTGATGACGGCGACACGATGCCTGCTATAATCACCCAGGAACGTCCTTAACGCTCGTGACGTCACTCAACATCGACCAACCCCCCCTCATTAATAATCATGAGCAGGTGACGTCCTCCAAATGGACCCCCCTCCCCCCTCCCCATTATTATTACCTACTATAATGAGCCAAGAATGTCTGTGTGCAACGCTCGTGACGTCACTCCACGTCGACCAGCCCCCCTCATTAATAATCATGAGCAGGTGACGTCACTTCACATGGAGCACCCTCCCCCCTCATGAATAATTATGAGCAGGTGACGTCACTCCACATCGAACAGCCCCCCTCATTAATAATCATGAACAGGTGACGTCAATTCACATGGAGCACCCTCCCCCCTCATGAATAATTATGAGCAGGTGACGTCACTCCACATCGAACAGCCCCCCTCATTAATAATCATGAACAGGTGACGTCACTTCACATGGAGCACCCTCCCCCCCCCATTCATAATAATTAGCGGGTGACGTCACTCCACATGGGGGGGGGGGCGAGGCGCCTCCTCCCCCCTCCTCACTACACAGGCAGAACCCTCACGTCACGCGATCTCCGTAGCGCTGTTGAGACATCAAAGTAAAAAAGGACGTCGTGATGAACAAGGGATTATAACCTTTTAAATGAAATAGGTCTGTGTCACCGCGCCCTTACAAATTGCACACGCATTAATGTAAGGAATATCACGTCGTCGTCTGCAAGTTTCAGATTCACTGCAACACACCCATCCTTGGACGTGCAAACGGCTCGTGTAGAACGTTTACTTAATGACACGGTGAACATGGATGGCGTACACGGCGGCTGCTGTGAAGGCGGGCGGGGGGGGGTGGGATTTAATATAGGTCAGCAGATAAGTGGGCAAGGCGAGGCAGCGATAGATATCCCTGCCAATCTTGCGGCCCCAGAAGAAGACACGGCGGGACACGGGGCTTCGTGACTCGTTGGGAGCTGCTGGGGGCTGTCGTTGGCTTCTCGAGGAGCGAGCGTCGCTTTCGTAGGTTTTTTCGGTAAAGTCACGTAGGTAAAAAAATTAAAATTAATAAAAGTAAAATAAAATAAAAATCACGACGTTTCGGAGGCAACACAAGCTTCCGTCTTCAGGTGGAACCGTCACAGCACGCTTGCTGTATCAATTCATCTTGATACAGAAAGCGTGCTGTGACGGTTCCACCTGAAGACGGAAGCTTGTGTTGCCTCCGAAACGTCGTGATTTTTATTTTATTTTTATTTTATTTTACTTTTATTAATTTTAATTTTTTACCTACGTGACTTTACCGAAAAAAACCTACGAATATGAATCCTTGCAGTCACGAAAGCTTCAAATCTAGAATGAGCGAGCGTCGCTTTGATGATCTCGTCGGACCGGGGAAGCCGAGTGGGGAGCGCTCGCCACGGACAGCTGTAGGCAGGGGAGCACCGGGGCCCACTTATTTTGACAAACGACGAATGTCGTGACAGCAACAGGGAAGTCATCGCAGCCTTTCCCTCCCACTCACTCCGTCCCCCACCTCTGGTCTAAAGAATCGCGATAGCGTTCCGTCCTGGCGTCCCAAGGAATCTGATGAGTGGGAACTGTTACGTTGCCCATAGATTGGGGAATACACGTTGCCGAGTAAATTGCATTTATATGACCGGGTAAAAGCTCTTTTTTTATATTGTCTTATTTTATTTTCTCAATTTATGCCAATTGCGTTCTTGGCGTAGTGTCGTGCAATGGAGCGCCCGTTTGGAAATCTCGGGGCAATTCAGTGCGCGCCGGGGGTAATGGAGCAGATATCTGGTATCTGTTCGAGCAACGTTTTATTGTTGGCCTTTGATAACATCTCATGGAACGCACCCAATATCTTGTCAGATCTCGGAATCCCTGGCGTATTGAGCCTAAATATAGTGCTTGGGTGGGTGACCGCCATCATGCATAATAGATACCATAGGCTGCTGCAGAGCTACGTTGTGACCGTGGAGGGGCAAGTGCAGAGCATTGTATTGTTGTGCTGTACCCTGTATGCTCCCTCGTCGAGGCTCCCTGCCTTGACCGGCGCGGTGAAGTATGTGCCATTCACCTCCCGCGTGAACCCGTAAGACGTGAATGGCAACACGATTCAGCGATGAACCGAAGCCACATGCAGATTGACGAATGCAATCATAAGCGAGCATAAGCGGACACTCATAAACCGAAATGTTCACATACTTAAACCCTTAAGCGGACAGGGTCGGGGGGGGGGGGAATACGAAAGGGAGCGGATGAGAAGCGGCCGATGGAAGCGTCGTACTTACACAGGGTGCTTCAAAAAAATGTTAACACTTCCGAGAATTTGCAACAAAACCACAAGAAATGTACCTCCCATGTTCTGGAGACCACCTGGAGAAGATTCCAGGCACGCGTTGACAGTGATGGCGAACAAGTGGAGACTCCTTGAGTTTATGAAGCTACGAACATACATTTGTTATCATGTTACAGTGCATTATCCGTTCTTTTTCCACTGAAAACGATAGTCCCATGTAAGTGTTCACATGATTTTGAATCACCATATTACTGCACCAGACTCAGCGTGTAGCACCCAGCGTGGTTTAAAGGCTCATTACACGACTGCATCGCACTTGGATGGCATGACGGGGGGAATGCTGACCACAGCACGCGAGAATAGAATTATTGTTGCCCTTGGTGTGACGCTCAAGGTAGGATATACTCGGGGGGGGGAGGGGTGGTTTTAGATACAAAGGAAGCGATGATTCCGTGGCGTCAACAGTACTGGTCGAGACGACCACCCCCGTTGGAGTCATCATTCACGACCACGCGCCAATACATTTCACGGAGTAAACGTTGATGCCTTGAAGGTTTACCGCGCGGGTTCTCAGCTGATTAGGCTCAGAATCAATATCGATCGACCGCATCCAAATGTTTTGTTCGTGTACGACGCTCCACGTACACTAATTTCTGAAGGAGGGGAGAGTGGTGGCTGGGTCATATTGCACTCCGTTGTCTGCGGTGAGTGAACACGTGCGGACGGTTCTGTGAGGTTGTTTGCGATTAGACGTGGGTTTTATTCGCGAGTGGCTTGATGGAACATTGGGTAGTGGTTAAGGTCACCACTGCACTCTGAACCCCGGAGTTCAATTCCCGGCTACCTGAGTTCGATGCCCCATCAGTGGTGGGTGATGTCGGAACTCATCCTGCACCCTCCCCCCCTTCAACAAGTCACACTGTCCAGCATGGTGAAGTAAGGTTAAACAGCCTCTTTGACCGGACATCTGTGAGAAATAGCTTCATAGCACGTGGGATTTATCCAGGATAAATAAAGATTCTGATTAAAAAAGATAAAGATTCTGATACTGTTTTTTTTGGAAGGCTTTTATTCGGAACTTGACTGCCAAACGTCTGTATGTTATCATTATAAAATGAGTCAAATAATGCATAAATCTAAAGGCTCTTCAAAATAACTATTCATCCACAATGTCACCGTAAACTGAGTTATGGTTTTAATAAATACCAAGACCTCGTGAGTGAAACGATAGAGCACCGTCAACCAGAAACTTCGCGTCCTTTCAACCCTCCTCCCTCCCTCTCGCCTCCATCACAGCCCCCGCCAAACCAGCACTGCCCTCCCTCGCTCACTATGCTAACAGAAGGCGACAACACGGAACATAAGGGACAGCCAAAACAAACGCGCCTACACGCCGCATTAGCGCCTGCACGATATCACATCAGACCTCAGGCGCTAAGCACAATTCAGCTTGTTTCGCAAACTACTTGGATGAAGCGACTTATTCCGCATGAGCGATGATTCGGTGGCATGAACCGCAAGGGCTTGTGTAGAATAGGGTAAGCATCGACAAGGTTTGTGGACCTGCATTGGAGGAGTAACTCAGATGTCGGCACCATAATGAAGATCTGAAGCCGGATGCTGGTAATGAGACTGTCAGAGGGGTCCTTGATGGATGTGTCAATTGCATAAACAAAGCCAGAGGGCCCGACACTGTAAGAGCTGACCTAGGGGGAGCCAGGTGTCAGGTTTTTGTGTTTTGTTTAAACAGCTGCTGGATTTAGCAGAGAGAAAGTAAGCCATGGCAAGATGTGGTGCCATTGTCCGTGCGATAATGCCTTGGTTTAATTGTGTTTCACGAACAGACGAACGGACGTACACGTGTGAGTGTGCAGGGAGCGGTCGTGTAACGGTTAGCGCCAATACATCAGTGACGATTATCTGAACCGGTCCTGGGCCTCCCCTTAGGTCGACTCAGCCTTAAATGAGTACCTGGTGCGGTGTGTAGACATCGCCACTGGGGAGACAAAGGCGGCCGGACGTGGTGTTGGCCACTCACCCCCTCGTGTGCCGCGCCAGCCTTTAAAGGTGCTCACTACCAACACTTGCCCCAACAGTCTTAAGGCAACATGGGGTATCTTTGTTTTTGTATATGATGTTGCGACTAAACAAAAACTTGGCCACAAATTATATCGCAAATAAGTGGATTATCATGTGAACATGCATAGAAGTCAAATACTCTTAAATTAATGTTTGATTATAAATGTGAAGGGAAAACCCGGAAGATCCGGCGAAAAAAACTACGCGACCACGGGGAGAAAAACCATTCAAACTCCAAATATACAACAGACGTCAGGATCGGGGTCGAAACTAGGACCTCTTGTATACCAGGCGAGGTAGTTAACATCTCCTAGCCACCGTGATAATGATGAGAGAGACCCTCAAACTATAAATACACAGCAGGTGTCGGGGTAGGGATCGAACCCACGACCTCCTGTATACCAGGCGAGATAGTTAACATTTTCTAGCCACCGTGATGATGATAGACACGCAAATTTCAAATATACAGAAGACGTCAGGATCGGGATCGAAATCAGGACCTCCTGTATACCAGGCGAGGTAGTTAACATCTGCTAGCCACCGCGGTTTCCTATCTGTATGGACGCTTTAGATGCCAATGCGACACGTGTCAATGTGGGTAGAGAGCCACGCTGAGCCAAAGGTGGACACTTACCCTGCTCTAGAGATCAACGCGGTAAAAAATACACGATTAACTTAAACGCGCCGACAGCTAAACAACTGCCTTAAACACCCCACACACAGACCGCTCCCTAACACACACACACACACCGCTCTCTTAGACACACACACACCCCGCTCCCTTAGACACACACACACACACCACTCCCTTAGACACACACACACACACCGCTCCCTTAGACACACACACTCCACTACCTTAGACACACACACTCCACTCCCTTAGACACACACACACACACACACTCCGCTCCCTTAGAAACACACACCCCGCCCCCTTAGACACACACACACCGCTCCCTTAGACACACACACTCCACTACCTTAGACACACACACACACCGCTGCCTTAGACAGACACACACACACACCGCTCCCGTAGACAAACACACACACCGCTCCCTGGGACACACACACACCGCTCACTTAGACACCCACACACCGCTACCTTAGACACACACACACACCGCTACCTTAGACACACACACACCGCTCACTTAGACACACACACCACTCTCTTAGACACACACACTCCGCCCCCTTAGACACACACACACACACCGCTACCTTAGACACACAAACACACACCGCTCCCTGAGACACACACACATACACCTCCCCCTTAGACACACACACACACCGCTACCTTAAACACACACACACCACTCCCTTAGACACACACACACACCGCCCCCTTAGACACAAACACACACCACTCTCTTCGACACACACACACACACCGCTACCTTAGACACAGACACACCGCTACCTTAGACACACACACACTTCGCTCCTATGACGCGGCCCGTAATGCATTCATCCCGAAGGCACCTTTGACCGAGCCACGGGGACGCTTTTGAATAATATATGTTAATGAGTGCGCCTTGTCCCCATTGATTGCACTGCCATATAATTTCGAGCTGTTTTACAAACAGCGCCCGGGCTTCGTCTGTCCCTCTCATCGCCAAGTGTTAGAGACGCACGGGGGTGACATTGTTTCGTGTGTGTGTGGGGGAGACGAAATAACACAATAGGTAGCACCACGGGTATTGTTACAGTTGATAACAATGGTCGTCCTTCTGCGTAGGTTCTCGCAATTGCGCTGTACAGCTCCTGCGATGTTAGTTGCCGGTGTGTCGTACGGAATATTTTGTCCGACGTTTCGCTCCACTTCTAAAGAAGCTCCCCCAGCAGAACGCGAAGCGAAACGTCGGGGGCATCACGCCGAACAACAAACACATCGGACAGATTCAACGCTGGGGGGGTGGGGGGAGGTTATTGTGTTTGTTGATCTATTTATTTTCTCCTGCCCCACCGTGCTACCCGCCGGCATCACATCACGCATGACACGAAGCCGTGCGCCGCTTGGAATTGTCTCAGCGAGCACCCCACCACCTCCTGTTATAACACAAAACGTACGCAGACAACACGCCTCCTGCACAAATCCGTCTCTGCACGAGAAAACAACAGCAGCAGCAGCAGCAATAAACACAAGTATTTATTGCACATCTCATCAGCGGCGCGGCCGTCTGGAAGCGAATATTTTTTTAGCATCATGTATTCAAGACAAGCAAAAAAACTGTCCACTGGTTTCGACACGCAGGATCTCATCAGCAGCCTTTAGCTTAGCTCGAGCCAACGCGAGTAAATTGCCAGATGTTAGAAGGGCAAGGACGATCTCACTCCGTGGTACGGGGTGCGAACACGATCTGTGGGGAGGATATCGTCATCTAAATAAATATTCGCGAGTCGCGTTTTCTCCCTCGCTTCTTATCCACAATAGACGGCGCACCTCGCATTTCCCGGCCCATAAGAGGTGTTCGCTGCATGGCAATCGTGAGATAGGATATTCGGCATGAAGATAATACATTAATAAATAAACACAACGGGGTGGTGGAGGGGCGGTTGGTGATTCAACAGATACTGTGAAGTCGCTGCACCACAGAACCCTATTTACTCATTATAAGCCGACCGCACATCCCGGATTCGAACCCAGTGTTTTACCAGCGCGGGCCCAGTGCTCCGACAGGATTCGATTAATTCAAGGCGTTAATATGTGCAACCGATCCGTGTTCTATTTTAATGCGGGTGTCATTTGTCGGAGACGTCTTTCATTTAAGGTGGAGGCTGGGGCATGGGGAGTGGGGGGAGCGAGATGGGGGTGGGGTGGGGGTGGGGTGGGGGGATTCCCTCGGGCTGTGGGGAAGAGGGGCGGGGAGATGGAAAGGGGTAGCAAGCAGCAGGGGTAGAGAGGGCGGCGTGCGGCTGTTGATCACCGTGCGGGGTTGGGGAGCGCTACCATATGCGGCGGTGTGTAGGAGAATGAGGATAAGGATGATGTGGCTTTGGTCAGCGTGCGCCTTTGCTGAAACGCGTTCGGTGGCGCGCCAGACTGGAGCTTGACTGACCACGAAGGAGCTTCATGTCGGGATCTGGGGCGACGGTGGATCTCGTTATTGGTTCGGCTTTGTCCCCCCCCCCCCCCACAAAAAAAAAACTTCACACAAAAGGGGGAGAGGAGCGATAGGTGGGAAAGAGAGAGAAAGAGGAGGGATCGAGAAGGCAAGCGGCACAACGCGTGAAGCGTGCACGGTGATCACGCGTGTTCTGATCGTGGAGGTGAGTAAGACTGCCGCATTCAATTCGTGATTCACATTTATTAAGGTTATGGTCATTATGCACTCCCTTATTTACGATATGCCGTGTGCACATATGTGTACGGGATATCACGTGTATGTTAAACTTATTTTGCAACGTACGTAGCTACCCGTACTAATCGGAGCTGCGGGATATATATATAGTATTTACTATTGTAAATATGTATTCTAGATTTATTGGCGTGGTGCTGTAACATTGGTAGGTGCTTTTTTACACGACGTATCCGCCCACCGCCAGCCTTAGCGGAGCATTACGGAGCTCAACTACACACAGCAGCGTGGATGGAGCCTGGGAGAGTTGGTGTGCGTAGCAGCCCGTTGTGAACGATGTCTTAAAAACGCATCCACCAAAGCTGTATGGATGTCTCTATTGAAGTAAACCGATATAGGTTTGGTCGTTTGTAGCCAAGCCTCAGAAGGGGGGAAATACATTCAGCTTCAATGAGCTCTTGCCTGTTTTAGTAATAAATATATTAACTAATCATATACCATGATTAAATCATAACCTATATGGATTATATAGCATTGCCTTTCACAAGAAGCAGGGTTTAGGCTAGTGTATGATAATAATAATAATAATAATGCAGCCAAGCAATTGGTTTAAAAGTACAATAATGTCAATCTGAAATCAAATAGACTGTATATGGAGTAACGTATACAGTATATATTCAAATGTGCTTTTAAACAAATTCAATTCGGCAATTAACCAATTGAGAGAGCAGCTGTGTATTTTACAATTGAAACGTGGGAAGCAATAAAAATCATATCAGTGGTGTGAGTAGCGTAAATACGGCAATAAACAACGGCTGTAAATGTACGCCGAAAAAACAACACGGAATTCGTCCTATAACAACATGCAAAAGCAATGTTAAGAAATAAAAAGTCAAAAAAATTAGTAGAAAAAATGAAGCATGCTATAACAAGCCTATCTATATGCACACAACAGATAGAATGATGAGTTTGGGTCTATGAGGAAAGTAGGAGGGTGGTGAAGGATGCTCGTTAGAGAGGTTACAAAACAACACACACTTATCACACATACATACATACATGCACACATTCCTCAACCGGCTGTGCTGTGCGCTCACACAGGGCACAGTGATTATGAGGAATGTGATCGCACATGGACGCCCACTGCACAACGGCGCTCACTGAGAAGTCGCCTCCTTCAGCGCCAAGGAAAACGACACGGATTTCAGTACCAAGGCCAGCGACACGGACTTCAGCACCAAGGATAGCGACACAGACTTCACCACGAAAGACAGCCACATGGACTTCAGCGCCAAGGAAGAGGGACGTGAACTGCTGCACCAGGGACATTGATGCGCTGAGCACTATCTACAATACGGGTTTAGTATTTGGAGCATGCTATAGGATGATAATACGGCACAACAGCAGGCTGGTTCAACATATCAGCAGTGTTATGGTGGCGACATTACAATCCTGGTCTAGAAATTATAATCGGATAGAAGTCTTGACCGAGGAAGACATGAAAAACTAGCGAACACATTGTTGACAACTCCATGCGTGTAGAAATAGTTATCTCTGCATATTGCGGTTCGAAAAAATGGTATTCTAATAGCCCATGTGGGCGAACGTTACAGTAGCATGCGTCGTCCGTGGGGGCTTGGTGCGTTAACAAAGACGTCGCAGCAATCACTCCCCAATCCCCTTCTCCACTAGCACCCACACCTGCCTGCGCCGTCGTCGCGACGCGGCGAGTGCTCACTGTGGCACGGGGCTGCACCTCTGTGAGGGAGCGCAGGCCGCGGGGCGGCTCGCTCAATGTGCCAGAGCCCGCATCCCCGCGGAAGATTCGTCAACAGCAGCAGCAACATTTACAACGTTGACAGCTGCAGCAGCAACAACAGCAGCAGCAGGAGCCCCACGACCATGGCTCGAGTGTCCCTGGGAGGCGAAGACACCGCGCGCTTCGCGCTGCTCGCCGCGCTCATCCTCTGCTATCTGCTGTGCGGAGCGGCGGTCTTCTCCGCCCTGGAGCGACCCTCCGAGCTGGTGGCGCAGGAGCGCTGGCTGCACCGCCTGGAGAACTTCACTCGTCACTTCGGAGTGCCGCGCGCCGATGTCGACGCGCTTCTCCGGGACTTTGAGCTGGGCGCCACGGCCGGGGTGCGGGCGGCACCGCTGCGCCCCCGCTGGGACTTCACGGGGGCTTTTTACTTCGTGGGCACCGTGGTCTCAACGATCGGTGAGTTCGGCGCACGGCTAACAGCGGTGTCAGTGGCATCGTTGATGAGAACCGACAGCTCGCGGGCAGAAGCAGTGGCAGTGGCGTGATGAGCGGCATGCTGCTGCCGCCGCTGCTGCGGCATTGCGATAGTCTGTGGCAGGAACAGGATCAGAAGCGGCAGCAGGATACTTCGTCGTAATCGTCATCAGCCGCAGATGGTTAATAATTATTATCAGTCACCGCAACAGTAGCATCACCATCATCATCATCAGCAGCTGTATCATCACTGGCAACAACATTAGCGGCAGCGACAGCAGCAGCAGTAAGAGTGTCATCTCTACACAAGGGCGATATGGGTGCATACGCAGGGGCCCTGTTTCTATATGAAGCCCAACATTCCGACTATTTTCTCTATTCTACGTCCCTCCCATGTCTCTCTATGCGTACGTCTCTATTTTAGTCTCTCTGTCCCTCCAGTGTATTCCCTCCATGCCTGTCTTTTTCAAGAGAAGTCCTCTTCCGCCGAGCATGTGTGTAAAGCCATACATAGTTTTGAGACAGCTCTGATCAATAGCAGCATCATCAGCAGTAGCATCACAGCATAAGCTAAATCAAGGTCTATAATAACATGTCACAGCTTCGTCATCATCAGAGCAACAGGGTACAAGCTTGTAAGAGACGGTGTTCTTGTAGCTTGTTGTGAGACACGCTGTGTCACCGCATTGTCAGTGACTACACACAGCAGTAGGTTCATATTTTATTTCAGGCCAATGAAAATCAAAGTTAGTTCACACCAGATACGTATACCTATTAAAATCTACGTGCCCCTCACAAGGAACAGAGCCAAATTTTTCTGGCGTTGTAGCTTTAAAAAAGAACACATACACCCACGCAATTTAAACTGTAGGGTGCCCTCAGCATTGTGCAGATTTTTGCTTTGGCCAAACAATTGCTTGTGCATTAGACAGGCCAACAGGTGTTTGTTTTCCTTCTGGGAGAGCACCTTCACGTCTGTTCCCAGGGTGCAGCAATGAGTTTTAACCCCTGAGGAAAAGAGCTGCCGAATTATAAGCAAACCACAAATCGATGGTGCACCTCGTCTCGCCATCAGCGCTCGGGGAGCTACAGCAGCAGGGTTGTTTGGGCCTGCCTGGGTGGGCCAGGAGATGGCACTGCTGAGTGTTATCTCTTGAGTGTTTTATTTTATTTATTTCTGTATTCTGGTTTCCTCCCACAAAAATAAAACAAATTGTCATTCATGGAATTGGGTAAAATTATAGCCATTGAATGTTTTTTTTCTCGTTAAGAAAATGGAAATCGCTGGCATTTCACAGCCAGTCATAACAACTAGATTTCTTACCAATTTGTGAAACAGCCAAAACATATTGTTTTGGTGATTCTCCTCCATTAATGGCAGTGGAGGCAATCAGTGCATTTTCACGCACACACAAACATGACGGAAATTAACATTTGCCAAGATAAGATTCCGGACAATCGAAACAAAACCAAACCGTTTCTTTGCCATTTGCAGTTTACATTATCACACTTTAACTATCACATCATCTGTGCTTTACCGAACGCACCACCAGCATTTGGCCCGACAGAGCTCTCTCTGCGAACCGACGGAGGGACGACTGCACAATGAGGATCTATTGGTGTTGACGTTTACGGTGGCTGTGAGTTGAAACGACAGCGACACTGAAACCTATGGGGTGCGAATATGAACGTCTGGCTTCCTGGCAGGACAAACCTTGAATGAGAATGTCATCCGTTGTCTCCCAGTATGGGCAGCGCAACACTTTTTTTTTTAATCTCCAATGCAATTTGTTCTGCATCGGTTGTGCGATGTTGTTGGTGTTTTTCATGGACATGAGCAGCCCTTCATCAATCCGCGAGTGGATGAGGGCCTTTTCACACCATGCGAATCATTTGACAATTTCCTTTTTGGCCCATCTTTATCACGCCGATCAGTGTGGATTGGTGAGAGTTGGGGGGGGGGCGTGAAGGTGGGGAGGGGCATAGACGTGGGAGTGCGAGAGTACTGTACAGTACTGCCATCTGTTGCCCACAACGTAGCCACAGAGCCTATTACACCTGTTTTATGTACAGGTGCCTGTCTCAGCACTACCCAGGCTCAACCCTGCTCTGACAATGCATAATTCGTTTAATTTGGGTTAGATAGCCCAGGTATAGTGCCATATGTTTACCATAACCCACGAAGAACCGACAGAGACAATCAAATTCGGTTGTCATATGGGCTCTGGCGAGTTTGTTCACATTCCGGGCAGTTTGGTTATCGAGGTCTTTATATATACATAAGTACATCCATAATCAAAACCCACATTCTAAAGAACAAGTCGACCTTAGCCTGCACAATGAGCATAATTGTGTTAAAATTTCTCTGTGCTGTAATTCAGTAGCAGCCGAACTGCTTTTTTTAAGCAGAGTGCCCAATTCAGACAACACCATCGGGGGAATCATGCGGAGCAAATTAACGATTGCATCATATCTTGCTTTTAAGCTTGGCAGCAGGCATCGCGGATATCGCGATTTTCACCTGATGACGGGCGCTTGTGTTGCGTCCGAAACGTCCTGATTTATTTTGTTTTATTTCTACCTACGTGACTTTACCGAAAGAACCAAAGAGTATGGATTGCTCTTCTTGGTTCTTTCGGTAAAGTCACGTAGAAGGGAAATAATAAAATAATAAAAATAAAACATAATAAAATAATTCTCACGACGTTTCGGCCACAACGCAAGCAGCCGTCCTCAGGTGAAGAACAGGTCTGTCGAAAAGACAGCGTCTGAATGGCAGACCTGTTCTTCACTTGAGGACGGCTGTTTGCATTGTGGCCGAAACGTCGTGAGAATTATTTTATTATGTTTTATTTTAATTATTTTATTATTTCCCTTCTACGTGACTTTACCGAAAGAACCAAGAAGATGAATCCCTGCAGTCACGAAAGCTTTAAATCGAAATTTAAGGTGTTATAGACTTCGTTGCTACGTGGTGGACAACAGAGGGCAGTGCAGAAACATTCATTTGCTGTACTGTACCTCCTATGGTCTCGCTTCAATGCGTTCCACCTTCACCAAACGTGCACTGCAGTCTGGCCAAATGACCTTCGTGACCTGCGCGAGGAGTAGATTGACAAAAAGCCTACAAATGGATAAATGTTCTAATAATGGGTTCACGTGATCCCTGCAGCCACGAGTGGCCGTTGCATTCATCACAATTATTTTTTATAAAGACATTGATATAGTACAGTATTCTGTGGACATAGCAATTTGGCAATTCGTCAAATTGCCGGGTGGGAGTTCAGGGTATAGGGGTGGGCGAGTGAATGGTTGCGCCGCGAGCGACGAGCGCAGGGGCAGTGCGCCGTTAGCCCTGGCGACGGGGGCTCAGTCAACAATGTCCACTGGCTGACATGTGGCTCCAGCGAGCGCTTTCAATTACTATTCACTATTCACTCGAACTATTTTTATTTTAACCAGGTAAAGCCCACTGAGCCATACGCAGTTCTTTCTCAGAGGCGACCCCGGCCGCAAATGATTGATCAACAACAACAAAGTGGCTCATCATCACGTGGACATTTATAGCAGCCCTGTCATGGAAAACGCATGTTTCTAAATATGGAAGGAAAATCCAAGAAGACCCGGAGAAAAGTCCAAGCGACCACGGAGATGGAGACGCGCAAAACTCCGAATATACAACAGGCATAAGGGTCGGGATCGAACCCACGACTTCCTGTATACGAGGCGAGTCAGATAACGTCTCGCTACCGCGAATTCGCCAAGGTGGGAGCAAACAGCTGCCCTGCAGCTTGAACATGTGACGTCTCGGCGTGCCAAGGCTGGCTGCTTTGCTGGAGGCCTGGCAGAGAGGTCTCACGACTCTCGTCTCTCTCAAAGGAGCCGCGTGTGGCTTGGCGCAGGCACGAACTATTGTATACCACGCGAGGTAGTTAACATTTCGCATGCCTGTGCAGTGTAAATGAACGTCGGCTCTGAGCGAAATCTCAGGGATGACGAGCTGCGAGGTCAAAGGGTCAGTGGGGGGTGGGGGGAATAATTTATGGACCAACGGAAAACGGCAAGGGTCAGACCTCAGCATCCCTTATTTAAGCGCCTGTTAGATGACAGGAGATGCTTCTAACGCGTGCCTTTTTTAAAGCA
Source organism: Lampetra planeri (assembly GCF_965212315.1). Taxonomy (NCBI): domain Eukaryota; kingdom Metazoa; phylum Chordata; class Hyperoartia; order Petromyzontiformes; family Petromyzontidae; genus Lampetra; species Lampetra planeri. The sequence continues at coordinate 4,098,972 of NC_136124.1, read as the reverse complement.
GTTTTATTTTGCTTTGTCTCTCAATAATACATATGTTGAGGTGTTTAAATAAGTCAACACATCATCGGTCAGGCGGCGGGCTCAGCGGTAGAGTGAGCAGGCTCGCAATCAGAAGGGTGAGAGTTCAACTCTTGGTTGGGGGTTGACTCAGGCCATCATCCCTCTGGGGTCGATAAATGAGTACCACTTTCATCTTCTTGGTTCTTTCGGTAAAGTCACGTAGAATGGAAATAATAAAATAATAAAAATGAAACATAATAAGAATGATTGTATTATGTTTTATTTTTATTATTTTATTATTTCCATCTTACGTGACTTTATCGAAAGAACCAAGACGATGAATCCCTGCAGTCACGAAAGCTTTAAATCGAAAGAGTACCACTTTGTGGGAGGAGTCAACAGTGGTGATGTTCTACGGGTAGACTCCAATCCTCGCCATAAGAAACAGGAGCAGAAAATTCACTTCGACTTTTGCCGACGAACGAATCACCCGGATCGTACCCGATCTCGTGAGAGTCTCAGTAGCTCCACCAGGGTCGAGCCTGGATAGTGGTGCTTTGCTTTGATGGGCGACCCCACCATGCCTAACAGCGCGTGTAGGCTGTGGGGCTAAGTTGGCAGGAGGGCGATCGGATTGGAGGGAGGGGGGCATCATGCACGCCAGGTTTCCATAGATGGCAACCTGGCATCCATGTACTGTATACATTTAATGCGTTTGCATTATCGCTGCCCATAGAGATGGTGATTTACTTTCATCACGAATGATGGTGAATATGTTTTAAGTTGTCAAAACGAGACTTAAAGAAACGTTCAAACTTCAGACTAACTCTGCCTTCTGAGTAAAACCATTACATCTGCAGGCTGACGCATTTCAGGCCCCATTTTTGTAAAAAAAAAAAAAACGTGATCTTCGTTATAATTTTTACAATAAACGTGCCACGTTTAATCTGTCTATCGCTCGTAGGACACGATTAGAATTTACGTCAGTCACTCGGCGACCGTCGTCTGCGCGCGTGAGATAGGATTGTGCGGAAGATGTGAACCGACTGCTCTCAGGAGATGGGGTACAATTGCATCTTTGTTGGCAGGACGCTCTCTCTTTCTCTCTCTCTCTGGCCTCACGGAGACACCGCGCGCCAGAGGTCGCAACCGGGTACCTGATACCCGTATCCTACCCGATACCCGGCTACCCGTACCCGGCCGGTACCCGTACCCGGCTGGGTACGGGTACCCGTTTGCGACCCTGGTGCGGCCGGGTACGGGTAGACCGTGAGTCACTGGTGAGTAACCGTTTGTCATTCATTTCCCAACGTCTTGTCTCTTCTCACAATTCAAGTTCCTAGAATCAACCCTCCCGCGCCTGCAACATGGCTTCATCCCAGAGGTCGCAATCAGGTACCCGATACCCGTACCCTACTCGTACCCGGCCGGGTACGGGTAGGGTACGGGTACGGCCGGGTACGGGTTTGCGACCCTGGTGCGGCCGGGTATGGGTACGGGTACCCGTTTGCGACCCTGGTGCGGCCGGGTACGGGTACGGGTAAGGAATCAAAACCCGTTTGCGACCTCTGCCGCGCGCTCCTCTCTCGCCACGCGCTGCGTCATCAGCAGAGTGGCCTTCCACTTACATGGGGACCTGAATTAGCGATGGCCTCGGGATGCCTTGCAGATGGCACTACACACGTCCCTCCATACTCACTTACAGGACACTGGATTGCAGAGGTGGGACAAAGTCATTGTTATGCAAGTCCAAGTCGAGTCGCAAGTCATCAAATTCATGACTCGAGTCTGACTCGAGTCCAAGTCACATGACTCGAGTCCACACCTCTGCTGGATTGACTCACTCTCTTCTACCGTTTGGTTCTCTATGCTAATAATAATAATACAAATATAATCTTGTTGAAAGGTCAAACGTGGTTTCCCACTCAATTCAGCAATGGGCTGGACTCGTTGTCTGAATATACATCCCAAAGGCAGCGGTGGAAATTCCACATTTTTATGGTGGGAGCAAGTTTTATTTTCTATAGGGAAACCATGATGAGTGATGTTCCCACAGTGCTACAAATGTTTTATCAGTCCGATAGAAATGAAGAAACTGAGTCAACCCCTCACCGGAATTTGAACTCTGATCTTTCCAATCGCAAACCTCCTGTACTATACCACTGTGCTACTTTTACCAGGTAAAACCCATTGAGCTATTAAGCTCCTTTTAGGAAGCGACTTGGCCACTGGCAGAGCCAGTGGGGAGGTGGGGTGGCACGTGCCCCCCCAATGACCCGATCTAAATTCGGGATTTCGATCGGATCATTGGGGTTTATTTGTAATAAATCGGCATTTTGCGACCCCCCACTGCCACTGTGTAGCATATTATGATGTGCCAGTGACTCTATGAGATGATAGGACAATAGTCTGAGTCCATAATTGGCAATAAGTAACGACAAAGCAGTTATAAGTGACTCACAGAATAGTGCGCAGTTACGTATACAGCACACGACTTCCCTGAAGGCATTCACCTTCAGCGAGCGTGATGCCGATCACACATGGTTCGAATTCGACCCTCGATCGATGGCTGCGCCATCACCGCACACGAGTCGAATAAGAAGCAAGGGACAAGTCCTTACTTACTAACAACTCCTATCATTTTCATTGCTGGAGAGGTTGCCTCCCCTACTTGAAAATCCTGGCTCCGCCATTGGATCTGGCCAACAAATGATCGCTCAACAAAGCGGCTTATCGAGTGGAAATGTATAGCAGCCAAATATTCTAAACGCATGTTTATACATGTGGAGGGAAAAATCGGAGGACCCAGATAAAAATCCACGCGACCACACGGAGAACATGCAAACTCCTAATATGCGGGCGTCAGGGTTGGGATTAAACCCACGACCTCCTGCATAACAGGCAAGGGAATCAACATCTCGCCACAACGGCGCCCCACAAATAAAAAGAAATTACCATGACGAAAAAATATTGACAGATTTTGTGGTCGAACGGACATCGTTTAATGGCGTTGTGTTTTCTAAGATTAATTACTTTTCATTCAGATCAAGTTTCATTACTTTAAGTTTCTTTATTCCCTATCAGACGGTAGAATGTATTTTATTATCATAGTTTCTTAGAGTCTAAACGAGCTTTCCTAAGAGACACATTAAACGCACAATTCAATTACTCATGAGTTATCAACACTGACGCATCTTGAATACGGTACCTATAATGTGTTATCCAGTGCCTTTCAGAATTAGCGAACTCTTTGTAAAGTACAACTGCTGTAATTCTTGACGGCTTTACACCAGACAAATGGGCACATTATCGTAACCGTGAGGATTCTGTGCAATTCGACGCCACCATCGTCATCGTCAGCCATGATCTACCCACTGATGGATGAAGCCCTCATGTACCGTCTCCATCCGCCATTGGGCCCTTGATGCCAAAATTCGCATCCTGCGCACGCACTGACCTCGTAGCTCCGACCTCCACATGGCCGTGACACTTTCTCGAGCACGCTGCATCCTCTGGCTGCTATTTCATCAGCAGCCCTTGGTCACCATGCCAATTCAATTCCTACCGATTGAAACCACGCATGATCACGGCATGACGGTAGGGGGGGGAGGGGTTCAGTTGAGTTGAGTAGGTGGGGAGGGGGGGGGTCTTTCATTCAGGAGTGGATTGATCATAGTCAACGTTGACGACAATAATACAGTTGTTCTAAATTTGAAGCTTTCGTGACTGCAAGGATTCAAATTCTTAGGTACAGCTATCGTGCTGTGACGGTTCCACCTGAAGACGGAAGCTTGTGTTGCCTCCTAAACGTCATGATTTTTATTTTATTTGTATTTTACTTTTATTAATTATAATTTAATTTTTTTACCTACGTGACTTTACCGAAAACCTAAGAATATTATACAGTTGTGTTCAAGCTGTGGCTAAATACGACTGGATCTCGATATAAAATGATAGGACTTGGGAGGATGCCTCAGGAAGGCAAGTGCAGAAAAAGAGATTATGATTGCAAGGGTATGTAATGCACGTACGTGGAACTTCTTTTGCGCAGTTCGTAGCCAATCGTGCTTATTGGAGGTGCTAATCGGGTAGCAGAGACTAAAACATACGATGCCAAAACAAATGTTAAGTCAATTGGGGGCTGTTTAAAAATGTTAATGTTAATTAGTGCAGATACCTCTTAATAAGTAATGATATGGCTCGGCTCCATGGGGGCTGGGAACTTTAAATTCCTTGACTGCTGTGCATATTAAACAGCGTCATTTAGTTCACCTGGAGATTCACCCCAGGGCTGACCTTCAGCAAAATACCAGTTTATTCACGTTAAGTTTCACATTTTATAAAGGCGGTCCCATCAGTTATTGTTATAACTATTGGTCATGGTCTTCTTGGTTCTTTCGGTAAAGTCACGTGACTTTACCGAAAGAACCAAGAAGATGAATCCCTGCAGTCACGAAAGCTTTAAATCGAAATGTTGGTCATGCTTTTCTTAGTAATAATAATAAAAATACCCAAATAGAGGTGAGCCGAGTGGCTCAGAGGATCGGGTTTTCACAAGTGTGAGTGATGACCTAAGCAAGGTCACAAATGATTGCACACAAAAAAAAAACCATCACATTATATTTTGGTTCAGCATTGGCGGTAAAATTCCAACTCCTAGAATTGAAAATATGAGTTTTACTGTTGTTTGACGAACATCACTCTCGGCGGCACGGTGGGTCAGAGGTCACTTTGAAGGATCTCAGATGTAGCTCGGTAGAGCTTGCTTCTGTAGCCATGGAGCGGTTCAACTGCACCACGACAGATCCGAACGGATGCTTCATCTGGTGACAGAACGCCAATAGCACATCAGGATAAGATTGTGAAAAATTTGAAAAAATATTAAAATTGATCTGTAACAGAGTATGGTGTGGGCAGAGCAGTTCTGATATCGCTATTATAAATCCAACGTGACAACTTTGAAACACACTGAAAAGGTCGGACACCCAAAATCCAGGGCTCAAACCCAAGGCGGCCTCCAATGTGTTAACTCGGTGTTTTTGTGACGCTGCCATTATGAACGCAAGATTACATTTTTCATTATGGTGCCTTTGTGAACGTGACATGTCCATTATGAATCTCTATAGCATATTTTATTCATAAATATAACCAGCAAAATGCAATCAGTACCATAAGCTTTCAGCTCAGCCTGTCACCGTTAACTCAGTCAAATCAACTTTTTTTTAATATTTCAAATACTCAGCTGGTGGCAGCTGAAAAACAAATACTGATGACGATGGAGAGGGCATGTAGTCATGATATTGTCAGTGGTGGCATGAGACCAATGCATGATTTTGTTCCGTGTTATTCAGAGACTACATGATCAAAGGTGAGAAAGTAGACGTGTTTTTATTCTCATTTAAGTGAGTGTGGGTTTATTTCCACATTCCTATGGAAGGATCGAGTTTTTTCAAAGAAAAAAATCGCTTCTGAATTGCCCACACCCCAGTTGATTGAGGCACAGAGTTGTTTTTGGACTCACACCATTCCATTTCCAAGGCATCTAATGTATGGCTGTGCCATCTGGCCAGTTACTGATAAATACATAATATACAGTCCTTGGTCAGACCCCTGCTGGATCACGGGAATTGTTTCACCAAACTGCACCACGCTGGTCAAGAGGGCCCCCCCCTCGCCCCCCATTACCATTTCAGATATCTCTCGCCACCAAAGATACCCAAGGTTTGGATTCGAAATCACGTCACCGCATCCACAGTGCAGTGCGCCAATCGCCATGCTGCTGCTCCCCGAGAAGTTTAACAACAGGCTGTGATTAATTCCTGTGTAGGATTTACTTAAGTGCTTGATGGGGGTGGGGGGGGGGGGTACTAATGGGTGGCCACGCAATAAATTGTCCTGGACCTTTTTTTTTTAAGGGGGGCATCTTTTATAGGCGGGGGGGGGGGGGGCATAGCAATGGGCTTAAAAATATCCTGAGGGGTTGGTGGGAGGGTTGCTGAGCTCAAATATACGCCGTGTGAGTCCTGCACGGAGTTATTTGCGACGATTGATTGCCCTTTATGATTATTGCTTTGCCAAAAGGAGAACTCACCATGAGCATGTAACTAGGATTATTCAAATCGTGTGCAGGAGTTACGATATGGATTGTTGCATCTATGGGACCTTTTTTGCCAGTATCAAAATTATGGCAATAATACAGATGTGAAAAACACCAAATAGTTACCTTTTGCAAGGCATCAAGTCTACAGTCACCACACATACTTGTGGCCACACATGCAAACAAACATGCTCTGACAATGTATGCATTGTCGTTGAAACTGATTGGCCTACACGAGAGAAAGCAGCCTGCTTAACGTTAAACTTCTTTCGCACGATATGTAACCAACCTTGCTTTTACGCAAGCATCCAAGTATTAACTGCTCGGCTTGTGGCAGATTGCGGGGTGGCAACTGCTGTGGCGTTGACCTTAAAGTGCACCTAGCCTAGCACAAGCGCCTTGGCGACGTCACCGCCACTTAGTGGTGAATGGCGGTTGTTATTGCTGTTGGGATTGTCAAAGCATTGGTGCGGTGCACCACCGCCGCCACCATCACCACCATCCCCGTTAACCCACGGACGTCGCGTTCTGTAACCCCCCACCCGCCACCACCACCACCACCCGGCACAGGCTTCGGCATGACGACGCCCACGACGGTGAGCGGCAAGATCTTCCTCATTTTCTACGGACTCTTCGGCTGCGCCGCTGGCATCCTCTTCTTCAACCTCTTCCTCGAGCGGCTCATCACGCTGCTGGCGTGCGTCATGCGCTCCTGCCACCGGCGCCAAATCAATCGGCTCGTCATCCAGCCGGGGCGCAAGGCGTCCGATCAGTCGGACACCATCGAGTGCCTGGCCGGCTGGAAGCCGTCCGTCTACCACGTCATGATGATCCTGGGCATCGCCGCCGTGGTCATCGCGTGCTCCGCCTCGGCGATGTTCGCCGCCGTCGAGGGCTGGAGCTACGTCGACTCGCTCTACTTCTGCTTCGTGGCGTTCAGCACCATCGGCTTCGGCGACCTCGTGACCGGCCAGCGCGACCTCTACGACCACCAGACGTGGTACCGCGTGGGCAACATCGTCTTCATCCTCGCCGGCGTCTGCTGCATTTACTCGCTCTTCAACGTCCTCTCCATCGTCATCAAGCAGACGCTCACGTGGATGCTGCACAAGGCCGACTGCAGGCGCCTGTGCCGACGCCGGCCGAGGCTACGCGCGTGCAACCAGCGGCGCAACGCGGTCATGCCCGGCGTGCCGCGGGGACGCCGCAACAACAACGCCGGCGGGGCCGGTGGCGCCGGCGGCGTAGAGACCGTGGCCGCGCCGGGCCCCCGTCGGTACGACGGCGGCGGCGCGGGCAACGACAGCGACACGGACGGGCGTCGTCTCTCGGGCGAGCTCATCTCCATGAAGGACTTCCTGGCGTCCAACAAGGTGTCGCTGGCGCTCATGCAGAAGCAGCTGTCGGAGGCGGCGAACGGGCACCACCACCGCGTAGCGCACCGCTGCTCGCCCGTGCACTCGCACTCGCTCGGGCGGGAGAACGGATTCGCAGCGGGTGTCGGGGCGCTGGCCATCATGAACAACCGGCTGGCGGAGACCAGCGAGGATAGGTGAGACGCCGCGAGGCGAGTGGCGGACAGGGGTGGTGGTGGTGGCGGCGGCGTCTCGGTTGGCCACTGGTTTTGCGGGCGAGCGACGGCTTTGTGCGCCCCGGGGTGGGGAGATTTGCAGAGGCAATGGCACCTCACCTCCCCCCACCCCGGGCTCGAGTTGTTTCTGGCCTGTTGCTGATAAACTATTACTCGAGTTTTTATTTTATTTTGTGCCAGGTAAGGCCCACTGGGCGATTTAGCGCTTTTTTGTTTTCTTCAGAAGCGACTTGTCCACGAAATGATAACTCAACGAAGTGGCTTATGGAGTGGAAATTCATAGCAGCCAAATTACTCTTAAACGCATCTTCATTATAAATACTGAGGGGGGAACCCCCAGAGAAAAATCCACCGCGACAAAACGGGGAGAAGACGCGAACTCCAAATATACAACAGGCGCCAGGGTCGGAATCGAAGCCGCCTCCCTCCTCCTGCACACCAGGCGAGGTAGTCAACATTCTCGCCACTCGTGCAGCTGGGATCCGTCGAGAAAGCGGAACGCGCTGGAGGTCGTGTGGCTTCATGATCGGAAGCGCTTCCCCAGAAGAGCCGTCCTGGTGGGTGTCCGGCACCGGTCGCGTTATTCACCCGCACGTTGCATTCACGTCGCCACTTGTCAATGTCTCCTCCCTGGTGCGTGCTGTCAGCCGACACCAGAAAGTCCCGAGATGGACCTCATCGCCGAGGCAATTCGGGGAAACGAAGTGCCACTGGCTGTGAATGTTACCGACTCCCCCCCCCCATCACCGCCACCAAAGTTGTTTTATTTAATAAAATTTCCACAAGAATCGTATATCACAAAAAACAAACAGGCTTTGCATTAACGCTTGCCTCATGGAGAATCTTCTTTGAGCTCGGGTTATTATCTGTGTTTTGACAGCCGGGCTGCCATTGTCTATGGATAGGTGGAAGCTAAAAGTGTGGGCTTTATTTATTAGTGCTCGGAATCAGACATAGATCGGGATGTGATTCAGGGAGTTGCATTTTTATATATATATAAATCCTAATCTTACATTTCATTGATCAAGCGCTTTTCTAAAAGGGTACTCAAAAGGCGCTGTACATCAACATTGAATAAGTAAATAGTTATCAAAGGTTGGGGAAAAACTAAGAAATGGAGAAGCGTAGTCTTGTCTGCAATACACTCGTGTCAATACTGGCTTATAAAATAGGTTTATATTGTCGAAATAACCACAGCAAAACTGCACTTAAGCCTATATTGTTAATGCAAAAAACAATTATCATTGCGTTTGCCATATGACTCAGAGCGAGCGAGATTAATGTATGCCAATGCTATTTTTAGAACCAATCTACATGTGGAAACATCACCGTGGCTTGCTATTGAAAAGACAAAACCCAGATTTTTTTCTCTTTACCGGATGAATCAGCCAGCGTCTGATGCGAACGTTCTCGTACCGTCAAGGCTCTCCTGTCATTCTTTGGTGGGTAGCTTACGGCGTGTGTGTGGTCTGTAAGATTGTGTGCGACAAAGAAAGATGAGCATGACGAAAGTGTAACCTAAGCGTTGGTTAGACACAGCGAGAGACGTTCGTTTCCAACACTGGCGGAGACAGTGGGGGGGGGTGGCACGTGCCCCCCCAATGATCCGATCGAAATCCCTAATTTCGATCGGATCATTGGGGTTTATTAGTAATAAATCGGCATTTTGCGACCCCCACTGCCACTGTGTAGCATATTATTACGTGCCAGGGACTCTATGAGATGATAGGACAATAGTCTGAGTCCATAATTGGCAATTTGTAACGGTAAAGCAGTTATAAGTGACTCAGAATTGTGCGCAGTTGCGTATACAGCACACGACTTCCCTAGTGGGCATTCACCTTCAGCGAGCGCGATGCCGATCACACAACGCGGTTCGAATTCGACCCTCGATCGATAGCCGCGCCATCGCCGCACACGCGTCGAATAAAAAGCAAGGGACAAGTCCTTACTTACTAACAACTCCTCTATCATGTTTCATTGCTGGAGGAGTTGCCCCCCCTACCTGAAAATCCTGGCTCCGCCATTGGTTTCAAACAACATTTCTCTCTTGGATGTAACTCACAAAGAGACGAACTGCACACGCACAGCGGAGGTGAGGGGGGGGGGCGGAATTTCTCATTTTATCAGAAATGTGGTTACAAACGTGGATGCGGTACAACGTGACCGCAGGAAGGGGGTAAAAGATGTGGGCACGTGTTGTACACGGTACAATCGCGACACCAGCATGTCCCTTGTTTCTTTTTTTTTAACGAGCGGCGGGCAATACAACTCGACTGTTATTGCAAAAAGCGTAAATGTTGTCTCACGTTCTTTTTCACCCATTCGCCCGCCATTGGCGCTTAATGTTAATCTGTAATCACTTGCGTGAACGCTTTTTACTTCGGATGTTTCTTTTGTTTAGTGCACGCCCGACGATTTAGACCGTGGCAGTTGGCAGGCTCGACGTGTCCACAGAACGACGCATTGCTGGATTTGTACGTCAGCTCCCGCTGATCATGACAAATACAAGGGGATTGAAGCCATGGGGAGCACAAAAAAAATCATTTTGGCTGACACTTTACGAAGCGTGCAATTTGTTTTCTCGCAGAGACGGAAACGAGGCCATAAAGATGATGGGGTTTTTTTTTGAAAATACAAAAGGATGCAAATTTGTTTCACAATCTGCACAACATTAAGTGGCGACTTGCATGCTATTTGCTATTCCCAACCCCACCTCCTACAACCCCCCCCCACCTCCACTTCCCTCCCCCTCCTTCCCAAAGATAGCCATGAATATTTTTTCCAGTTATTTTGGGCAGCTTTAAATCATTATTGGGGTGTTTGGTAGAATTGGTACGATTATACGCAGACGTTTAGATATGGCTTAGTCTGATGATGTGACGATCCCGTCCCTCAACATGGGACAATGACGTCTGGAATATTTTTTTAGTATAAAAAAAGCAGTCAAAAACATTATGATACAGCATTCTTTAAAAAAAAATGTGGTATGTCAATTCTTAAATTCTATGAATTAACTGTTTCACCATAAAAGTAATATATACCAGCAAGGACAGTTCTGCTAAATAATGATATAGCTTACAAAATACAAACTGTTTCATCTATTTTGATATGCTGCACATAATTAGTAAGAAGTGTTGATACAATGGTGCCAATTGTTAATAATACATATATTTGCTGAATGATGGGGTTTTTTAACGAAAAGACTTCAAATAGCATGAATTCATATTGCTTTATTAACATGGTAATGAGGATACCATTTAAAATTTACACTGATAATTTCCTGCCCAGAAAACTCAGGTCTTTAAACCCGATACTCAGAATGTTTATACTAAAACACCACTGGCATGTAAAAATAATAACTATTATAATTAATCCCTTTTTAGTTGAAATGGAATCTACCACTTCACAAAGCTATATTTTACTTGAAATAAGCGATATCCACAATGCATAGACCATTATAAGGATGTGTTTTTCTCTCAGCATGGTATGCAAGGTATGTTTGTACTACGAATGTTACGTTGGGGTTACAAGAAGCCATAGCAGCATTTCAATTGTACAGAGGGGATGTGTTCCTGCAATTCGAATGAATGAAAGGGTACTGGTGAAGTATTGGCGAGTTTCACGCCATCACAAAGATCAGATTATCTGAAGCCACCGCAAGAGTGGCAGCCAATTCACCAACAACACGCGCGAGTCTTTTGATAACGTTGATCTTCAAAAAAACATATCGTCATCCGCCGACCTATTAGCCTTGTTACGATTGGCCCATCTATGACGGACAATTCAAGTTGATTATTTCATGCCCTTGTAGTGCACGTAAAATCTATCGGATGGATAACGGACAAAAACACGATCCTCTCGAGTGGTGGCGCAGTGGTTAGCATGCTGCGCTGTGAACCCGGAGACCTGAGATCGATGATGATTTCCTGCTACGACTAACATTAGTGCAACGTTTGTCTGGTCATGGGCCCTCTCTCTTGCCCCTTTGTGAACCCACGGCGGCCAGCATGGTGCGGTGTGGTCAAGCAACCTCCATGACTGACTAGAAAGGGAGGCCGACATCCATGTAGTCGGCTGACAAAATAACTGAAAATTAGAATTATTTTATGATAAACCTAACGTGCAAGGATCATGAATGAAAATAAAATAACACATTCTTACAACTGCAGATGTTTTTTTGCGGTTCGGCTTTACAACTCTCCGTTGTATTTTGGGGGTCGCACCGCGCGGTGTTCGGCACGATGTCCGACGTTTCGCTCCACGTGCTGGGAGCTTCATCGGGAACCATTCATCCAGTTCCCGCCGAAGCTCCCAGGACGTGGAGTAAGACGTCGCGCATCACGCCAAACAACAGCACGCAGCGCGACTCGGAAACACACCGGAAAGAGAAATACATTCTTACCGTCATGATTTTATGCACGTATTGTGTGTGCGCGTAAGAATCGATTTTAATCGATGAATGTATGCACTTTCTAGATTTGAAGCTTTCGTGACTGCAAGGATTCATATTCTTAGGTTTTTTCGGTAAAGTCACGTAGGTAAAAAATTAAAATTAATAAAAGTAAAATAAAAAATAAAAATTCTATATTTTACCTACGTGACTTTACCGAAAAAGCCTAAGAATAATGTATGCACTGCTACATCCCCATGGCCCATTATACTGAGCGGGGAAGGTTCCATGTGCCTGTGGAGAGAAGCCCTCGTGAGTCGTGCATTTGCTGCCACTCCCCCAGATTCGCCTCACTCTGGTTCCTCACCTCTTCATTGATTTTCCCAAACTTAGAACTTTCGCTATGCACCAGGGTCAGTGTTTGCATGTATGTACGTTGAACTTCTTTCGCACCGTACGTAGCCAACCATGCAAATCGGAGGTGCCGGAGAAGGACAACAAACTAAACACAAAAAGCAGCTCTAAAGAAATTCGTTTGTCAATCTAGACGTTTTCAAAGTGTATAGCGCCAGTGGCTTCCCAATATCGGAAGCAAGAGCGTTCCAGACGGCCGCAGAAGTGCACCTGAAAGCGCGTGACGCGGTGTGCAGGCAGTGCAACTGGACCAGGGGGCCAGGGTCCAGGTGGGGGACATTGGAGAGAAGGGCCCCCATTTCAGGCCTTGTGCCAGGGCCTATGCTAACCACACTACTATGCCACCGAAAAGGGTACCTTGTGTTCAGAAAAAAAAGGTTATTCGAACTGAGATAGAAAAACGGACCGTGATGAAACTGCCCATTCAAAGTTCCGTTTCAGGCACAAGCTCCAAGACTATCCAGGAGGAAATTATTCTTATTATTTTCCTGTGCGATGCAATGAGACATCTCTGCAAAGTGACACGTGGTCATCAAATATATGGCCAATGCGTTCTCTATGCATCGCCCATAATCAGCTTGACTCGGGATTAAGAACGTCTGTCTTGGCAACAAATTTAGTTCCAAACTCGACAGCACAAATGCGTAAAAAAAAACTGGAAAAATTGTGTAAATAATAGTTCTTTGTTATTACATTCATAATAAATTCCCGCAGACTATAGGCAAAAGAATATATATTTTTTGTCATCGTCACATAATTGCCCACATGAGAGAGAATCATCATCCAATCCGTAACACCACCACCCCCACCGCTACCGGTGGCGCATAAAGCATGGACACATGAAGGGTACAAAGTGCTTCACGCACTGCAAGGAAACACGGAGGACTCCCTTCTTTAGTTTTATCACTTCAGCTAATACCCCCCCACCCATTCTCGTTAACGTAACAGCTTGAGAGGCCCCATGCAAAAACACGAGACGAGTTTTTGTCTCTGGCACTTCAAAACGTCAGCCCTGCTTACTGTCACAAGTTGTCGAGCCTCAAGCAGCGTGAAAGCGAGTTTTTTTTTACCCTCCCAACCGTTTTAAAACCAATTCGGCAATGTAAACCAACACAGGGCGCCACGGTGGCAAGATGTTAACTCCCTCGCCTGGTACACAGGAGGTCGTGGGCTCGATCACGACCCTGACGCCTGTACATTTGGAGTTTGCGTGTTCTCCCCGTGGTCGCGTGGACTTTTCTCCGGGTCCTCCGGTTTTTCCCTCCACATTTAGAATCAACGTCATGCGTTTAGAGTATTTGGCTGCAATGCATTTTCACGTGATAACGTACTTCGTTGGGCTATCATTTGTGGCTAGTTCGCTTATGAAAAAGAGCTATATAGTTCAGTGGACCTTACCTTTAAATAAAAAATACAGTGGCACCTCGGTATACGCCGTTAATTCGTTCCAGAAGGTAGGACTTAAACCGAAAATGACGTATACCAAACAAATTTTTCCCATAAGAAATGAAGGGAAAGGAAATAATCCGTTCCAGAGTATAATAAATGATATTTTATATGGCATATTATACATTAATGGGGTTGTATAAAATAATTTAGACACTACTTATTACTAAAATGCATACATAAATTAAAATAAATGCAAAAATAAATTAAAATAAATTGAAATAAAGGTAAAATGTAACATCACTTTACCTTGCTGAGAGGAGTTGATAGCCTACGAGGATGGTGGTGAGAAAGGGGAGGAGTCGTGAACGGGGTAAACGCGGGTACGCGGTGACTCATCCCGTCCCATACAAGTTCTAGCAAGCGCGTCGTATCCCAAGCAAGACGTCGTATCCCAAGACATTTTTTTCTCGTCAAAACACGACGTATACCAAATTCGACGTATTCCAAAGCGGTCGTATACCGAGGTATGACTGTAGTTTATTAGTTAAATGTATGCTAGTTATCCGTTCACTTACCCTCAATGTACCTTGCCGCTTCCTTCCTGTTTCACATTGCAATATTTCAACCTACCACGCTCCTCCCCCACCCCTCCATTGCATTCGCAACGTAAGAAAAGAGGCGGTGGAAATTATTTGGGAGCTGGAGAATGATCCGCGAGTTCTTCGTCCCCCCGAGATGTCAAGAAGAGTTCTGCTATTCCCCTGTCGGCAAGGGCGGCGGGCGGGCAGACCGCAATTAAATCTCTCCGTGTGGGAAATGCGACGACACTGAACGTGATTTACCATGATTGGCCAATTTGAGGATGGCCACTTTACCGCGACCATTAAGTCCGGGACACCCGCTGCTTGTGTTTGGACGGCGGATGCGTTAACCAACATTAGTGAAGTGTGCCACTGCGGCGGGCAGCTGCCACCAACTCCCCCCCTAACCCCCGCAACCTCCCGCCCCGACATCTTCGGCCAAACGGCAACTTTTAACGATGGCACAAAATCGAGATGAAATTGCGTTTGCTGCTACGAGCGGCAGTCACGGCTGGTCGGTGACAACACGAGCACTGGGAATGTGCATGCGCTTGGACATATCACCACGGTGTTACTTTTTTCCCTACAGCAGCTACGAACGTCCGTGCAGTTTTTACGTCACATGTTGTTGTTATAATTATTTGCTTCGTTATCCAGGAGCGCGTCACCGAATCTCAGGACCAATTTTCAGGAGGGTCATGCCATTTTTTTGCAGCAGGGCGCATAGCATAATATAATTCCAGTAATTTGTAGATAATTTTTCAGTATTGGGATGAATTGGCCAACACCCGTTGCATTGTTTATTGTTGTTATTATTAGGATTGGAAGGAAACCAGAGAACCCAGAGGAAACCCCTTCACAATCGGGGAGAACGTATAAACTTCACGCAGAAAAGTGCCCGAGTTGGGAGCTGAACCCAGGTCCTTCTTGCGATGAGGCACAAATTATACCAATGAGCATGGATTTCAACATCGAAACAGTTTTTCGCATAATTCTTTCAACTCATTATGGCCTTCCCTCGATCATACAATGACCACCTTAATCGCAAATAATTACATTGCCATCAGTATTTATAAAATGCTCCTTTTATTTTCTGCCTCTCTTTTCCGCGAAGCCCTGCATGCCAAGCATTATTTCCCATTTGTTGGAAGTTACAATTGAAGGCCAATTTTCTTTCCCCCCCACCCATCACATGCTTGTGTGCTCGATGGCGTTGTACGCGCAGGGTCGTACGACTCGCGCCCACAGGGAAAACAATAACCGAGTGAGCGCTGCGGCGCCTTTGGCAATTAATTAGATTCCTGGATTCCCAAAGCTCCTGGGGGGGGGAAGGGCACGCTTCGTGATCGACTGACCATTGAGCAAACTCTAGTGGGCACGGGTAAAGCTTGCAAAGCTGCGTGCTAACAATTACTAACTACTGTAGATGCCTTATTAAAATCCCAACGGTAACTTCAATGCGTTCATCTAGTTTGGCGACCTTACTGCGTGCAATTGAAGCTGTGTTTGTATCCCGTGGACCACCCGACGCGTAACTCTACGGCCGCACTTGCCACCACCCCCCCCCAAACTCCACCGTTCTGTCCCGTTTTGTTGTTGCACAATGGTACGCTCCCACTCCCATGGCTGCAGTTGCGAT
The DNA here is from genome assembly GCF_965212315.1 of Lampetra planeri. Taxonomy (NCBI): domain Eukaryota; kingdom Metazoa; phylum Chordata; class Hyperoartia; order Petromyzontiformes; family Petromyzontidae; genus Lampetra; species Lampetra planeri. The sequence goes on along the minus strand of NC_136124.1, from coordinate 4,082,868 downwards.
GCCATAGCAGAGACCCCCCCACCCACCCACCCCCATCTGTGCATTGAACGCATGCAGGTTGTGGATTATTTAGCTTGGCACGCGCCACTGTGCCCCCGAGGTGAAAGAGAGAATTAGCCAAAGTGAGGTTCGGCAGTTAGCCGAGCGAGCTGTTGACTGATGGTTGTTCGAAAGCACTTTAGGCCATGGCTTTTTATGTTTGTTATTTGTTTGTTATTTCTGGTTTTACAAGGTAAATTATTTTCACTTTTTATGCTCACCAAATGTACGTTAAATTAAAATAATTACGGTGTCAATATCGCTGTCATGGAAACAATGGCTGCATGTGTTACTAACCTTCTATATGCTGCTTTTATACTTAAAATAATAAATTAATCATGCTGCATGTCCCTAATGTTAAAGGGAGTTTAACAGAAATGTGTTTAGCAGACAATTGCCTACTTTTACACAAATACAGTCAAGCTTTGGTCTATTACATGTCATAGTTGCTAAGAACTTTGCAATAAATGTTTTGTAACATAACAGACGTTGAGGGTCTTTTATTTGCAAGCACCGTAAATGTTTAAGTTTGAACCCCCACGCCCCCCCCCCCGCCCCAAAGTTATCCCCTTTATCTCTCCACAGATGAACTCGCAAAGTGCAAACGCGCACAATTTCTCGTAGAAATACAGTGGATACTTGTAAAAAAACATGCATCCCCTTGCTTAGGATCAAAGGCAGTTGGGCCAAATACTTTTATCGCGAGCGCAATCAGTTGAAGAGACGTTTTACCCTTTCTCGACATCAACACAGTCGGTGTGAAGATCTCCAAACGCCAAATAGACACCGCTATTGCAAGGCATCACGCGTCTGCATCAATCGCACAAAGTTGTGGCAAAACATGCAAACAAAGACACGCTCCGATAATGTTCGCACACTGGCTTTGCAACTGATTGGCCTACACCAGAGACAGCCTGCCTTGCGTCTCACCAGCCTTAGATCCGATAATGCCCAATGGGAAACAGTGCAAAGACAATGCATATGCTATCAGAGCATGATTGTTTGCATGTTTAAACACAAGTACGTGTGGCTAATGCAGACCTGATGTCTTGAAATATTTATTTGGTGTTTGAACATCTTCACACCTCCTGTACTATTGCCAGAAAGTGTACAGCCCATTCTTATTTTTTCATCATTTTGCGACCGGCAAAAAAGGTGCCATAGACAGCAATGAGTAAGGCTGGAGAAGTGTGGCTATAGCAATGTGCTGGGCCATATTTGTATCCACAGTGTTGATGTAAATCACACACTCACACCATGTACTCATTTTAACATTCAGACTTCCCATACACATATGCATCTATTCATACATACACAACCTATACACAGCTCGAGTAGACTGACACATAGATGGGCAGGCACATGCGCGGACTGGCACATTGCAATATTTTACATCATGAATCTATACAGTATTCTTAGTACAGTAGATAGAAAGAGAGATAATTTATTTACCCAAGAAAATCTCATTAGGCGTCAAAGACCTCTTCCCTCTGGGTCCTGCTTATGTTGGACTAACTATTGTTTTCTTCGCTACTATTTGTTTTGCACACAAGCATGGACAGTGCATATATTATCAGAGTTATGTTTTTTGTTTGCATTATGGCTGCAGGTATTGTGGTCTATGCAAACATGACTCCTTGTAAAAAAGGTGTCAGTTTTGTTGCCAGATAGAAGGGTAAAAAAACAATTATCATATTTTTTACTGGCAAATGAGGTTCCAATGGTGTAAATGCTTGCCCCGAGATCTCATACTCTGATGGTGCATTGTCTTTGAGTTGTGCGCCTTTTGGCGTCATCTGGTCTAACCCATGTGAGACTAGGCTCTAAGAAAAGCTGTCTCGGTTGTGTACCAATGAACTTCAAGGACAGTGCATACATTATCAGAGTTGTGTTTTTTGTTTGCATTGTGGCTACAGGTATTGTGGTCTATGCAAACATGACTCCTTGTAAAAAAGGTGTCAGTTTTGTTGCCAGATAGAAGGGTAAAAATTAACCCGTAAAAACAAAGTTTTTCACTATAAATCTTTTATATGCGTGGCGGCTAGAGTCCTCTCGTCCTCTGGCTTGAGATGGCTGCCACCTATGGGTCAGATGATTGCCTGCCACCATTAAGCAATTGGTAATTAAATATAATTTTTTTTTTCCTAAAAAGTGTAAAATTTTGGAAAAAAATTTTCACGAAAATAAATTGTCACGCACAACAAGTCTGTGTGCAAAATGTCATGTCGATTTGGATCACGGGATGTGGGTTAAACAACGACCGAAAGATTTGCACGGTCGTAAGCGTGCAAGCAAGCAAGCAAGTGAACTTAATATAAAGGATTAAAAAAAAACAATTATGAAGCATGGAAGAGTCGAAGCTAACCGAGCTGGTGGAAGGGGACTCTATATTACGGGTCTCTATCGGAGAACCACTTCCAGTGGAGCTTCTTCCGCCGGCAGTGGCGTGAGCGAGGAATTGCAGGGGCTGCGTCTCAACCATCTATTTTACCACACAGAGGGAAACCAGAGAGCATCCGGACAACTCGAAACACTCTTACAAACGAGGTCAGGGGCCTACTTGCTACGCTGTCCGCGACAGGCAACCGGGTATTCCCGATAAGTGTTTTCCCAGCCAGTGTTTTTGTTGTTGTTGCAAAAATACATCTATCTGCATATTCACCTTGCACTGGAGTATGATTCTGTCAAACATTTACGTCTCTCACACGTTCTCGACGCAATTAAAACGCGGATTTTCGAGCTTAATTGGGGCTAGGCGTAATTTAAAAATCAGATAAGATGCATGTTTTTTTTCGTCCCCACGGTTGGAGTTGTAAACACTCTAATTGGCTGCAACCAAGAAAAATCACATTATGGATTTTTTTTTTCACAGAGAAGAAAGTGGCCCCGAGCCTTCAAAGAAACTGCTCATTTTTAGATCAACAGTCGCACGACTCACATCTGCCATGCTATGTCAAAGTCCACCTGCGTTGCTCATTAGAAGGCGTTGGGACATAACGTGCTTAACGATTGTAATTTTACGTGTGTATATATGCGCTCGTTGAAATTCGGCCACGGCGAATTCCATTTGTTTGTTTGTCCCCTGCTGTTGTCATCGTGACGACGCGCACAACAGAAACTGCAACAGAACGCGAACAACAGCGGCGGAGCGTTGCGCTCGCTATTCTGCGATTCTGCCACGAAAATGTTGCCGCACCGCATGTAACAATGCGTAAAGTGCTCGTCTTGTGTTGCCCCAGCTGTTACACGTGGTTTCAGAAACATTGACAGACACACACTCGTGAAATCCCTTAGTATTTTTTCCCTTCGCCCCTCCACTCAATCCCCGTCCCTCCCCTAAAACCCTTTTGTGACCCCCACGTGACCTCTGTTATGGTCACCAATTCCTCGGCACCTTGCACCGTCCTTTGCCATCTAAATCGCTTGAATTTTTGTGCCACTTTTAGACTGTAAAGCGCCTTGAGTTCAGGCTAAATATAAAATACGATAAAATAAGATAGGAATTGCATTCAGAGACATGAAGATGAACGCATGGTTAAGAGAACACACGCAGGTTAATTCCATCATCCCAAACTATTAAGGAAAGTCAGGCGAGCCTGGGAAGGACGCGTCGCTGTAAGGGCTGATGGATGATGGTCAAGAATGATAACAGAGTGGCAGTCGATGGATTGGAACGCAGCCGAGAAGACTTCCACTGAGCGGGTGGAGTGATGATTGTTACATCGCAACATCGGCGAAGCCTGGCTACTTGGGGGGAGATTTTAATTTCGCGGTAGATCGACCTTGGCTTTTAATGATGACACGTATGCTACTGAGTCAATCATAGGTCTTTTTGTGGTGGGGTAAAGTGTGGGAACTCTCAGCTCTTCGGGGATGTCTGGCCAGTGAGACAGAGGAGGCCAAATACCACCTCGAAGGGCCTTCTTGTGCTCCCTCTAGTGGAGGCCCTGCCGCCAACAGTGACATGAGCAGCACCGCACCTTCATCGTCAGCTTGTAGTATGCCGCCACTGCAGTGGCTACGCGCACGTTTTTTTTTTTACAATAAAAAGAAAAAAGCTCTTACGCTGCTCTCATCGGGTCAAAGGGCATTGAAATGAATGACGCTGACATTTCAAAGGATGCTGCAGTGTTTTGTGCATTAACTTTCATCTACTCAGACCGAGTGCGGCGCGCCACGTGCACGACGTACGGAACCTTCGCTCCCAGGCTGCCGAGCAACGTCGAGGTACAACAATACGTTCGCGTGTTCGTGTACTCGTTCGCACCATACCTTCCGACGACGGAGCAACCGAGCCGCCGCACGGAAAACGGGACGGAATATCTCTGCGCGGCGTTTGCGGATTTGTTCCCCAGCGTCGTTCGACACGATGTCCGACGTTTCGCCTTCGACGCACTGGCAGCTTCGTCAGGACGCGAAGCGAGCGGCTAGCTTTCTCCCTCAATCATACGGCGATGGTTAGTGCTGCCAATCGAAGGACAGAGCGAGGCTGAAGAAACTCCCCGCAGCACGTGCACCGAAACGTTGGACATCGTGCCGAACGAGAACGCGGCATGACCCGAAAAAGTCGTCGTAGAGAGCTGTGCAGCGCAATCGCGAAACCCTACGCGTTAGTAACAGGAAAAATATCGAATTTCTACCTGCGAGGGGTGGGGCTCGTAGGTGTGTATGTTGAACCTTATTCTTAGGTTTTTTCGGTAAAGTCACGTAGGTAATAAATTAAAATTAATGAAAGTAAAATTAAAAATAAAATAAAAAACACAAGCCTTCGTCTTCAGGTGGAACCGTCACAGCACCTGAAGACGGACTCTTGTTTTGCCTCCGAAACGTCGTAATTTTTATTTTATTTTTTATTTTACTTTTATTAATTTTAATTTAATTTTTTTTACCTACGTGACTTTACCAAAAAAAACCTAAGAATATGAATCCTTGCCGTCACGAAAGCTTCAAATCTAGAATTATGTTTTACCTCTTTCGCATCGAACGTAGCCAACCATGCTGATCGGTTGGCTACAGGTCAGAGCACTCGGGGTCGTGACCGCTGAGATGCTGGGATGGAATCCCGGCTTCAGCCACCCACTCTCAAGTGGAGTGAATTGTAAGTCTCGGCGCGGTCACCAACGATTTTGCGCATCAAAACCCATGACCACTGTCACAACACTGCCACGTAATTAAATTCGGATTTTCACTTAAATTGTATACAATACCAGATGTGGAACTGTCAACAAATTGTTTGGTTTTACCACGTGTGGCACTGGTGCACAAGCACAAATAACGAGACGGTGCAATCTTCTTCTATGCATTACGATGAAGGGAAATGCCAGGAACGTCACCTATTACGTACAACGGAAATTACGGCCACAGTTTTATTGAGAAATGGGTCGAGTTTGTGTCGTGGGAATTTCAGTTTGATTGATATGTGACAAACACTTTTTTTTGCAGGGTCATTAAAAATGTGTGCAACGAGTGGTGGGTAAAGAAGCCTCGCTTGCATTGACTTCAGAAGTAGCTTCTGTGACGTCAATCTTTCCCGGCTCAAATTTTTCAAATGGGGTTATGCACACTGCTAGCTGCATGGCTCCGAAATGAAATCTATCTTCACTCGCGGTGCGATTGCAACAGCATAAAGTACAATTTAGGTTTGGCAAAGAAGCAACAATAAAAATAACAATAATTTTAATGAGTTAAATAGAGACATTTTGTACCAGTTGAAAGGGTAAAAAACCTATTACTATATTTTGCCACTGGTAAAGGAGGTCTCATAGTGTAAAGGCTTGCCCCGAGCTCTCAATACTCTGATAGTGCGCTGTTTTGAGTTGTACGCCTTTTGGCGTTATCTGGTCCAACACCAATGGAGACGAGGCTCTAAGAAAAGCTGTCTCAGGTGTGGACCAATCAACTTCAAGGACAGTGCATGTCATTATCATTATCACAGTTGTTTCTTTGTGTTTGCATTTTGACTGCTTGTGTTGTGGTTATTGCAAATATGACCCCTTATATTATTATATTATTTTATGATATTATTATATTGTTATATTATTATATTATTTTATTATGTTTTATTTTTATTATTTTTTTACTTCCCTTCTACGTGACTTTACCGAAAGCACCAAGAAGATGACCCCTTGTATAAAGGTGTCAGTTTTGTACCAGTTGAAAGGGTAAAAAACCTATTACTAAATAGAGACATCTTATGGGGTCAGGTCTCCCAGGGTCGTCTGCGAGACGGAGTAACAAGGTCTGCTTGTTTGCCCACCGTCAAGGAGGGAGCGAGCGCGCCGGAGATACTAATTAAGGACAGCACAAATGCCAAACGCCACGTGAAGGCCCAGGAAGATATTGTTGTTTTATCTGGGGATTTGCTTTGCCGTCATAATGGGTTGTTTACACTCAGGTGAATTTGGACAATGCTTGTGCTGGCAAAATGTATTTAATGACCGTTCTCCTCGGCCTAAGTCCTTTGGCAGCTCTCAGTGCACAGTCCCCTGGCTCTGTGTAAGGGATTTGGCACAATGCAACCTCTCCTTAAGACCTTCAGAGAATTAATATTAATTTTAATGGTAAAAAATAAAGGCAGCATAAAAAGTGCTTTAAGAATGTAATACCTAAATTTGTAAATTTTTGTTTAAAATCATCTCCATGGACATTTGTTTTAAAGCGTGTGGAGAGAGGAGAGAAAAATGATGCGGCAGTGGATGTTGTAAGAATTTCCCAGATTAAATTTCAACTCATTTGTTATAGTGGGAGGCTAATGAGAACACTTGCAGTGTTACTCATTCCAGATGCAATCAGAATTAATCATTAACTATCTTTGCTGGATTGTAATAAAGCTTGTACACATTTTACATTTTTTAAATGACAGACATTTGTCACCGTGAATGGAAAGATGCAGCTAAACAATACAATTACATTTACCATCGGTTCAGAAGGCCCTAATGCTGATTAATATATTTTTACGTTTAACATTTTTTCATGTTTAATGGAAGATGTGCCTTCTCCGTTTATTCTTTTTTCTCATTTCATTTCTCATAATATACAACTACTACAGTGAATGATAAATGTTGTACAATACCGCAAGCTCGTTGCTATAACAACCAAGCAGCCAATCAGGGCTTTTCCCTGCATCAGTCTCCCTGAACACAGGACAGTAAACTAGAACTTGGACGATTTGTACACTCGAGCAATGAATCGACTTTTTTTTGGAGCCAATTAATCGAGCCTCTCTCAAAATAGCCCCCACCGCCTATCTGCTGAAGGCTGTAAACCCCCTACAAGCCACGCCCAGCTGGATGCTGATGCAATGACATCACCAAGGCCCGCCCATCACCCTCCATGCAGCAGCCCACGTGGGAACAGAGGTCAGACCTTTTTTTTCGTTCTCCAACTCTTCTCGAGTTGTTCGACTCGAAGAATACTCGACAAAGATCGTTCGGAATCAGAATATTTAATCATACTGGAGGAATCCGATGAGCTATGAAGCTCTTTTTCACAGATGTCCAGTCGGGGCGGGTAAGAATGTTACAACAACAAACAGTCCAAACACATGATAGGAGTGCAAAGTGTAAGAAAGGTAAACACATCACCCAAACACAACACGAAACCATCCCCATCCTACTGGACAAAGCCCACTGGGGTATGAACTTATTTTTCAAAAGCGACCTGACCACAAATGATAGGTCGACAAAAGTGGCTCATCAAATATCCATCATATGAACCTAAACACTCTCAGTGTTATTTAAATACGCTGTTGCTGCTGTTGTTGTTTTCATTACCATTGACGTTGACGTAATTGGTCACTGCGGAGACCGGGGCAGTAATGCGATAGGGGGGCCCACCTGGGATAAGCGACGTGGTGGTGGTTACTCTTCACGTACATGTAAACCCCAGGAGGCCAAGCAAGAACCTCCTATCTCAAATGAGACAAACGCATTCAGGGATTGCATTGGCAGTATGGATGTGCGTATGTTGAACTTCTTTCGCGCCGTACGTAGCCAGCCGTGCTCATCGGAGGTGGAGGGCAGTGGTGCACAAGGACCCCAAAGAAAATATCTTCCCATTCATCAGCCATTGTCGAACCTCTGCTAGATGAAGGCTTCCTTCGTGCCGTCACGTTCCTAGGACCGGAGCTGCTACCGATGTCATTCACTCCATCTCCCCGGTAGGTCGTCTGATGGGATGATTTCTCACAATGTTGGCTATCATTCCGTCAGCAGTCTCGTCCCCGTTGCATGTACATATGTATGAGAAATTAGAATACATTTTATACCCTTTCTCGCAAAGATAGCACATGTGTTAAAATGTTCAAACATCAAATCGATCCGTTTTGCAAATCTGCATTAACCACACGTACTTGTTGTGAACATGCAAACACACATGCTCTGATAATATATGCATCGTCTTTGAAATCGATTTGCCTACACCAGACAAGACAATGCCATATATTATCAGAGAATGCTTGTTTGCATGTTCATCACAAGTACGTGTGGTTAATGCAGACTTGATGCCTTGCAAAAGGGATCGATTTGGTGTTTTAAAATCTTAACACCTATATTCTTAGGGTTTTTTTCGGTGACTTTCTTACGTTTTTTCGGTAAAGTCACGTAGGTAAAAAAATTTTTTGTTAATTTTTTACCTACGTGACTTTACCGAAAAAAACCTAATATTCTTAGGGTTTCTTAGGTTTTTTCGGTAAATAAATGTTTTACCTACTTGACTTTACCGAAAAAAAATAAGAATATGAATCCTTGCAGTCACGAAAGTTTCAAATCTATCTTAACACCTGTTTTATTTCCAGAAAGGGTAAAACCTATTCTTATTTTTCATACTTTGATAGTGGCAGAAAAGATCCCCATGATGTATGTATGTTGGCCTTCTTTTACACTGTACACAGCCAACCGTGATAAACGGTGCTAATTGTCATCAACCCTGCCCCGTAGCAGGAAGGAATGAAAAGCGGTCAATGCTTTGGACAATGGCCTTTCTGCACAAGGAGAGAGAGAGAAGGAACGTAAAGGTTGACTGACTTGTATGTGGAGATCATACTTTTCACCATGGGGGCCTGAGAAAGGTGGTATATTTGAATAAAACTGACAAATTAATAGGTCTGAATTTTGGCATATGAACATTGTTCTTCGAGTGGACATTGAGTATCTACTAAAAAAAAACCCTTACATAGCCAACAACATGCGGATGAATCGATTTGATTAAGCATCACATTAATGAAACGTGAATGCAGAACTACAACATCGCCACTGCTGTGGTCGCCGATTGTTCATACGAAATGAGCCGGCGTCAGGGTCAAGTGAAACGCAACTGCAGATTGTTGGCATCTGAAAAGGCATGACAATGAAAGGAACCCACTTCACCCCGAGCGCACGAGCCTCCCCCGGTATACGGAGCTTGCCGAGGGATAATAGAAACGAAAACACGAACTCGTCGTAACTTAACCCAGAGCAGCCACGGACAGCTGAGCTCCAGGTGCTGTGTGGCTTGCGAATACGCCTGGGAAGACAAGCACTTTTTGCTGTCACGGTACAAAGACGGCATCGAGCGCTTTTCAGACGCGCTTCCGCGGCCGGAGCTCTCGTCTTTTCCACATTAGGAAGCCACTGGAGCGATGCACTTTATAATCTAAAGCTGAAAATTAATTTCTTTAGAACTGCCTTTTTTTGTCTTTAGTTTGTTGTCCTTCTCCCCCCCTCCCGCACTTCCGATTAGCACGGTTGGCTACGTACGGTGCGAAAGAAGTTCAACACACGTACGTACACACACGCACGGGACTGATACTTTGCACGACGCATCACCTGGCCTACCTTTTAGCCTCGTCGCTCACCTTTACAATTTCCTTCCTGTACCCTGTGTTTACTCGGATAATAAGCATTGTGAGATCCGTGTAGATGTGCACCAGAAGACGGCTCGTGCAGGCTGCTTTGGGCAAATAAAACGCGGTTGAAAAAACGAATTTGTTTGTGCTCAGTCGTTTGAGCACTCAATGACCCATCCCCAATAGAAAAAAAAAAGGTACAGGCCTGAAATGTTTCGCTCACGCCACTGCTCGTTGAAGGGCCTCCCCGCTATAGTGAGCGCTAGAGAGCCCTCTCTAAAGCGTACCTTTGGCCTACTCTTCCATGCTGGCCCAGACGTCTCGGAAGACGCACGAAATACCCACACTTCACCCCGCTGTGGAGAAGAAGCAGCCGATCTAGTGGCTGTGACGAACCCATTCACGCGGCCGGGAAGAGAGGAGTTGGGTGGGGGGGGGATTAGATGACAGAAAATTACACAATTAATGACAAAAACTCAGGGAAATGTTCGCAGTAATGGAGAACGACAATTGAGGCGTTTTACAATAAGAAAATAAACCTCGGGGCATTTTTTGTTTGTCTCTCAAAAACAATTTCTGCATCGTAATTACGATATTGTTATCAACGGTCACGATATCCCAGCTGTGGCATATTATTCTGGAAGCGCGTTGGGCACATGACGACGTATCCTCACAGTGAGGTTTCCTGGCGGAGAGCACACTGCAATTGCGCGTTGCAATTTAACGATTTTGCAGCTTTGGTCTGCCAGCTGAAAAGGTTTTTTTCTTTATTTTTTTCCCCCTCCCTCCCCTGTTCGCTCATGAAATTGGGCCCTGTTTATTGCTCCGTTGGAGCAAGAGTGCAAAAAGCAATTTTCGAGTGCTTTTTTCATGCTTTTATGTGGACGGCTTTAATCTCGGCAGCCATCAGAGATCCACTGACGAGGCATTTATGTTGCTTAACAAAAAAAATAGCGGCGCGTTTTGTGCATTTACATTTTAATAATTTCCATTACTAATAATTACTAATAATTACAACGAATGATTAAATAACTTTACAAAGAAGGCTGCCAGGTTGGACTCGAGACGTACACGAGCCGAGCGAACGTAACGTGCAACAGGTTTTCTCAACGTAACCAAATTACTGTCGAAGGGACGCGAGTTCAAACACGCAGACTCCGTGTATCCCGGGCAGATTGGGATGAAAGCGTTGAAATATAGACAAGCGCAAGATGGAGTGCCTTTGCAGAGTCAAAACATGATCGTGAAGAGGGGAATACAAATGTGTGTGACGAAGAAGAAAGTTTTCAATCAGTGCAGAGTGCCGGCTGTGACATTGATAAGAAGCACACAATCACGGGCTGAAAAAAATGTGCCAAGTATATTATTCACAATCGATTTTGTGAGGTCAGATCGCCACGTGTGAGTAAAATGTTGCGTCGTAAACCCTCCTCCACCCGACACAGCCAGTTCATGAAGTGGCCACGTGATGAACAAACTTTCCCAGGCTGGGCAGGCGTGCTCCGTGCTGGAGTAGCATGAGGTGAGTGAGGTCTTGATCGTGGCTGGGCGCGTTCCCCGCTTGGAGTTTGCGACTTTGCGGGCGCTGTTGTTACGATAGCTGACTTTGTCCTCTTGTGCTGAAGCAGTCATAGATCGGCGCGCTTGTTCACGTGACAACTCTTTGACTCAACGCCATCCAACCCCAAAAATCCATCTTGAATCGTAACTTGGGTCGCAAAATCGCACTCGTCAAAAAATTGGTACAAGAGCTGAAAATTGCATAAACAAATGTGTAGAGATGCATTGCTTGGAAATACATGTGCATGTATGTTGAACTTCCTTCTCACCGTACATAGCCAACGGTGCTAATTGTATGTGTAGTGACATCGCTGGATGTCACCATGTTGTGGGTGCAGTGCCGGCCCTAGAGGGACACGGTGTGCGATGTAGTGACATCGCTGGATGGCATCACGCTGTCCAGTGCCGGCCCTACAGGACACGGCGTGTGGGTGCCGACCTAAGGGGGAGGGGTCGTGTGAGGCCATGGCACTCTGGTTGACCCGGGACGGCAGCAGCACCGGACCATGACGGATCACGATTGCTTGGGGAGGGGGGCCTTTATGCAGCAGTAGATAGAAAATTAGCTGAACATTATGATGACGCGTATTAGAAATCTAAAGCAGGCTATTGTGATATGCCCCCGTGCCTATGATGAGCACGGTTGGCTACGTAGGGTGCGAAAGAAGTTCAACATAGATAAATCCTCAAAATCAATTGGTAAGCAGGCGCTCAGGTTTGCATACTGAGGGCAGCCTTCGAGTGCTGTGGATCAGAGAGAAAAAACAAATCTGTATAACATCCGTATAAAACATGCTGACAATTAATCTCTCAGGGCGTGCACGTTTACACACACACACCCGTTCACACGGGTCACCGGCACCAAATCAATTGGATTATTCTCGTCACCATGACGGTGATTAAAATAGACCCAACCTCCACCATGCCACCGAAGCCCTTCTCATCATTCCGGCTCCCGTAACTTCCTCCTGCGGTGCATCCCTCCGCTCCGCGCGTTTGCGCTCGCCAAGAAAGCCGGCGGAGCCAGTGCCATTCCACGAAGGGTCACCGGTTTTAACCGTACACGATTAATATTTAATGCGCATATTTAGCGTTAAGCCGCCGAGCTCGTGTTTGTTTTCCCACGCAGCACCGGCAGGGCGAATGAAGCATCGAGGCACGGATAGCGGGTTACGCCGCTCGCTGTTTGAGCGACGCGACACAATGCGGCCCCAGCTTCTCGGCGTGGTGTTAAACATGCGGCTCACAATTTTAATTTGAAAACCGGCGCAATGGATTTGCGCAGCAAAGTAAAATCCCCCCCCCCCTCCCTGTCTCCCGTTATTATTATTATGACACTGTCATTAAAAGGGAAAAAAATGGACAGTGACGACAAAGTAATTAAAAAAGGAGAAACGCAATCAGCAGTGTTCTAACCGAGCTTTCTTCCACGTCTCCGTTAAAATCAAAAGGCATGCACAGCTACTACTGTACTACTTTTTATTTTACCAGGTAAGGTCCACTGAGCTGTGTAGCTCTTTTTCAGAAGCGACCTGGCCACTAACGATAGCTTAACGAAGTGGCTTATCACGTGGAAATGTATAGCAGCCAAATACTCTAAAAGCACGTGGATTATAAATGTGGAGGGAAGAACTGGAGGGCCGGGAGGAAAACCACGGGGAGAGAGACACGCAAACTCCAAATATACCGGCGTCAGGGTTGGGATGGAACCCACGACCTCCTGTATACCAGGCAAGGGAGTGGCTCTTGGCCAAAGCCATAAACGGAGCGCCTCTGCCCAGACCAAAAAAACCCACCGTGCATCAATTTCCAATATCCCCCCGCGTGGCAAGGCAAATGAAGCTTCTTTAATTACGATGGGTCTTTTTTCATAACTCTGAATGAAACCGATCCCATCATGTTTCGGAAGATAAGCGTGATTGAGCCTGGATTTGACTTGGCTTGCGAGGTTGTCGGTATAAAGGCAGCAGCAGCAGGGCACCAGATTATGTCTCCGATGAAAAAAATAAGAAAGGGTTGTATACCGTTTCTGGCAATAAAACAGGTGTGCAGATGTTCAAATACCGAATAGGTACCTTGTTGCAGGGCATCAAGTCTGCATTAACCACACACACTTGTGGCAAAACATGCGTTTGAACATCTTAACACCTGTTTTATAGCCATAAAGGTTGATGGCTATTCCTTATTTTTTCATAATTTTTATATTGGCAAAAAGGTCCCATAGATAGGTCATCTCTTCGATGTGCCTTTGGATTGTACGACGTGTCGTCTGGAATACCCAACAGCACGCGGTACAAACACCTCCGGGTTAGCATGGTTGACTACGTACGGTGAAAAAGAAGTTCAACATACACATATACAAACGCAACCGCGAAAACATGCGGAGTAGTAGGATTAAAGAAACAGATTTCTTGACTCCTTGTGTGTTCATCATTTTGCGTGTTACCCCCTCATATGCGTAGTGGGTGTTCTCTGGGTTATCCTCCTGCAATGCCAAATACTAGTTCATGGAATTGGCCAAGCATCCCAATGCATAACCTTCCAGACAGAGCCATGAGACACAGTAAGGCTTTCCCGGATAAATAACTGCCTTTATTTTAATATTCCCTACATGACAGCATCACAATAACACGTGCGCTGGTGACAATGGGACGATAGTGATTGCAATAAATATTGACAGTCACATTGATAACGATGAGAATGACGCTGACGGAAATGACGCGGAATGTGATGAAACGTTACAAACCGCTTTCCCACAAGCCGCACGATGATAGAATTCTCTCTTGATCTGGTAAATAAACACAAATACACGGAAGTGAGCCAGAGCGGAGCGGTTTTGTTGAAGGAACGAAAGAAGCACCAATCAACGAAACCATCTGTCTGTAGTGTTAGCCAGCAAATGAATATTGTCGAGAGAAAAAAAAGAGACCCAGATGTGGAGGAAAAGACGACAATTATTGCAGCAGAAGCGAGAGGCCCGTGAGCTTCCACGCTGAACAGGAGTCAGCGGTTTAAGTGTGTGGATTCATACCGTCATCACCATTATGCTTCGTGATCAATCTACTGCGAGTATGAAGACCTCCCAAGGAAGCCATCGCTGCCACACATTCCTCACGATCCCGCTACGTGACACTCGAACCCCGAGAGCCACAGGCGAGCGGGTTGCATCGTCGTGCAATTCGTGAATTCGCCGGCCGATGCTTCAAATGTACAATCTGGGGACCATTCCGTGAGCGCGCGACGACGGACCACTCTCGCGGACAGTACCTCGCCGGCGCGTGCCACTCCTCAGCAGCAGACGGTCGTAATTCACTGGTAATTCACCGATGCTGGTACAAGTCGAGTTTGCTGGCTGTCAGCGAAGATTCAAGCCATTATAGCCGTGCACATCGGCTCAGCGGTGCGCCTCTCTGATTTGTGCTTACACAGCGTGAACCACCGCAACATTAAAATGCCCCGATTATGTAATCTGCTCCGGATTTGAATGTTATTGTGATGTCATGAGGCTTTGCAATTGTTTCCGATTGCCGTACGGAAATAAAATAAAGGTAACCAAGGTAATGATTGCCGAAGCTGTTGTGATGATATGCAAAGATTGTGTGTGCGTTCTGTGACCATGGGAGACCACATTAACGTGTGACAATTGGAATGACAAGAACGCTGTTTTATCGGTCACGAAATCTTCACTGGCTTTGTTGAAATGTCATCCAGCGTAACAATTGACGGGCACAATTTTTTTTTCTGAAATTCCACCCACATCAATTGCTCTTCATGTTTTTTTTGTCCAGCCAGCAACTGCAAGATGACATTTGCATTTCCACTAAATCCCGGGGGCTCGTCGGCTACAATCATTATGACCCTTCCCAACACCCCCCCCCACCCCCTCACTCCCTTCCAGGGATAAATGGCATGCACCATTTGCACCGCCTCGAGCAGCGACGGAGGAAGGATCCACGCGTCGGAGGGGACGCTGTTGAGCGACAGCTGTGGCAAGGTGCCCGGTGTTTCTCGGGTCAACCAGGACACTCACTCCCTCGCGGCACAGGTGTCTAAACATGTGTGGGCCCCCCTCCACTCCCCTGCTGACGCCACGTTCACATTAATCACAGTGTTTCTTGACAGCAATTTAACATCGTTGGAGAAGGTCCGAGGACTTGTGGCCTCGCGAAAAGGACAAAAAAACAGTGTCGTTTTAAACGAATGAGGCATTCTCCAGTGCGAACGCCACACAAACCCGCTTGAATTTCAGCATGGGGAATCGCTCAACATAAGCCCTTATTATTATATCCCTGGTCGCTGTATTTTTCACCCTGGGGGATGATATATTTAGTTTTGTTTGAGAGAGGAAAAAAAATCCCCCTTTACTTATTCGTTACGGTGGTGGAAACGAACTAGTATATTTTTCTTCTTGGATCTTTCGGTAAAGTCACGTAGAAGGGAAATAATAATAAAATAATAAAAAATAAACATCATTAAATAATTCTCACGACGTTTCGGCCACAACGCAAGCAGCCGTCCTCAGGTGAAGAACAGGTCTGTCGGAAAGACGCTGTCTTTCGTGGCCGAAACGTCGTGAGAATTATTTTATTATGTTTTATTTTTATTATTTTATTTTTTCTCTTCTACGTGACTTTACCGAAAAAAACAAGAAGATGAATCCCTGCAGTCACGAGAGCTTTAAATCGAAATTTAGGTATGTTTTTTTCTCGACGAGAATTAACACAATTTTGGAAACACGACTGACGAACGCAGGGACGATAAAAACGGCCACAAATGCGCAATCACGACGCGTCGGATTGGCAGGCGAGCGAAAGCTACTCGGGATCATCTCTCGGCAAATTTCTGGCAAAAGGAATTATTCGGGGGGCGGGGGGGAGGCTCATCACCATCGTCGTCGTTTATTGCATCCCGCGGTTATCTCCGGCAGCAAGCCGGCTGCCGGAGCTTTGCGGATAACACACGCGGCTTACACGGCGGCAAGAAAAAAACAACTACACAAAATCACGTATTTAAAAAATAAAACATATATTTAGACTCCTCTTGTACATCTCGCAACATAATTTATAAACGTATTTTTTTTTCGGTAAACACCCCATCAACCTCTTGACTTTCCAGACGAAATATTCCTCGGCAGCGATTGCTGCTGGATAATATAACGTCGGTTGAACATGCACTTACTTAATTGTTATAGCAAGCTTCAATATTTACGGTGTCATCTGGCCAGAGTTAGCTCTGTGAAACCAATAATGCTGGGCTTTCTCCGGTGAATGAAAAAAAAAGCAAAGCAATACTGCGACGTATGTATATTAAAAAAAAACTAATATCGCGTTATTGTGGAGCATAATTGAAGATTAAATAAACAAACAAGCCTCCGCTCATCTCTCCACACACGGGAAGCACGTAAAAAGGAGTGACACCATGCCTCTCCTAACCCCATTAGCGATAGAACACGATCACCGTGCGAATTTAAATGTATACGGCATCAAAACAAAAGCACACGAAGACGTTGCTGCAAAACAATGTGGGGGGATTGTGCACCAGCAGGGAACAAAAAGAAGATAATTTATATATTAAAGCAATCATCTCAAGTCCTTCATCAATCCACTGCTGGATGAAGGCCTACCCTCCACTATGTTAGTCATGGTTGTTTGACTATCCTTCACCACACCATGCTGGTGAGTGTGGGTTGTTAAAACAAGGGGGGGGGGGGGTGATGATGATGGGACTGATTAAAATACCACTGAACACCGATGTTAGCCATGACCGGGAACCAAGCGAAGCACTATGCCACTGCTCCATCGCATACACGCACTTCACGTGTATAGCATAGCAGATGAAAGACGGTCCCAGGCAAAGAAAAATAAAATATTTAAAACTGATGAAAAAACAAGAATAGGCTTTACCCTTTCAAGGAATAAAACAGGTGTTAAGACGTTCAAACACCACATAGATACCTATGTCAAGAAGGTATCAAGTCTGCAAAAAACACACAAACGTGTGGCAAAACATGCACACAAACAGGCTCCGGTCAAATATGCGTCGTCTTCTAAACCGATTGGCCTACACAAGAGACAGCCATCTTCATGGCAGTAACGCCTGAATTATTGCCAGAAGGAGTGAAGCCTATTATTCATCATTTTTATACTGGCAAAAAGGTCCCATAGATAAAGATATTGAACCTTGGCTTAAACAGGGGCCAGTGAGTCAACAGCATTGATGACCTACGGGAGGGAATTCCAGATTTCCCGTGGTAGCAGAGGAAGCAGAGGAAGCGACTTCCCACGGAGCCAGGGTTGACACGAGGCTCCGACAGAAGGCCTCGGATGTTGCAGCAAGAGAGCACGTGGTGGGGGTGGGGGGGTGAGACGAGAAATGAGAGGTAGGCAGAAGCGAGTCCACGGATGGCGTTGAAGATGGGGCGAGGGCGATCGTGTGACTGACGCAAGACAAATGGCGAGAGATCGTGTTCATGGTGTGGATTCGTAGAGGCTTTGCTTCATAATGCACACCGCAGCATTACGCAATAATGAACACTGTAATGTAACTTCGAGAATAAACAACATTCACATTGTGAGGTACCTGAAGCCAGAGAGCTGAGGCCCCCTTTAGATATTTATCTCCGATAAATTTGGATTTTTTTTTTTAGAACCGCAACTCATTTTAATTCCTGTGAAAGTCATAGAATGTTTACTTTTGTTTAATTGTTAAACATTGTAACCAACCAACCCCCTCAGGCTAGAAGAAGGATCTTGTTTGTCACCCAGACAGGAGTTGTTGTTCACACCATATAATCACCACCTGGAATCGAGCATACATTATGCATACCTTACTTATTTATTAATTTGAATATACTTGCCCAGCGTAAGTCATTAAACTATACTCACATGGCTGTGAGACTTAGAGGATTCGATCTCTCCTGGAAAAGGGTAAACGATCGTCATCGTCACCAGCCAAGCTCGAGCCACTGCTAAGTGAAGGTCTCCCCCATGGCCACTGCCATCCTCTTGTTCCCGCGATGCCACAATCCATCTCTCTCCTGCATATGGCCCTAAGGTGGCGAGATGTTAACTACCTCGCCTGGTATACAGGAGGTCGTGGGTTCGATCCCGATCCTGACGCCTGCTGCTGTATATTTGCAGTTTGGATGTCTCTCTCTCTCCCCATCGTCGCGTGGATTTCTCTCCGGGTCCTCGAGTTTTCCCCCTCCAAAATTTAGAATCAACATCACGCCATTTAGAGTATTTGGCTACTGTAAACTTCCACGTGAGAAGCCACTTTGCTGAGCTATCATTTGTGGCCAGGAGGCTTCTGAAAAGAGCTATATAGCTCAGTGGGCCTTACCTGGTAAATAAAAAAAATGTGATTTTTTTTCAAAATATGAGCTGAGCGTCTACACCGATATCTCCTTGATGGTCTTCGACCGCAACACAATCCCTCCTTTGGCTGCCATTCAGTCCCCAGCCTTGACCGTGAACTATCATGCCATATAGGGATGTGCTCTGCCTAAGTCCACTTACTTTTGTTTCTTAACAGCCCACATCATGCCCCATGGGGTATCTTTTTTAATGGCCGAGACACCAGCACACAATGGCCTAATTAAACAAACGGCGTTGGGGAACATGGCCGGTCCCACAAGCAGATGGAATAGCAGGCTTAACGTCCCCTCTGAGGACTTCCCATACTTGTCGGCAATATGCGTACGGCACGTGACCGGGTCACCATCGTAAGCGATCCACCGCCATCCAAACCGGGATTATCCATTGTGGCGGTTAGACTGTGCAGTGTAGAACCCTTGCTCTCCAGGGAATGCGAAGCAGTGAAATTTTAGGAATAGCCGCCGTTTATAAATGGAGAACGGTGAGACCCAGAGCCTAGCCCCGATAGCCAGAGCTCCATATCTCAGCTGCCAAACCGTTATCACCGATATTAAGAAGACACTGGAGCAAGCACTTTTACATCTGGATTGAAAACTCATTTCTTTTAGAAATGCTTTTGGGTTTAGTTTGTTGTCCTTGCCCCGCACCTCCTATTAGCACGGTCGGCTACGTACGGCGCGAAAGAAGTTAAAAACACATACGTACATTGCCCACCTCCCTCTGGTGATTCAGAAAGCGGTGGCATGATGGCAGAGTCCACAGGCACGGGAGGAACCTACACTACACGTGAACTTGGCTCAAGAGCCCATGATGGAGTCTAGCCAGGACAACAACAACAACAACCGCCATTCGCCACTAAGTGGCGGTGACGTCACCACGACGCTTGTGCCAGGCCAAGTGCACCTTGAGTCCACGTGAAGTGTCGAACGCCCGCTGGCAGGAGGTCACGGGGCAGACCCAGGTGCCACGGGTCAACTGACTGAGATGACTGGCAATGCACCACCTGTGCCCCCTACTGTACCAACTTGCTGTGCTTTAGACCCGGCGCTCCGCTCGTTGTTGTGAGCGTCGCTCCTCCGCCCTCCGTTGTTGTTGGAGGGCGACTGCCTCCAACTGCCCAGTAGCGTCCTTCACGAGCCTCCTGCTCCACAGAGGCCGATCATGACACCGCTGGTACCAGTCATCGGCAAGTTCACTCAGCTCCAGGTCCTCCTGAACCACATCACTCCATCTCTTCTCTAGCCCGTGCCGCGCCCGTTTAGCCCCCTCGATCCGGCCGAACATAAGCTGTTTAGGCATGCGGTGGCTGGGCATGCGGGCTACATGACCCAGCCAACGCAGCCTTGCCTGCCGGAGGAGCTCACCGATGGGACTTTACCCAGATCTTTCAAGGATTTGTGAGCTCCTCACACAATCCAGCCTGGTTAAACCCAGGATGGATCGTAGGCAGGCCAGCCTAAATGTTTCCAACTGGCGAAGATGTAGCCAGGACTGCACCAGACTAACACGCAGCAGCAGCAGAGTGAGCACGAGAGTAATCTGTACTAACACCCCCCCCCTCTCCCAGGCAGTGGCTACCGCTCCAGCACTTTGTCCCTCGGTCCCATGGCCCTCAATCAAAAATCTAAAGGTCATACAGCTTCTGTAAATGCCAGTCTAACTCGGCACCGAATTGCAAGGACACATCGCGCAGATATAAAGATGGGACCGTTGCACAAAACGTCGGCTATTATACAAACGTAATAATTGTTTGTTGATTTCAATTGTATATATTTTTTATACATTTTCTGCTTTCTAATTAGAAACGTGTTTTTTTCTGTATTATTCTTGTGCGTTCGATGTCAATGGGACCTTGCATGGGAGCTCTACACTGGAAAGGTGACAGAGTAATACAAAATCAACGTTGACTTGACAGGACAATATAAATACATGTTTATTTTAGGGCCGATGTTGTTGACGGATGTGTTGAGTTATTGTTCTTTGCGCAAACCACCAGCAACCCCGGATCACAATTTGTTTTGTATTAACGCTGACTTGAGTCCACACGCACACGTGGTGCTCGGCACTGATTAGACTTGTACAAATGCAGGTCTAAGCCATTGCCAATTACCACCCTCCGCTGTGTGCATCTGAACGAGCGGAACAATGCCAGGTCGGCGTTCGCATTCCTTTCGGAGTTGCACGCGAGGGGAAAAGGTGCAGATAGTATATCCGTCACAGTAATGCCATTAACACGAGCTGATGCATAAATGCATGCATGCAACGAGCAAGCGCCCCACGTAAATTACACGCAAACACGAGCGAAGCAAATATACATTGTACGATTTCTTACTTCTGCAACGGAGAGTAATGAATATTTATCTTATTCGATACTCAACCGTAATTTAAGCCGACAGCGCGACAGGTTTTCTCGAGAAGATGATCATTTAATATCGTCCGCCACCTGCCTTTATACGCTCGCTTGAAAACATTCGCGCTCGTAATAAGAAAAAGGTTTTACCCGCAACCTTTGTGGCGTTGCCCAAGCTGGACCCGGGGCATCTATCAGTGTCGGGGAGCGCCCCATCCAAGACCAGCGAAGTACGCGACGGGCACGCTACGTTGCATGAACGCGCATTCGGGGAATTCAAGACGGCCACACAAATTTATCACTGCCGCCAAAAAACACCCCGTGCCGCACCGAGGGTTTGCTCCATTTTAGTGTGAATAAATAAAGAAATAAATGTATACTCTTAGGTTTTTTTCGGTGATAAAATAAAATAATAATAAATGAAAATAAATGAATTAAATAAAAAAAAATTTATTTACCTACGTGACTTTACCGAAAAAACCTAAGAGTATGAATCCTTGCAGTCACGAAAGCTTCAAATCTAGAAATAAATGTATACTTCAACTTTCGTGACTGCAGGAATTGATATTCTTGGCTCTTTCGGTAAAGTCACGTAAATAGTAAATAGAAAACAAAAAATCTAAAATAAAAGCAAAAAACCCACGACGTTTCGATCGCAACACAAGCGGTCTTCATCAGGCCGCACTTCGTTGCTGGCTGTTTGTTTTCTCCGTTACAACAAAAAATTGCCCAGTGGTCTGATCCCAGCAGTCCCCCCCATCAACCCTTGAACCCGGAGAAAAATCTCGGCCACGCACTCGGTAACCCCTCCTCCAACCTATTTCCATGTCGCCCGGGCGGTTGTTTAACTACGCCGCGGCAGGGTGGATGTAACCGGCTTGTGGTCAAACCGACATCACAGTGGGATGTCGGTTTTTGCTGCGTTGTTACACGCACCAATTCATGTCGGAAATCGTGTACGAATCGTGTTCATCTTCAGATGCGTGTATTGCACTAAAGCTGCCAGAATCATCATTATCCGGAGCCAGAAATTGCTCCATTCCGTCATCATTTGTTTTCCCGATGTGTTTGCTGAATTACAAAATTGTGAATGGAGATGTAACGGTATGTTGTTTTATAATGAGTTTTTTTTTTCTAGTTGTTGTATAGCGGCTGGTAAATCGCTGTATATGCACAGCCACTTGCTGAAACCCATTCGGGTTGTAAGCGGCGTGACTGACTGAGCGGGGTATAAATTGGACACGGAACACAAAGGTGACTTGCATGTGTCGGTGTGCCAGGTTTATGGCCACGGAACAGATGATGAGAAAGACCCCAACGCTTTATTTAATTGAAAAATAGGGTAAGGGGCCGTCCATAAATGACGTCACGCACCTAGGGGGGGGGGGGGTCAAACATTTGTGACGATTGTAGATTTGAAGCTTTCGTGACTGCAAGGATTCATACTCTTAGTTTTTTCGGTAAAAGTCACGTGACTTTACCGAAAAAAAAAAGAGTATTTGTGACGATGTGTGACGAGGTGGGGGGTTTGAGAAATGTGACGTCACATCAAAATGCGCAACTTTAAATAAATATAGACAACACGTTCTACTTAATGAAATAGACTTTTTAATAAATGTTTTCTCCTACAACATCAGAGTTCAGTGCCACATTAAATACGCACTACAATGACAATAGTATAAAGCGATTTGAAGCATGTTTTTTTTTGGGGGGGGGGGGCAGAGATTTGTGACGTCATATTTGAGGGGGGGGGGTCTGACTTTTTGTGACGCCGTGTGACGAAGGGGGGGTGGTCAAAAATCGTCCAAAATCGCGTGACGTCATTTATGGACGGCCCCTAACTGAAAAAAAGTGTCTGAAATTCAGGGGGAATTGTATTATTGTTGCTTGCATTACAGGCGTCCTACGAATGAAAATTTCCAGTTTGATTGGCACAGTTGGCTACGTACGGTGCAAAGGAAGTTCAACACACATACGTACAAAGTAGCTGCAAGTGAAGCAACGGTTGCGTTCAACTGGCGCAATGGATGAAAAACAAATTGAGTAACAATATTCTCTCCGAGTTTTACAGCGATTTGCACAAGATAAGTCTCGCATTCGGAACGGTTTCTCACATCTAAATTGGCCTCTTTGTTAAACATCGTATTCAACTAATTCTAAAGAAGAATGCAGTTAAGCTCTTAATGCGTTAATGGGTAAAAGTTTGCCACTTGCCGTACTGCCTCCAACGCCACCAATCTACACTCGTTATCCTACGCGGCATTGTTTTTGAAAAGGCCTACACTGATTGGAGGTCCTACAGATACTTCTAGCTGTAGTCTTTCTTTGCTGCGTATTGAACTAAAGTTGTCTTGGCGTGGCGAATGAATCCAAAGTTGACCGTGATTGTGGCCCTGGCGTACACAACATCCAGTGCCACAGCAAACTAAACCACAATGTATACTCTTAGTTCGTTCGGTAAAGTCACTTGATGCAGCAAATCTGGCTGTGACGGTCCCACCTGATGACGGAGACTTGTGTTGCCTCCGAAACGTCGTGATTTTTATTTTATTTTCATTAATTTTAATTTCATTTTTTTACCGACGTGACTTTACCGAAAGAACTAAGAGTATGAATCCTTGCAGTCACGAAAGCTTCAAATCTAGAATTAAACCACAATGTATTTTGCTGGACTGCCTTCTGCTGCCCACCATGGAGGCCAGGAGCAGTCGAAAACAACCCGTTCTGCATGGTGATCGCCCATCCAAAGTGCTATCCTGACTCAACCCTGCTGATTCTAGATTTGAAGCTTTCGTGACTGCAAGGATTCATACTTGATACAGTAAATGTAGCTATGACGGTCCCACCTGATGACGGAGACTTGTGTTGCCTCCGAAACGTCGTGATTTATTATTTTATTTCTATTATCAACCCTGCTGATCTTTTGAGATCGGGTGCGTTTCGGGGTGATTTTATAATTCGGCGTTAACGTATAGTACGGTATTCTAATGGAAAAATAACAATAATACGGGCTTACACTCCGAATTCAATGCATCTAGCATGACAGTTAGAGTAACCCGTATTAATGGCTGTGATGTATGTGCTCCTACTGAAGAATTGGCACATCCATGTGCTAGCTCATGGGCAGACAAAGAAAACAAATTGTAGAACCTCCGTTGCGCCGTTCCAACATTTACACAGCGCTGGTCTTGAATCGGTGAGTAAATAAACGGGGGGTGTCATATTACAGGACCTTAATTACGATTCTGCATATTGGATGCTGAAAATGCGATCAAAACAGACTGAAAGTAACCCCTCTGTCTACAGGAGAACATGGATAGCATCTCCAGCCTAGTGACCAGAAAAACACCCCGTTTGCACCTTAAGATAAACTGCACCGGCAATATTCTTAGGTTTTTTCGGTAAAGTCACGTAGGTAAAACATCAAAATTAATAAAAATAAAATAAAATAAAAATCACGACGTTTCGGAGGCAACACAAGTCTCCGTCATCAGGTGGGACCGTCACAGCCAGATTAGCTGCATCAAGTGAGGCAATGATTCAAGATGTAATCCCTTATAAGCGAGTTGAGGGGGGAGGAGAGGGGGGGGGAGCTCATCAGAATGTGGTAGCCAATGAATGGAACGTATCGGGAGGGAGGGGAGGGCGGGGCTCAAAGACGGCACGGAGTGCGGGTCAACATTGCACCGGCAATGTTGACCCCCAAATCTTTGGGTGCTCGGGGTGGGGTGGGTGATAGCCAAGAGAAATACTGGACTGCCTCAATGACTTTGGAAAATGCAAAACACCCCCCCCCACCACCACCAAACAAAGCCACACCAACACAATTCTGGTTGTGCCCAGTAGTTGTGCGGATAAACCGCTGACAAGCCAGCCTGGATAAAATGTTCCCATGTGCTTATAGCGATATTAGCCGCCCGAGTGTTATGCGGTCAAACCATAGCAACCCCATTTCGAATCAATGTCAGTGCGCATGAATGTGATGCGCGTACTTGATCATTCATATTTAGAAATCGTTCATCTTGTTCATTGCCTGTGACCAAATCACGTGGAATGAGTGCGATGTCGTCAAATCTCGGGGGCACAGCAGAGTTGATCATGGATATTGCTTGGGCAGGCGACCAATATATCCTCTATAACAGGTGTTATAGGCTGCTGTGGGTCTGTGTGGTAGGCAGCATAGGGTAGTGCATAAACATTTATTTTGTACAATACATCTTTGCCCCACGTCTGTACTCCCCCCCCCCCTTCGCTAACATGCACCGATCAGCATGGTGAAGTATGGCCCATGATCCGGTCAATGTGATAAGGTCCTCATCCAGTAGTGGATCGACAAAGGACTATACATGTACAAGGAGTGGTGTGTTGTGAGAGTGGTCTACGACTTTTTGGGTATCGGGTTAATGTTAGCAATCGTCCAAAGCCATCACTGACATATGCTTGAAGCAGAACTTGAGAAATCCATCAACATATCTTGCACCAAAACACAATTGGCTGGGATTGCATTGCAGGTCAAAAGGTTGAAGGTTTCAGTCAAAATTCACAGGCCTGGTGACACAATATATAGCAGACAAATATATAAAAATGTACTGCACAAATAACCAATTTGTACATTTTCACACTGCTTCTGTTTTGTTTGGTTAAATACAGCTGCAGTTGCATTGCCATGCTTAAGTAACGTTGCTATTTTACATCTGAGCACTACCTGCAGTAAATCCACAAAAATCCACACAAATTTAGAGACATTGTGCAATAACTACAAAAAGCTCAAACAAAAGCATTGTGTGACCCTACACACTCGGCAATACATTTTCAATGAAAAAAGTGTATGCTAGACAGTAGATAAGGAATGACCATCCATATCATCACGATCCATGGGCAGACAGCCTGTAGGTGACCAATGTACATTTCCTCATTTGGTTGCACTTTTCCTCCGTCTTGTGACAATACGCTCAAAATGATACATCAATAAATATTGAATGATACATCAATTCATATTGATTATTTCGCTCACATTAGATGCACCAAAGCACACGTACAAGACTATACCGCTCTGATTTTTCGATGTACTGGGAAGAATGGCCATTGCCCCAAATGTCGCCTATTACAGACATATTTTATTTTATTTTTAAGGCCACAATGTAATTGATAAATGTGCTCAGTTCTTCGATGAGAAAAAGCTTTGTTTTTTTGATGCGTTGCCATTGCTTCACATTGCCAATGCAACAATTGGAGGCGCTACCATTCAACGAAATGCTCAACACGGGTTCCGTAACCCTTTCCAGCAGGCGTTTGTGCTGGGGAATATTCAGTGAGCAGAACGGAAGTCGAAAGTAATATTCATACAATTTATTCCGTACATATAATTTTCATATGAGCCGATGGGTAAGTTGCATATCTCCGAATGCTCATTCTTCCCCTAGTTGGTGTCTCCAAGTCGTTTGCAGCCCTCTCATCAATTTTGGTCGGTTTTCAATTGACCATGTCCCTAAATAGCAACACAGAATCTACTAAAGTTGTTTGGGCGATATTGGATCGCCTTCACGAGAGTTACAGTACCTGCGCCCCATTGCAGATCAACAGACAGAGCTAACGCGTAAAGACTCTAAACCGTACGAGTTGGAACACGGTTAAAAATAATAGATCCTTGGACCAGTTGTTCCACCCCTGTTAGGAGGCCCTCTGTAATTCATTAAATGCTCGTCTAAATGCAGCCCTAAGGTGTGTGTTTCTAAGTAACGATATTCTTCAGGTTTACAAGGATCATTTCTACCAAGACGCATTATCAGCACCGGGAGTAGCCTATACAGCTCCACGCGGTTTCGCAGCACTGCTCTGCCATCTGCAGGTCCAACGTCTATCAATGTCACAATTAACCCCGAACCATAGTGAGACCTTGTTTAAGGGGGGGAGCGATGGATATCGTCCAGGCGAACAGAACTTTAAACGCCAAACAGAATGGGTAACGATACTGCTCCCCGATTTGGCTGTCGTGTCTTCTGGTCCAGGGTCTACCACTGCCGCGTGCATGCGGAACGGCTGCGATGAAAATCACTGAACTGCCCCTGCCTGGAATTAAAATGTTTGTGCCGACTTGAATTGATTTAAAAATTATTCTGTTGGTTTTTAAGTCGTTGAATGGTCTGGCACCTCTATACATGTCTTCCATGCTTTTAGGATATGAACCAACAAGATCCCTTAGATCATCTGGTGCCGGTCTTTTAGTCGTCCCAAAGGCCAGAACCAAAACCTCGGGAGAAGCGACGTTGAGTGTTTATGGCCCTCGCCTGTGGAACAGCCTGCCAGGCGATCCGAGGGCTTCAGAATAATTAAGCACTTTTACAATAAATCTAATAACTAACTTTTAAAAACTTGCTTTGAATTAAGATTCCCTTAATGTGTTATTTTTATTATGCCTTCGCTAGAAATCTGTTACGTGATTTTATTTTGCCTACAATTTCACTTTTATTGTACCTGTAAAGCACTATGTATTGCACTTTTTTTGCACGAATAGTGCTATGGAAATAAAGTTTGATTGATTGCAGTTTAATTGAATTTAGCGGGGGGGGGGGGGGTGTCCTCGAAAACTACCCCACCCCCGGTCAGTTAATTTCTTCATGGCTTCATGCACAGACGTGCCTTGCGCCTTGTGCACGCGAATCGGATTACGCGACAGCTCATGCCACGTGTGAGGTCGTGAAAGTGAACGCCACCTGGTGAGCGTCGGCGCACGGGAAAGTCAACGGTGTTGGAAGGAACTCGACGGGGTTTCGAGTAACCTGTGGTGTAGCATCGCTTGACCCACTTGTCTCCAGCGTCACACCACCCTAATGCCAACACAGCAGGCGCTGAGGACAGGCACCCTGCAAGCACCTTGTGGCTCTTCTTGCGTGGTAAGCGCTACGTTCGATGTTTTATTACTTTATAATTTGCATTTCCCACGCGTGAAAACAATGTGTTCATGAGTGGAACATTTTGGGGCTGACACGTAACTCGGCTTTTTACATGGGAGGCAATAAAAAAACGACGATCGTTTAACGGATATTCACTGAACGAGCAATTTGCGGGGAACATATCTCGCTCGTTAAGCGAGACACGCCTGTACTTTATTGCGATGTATTTAATTAGCTTTGTGCCTTGCTTACCTTTTCTCTTATTTTCACTCCGGCCGTTTTTGTTGTACTCTTGCTTGTAAATTTCTGACCCGCCCCGACTGAACATCTGTAAAGAAAAAAAAGAGATTTTCAGCTTATCGGATTCCCCCAGGATAAATAACGATTTTGATTCTGAATACCATTCAAATTCCCATGCCCAGCCTTACTGCCCAGTAAAATGAATACTTTTAACAACTAGAAATAACGATGAGGAAATATATATGTGTGATGATGGGGGATACTTTACTAGGGTTTACGACGAACGTCTTACTTGCTGCATTGGCAGTGGTGCATCGATTGCATTTCATCGCAGAGAATGATTAAGGGCTCGTTTGGATATTCTAAGTATGCTTGATAGATTTATGCTGCAGCTCGATTTTTAAAAAAAAACAATATTGTTCGTTCTGCATTATTAATTAACCAATGGGCCATTTCAGAATCCCAAAAGTTGCCGAATATTAAAACCAGAATCTTTATTTAATTATCTTTATTAAATTATTGCCTGTTTTGCAACCCAGCGGTGCAGACTTCACCCACTGAATAAGTGACTTACGTGGTAACACACAAACTAAATTGACCTGTTTTCCTTTGGACAAATTTACCCGCATGACATCGACGCAAACAATGCAGTCTCTCCAACACCTCGGCTGAGAGCGGATTAAGTTAAACATTTCTTTTGTGCTGCTTCGGCAAATTCAAAATTTGCAACCGTGAAAAACGTTAGCGAGCGCGAGTCAAGAATGGATGCAATCTTTGCACAGAGCTCATCTGGGGGTGTATGAGAAGCAGAGGTATTCCTGAGGTGTATTTCCAGCTGATCCAGGATATGTATGAAGCAGCTGTGGAGTGTCGGAGAGCTTTCAAGTCAAAGTGGGAGTGAAGCAAAGTTTCTGCCCTGAGCCCCTTCCTGTTCATCCTGGTGCTGGAACTCACGAGAGATATTCAGAGGGAGCCCCCCCCCCCTGGTGTATGCTATTTGCAGACGACATTGCGCGATGCAGTGAAAGCAGAGGGGTTGTGGAAGAATGATTTGAAGATGTTGGTGCAAAAGATTGAAGGGAACGGGTTGAGGATCAGTCGGACAAAGACTGAGTATATGGTGGCAAATTTCAGTGGAAATGATGCAGGAGGATTGCAAATTGGAAGTGACCAGTTACTGAAGACGACCGAGTTTAAGTAGCTGGGTGCAACAATGTGCTGCTGATGGGTCACGAGAAGGAGAGATGAGAACAAGAACAAGGGCTGGGTGGCTGAAATGGCGAGAGACGACTTGTGTGGTGTGCGATAAGAGGGTCTTTCCAGTTTGGTCGAAGCGAAAAGTGTGTAGTGTATAGTGTAGTGTATAGTGTGGTGTGTAGTACACGACGGTGGTGAGGCCGGTGCTGTTGTATGGGGCCGAATGCTGGGGCATTAGAAAGAGGGAGGACCCAAGCTCTGGCAGTCACAGAGATGAGGATTTCGATTTAAAGCTTTCGTGACTGCAGGGATTCATCTTCTTGGTTATTTCGGTAAAGTCACGTAGAAGGGAAATAATAAAATAAAACTAATTAAACATAATCAAATACAATTCTCACGACGTTTCGGTCACATCGCAAGCAGCCGTCCTCATGTGAAGACTTTGCCGAAAGAACCAAGAAGAGAGATGATGATGTTGCGGTTGGATGTTGACTTCCTGTCTGACAGGAAGCAGTGTGTCAAACTGGGATCACAAGTTTCTGCCTCCAGATCAATCAGCACCGGATCTCCTCAGGGCTGCGTCCTTTCCCCTCTGCTATTCACCCTGTACACCAACAGCTGCACCTCCAGTCACCAGTCCGTCAAACTCGTGAAGTTGGCGGACGACACCACCCTCATTGGGCTCATCTCTGATGGGGATGAGTCTGACTATAGGAGGGAAGCTGACAACCTGGTGACCTGGTGTAGCCAGAACAACCTGGAGCTCAATGCTCTTAAGATCGTGGAGATGGTTGTGGACTTCAGGAAGAATACAGCCCCACTCACCCCCATCACCCTGTGCGACTCCCCAGTCACCAATGTTGAGTCCTTCCGCTTCCTGGGCACTATTCTTTCCCAGGACCTCAAGTGGGAACTGAACATCAGCTCCCTTATCAAGAGAGCTCAACAGAGAATGTACTTCCTACGGCAGCTGAGGAAATTTAATCTGCCAAAGACAATGATGGTGTGCTTCTATACAGCCATCATTGAGTCCATCCTCACCTCCTCCATCACCGTCTGGTACGCTGCTGCCACTGCCAAGGACAAGAGCAGACTGCAGCGTATCATCCGCACTGCTGAGAAGGTGATTGGCTGTAATCTACCAACCCTTGAGGACCTGCACACTTTGAGGACCCTGAGGCGAGCGAGGAAGATTGCGGACGATTCCTCGCACCCTGGATACTCTCTGTTCCAGCTACTCCCCTCCGGCAGAAGGCTGCGGTCCATCAAGACCAAAACCTCACGTCATAAAACAGTTTTTTTCCCATCCGCTGTTGGCCTCCTCAACAAGGCCAAGGGCTTAAAATGACTTTTACACTTAAAATGACTGTTACACTTACTATAACATTTTATCTACATAATTACACCTTTCCACACTTACAACGTGTAATCTTATTTGTATTTTTGTATTTTAAGATTGTTTAATACGGCTAATTAACATTTTACATTTCGCATTTTATAAGGTCTACTTATTCATAATTTTAAAGATTTTAGCCCTTTAGTATTACTTATACTTTGTAACGTTAGTATAGTTAGAGTGTATACCTTTTATATAAGTTAAGATTCCTATTTGTTCAATGTATGCACCGTCCCGCCATAGTGAATTCCTTGTCTGTGCAAACTTACATGGCGATTAAAACCGTTTCTGATTTCTGATTCTGATTGGGTTTAACAAGGAAGGACACGGTGAGAAATGAAGAAGCGAGAGGAAGACTCAAGGTGGTATAAATCACAGAGAAGATGAGAGAGAGAGAAAGCAGGCTGTGGGTGCGGTTCGGTCATGTGGAGAGACAACAGGAAAATGACGTGAGTCAAAAGGAGCAAGTGATGCAAGTGGAAAGAAAGAGATCAAGAGGAAGGCAGAAGAGGAGATGGGGCGATGGGACACGGTGGTCCGAGGAGTGGAGAGAGAGAGAGATGGCGCAGGACAGGGCAGCGTGGAGAAGATTGGGAGCAGCCCTCACGAGTGGGACAAACGCGTGGAAGGAGGAGGAGAGGTGCGAGGCCTCTTGTCTCCCCCCCCTCCCCCACCCGCCCACTTTGCAGTACTATAATTTGTGTTTTTGGTCCTCTCTTAATGTTACCGTTCTTTTTTCTATCCTCTTCATTAGAATCGTCTTCAATATGGCGGAACGAATGGGCAACGTTACAAATCCAAGATTGGGCTGGCGATTCAATTGTCAATTGACTGCTTTATGCGGCATTGTGAGTGAATAATTTCGGAGAATTTGACTGAATCTTGACTTAAAACTTTCGTGACTGCAGGAATTCACATTCTTTGGGTATTTCGGTAAAGTCACGTAAATAGGTTCAAAGATACTAAAAACTAAAATAAACTTTTAACCGCTCTACGTGACTTTACCGAAAGACCCAAAGAATAGTATTTGACTGCTCTACATTTCCACGTGATCAGCCACTTCGTTGAGGTATAATTTGTGGCCAGGTCGCTTCTGATAAAAGAGCTACATATCACATGTGGGCCTTACCTTGTAAAATAAACTAAATATAGTTTCGTTTAGGATGGCAGAGATAAATCACCAGGGGGGGTATGAATCACATGGGCATGGATTGACAACATTGAGGCGGTAGGGGCGCCACCTACCACACAATGCGCCGATGAAGCTCCGAGTGGGATATTAATTTCTGTGGCAGTGAAACGCCACTGGTTGGATCCCCGATGAGGCCATTTTTTGGGTAGGATGACGTTCCTCCCTGCCTGCTCGCCAAAACTCTTCGGGGTAAAATTCCGACTCTTGGAGCTGCTCAATGTCTTGGTAGGTTCTCTCAGTCGTCGTGTATCGGAAGATGACACTTTCAGAGGGTTGGCGCGCCGGCGATGATATACGAGGTGGACGGATGTGCACTCGAACAGAACGGTGAAGGTTGTGGTTTTGGGGTAAAGTGATGGCAACATTCTCGTGGCCTGCGAAGTTTAATGTTAAATCGCAACAAATATCACCACATTTGCATGCAAACGTCTCAAACCGGGCGGATTAGGCTGCGATGGAAATATTGTTGTCGTTTAATCACATTTCATCTGGCACCAAGATTCAGGACCAGGGGGGGGGAAGTGGCTTCCGATTGCCTCTGCATTGCACATTGGACACATACACAAGTATTCTTTAAAATAATTTTATGAATGTCAAGATGCCAGTTATAAGGTAAGAGGCGATGGATCAAGAGTACGATATTGTCTTCAAAGGTAAACACAGCACAAAATTCGTTGCTAATTACTGTAGAAAGTAGGAGATGTCACTTCGATAAAACGAATATAAAATATATTCTTCCTTCCCATCCACTAAATCATAATTGTTTATCTAAAAAAAATATCTTAATTAAAGTTCTGTCAACACTTGTCCGATGTTTAGTTGAATAATCTTTTTTAAATAGGATATACATGTTATCCGTGCAATCAATTGTCTCAATCCTTTTATTCCCAAATAGACTGCATTTAGTTGAGAAGGGAAAAAAAAAGTAAAAGCCAGTAACATATGCGTACATCCCCATTAAATTTCCGTGTCAGGTCACTAAACATTTACCATTAACTTCATGACATTAAATGTTTTCATGATACAGCATCTGACGTGAATACGGTGTTTTTCTGGAAGACTTTGCTGTTTTTCCTGGATTTTTCTGTTGCGTGTGGTCACTTTAAGATATTTCTTGTTCGTGTTTTTGTTTTGTTGCGGTTGCACCCGAGTCAAGGGCCGCATGGCTCACAGGGCTACACCTAATACATGAAACTGAAAAATAACGAAGCAGTGAACATCATCGTAACAGTAGATGCCTTTAGAATATCCACATGAACAAACATGAACACTGTCGTATTGGGAAGCAAGCTGCCAATAGGGGGCAATGCCGCAAATACATTTAGAAGCCTAAGTCGTAGGTGTGTGTGTGTACAAATATACAGTGGAAATTATTTGTGTATTCAGTTTTCAAATTCACGCGAGAAAATATGCGTTAAGGAATTGAGAAAACACGATGAAAAATGGTTTGAATTAGATGTAGCCAGAGGTCACAGCACTGGGTCGGCAATACTGAGATCGTGGGTTTAAATCCAGGCAGCTCGCCTGTGATTAAACCGGCTTCTCAAGAGTAGGGAGCTCATGGTCTCAGCCCAGCCACCAACAACTGCACAACCCTCCCCCCACCTCAACATGTGGATCTGTGCTATTGCTAAATGCTATCGGATTGCCAGCAAAACATTGACCTTCACTCACAGCGGGCAGGACAGATGGGAAGGTACCAACTTCTACTGTGTGGGGCAGAGGTCAGTTGAAGGAATCCAGAAGTAGCTTTGTAGTGTCCACTTCTGTGGACCGTTCTCTAACACCAAGGGTCGCGCTGCCCTGAGAGATATCCGAACGAAGGCTTCTTCTCTCATGATGGTGACGCAGACAACACAGTCGGTGGAAAATAGTGAGGGGGGAAATGAAAGCCAAAGTATACAAGACTGTAAATCACGCTGCACAAATTGCAGGGCAATGTGCAATCTATGCGACCCCATTCACCGACCCCACGTGTGAAATATAATTTATTCAAAGCAGAAAACGTGTCAAGTAATTTTTTTTTACGAAATGTACACCATGTGGAAATACATGATATGATAAGTAGATCTCTCCCCCCCCCACCTAAAAAAATATTTAAAAGTCAGCACTTTCCTGGTCAATTGCGATACACACACACAAACTACTGTTGATGTATGCACATCATGCACCACAATGTACATATGCCTTACAAGCTATGTTATCCATTTATTGCCCAGAGCTAAATTTCAAAGGTTTTAGCCTTCCCAACCAATTGCCATCTCGTAATTCTATTCTTGGGGGATAGAGAGATGGCACGTGGTGGTTAACGAACTGCGCTATGAGCCTGGCGAACCTTAGTTCCATTCCAGGCCATGGCTAACATCAAGCAGTGAGGGGTATCTCAACGAGTCTTGGGCCACTTCCCCTTCACAACCCACGACGTGGTGAACTATGC
Organism: Lampetra planeri; assembly: GCF_965212315.1. NCBI lineage: Eukaryota > Metazoa > Chordata > Hyperoartia > Petromyzontiformes > Petromyzontidae > Lampetra > Lampetra planeri. Next base: position 4,048,365 of record NC_136124.1, on the reverse strand, counting down.
TCAAACAACTGGCACATGATTGAAGTAGCATGGAGGGGGGGGGAGACCATTATCCAGCCGTGTCTCTTTGACCCTCTGGGGAATTTCACTTGAAGCGAGACGACGCTTCTGCATATCGTTATAATCACGTTTCTGTAAAGCCTAGCAAAGGACAACCACGGGGAAAGATGCAAATACACGTGCACCTCCGATGAGCAGCGGTTGGCTATGTAGGGTGCGAACGAAGTTCAGCATACTCTTTGGTTCTTTCGATGAAGTCACGTAGAAAGAAAATAAATTAAATAATAGAGTACTACCGAAAATTACCGAAAGAACCAAAGAGTAATTCCTGCAGTCACGAAAGCTTCAAATCAAGTTCAGCATACATAGGTATGTACGTACATGTTCGCCGAGCAATCCAGCTTTGAATAAAACACACCTGGCCCCATGGCTAGGCCTGGCACCAATCGATATAGGCTACTGGGATCATCTGACGGTATTATACAAGTGTAATACTGACAATAGAGCCTGCATGCGGTGTGAGTGGACTAGTGGCCACGGGAGGTAATGACAGGGGAGTCAGTCTGCAGTGCGAATTCCCTAGTGGCCACGGGAGGTAATGACAGGGGAGTCAGCTGTAATTGCGAAGGGACTGGTGGCTACGGGAATGTTCGAGAAAGGAGCGTGGCCAGGTGACGGGAGAGGCCGGTGGAATCTGCTGGTGGAGCGAGCGTCCAGAGTCGGTGAGAATGATCGAGAAGGGGGGCGTGGCCTCGTGTTGGTATATAAAAGGGAGATGCGCGGGAGACTCGGGGCTGTTGCAGTGGGGATCTCCGCCTGATGTCAAGCGAACGTGTCTTCAATAAAGTGCCATCTCAAGAGAAGTGTGTCAAGTCGTCGTTACACAGGTGTGACACCACTGCAGGGCTGTTTATTTCGTTGTCATTCCCCCGCACCTTCGATTAGCACGCTTGGCTTTGTACGGTGCAAAAGAAGTTCAACATACATGCAAATACATACTGGATATTTCGGCTTAGTTTTTTCTTTTCTTCAAACTATCTTCCACTAATTTTACGGTAAAGTAATTATTGCACAACGGTTACGTACAAATACATTCCTGCGGAGGGAGCTGGTAGGAACGTTGGGTTGCTCGGTCAATGGCCAGGGTCAACGGCAGCGTGGTGTATTCCGCAAATATGCCCGACTGTGAGGGCGGGCACAATCCGGCATGAGTAGGTTAAACGTTGAGTTTTATAAGGGCACCACGGGGTGACCAGCCCCTCCCCACCCAGCCACACCCCTCCCACCCCCCACCCAGCCCCTCCCCCCACCCAGCCCCTCCCTCCCCACCCAGCCCCTCCCTGCACGACGGACACAATAATCCCCTGTGGGCTGGTGTAACCAGGAGGTTCCTACCAGTAAAATTCCTACGTATATTCGTGTCACGTAAAGTCCATTGTCAATCGACTGCTGGGTGAAGGCCTCCTCGAGCCATGTAGGTCATAGCGACTGTTTGTCGAGGCTTCGTCGTGTTGATCAATGCAAGGCAAAGGTCGCGGGTTCATGGAACCCGTTCAGGGATCCCTCGCCGTCCGTGTCTGCCGTGAAACGGGAATAGAACTCGGCTTTCCAGGCTCGCAGGGCGGTTGCGATAACCACGTCGCCACACCCGTCACTGACACATCCCCGGCAGGTATTGCTACGACATTTCATGTTTTGGGCCATAATGGGCAGCCGAGTTATTGAAATAATTATTTGCAGAGCGGGGTCACATTTTAAATCGTGCCACTGCGCACTTTGTACCAGAATGCAGTCACGTGCAAGGTGTGAAAGTGCAAGTTGTTTGTGTTTCATTAATGTTTAGCCGGCCTTTCAGAGTGGCCGGAAAGCATTTTTATTCATAGCCTGAGCAGTTTGGATAGGGTCAGGTTATTTAATTTTTCCAGTGGCACCATTAACTGTGTGTGTGCGCGCGTAGTTTGTTCCCAAGGTATGCACCAAGGGCTTATATTTGTAAGGTGGGCTCATTTACGTGGTCACACAACATTTCATGGTTAAATAACAATAAATGTAGTTTTTTGCAGATTGGTGAAAATTTACGGAGGATGCATTTATTTCTTGTTTGCAAAAAGAAGAAAAGGTGCAAATAATGTTGATGTGTCGTTCACATAGATCAAGGCAGACAGCTTCAGGATTGTAACGAAGCGTTAGTGTGTTCCCTATGTTTCCACTAAAATTGGAGACCCTGTAGATTCAGAGACAGTTCTTTCAGCCACATTGCTTCACGAACCTGGAATAATATACAATAGCTTATTTTACATTTAACAACCATCAGCTCTCTATCAGTTGTCGATGGCAAAACCGTATTAATTAAATGCACTAAGAATTCAAATCCTTCCGATCATTGCCTTCTGCCTCATAGTCTACACATGAATTACATTTACTGATTATATTTTGATTACATTTAAGATTGGTGTAAATGTAATCTAAATGTAATCTGATCATATTTACTGATGTTAATGTTATCTATTGTAAAAGGCTCAGACTCCTCGACTGTAAATGATTACAAATCGACAATGATATAGGGTTATTTTGGGTTTAATCACATAAATATAAATGTGTCGTTAAACCCGCCACCACCCGACACAGCCAACTAGTAAGGTTTGTCACGTAAACAGGACATTCCAATTCGTTACTATTACTGCACACCGATGTGTTGGAGAGCAAATCCACAGCATTTACAATCGGATTACGGATTCCTGCAGTCACGTAAGCTTCAAATCAATCTGAGTGCGACGTTTCGCCGGTAATTGCAACTAGCTTCATCAGGCGATAGCCAGATTTGTTTAACGGGTTTAACGACACTTTATATTTACGCGATCTAACCCCAAAACACCCTATATTATGGATGATAATGGTCGCGAAAGCCTACGTGTTATTACAAATCAAGTTTGCCAAAGTGTTGGTAGCAGGGAGGGAAAGAAATGGCAATAGCAGACAAAAGCAGACTGTACCGTCACTCATTCCGTTCCGTGTGTAACATTGGTTTAAAGTTTAACATTGACTGTGTTGTCCCTCCCTCCCTCCCCCCTCTGTGTGTGTGCGCCCCCGTTTAAACAAAGTCACGCTCCCAGGATTGAGTTGCTGAAGCGTCTCTCTTTTCTTGTACCGTACCGGCTGTTGTTTTTAGAACTCAGGTCTCTCGTTAAAACATAAACATTTGCAGTCTCTCCCTGGTCTCAGAAGCTGATTATAAAGACCTCTATCAGTAACTTCACGGCGGCTAATACTCTGTATCTTGCTCTGCTGCGGGGTATTTTTGTACACGTTTTATTTTGCACGTGACCGACAAAGCCATAGACTTTCATGGTTAAAAATGACTCGTACAATTGATTTGATCACAATGGGAAGTCAGTATATATCGATGCATTGTGTAACAACAACAATATACAGCTTAAGGCAAACTCTTTTAAACTAGCGTGCTGCATAATGTAACGTACGCGCGAGTATTTTGTAAGAGGAAGCACATTTCTTTTTTTTTTAAACACTAAGTAAAGAAAGGCACATTTTTCACTCCATGTCCACGTGTGAAGGGACTACTACGTTCTGATATCAACTCGACTCCATCACCAATGGATTCACGTCTATCTGTTTCCACACTCACATTAACTGCGTTCCCCCCCCCCCACCCAATTACTGCCACTGTTTTGCTCACACGAGCAAAATATTTTTGTTTAAATTAGTTTGGAAACTCAATCGTGTAAATGCACCAAAAATAACGTTTAAACGTAATTTAAACATTATTTCGCTCAAAAACAGGATGACTGTTCATTTATTAAATGTGTTTATGAGACGAGGAGAAAGGAACACTATATATCGCTGATTTATTTACATATAATGAAATCATTTGTCCCACTTCTAACACGGAAACCGCATTGCGCGTGATAAGGATTCTGACTACTGCAGCGAACGCATCAGTGCCGTTTTTTTTCTTTTCCCAAAACAGCAATCGAGCAAAAGTCGCAAATGTCATTTAAAAAACCACTCACTTTTAAGCATTTTCTCCAAAACCCACGCGCAGCTCTGCCAAGCTGAAGCAGAAAACAGTCAAACGACTCCGTTCACACGTGACCGTCCCCCGCCCTACCAGGGTGTGTGGAGGAGTTTGCGTGGCGAGGGGACTTCAGGAATCTGGTCTCTGGGTTGATCCAACCGGAATACAGTCAGCTGCGATAAACCCAACATCTGGATGCACGCTCGCTCTTTTGCAGCTTTTGCTGTCAGCTGTAGTTGATGTGCAGCGGCCGAGCGCAAACACAACGTGGTTGCTCAATTGCTTCATTCGTGTTTTGCCACTCCGCGGAGTTGCATGTAATTTCAAGTTAAAGCACAGATTTCAACTTACAGAACTCCTCTTGTCCATAACCTCATCATTAAAAAAAACATTCTCAGCTGCTCGTGAAGGAGGGCAACTCTCTTCAACTTCCCATTTTCTGAACATATTTGTGTTAACGCAGACAGATCACTGGTGAGCACCAGACACAATTGTAGCCACCGGCGACTGACGTTGACTGTGGGTGACAATAGACAAAGATCCCCCATATAACCTTAACATACTGTTGGGGCAAGTGCTATTAGCGTGTTGGGGCAAGTGCTATTAGCGAGGAGCACCGATGAAGACCAAGGCGGCACACGAGGGGGGTGGGTGGCCAACGCCACGGCGAGCCGCCTTTGTCGCCTCCCCAGTTGCGATGTTTACACCCCACAGCAGGTAATCATTTGAGGCTGAGTCGATCTAGGGGAGGTCCAGGATCGCTTTTAGATTATCGTCGCTGGTGTTGGCCGTGAGCGGGAGCCGCTACACTATCGCTCGCCCGACTCTAGGCGTCGACTTTAACACACAAGTTAAAAGACACCAATTATAACGTAGTCAGTTTTGTGCAGCGACTGATAAACAATGACCTCCTATCTATGGACTACATATCTATAAAAGGGACATCGTCCCTGAGCCCACACCAGATATTTCACTTGTCGGTACCATCGAAGGTGACGCAACTCCGAGCGGTTCCCATTTATCGACGCAGCCAACAACAGTGGAGATGTGGTGGAATTTATAATGAGCGAGGTTACCGAGTAATGAACTCTCGCTAGCCATAGAAATCAATTGGCAGGACTAAAGTGTCTGCTCTGGCCCATGGCCTGGAGGTAGGAGGTAACTGTTTAATCCCCCTAAAAATATATTGTACAGGTTAATGCCAACACGTTTAGCCAGTGTGTCTTATGCAGTCACAGTTTAGTGATCGACATTTTATATTTGTATGACTGCAATGTTATTTTGGGAAACTAATTTTGCATTGTTTAGTGGAACATCATGGGTAATAACATATATAAACAAACCTCCGTTCTGTCTCCACATTCAATAAAATATGTTGTAGTCTATTGCCTATTGGCCTACTCGCTTTCCAGATCAATATCAGCAAGCAGCATTTGTTTAAGCAAGCACATTCTGGAAAAGTTTTTAACATTATGGATCTCATCAGCGGAGTCAGGCTTGTTAAACATATTCTGATTATGGTTGCCGGATGTGATTGGCATGTACCATGCCTAAATGATGGGGCCCGCTTTAATGCAATATACATTTTTACAAATCAGCCATTTGATTTTGTAGGTTCTCACCCTGTTCTGCGTGGGTTTCCTCCCACAGCTAAAAACATAAAATATCATTTGAGTGGGCCAAACGTCCCAATGCTAGACCCTCCTGAACAAGAGTCTTGGGACTGGTTGCTTTCTTAGATAAATAAGTAAATAGTATTTTATTATATAATCAATATATGCTGTTGTGGACTATAATGGGTAATAACACATATAAACAAAACATGGCAATTCGTCACTAGTTCAGCACACCACAATGTAAATGTTGTGGGTTTACTCTCCAACACACCAGTGTGCTGAACTCGTAACGAACTAGTAACAGATTCCCATGTTTTGTTTACTTGACACATCTTACGAATTGGCTGGTTTAACGACACATTTATATTTACGTGATCTAACCCAAAAACCTCGATTATGGATAATATTGGTCGCGAAAGCCTACGTCCATAAGCCTACGTGTTAAACTGAAAGCCTACGTGTTAAACCAACATCTTTTCTTTGCTTGATTGTGAGTAAAAAAAAAAAGGGGGAAATCGTGTTGGGGAAGATGGTACTATTTTGCACACAATTTTGGTAAGAATAACTTATTGTAGCATTTGAGTGTTCAGCGTTGAAGCATCATTCAATTTCCATACTTCCCTCTCTTCTTTCCACCATCTCCTGCCCTTCCTGGTTGAAATTAAAAACAAACGACACACAAATAATGCATTACAGCTGGAGCTTTGATGCCAGATATTAATCGAATTTAACAATCACAAGCTCGACACCCATCACTGCATAGAAGGGAAGGGACACAATGCACTTTTGATGGTACAATGCATACAATTATGTTAAATAATTTATAAGTGTGACATACTCAATAGTTAATTATGTACAAATGCTTATCTGTCTTTGGTTCATTATGGTTCAATATTACCTCGATGAAGTACACCCTGTACTTCTCCTCCTGTGATCGCCGCGTGACAACAACCTGAAATGAAAGGAAAATATGAAAACATCCTCATTGTTCCAAAATAGATTAATGATTGTGTTCATCAAAGGGAAATATGGATATCCTTACTTCTTCCAGCCCACGTAGCTAATGCACAAGAGTAAAAAACTGATCACACTAATCATGCTAATTCTCTGAGTGATCCATCAACCGTCCATATTAGTTGATGGGTTTGTGGTGTGCATCACAATGACATCTACCGATGACGATGATAATTATTGGGGCATGGAACGATTCAGTCCCTTGCAGTTCAATGAGTTGTCACAATTCACGGTTTCCATTCATTTCAAGAACGTTTTGATGTTATACTGTGCCTCTTGTGGCTGTTGATGTCAAGTGAATCAATTACACACAACTACATGAATAAAAAACAATACATTTTGACATGGACGATTCGATCCACGTATCGTGCTTGTAAGACTAGATTTTTAATTAGTGGATTGTTGCATTTTTACATGTCGAATGGTATACGTTGGATGCCGGTGGGGCTGATTGTGGGAGGTCAGTCATTCTCCTCTGCTGCCCCCAGTCTGTAACTTCCTTCCCCCAGCCATCTGGTACTTTTGACTTCCTGCTTCTATTCAAGCCGCAGGCTCAAGGTCTTCCTCTTCTGTATGTACGTTCAACTTCTTTCGCACCGTACGTAGCCAACCGTACCGTGCTGATCGGAGGTGCGGGGCAAGGACGCAACAAGCAGTCCTAAATACATTAGTTTTAAATCTTGATTTAAAAGTGGAAAGCGTTCCAGACGGCCACAGAAGCGCATCTGAAAGCGCGTGACTTCCTACCTGTCTACAAAATAAATGTGCTCACTGTGTCTGTGCTGTCTTGAGATACGGTCGCATTTAGACGCAAAATAAATACAAATTCTACACTTGTACCATTGTGATCAGGGACATAGAGACACATTCGGAGTTGGGGGAGCAAGTAGCTGCGTGTGCATTATGATGAGGAGCCACTGGTGGTCGATAAAGGCTGCAAGAAGAAGCAGTTCGGCATATTCACGTTTCCCCTGATATGTCAGCTACCTCGCCTGGTATGCAGCATGTTGTGGGTCGACCCCGACACTGACGCCTGCTGTATATTTGGAGTTTGCATGTTCTCTCCGTAATCGGGTGGATTTTTCTCCGGCTCCTCCGGTTTTTCTCTCCACGTTTAAAAACACGCGTTTAATGTACTTGGCTGCTAGAAATTTCCACGTGATAGGTCACTTCGTTGGGCTATCATTTGTGGCCAGGTCGCTTCTGTAAAAGAGCTGTATAGCTCAAGTGGGCCTTACCTGGTAAAATAAAAAAAAGTTTAATTTACATTCCCATGTCCTTGAATAAGAAGACTCTGATGATGATGATGACGATGGCGAATGACAGCGATGACCACTTAGACTCACAAACACGGATATTCCGGTGAGAACGGCGAGTGCGATGACGATGATGATGGCCGCCACGCCAGGGAACACGCTCTTCATGTTGATGCGCGGGGCCTCGTTGTCGAAGTAGAGGACGAGGACGACGCGCGGCTCCAGACGGTGGCCGGCCACCACCAGCGGCAGCACGTTGCGCTTCACCTGCTCGGCGCGACCAGACGAAGGCGACCAACGCCCTGAGCGGCCTGCACGAGCACTGCTGGGCCAAGATTCCGTTAGCGAGCTCCCACCTGGCGAGACGTGTACGGCACGGCGTGGCCTGCTGGACCTCACCCGGGCCACCTTTGCTGTTGCCCCAGTGCTGATGTTTAGAAACCGCAACAAGGTACTCAGGTTGAGAGGCCCTATCGACCCAAGGCAGGCACCAGGTACTCAGCTGAGGTCCTATCGACCCAAGGGAGGCACCAGATACTCAGCTGAGGTTCTATTGACCCAAGGCAGGCACCAGGTACTCAGCTGAGGTCCTATCGACCCAAGGGAGGCACCAGGTACTCAGCTGAGGTTCTATCGACCCAAGGCAGGCACCAAGTAATCGGCTGAGGTTCTATCGACCCAAGGGAGGCACCAGGTACTCAGCTGAGGTTCTATCGACCCAAGGGAGGCACCAGGTACTCAGCTGAGGTTCTATCGACCCAAGGCAGGCAGCAGATACTCAGCTGAGGTTCCATCGACCCAAGGGAGGCGCCAGGTACTCAGCTGAGGTTCCATCGACCCAAGGCAGGCAGCAGATACTCAGCTGAGGTTCCATCGACCCAAGGGAGGCAGCAGATACTCAGCTGAGGTTCTATCGACCCAAGGGAGGCGCCAGATACTCAGCTGAGGTTCCATCGACCCAAGGGAGGCGCCAGGTACTCAGCTGAGGTTCCATCGACCCAAGGCAGGCAGCAGATACTCAGCTGAGGTTCCATCGACCCAAGGGAGGCAGCAGATACTCAGCTGAGGTTCCATCGACCCAAGGGAGGCGCCAGATACTCAGCTGAGGTTCCATCGACCCAAGGCAGGCAGCAGATACTCAGCTGAGGTTCCATCGACCCAAGGGAGGCAGCAGATACTCAGCTGAGGTTCTATCGACCCAAGGGAGGCACCAGGTACTCAGCTGAGGTTCTATCGACCCAAGGGAGGCAGCAGATACTCAGCTGAGGTTCTATCGACCCAAGGCAGGCGCCAGGTACTCAGCTGAGGTTCTATCGACCCAAGGGAGGCAGCAGATACTCAGCTGAGGTTCTATCGACCCAAGGCAGGCACCAGATACTCAGCTGAGGTTCTATCGACCCAAGGCAGGCAGCAGATACTCAGCTGAGGTTCTATCGACCCAAGGCAGGCAGCAGATACTCAGCTGAGGTTCTATCGACCCAAGGCAGGCACCAGGTACTCAGCTGAGGTTCTATTGACCCAAGAGAGGCAGCAGATACTCAGCTGAGGTTCTATTGACCCAAGGGAGGCAGCAGATACTCAGCTGAGGTTCTATCGACCAAAGGGAGGCAGCAGATACTCAGCTGAGGTTCTATTGACCCAAGGGAGGCGCCAGGTACTCAGCTGAGGTTCTATCGACCCAAGGGAGGAAGCAGATACTCAGCTGAGGTTCTATCGATCTAAGGGAGGCAGCAGATACTCAGCTGAGGTTCTATCGACCCAAGGGAGGCACCAGGTACTCAGCTGAGGTTCTATCGACCCAAGGGAGGCAGCAGATACTCAGCTGAGGTTCTATCGACCCAAGGCAGGCGCCAGGTACTCAGCTGAGGTTCTATCGACCCAAGGGAGGCAGCAGATACTCAGCTGAGGTTCTATCGACCCAAGGCAGGCACCAGATACTCAGCTGAGGTTCTATCGACCCAAGGCAGGCAGCAGATACTCAGCTGAGGTTCTATCGACCCAAGGCAGGCACCAGGTACTCAGCTGAGGTTCTATCGACCAAAGGGAGGCAGCAGATACTCAGCTGAGGTTCTATTGACCCAAGGGAGGCGCCAGGTACTCAGCTGAGGTTCTATCGACCCAAGGGAGGAAGCAGATACTCAGCTGAGGTTCTATCGATCTAAGGGAGGCACCAGGTACTCAGCTGAGGTTCTATCGACCCAAGGCAGGCACCAGGTACTCAGCTGAGGTTCTATCGACTCAAGGCAGGCGCCAGATACTCAGCTGAGGCCCTATCGACCCAAGGGAGGCAGCAGATGCTCAGTTGAGATTCTATTGACCAAAAGGAGGCACCAGGTACCCAGATGAGGTTGTATCGACCCAATTGAGGCCCAGGGCCGGTTTAGATATCACTCGCCACTCATGTTAACCATTGTGCGGAATCAAATCCGCCTCGCTGAATTCATAGCAGAAAACTTTTGTTGTGTAAGACTAAGGCATGGCGACAATCTTAAGCTCGTCGTTACACTGAACCTGGCCTAATTAGATGTTTTATTTTTCTACTTCTTCCTCTGTGAGTTCCTCACTGGTTCCCCACTGTCACCATCCCTCTTGAGCAACTTCTTGAGACACAAGAGGTTGTTTCCCTTTACTTCACCCAGGACATCCTCTGACACAGTCAGATAGCCCAGTCCTAGATTATTCTTCTGAAGGAAAACCTCGAGTTGCATTTATCGTCACTTACGTCCCGTTCCACGTAGTATGCCACTGTCGCGATGTCCACAGGCTCCTTCGTGTTGTTTTCACTGATCTTGATGGACACCTTCAGTTGGGTTTCCTTCACCTTTGGACAGAATCGTGCTTATATTAGCGTGTGTATGTGTACGGCTGCATGTCTAACAGCTGCACTGCGAACATAATCTCTAGGATAAACTGTGGCATTAGTGATTTAAAAAACATTCGGAGTGTAGAGAAACATTAAACTTACGCTTATTTCTACAATCTGGCTCTTCTTAATCGTGTATTCTCTCACCATCATTTCTGCCACTCGTCTGCGTAAGTGGGGATAATCACACACAGTGAATACGAATAGAAAATCCTCAACAGCATCATCAAACAGCTTAGTATGACGTAACGTGAGTAAATGATGGTGTGGCATGTGACTGCAGCAATACCGTTTTAGTTCAGGTGTTCTCCCCAGAATAATTTTGTTCGTGTCATCTCGAAACTCCAAGTCAATCTGTATGAGACTGTCATCACCACCACCATTGTTATGACTCACAACAATGTGTATAATGTGTACGTGTGTAATAAGAAATTGGCAATTACTACTGTTATCACCTGTGTTATTCGAAATATAAGGTTCAGTGAATAATTTGTTTTGGTGATTTTTTTTTTGTAATTGAAATTCTACACATGGTGTTTTATTTTTAACTTGACCAAAGATCATTTTCATCCCATTACCAGTTTGTGTACACTCGGTAGTGTGATCCAGCAGGGCAATGATGACGCAAGCAGGTCCTCTATGCATGAGTTTGACAACATGTGAATTGTCGTGGTGAAAGTGCAAAATTCAGAGAGGGCAGTGTATAAGATGCACTTCGAAAGGAACTTATTTTGAGAATGTTCTGGACTTTTAAGAACATCATGAGGCAACTAATATACTTCTTGCGCGGAGGCTTACAAGATTTCTTCCACAAAGCAACCCCCAATCGCTGGCAGCGATGTATTCGTGTAGAAGAAAACTACTTTGAAGGGGACCAAATTAAAAACTCACAGTAGACCAATTACATATATAACAGATTAACTCCCTATATTTTTTTACTAGATCATCATCCCGTATTGCACTTGCTTAAGTGCAGATCTCGGAAACTAAGCAGGGTTGAGTCTGGATAGCGCGCTTGGATGGATGATCGCCGTGCATGCCAGGTTCTCATGAGCGTTTGCAGGGCTGTTGCTACACTGTGGTTAGCAGAGGGGAGTGTAGAAAATTATCGTGTTAGACTGCACTCTATGCGGCCACATCTATAATCCCCAACTTCATTAATCCGCACAGAGCAGCGCGAAAGAAGTGTGGTCAAATAATCCCTACGACCCGCACGGCGTGGAGAGGCCGTCATCATCCAGTGGATTGGACAAATGCACACGTACGGGCATTGATAAGTCCACAATCATAACACCGTTCCACGCTTTGCGCACAGGGTTATTGTCATAAATCGTCACGGCACGTGTATGAAGCAGAATTTGAGAAATACATCATTTTGTTTTTTTTATCTGGGGGCCAGTACGCAACGCTTACTGCACTTGGACGAGGCGCACGCACTGCGGGCCGTCCACCTTCTTGTCGGTGACGCGGACGCCGGCGCTGTCCACACACCAGCAGAGCCCCGAGTCGCTGTCGCACTGCTTGGACTGGAACGAGCCATTGGAGTGGCAGGAGGGCTCGAAGGGCTCGTCCAGGTCGACGAGGTCCCACACCTCGTCGCTGGCGCTGCTCCCCGCCGCGCTCTGCCGGTTGTGCAGCATCTCCAGGTGCATGAGGCGACACTTGGGGGTCACTGCAAAGGACGAAGAAGACAAAGATCCCCCCCAACCACCAACGCCTCCCCCCCCCCCACCACCGTGTAGCCTTAACAGACTTTTTGGGGCAAGAGCTTTTTGTGAGCAGCACCTATGTAGGCTGGCACAGGACACGACCGGGGTGTGGGTCGGACAGCACCACGCATGGCCAGCCGACTTTGTCTCCCTAGTGGCGACGTTTAGACATGATCGCACCAGGTACTCATTTGAGGCTGAGTCGGCCTAGGGGAGGCCCCCAGGACCGGTTCAGATAATCGTCACTGGGGTTGGCCATGGGCAGGGATTGAACTCGGGATATCGAACTCGGAACACAAGCGCGTGCACACCGTGTGCACGCGCAGGTGAGTGCAGGGCGTGGAATTGCAAACATCAAGGGGTCGGACCTCCCACGGGTTGGAGGATGATTTTGAAATTCACGAAGAGGCGTACGGCGCAAGAGGACAGTGTACTGAAAGGGCATTATAGTGAGAGTGAAGAGGTAGGCCCAAGGATCCTGGAGCACGTGTGCTGTCTACACTGCCACCAGGACTATGATTGAAATACCCACCCTACAGAATAAGTAGCAGGTGAAAACATTCTACAAGGGCTGAAGTGCATTTTTCGAAGGCTGAAATAGAAAAAAAAATCTCTATACATTTTTTAGTTTTTTTATATGAATGAATGTCCACAAACAAGAGTGGTACGTCTATGTATGTTGAACTTCTTTCGCACCGTACGTGGTCAACCATGATAATCGGAGATGATACAGGTCACGTGGTAACTGAAACACCCAAGGGCACGGGTTCACCTATTGTGTCAATCCACCACCTGCTCCGTCTCGTTTTCGGACATTGTCTGAATTCGCACGGTTGGTTACTTATGGTGCGAAACAAGTTCAAAATACATGCATAAAAAAAAAATTACATGGCCAAAGAAAAATAAAACTCTTAACATCTAGCAATGTGCACCGTTGCAGACCCAGTTACACTAAATAATGTGTTTATTTTACACGGGTTAACCAATCGCCATCAGTCTTACTACTTACGGCACGCTCTGCCCGTGATGACACTGCGCACTTTCCACGTCGAATCCGGCTTCGAGAGGAGATTTCACTGTGCCTCGGCTGTGTTTGAATCATGCGCGCCTGGTGTGCCATGGGTTTGATGTGGGCTGAGCCTTGTTAGCCCTGGCCACCCGCCAACCTTTCTGCCCTCCAAAGCAGCACGACACGACATTCGCATACCTCTCAACCCATGCGGCCTACCCGTATTCTTGTACAGGGAAAATTGGGCTTTCAGGTCCATACGGCGTACAACCATTTCAATACGGGCACAAAGCATAATTTGTTTATGTTTCTCTCTTTGCGATGGGACTTTGTAGGATGAACGTTGAGATTTATACGGTCACGGGGTGACCCATTAGATCTGAATTGGTCTGTAATAAGGCCGGCACTGACAAGGGGTTGACAGGTATAGTAGTGTAGTGGTATAGTAGTGTAGTGGTATAGTAGTGTAGTGGTATAGTAGTGTAGTGGTATAGTAGTGTAGTGGCATAGTAGTGTAGTGGTATAGTAGTGTAGTGGTATAGTAGTGTAGTGGTATAGTAGTGTAGTGGCATAGTAGTGTAATGGTATAGTAGTGTAGTGGTATAGTAGTGTAGTGGCATAGTAGTGTAGTGGTATAGTAGTGTAGTGGTATAGTAGTGTAGTGGTATAGTAGTGTAGTGGTATAGTAGTGTAGTGGTATAGTAGTGTAGTGGTATAGTAGTGTAGTGGTATAGTAGTGTAGTCCAGTGACGTGCGGTGAGGTCAATGGCTGGGGAGGCACTGGCTCGTGTCAGAGCCAGATTCACACACAGGGGGCGTGGCCTCACGGATGGGGGCGTGGCCTCACTGAGGGGGGCGTGTTAGACACGTCCCCCTCAGTGAGGCAGATGTGATAGCTGCCTCCCCTGGTGCTTTTTCATTGCAGTTTCATAACGAAACCAGCGAGCCTAAATATCTTTATGCACATACGTGAAATAAGTTACTTGGAGTATGGAGGCGAGGACATGAAATTAAGGGGTCTACAAACATTACATCCAGTTTCTGAGGGGTTGCGCAATCAGAGGGGAGGCTGAGCTCGTCGCTGCCTCACCTCTCGTCTCGTCCTGTATTTGCAGCGGAGCTCCGCAAATTTGACGATTTTGACTATTAAATGATTGGAATCTTACAAAAATGACATTTATAACACAAATCAGTGGGAAAATCTTAATATTTATTTCATTTTTTTTTACTTTTCGTAACAGCTATTTTCATTGGAGTATGACAGGTAAGGCTCTGCCTCCCCTGCCTCCCCTGACCGCAAGTCCCTGGTGTAGTGTATAGTGCATACCTGTCAACCCATACGGTCTACCCGTATTCCTGTACAGGGAAATTGAGTTTTCAGGTCCATACGGCGTTCAGCCGTTTCAATACGGACACAGAAAACAATTTTGATTTAAAGCTCTCGTGACTGCAGGGATTCATATTCTTGGTTCTTTCGGTAAAGTCACGTATAAGCGAAATAATAAAATAATAAAAATACTAAATAAAATTCTCACGACGTTTCAATTGCAACACAAGCAGTCATCATCAGGTGTGAAAACCACAGCAAGAAATGTTTTTAATTATTATTTTATTATTTCCCTTCTACGTGACTTTACCGAAAGAACCAATAATATAGAAAACAATTTGTTTACGTTTCTCTCTTGCGATGGAACTTCGTAGGATGAACGTTGCGGTGCTGACCAACGAGGGGTCTGGGTATGGCCTGTAATCAAAGGTTTGTACACGAAGCCATCCAGATATACAAACACAGACATAACTTCAACCGTGATGATGGGTACAAACTGAGTAATCATTGGAAAGATTTTATTGACCATGTAAAAAAATATTTAACTACATATATATTTGTACCATCTTATTTGACAGGCAATATTCTACTTTACCGAGTGTTGACATCCCCAGCGTTTAACAGCACTGCCTTTTTCGTATTTGGATTGTCAGCCAACACCGGTTACAACCCCAAGTGCACCGATTGTTCTCTTTTAGCCCCGCCCACCCCCCCCCCAACACGTTCCATTCATTGGCTACCACATTCAGATAAGCCCCTCCCCCCTCCACTTGTATTTAAGAGCTTGTCTCTTGGAATTTTGCCTCACTTGAAACAGTAAATTTAGCTGTGACGGTCCCACCTGATGACGGAGACTTACTTGTGTTGCCTCCGAAACGTCATTTATTATTTTATTTCTATTATTATTTTTATTTCTATTATTATTTCTATTATTTTTATTATTTATTTTTCCCTACGTGACTTTACCGAAAAAACCTAAGAGTATGACACGGGGGTGGGGGTGGGGGTTGGCTCTACAGGCACCGCGCGTGGCCTCATTCAGGTAGCGCACGTGCGCGTCTTACGCCGGGTGCAGTTCACCATGGCGTGGTCGTAGGTGCGGAAAACGGCCTCGCAGGTGCCGCAGCGGTTGGGGTGGCAGGTGGCGTACTCGTTGTACTTGCAGCGCGCCTCGTCACACACCTCGTCGTACTCGCAGGTCTCGCTCGCCGGGTTGGTGTCCGGGCACTCGTCGTCTTTGGAGTGGACCAGAGTTGCACGTCCAGGGGGTGGGGAGAGGGGGCACGTGAGACAAACACAGACACAGACAGACACACAGACACACACACAGACACACACACAGACAGACACACAGACACACACACAGAGACACACACAGAGAGACACACATACACACACAGACACAAACACAGAGACACACACAGACACACACACAGACACACAGACACACAACACAAACACACGCAAAAACATGAGCGAATACTCTGGGATTTCAAGCAGAGGGCGAAACGCAGCAAAACCCGCCCGCCCGCCCGCGCTTACCTGCCCACCCATCGCACACAAATGATTCGCTCTTATTTTGTGTTTTACTTCGGAAGGCTGTGTTGTTTTCACGCTAGTTTGAAGATTCGCGAATGAGAGAGAGAGAGAGAAAAAAAATACCAAAACAAATGTTTACGGTCCGGTGTACCCCCATTACGGCACTCGAACGCAGTGGCTGTGTGCTGGACTATAACTTTAACGTCTTATTTGCTTTGTGATTATCAATGAAGCATCACAATTGCGTCGGCCAGCCTCGGACTCGCAGTCTGGTACTTATCCACGAGATAACGGCTTGTGTCAAGTAGTTCATGAGTGCTACCCACAATTGCGGAGGGGCTGGGGTCTCCATGGAGATGAGGAACCCATTAGTGACAGGCATGGTACATGCAGTTCCTTCAGCATGAACACAATAATTTAATGGCTACAGAAGCCAGAAGCATTCACGAAACCGCATTGTGCATAATGCACCGGTGCAAGTCACGCTGTGGTCATGGCCTGAGTCATACATTACGATGGGTCATGCAATGTGAGATAATTTTCACATTGCATGGAAGAAGTGAGTAGCATTCCTAGGGTGTGAGTATATATATAAAAAATGTACAGCCCTTTGTCAATTTTCTGCAGGGTAAAAGCCTCCCCACACACCATGTCAGTTATGGGGTTGTTTGACCATACTGCACTGTGTGGTTTCAGTGCGGAGTTGGTGAATGTAACTCGGGTAGTCTGGTTCAAAGTGGAGTGCGAGCATGACTGCGCCATCAGTGCACCCGAGTGCACAACACATGCAGAATTACAAAGTACATGTTCATGTATACATGTTGACTGTAAAATGATGGAGTGGATTTATTCTAGTGACTACATTTCCCTGACAATATGTCGTACTGGTGAACACGATTAAAAGTAAACTACATGGTGGAAACATAAGTGGTACTCCAAGACGAAATTTATGTCTCGATTCCATTGTTTTTTTAACATGGTGTAAACACTCCATTGTGTTAATGATGGGATCGCAGCTAGCTATTAAAACAGCAACAAAGTTACTTAATTATATTGCATGTACTTTATAATGAATTACTGCTTGGGGAATGCAACTTCAAAAGTATATTGATCTAGTACAATTACCACTTAAATCACAGCTGCTCTACATAAAATGCAATAAAACATTCACATTTCCTTGTCAGGACTCGTTCTGCACAGCGTATTGGGATGTTGTTGCATTTATTCATTATACTGTTTATGACTGAGCACAGATTCACATAGTGCTGGACTTTACAACTAACCCATTATATGAGGGACAAATGATGAAATTAATCTTATGATAGCTTTGCATCGTTCAACAACTGACTATAACAAACAACAGGTGAAGTTTTTGGTGAAAGAAAAAAAGCCATGACCACTTTATCTACTTAAATGCCCCCCAACAATGTAGGCAACTTCACACGTGTCAAATATGATTTGAGTTGTGCCTCTTACCTGGCACACCGATGACCACGATCACAACTGAAACCCAGAAGAATGTGGTGATGAGAAGCAGCCGTGTGCGACAACGCTCATGGGTCCCCATTGCCCAAACACAGTCTTTGTCTCCCGCTTCCGCTTCCTTGTCTCCCTCTGCTGGGGCTTGCCGTGTGCTCCACAGACCAGCCACGTGCCGATCCGTCCAGGTGACTTTCTCAGAAGCCAATAATTGGTTTCATGGCACAGCCACAGTCCAGTTTTGAGTCTCACAATCCAGCCATATGTTCTCCACTTCAACTCAATGTTCCACCGTTCAGATGAGTATTCCAGAGGGCAACTAAGCGTCTTACAGGATAAACATTTGTTTTACAGTCCAGTATTGTGTCTCACAGTCCAGCTGAGTTTCTCACAGTTCCAACCACGAGTTATGGCTAAAGTCCAGGTGATTGTTCCAGAGTTCAACGAATTGTCTCACAATTCAGGCTCAGCTTTGTGTTCCACAGTTCGGTCTTGATTCCTACAGTCCAGCTGTGTCCCCATTGGTCCAGGAGCCACTGGCTTGCCTAGCACCCATCTAGAAAAACTGCAGAAGGGTGGCCAATGAAATGACCTCACCTCTGCGAAAACGCCCCAGGCAGAGTAATGCACTTTAATGACCGGCACTGCAAATTTCACACATGGGTAAGTTTTGTAGAATTAAGCAAACAATAAACAACCATAAATGTGAGAGTTGTGTGCACAGAGGTCAAAAAACAACTTCAACTTTAAAAATAGACACTTGGACGAATGTTATAATATGTTTAGATAATTATGACCCAGGCGATCAATGTCTATATTATTTACAGAAATAGTTTTATACATGCAGTTTGACAAACTGAATAGAAGTACTGTATTTGCCTGCCAATACTTTAATAGCTTCAATATTAACATACAAGGTGCATGTAACGTATAATTAACATTTTTCTAATCCGTATGCATTATTTAATTAAGAATGTGAATTATTTTCATTCTGAATAGAACACGCTTAATACAAGCGCAATAGTTCTTATATACTTTATCTTCTTCGACTCCCCTAAGGTCTTCATAATCAGCCATTATCTATGAACTCCTGGGTGAAGACCACTCGAAGGTGTTTCCATCCCTCTGCCATTCTGCCGTTATTCTTGACAACAGGCATTTTTCCCTTATAGTTGTGTGTTATGCCCAAAACCAACTTAGGTTTTGTTTTACATTCAAAATGATTTATGTAACTTTCTAATCGATGTGTTCCTCTTCCTGTCTCTTCTGTCCCTGCCTCTCATTGAGGTAGTTTGTTAAACATACAAAACATCAGAATAAAAAAAAATATTCAGAAAAAAAAATATCTTCTTGGTTCTTTCGGTAAAGTCACGTAGAAGGGAAATAATAAAATAATAAAAAATAAAACATTATAAAATACAATTCTCACGACGTTTCGGCCACAACGCATGCAGCCGTCCTCAGGTGAAGAACAGGTCTGTCGGAAAGACGCTGTTCTTCACCTGAGGACGGCTGCTTGCGTTGTGGCCGAAACGTGAGAATGTTTTCTGTCTTTCCGACAGACCTGTTCTTCACCTGAGGACGGCTGCTTGCGTTGTGGCCGAAACGTCGTGAGAATTGTATTTTATTGTTTTATTTGTATTATTGTATTATTTCCCTTCTACGTGACTTTACCGAAAGAACCAAGAAGATGAATCCCTGCAGTCACGAAAGCTTTAAATCGAAATTTAAGAAAAAAAAATAAACAATCCTATCTGTTTTCTTCAACGCGTTCATCAGAGTAAAGATTTGCATTGAACAAATAGAGAGCTCTGGGTCACTTTCACCTCTTAAATAAAATAACCGGGGCAATGAGTTTGCCTCTTATGGAATACAATCGTGTATTCGTGAATTGAAATGTGATTTGTGCGACTACTCAACTGTGCTGGAATCCAATTAACATCAAGGGCGAACCGCATCTCACATTGGAGACGGGGGTGCAACTGAGGCCACATTCTTGAGGAATTCTGTTAATAGCAGGGGATAGCCAAAATTCACAGTTAAAAAAGCTACACTATTCCCATGTCAATTAACAAGTAGCCAGCATTCACTGCTGTCACCGCATGAAGTTGCTTGGCACAGAACGTATGGACTCTTGCGTTTTTTGAACCCTGGAGTTTGCTCTACTTTATTTTATTGACTGAAATTAATTTCATTCGTCTTGCCTTGGTCATGTTGGTGACCAGGGCCACTCTTGTAAATTCAAACTTTCGTGGTGTCTTGAGTTCTCTCACCCGGCTCAACGAAATATACTTGAAACTTGAACACCAATTTGGTTATGCGGAACATTTCACACTAACACATTCTACAAACATACCAACACCGTTTGGCAGGGGGCGCTAAAACATCATGTACACATGCGCGCGCCCCAGGCCTTTAACGCAGACTTGCAAAAAGGATGAAATTCCTGACCTCATTATGCAGTTCAAATGTGTTGTTGGCATGAGGACACCTTGTCGAAATGATTTCCCGACGATCGGGTCATCACTAATTGAGTGGCACGTTGTCACGTCCACAGCAGAGGCAAGCTGAACGTTGATAACGCATTCGTGTATTAAAATAGCAGCTGCAGATATACTGTATACCACATATCCCACGACCGACTAAGTAGCAACATTAATTCATGAGCCAGAGTCCATTAATTTTCTGACGGCCCCATGTAAGACTTGAGCACGATTGTCACAAGTACGGCGCACATAATATAGATATTTAAACAAGGAAAAATTGTGCTCATAAGCATGTTTTATACAAATGGAAATTTACATCAACGGTTTGATCTTTTGTTTAAATGCACCTTTCACCAAGCCAATCATTCTACTGCACATTTTCTCTTGTGCGATTCGTGCAGGTTACCTAATTGATTAATTGTAAGAAAATTGTCGTTGAAATGGGCTATTGTTTTTCAAATTAAGCCATGAAATGCTTTATAAAACGTTAATGACTGCGCTGAATTTATTGAAATCCAATGCATACACGAAACCTGTTGCATGCCACGTGATTTGTAATCGTGATATGGAATGACCATATGATATTGATGATCACATTAGCAGAGAAAATTACGTAAAGTTTTATAGCTGCAATGTATCACACTTGTACAGAAAGCAGCACACGTGCACGCACAGAATGTAGTCGGGAAACCGAATCGCAAAGGGTTGGCTCTAACTCGCATCTCGCATTGGCCCTCTTCAAGTTTATTTAAGATTCAAGTTCTGTTCAAAGCCCCAATTAGTGGCTACAGGGGTTTAATTGCCTCGCAGCAGCGAGTTAATGCCAATTATATTGCACAAACGTTGCACACAGCACACATCATCGTCAAATTGACCACGACACAGTGATTTGCTTTATTGTTTCCCTTTGTCATTTAGTTATCCATTGTGAGATTTCAAGTAGGGTGTAGGTGTCCTGGACGTGTGTCGTGTTGTTGTTGTTGTTGAAGTGTATTGTTTGTAATATTCCTTCATCTCATCCCTTGCCGTCCACGTGACGACCTCGTTTTTTGTTTTGGGCTTCAACAATGGGCTAAGGGCGATTATCTGAACCGGAATAGGCAAAGTAAACTTGCAAATAAACAGCACAATACTAGCAGAAAGGTTTCAAGTTGTAGTCCATGACAACCTGCATAAGTAATTCGCTCTGGATCCATTGCAATATAACAACATATCCGCTCCGCAGCAATCAAGAGACACATACCACATCAATCTCGATATACACACACATATTAGACATAGTACTGTACACCGATGTAAGGTGTTATTACATTCTATAATATATAAAGTATCCTATGCAAATAACGCACGACTTAAAATGCATAAACAATGCCCCTCTGTGCGCATGGAACGATTCATAACAACGAAATGCTGCTCACGCGGAATATGATGACCGCTATGTATGGAATGTTCACTATGTGGGCAATGCGTCGCTATATAATATGATGATAGAGAGAATAGTGTGTGCCGTCGAGGAAGCTTGCGAATAAATGATGTATTTAATGGCGCCAACACTTTGACGCATTGCAGACACGGCCTCCTCCTTCTTTGAAGCTCCACACACACACACGGCTTGTGTGTAAATAACTACTTATACTACACAAACACACACACGCGCGCTAAATGCAATCGTAGCTACGACAAATACCAACGCTGTTTATTGTACTTAATTTAAATGTGATTTAAACCGTAGGCGGACCACCCCCCCTCTTTAGAAATGTCTGGCTTCTGTTTGCTATAATGTCTTATTTCTCAGCTTTAAGGCTTAAGAGGCAACTATGACAGATTATATTCGGGTTTACCTTCCAAGTATAAAGGTTTCCCATACTTATTTAATTATTTTTGGTGTGAATACGCTTAAAGTGCGGTGTTTTAAATCCCTTAACCTCATCATGTGCAGTATATTTTCTTGGTGGGGTGCATATATTTGTATATAGTTTTAAGGTTGTTTCGTCAATGTCTGGAACATCTGAAAGCATAGTTTTATCAAAACACATGTCAGTCAAGTTAAGGATCTCATAAAGGGGCTTTTTGGTTGGTTTATACCCTGGTATGTTTCCATTCCGGATCTGACAACGACACTGCTTCACTAACCCAGGTTCGACTCCTGTTTGTTACTGCACGTGGCCGTTGCTTTACGGGATATCATACAACATCTGCGCGAAAATATAAAAGTTTAACTTTTTGCTGTGCAACATGTGTTCCTTTCAAACACCACCAAGACGATATGAACTGTAACTGTGTATTGTGTAGGTGTATGCACATCGGCTGGGGTGCAGTCATTTGAACCAAGTGAGTCAACATTGAGGATTGTTTTTTTTGTTGCAAAGGTGATCTGACATTCAAACGTAAGTTGACAGTAAGTAAAACAACACAAACACCGCAGTGATGAACGTGCCATCATGATCATGCGGGGTGGGGGATAATTGTAAAAAAAAAACATCGGACACGAGGCGAGCTTTAGCAAAGTCAAACGTTGCACACAACTCATTGACGGAGGTTAACCGTTTGAAATCGCCACATGAGGTCGATCAAAAATCACTCATTCCAAAATGTAAGTAGGTCCATGTATAATATTTGTAACATATTCCTGCGGAGGGAGCCGGCGTGAGTAGGTTAAACGTTGAGTTTTATAAGGGCACCACGGGGTGACCAGCTCCTCCCCACCCTCCCACCCCCCACCTAGCCCCACCCAGCCCCTCCCTCCCCATCCAGCCCCTCCCTGCACGACGGACGGACGGACACAATAATCCCCTGTGGGCTGGTGGAACCAGTGGGTTCCTACCAGTAAAACAAATTGTCTTAGGCACCAAAAACAATCCCACCAAATGTATTTTAACTGGCGGCCGCTGACTTGCGCGCCTTGCCACAGGGTGGAAGGATCCTCGGCGGGAGGCCACGTGGGGCTCAGGCGTGGCCCTCGTCCGCGTTATAATCGGCGTGGCCCTCGCCCGCGTTATAACCGGCGTGGCCCTCGCCCGCGTTATAACCGGCGTGGCCTTCGCCCGCATTATAACCGGCGTGGCCTTCGTCCGCGTTATAACCGGCGTGGCCTTCGCTCGCGTTATAACCGGCGTGGCCTTCGCTCGCGTTATAACCGGCGTGGTCTTCGTCCGCGTTATAACCGGCGTGGTCTTCGTCCGCGTTATAACCGGCGTGGTCTTCGCCCGCGTTATAACCAGCGCGTGGTGAAACGCGCGCCCCGGCGGCCACTCGGGCTCGCGAAACGCGCTTTTTGCCGCGCAAAAACAAAAAAAAATCAACCCCTCCCTGCTCCCAATTCACCACCTTCTCTCGTCACTTCGTCGTCGGTACCATTACCACTCTTCGACTCGGTACCAGGTGGGTGGCCCCCTGTGGCCCACCACGCTAAGACTGCACGCGCGCGCCCTCGGTGGTGGCAGTCGCAGCAGCAGCAGCCGCATCGCGTGGCAGGGCGAGCGAAGAGGAAGGAAATCAAACGCTGGGCTGGGCTGGGGTGGAGCTGTGGGTTGGTGGCAGCGAGCGAGAGAGAACGGTGGGTGGCGCACGAGAGAGACCTCGGGCTGAGCTGAACGAGCCATCGGAGAGGGGAGGGAGGGAGAGAGGCGAGGCAGGGAGGAGGAGGAGGGGACGAGAATCGACAACTCTCGCGTTCGTGTGGCTGCGGCGACAGCAGTAGCAGCAGTAAGCCAGAGAGCAGCAAGCGGCAGTAGCAGCAGCAGCAACAGGGCAGCATCATCAGCAGCAAGAGCAGTAGTCGTCGTTTCTAGCAAGCGGCAACAGCAGCAGCAGTAGCGAGCCAGATACAGCAGCAGCAAGAGCAGCAGCATGGTAAGAGGCTGCGGATACCCACACCGCCGCCATTCATTTCTATTGCCACGAACAACTACTATATTACATATACATATATGGTGTGGTGTATGAAACGTTCTTGTTTGCTTATGTTTTTTTTCCTTTAAGTCGGTGCCGTTTTAACATTTTAAAGTTCGTGTGTGTGTGGGTTTTTTGGGGGGTTTAATTTGTTTTCTGAACGGGTTTTTTTTTTCGAGGTTGTACTTTACGTACGATCGTGTTGGGATTATTATTTTTTACTTGAGGTTCATATACGATACTGTGTTGGTGGTTGTTATCGATCACGATGCTTGTTGCATCGGCGCAACTGCCATCGCTCGCTCGGATATTAACACGATTCGTGTAGTACGATGTTGCATTGTGTGTTCGTGTGTAAACGCAGCTTGTGCGTATATATTCTTACAGTACGTGGTTGCGTTTTGGTTAGATAGTATTTTATTTATTAAGCCACGACCCTTTTTTTTTAAAACGTACGTTGACGTAATTGCTATCGGGCGGTTTTTTTTCCCTCTTGTGCCCTGTTTTATGCAACAAATGACGGTAACATTAAAACGCGAGGGGAGGAACGTCAATAATACTGTTTTAAAAGTAAATTATATTTGGGAGATGGAAAACTGAACGGCAAATTTCATCTTAACCGCTCCAATTTTGAGACAACCCAAAAAAAACCACTTGATGATGGCGCTCCGTGAGTGCGGACGAGCGCAATTGCACAAAAAATGGATACTAAAAGTGATAAAATTACAACAAATATCTATTAAAAACATATAAATACGTGGACGTTAATGGCTCTGTAAATCAAGTGACACGAATTCATTACGCTTTCAAATTGGATGCGCCACCTGGCCCGTTGCCAGCCTGTGGACAAGCCCTCTCTCCCTATCGAATGTGGGCCCAAAATTGAGGGCCTCCTGGCCCTGAACCAAGGAATCTGTTATCTGCCAGAGCGGGCAGCACGCACTTAATAAAATCTTCAAGCAACAAAAAAAAACGAAGCCCCAAGAGTTATTAGACAAATTCATTAACCTAATGCAAGCCCACCTCCCGCCCAGCCACCACGCCTGCCAGTCTGCGCCCCACAGCACGTATGCATTTCAGTGCCTCGGGTCGTTATGAAGCCACCTTTTGGGGATTTTTTTTTAGTTATTTTGTTTTTTTGGGGGGTTTTTGGGATCGGCAAAGTCTAAAGTGAGCCTTATTATAACAAGTAATATTATTAAACATTTCTAAGTCATAACGAACTGCCATGCTTTGTTGCTACTGTCACCCCGATTTCCCACTTTGCATAAAAATTAAGGACACTACAAGCGTAAGTTATAACCGTTGTTTGTCAGTGTGGTGTTGCAAGCTGCATGCCTTTATTTGGTTTACTTAAAAATAAAACTTAATTCTGGTTATTGCGGTGATTGATTTGCAACGCTCAATTCTATTTTCAAGGTACCCCTTGTTGCTTCTGGGATAGGAAGGGTTTTACTGGTTCCAAGTACCACGTTTCCATGGACTTATGTAAACGAAACCGTGAATTAAAAACAATAAATGACAAGCTAAAGTTTAATTGGCAGAATTGCAAAGCACTTATGCGTCATATAATGCTGTCAAAAAGTTAATTATTAAAAAAAAGATACGTGTTTTGTACAGCAGTTACGGGGGCATGTAACTCGGCTATGAAGCCCTTTCCTGCCATTGAGAAAAAATTGCTTTCGTATGTGTGCGTTTGTGCGCCTGGCCGCTGTTCCTAAAAGCTACTCATTTTAACCCATGGATACCATCTACTGTATACCCTCGTATAAACAACACTTCTTGAGTACAAAGAGCACTGAAGCACAGTTCAGTGTGCATGCCACGATGCCTTTGCCTTGACCGAATTAATTACATTCACATTAGTAGTCGCCGAGTATCGAATTTCATTGCAACTCAGAAAGGAAATTGAATTGAATGGTATGTGCAGGTTCCAATGCAAAGTACAGTTTTGTGCAGCGAGATACCTATCGGGATACAGCAGCAGGCTGCGTATTTTATGTGAAGGCTTCGCCATACAGGGCTACTCTGTCTTGCCGTGCATCATACGCAGCCTAATTTACTGGTCGATGGTCCCTAAAGTTGCTTTGCTTGTTGTGTTGTGCCGTACTGTGTGCGCCTCAATGGTAATACATTGCCACACTTTCACATCTCTCAGGGCAAATTGCAAGAGAATAACTTCAAAACTGTCATTTTAGGTTTTCGCTTAAGTTGCGTTAATAATTAACTTGTTGAACAACGTTTAGCTGAACAATTTGTTCTAATCATTCACACAGTAATGACGGTACTTGGGTTTTATTTAGTACACAGTAGTTTGATGTGGCTTAAATGTGCATTTTACAGCACGGCAACACGGTTAACGCTTTTCTCAAAAGACTCAAGTAAATTGTCAATTGCAGTTAAATACTAAATTAAATTACGTCGAAAGTTTGTACTTGGAGTAAGCCTATGTTTGTTCATCTCTCCTTCAGGCAGACCAACTCACTGAGGAGCAGATTGCTGGTAAGTTTTCAGTTTTGCCTCCGGTACTTTTGTAGTTTAAATTGGTAAATGTCACAAACAAACCCCACCCCTGCAGTCACAACACCCATTCCACTCTGAAGCGATGGCATGGCCACCTTGTTGTCGACAGAGTTCAAGGAGGCGTTCTCCTTGTTCGACAAGGACGGCGATGGCACCATCACCACCAAGGAGTTGGGTACCGTAATGAGGTCGCTGGGACAGAACCCTACGGAGGCCGAGCTGCAGGACATGATCAACGAGGTGGACGCTGATGGTACAAAACCCTGGGCTGGGCCCAGCCCACCCCCCCCCTGGGCTCCCCCCCCCCTCACCTTTGAGCTGCCTTGCCCTGCGAACACTGGCCATACGATTTACCCATATACTTGGTGTTTACCATGCACCATTGAGGAAATGGTACTGTTTATTAGTCCAGTTTTTCGTATTTATGTTTGTGTAATTATCTTGTTTATACTTCTTTCCACTTTGTTTACCGTCATTTACATTTTAAATGTACTGTTACATTTCAAACATTAGGTGTTGAAGTTTATTTATGTAATATTTTCAAATGAAAGATACTGCAGCAAAAAAAAAGAGACATTCCACATGTTCGAAAATCAATAACCGTGTGTGGGCGTGGTGACTTTCCTGAGCAAAACACGCCTCGTTTCGTCCCCAGATGCCCCGCCAGCGATAGTGTAGATGGCACGTGGACAACCACATAATGGGGCCTGGTTTGAGCAGAGCTCGTAACTAACCCCGGCTGGTCTGAAGCTGCTAATTAGTACCCTGAGAAACCTTTTACAAAGTAACCTTGCCCGGCAAGCCCTCACTGCCATTCCTTTCTGCCACCCTGCGGATCTGTAGTTTGAACAATGTCATGTTGCAGACTGCAGGTCAATAACAACAATTATTGACTCCCATTTTCACATGCATGATAAAAGCGTGGGGTTATTGCACACCTCGACCACCTGTTTGTTTTTTTGCAGTTCCCGATTGTTTTAAATGTAGACTGTTGTTCTGCACATGCCCTTTTGCCACCAGTGTTGCACAGGAGCAAAATGTCAAGTGGATAAGCAAATGCTTGAAGGCAGAAGGCACCACATTTTAAGATGAAATGCAGTCTAACTCGGCTTTGTGTTTGCAGGCAATGGAACTATTGACTTCCCAGAGTTTCTCACGATGATGGCGAGAAAGATGAAGGACACAGACAGCGAGGAGGAGATCCGAGAGGCCTTCAGAGTATTCGACAAGGTCTGCACAGTGGGGTTAAGTGGGGTTGTCTGGGTTTAATGTTAACCTGCTGTTTTGTTGGTCTGCTGATTCAGCTGCTCTGGTTTCCAAGGTATAAATCCTGATTACTGTAATAATCGTGGTTTCATGGGGCATGGTAATCTTGAGCCAAAAGTAATTGTAAACCTCCTGTAGGTAACGTTAAGCTTTGTAAAAATTAGCAGTATGAAATACATTTCAAGGCAGCCCGATTTATAAATGGTAGACTGAGCTTTGTAGACGAGCCGAGACATCCTCTGACCTAAGATTACATTTCGTGTTCATTAAAATGATTGCGAATATTATTCAGAATTGAATAGCAGTTAATTAAATGGGACATTTTGGAGAAATAGATTTGCTGGACAGTCAACAGTTTGGCACATAATCAATAACATTCTCTCAGATTGGCACTAACGGATGTTGCCGAGCATTGCACGTCTCTGCGAGCGAGCGCAAATGTGAGGTTACCTGTGTGCATCCGGGCACAGGACGGAAATGGCTACATCAGCGCGGCAGAGCTGCGTCACGTGATGACGAACCTCGGGGAGAAACTAACAGACGAGGAGGTTGACGAGATGATCCGGGAAGCCGACATCGATGGGGACGGGCAGGTCAACTACGAAGGCAAGTTGGGCATGCACACCACTAACAGCAGCAACACCATTTGTTGAAAATTGACGTAAGCGTGTGTACATCCATAAAATGAGAATGTGCACATCACTTCTCCTTTGCCCTCCCCCCCTCCCAAATTGTTTCAGAGTCGATATAGTCACTTGTCATGATCTGTTACGCAAATCTTGCGCATATTAGCATGTCTCTTTTTCGGCCGCACGTGTTGGGAACTGTACACAGCCTGGGAATGCACTGTAGTTGCATCATGAACCTGCGAAGCGTGGGATATTTTTGACACGTCCACCAAGTTCGCTTGGTCAGCTAGCAGCCCAGGAGGCTTCTGAAATCTGACAGCAGAGTTCCCCTTATAGTGACTACCCACATTTTAAACATCGCAGTCCATTAATTTGAAGCCTATTTTGCTTTATCTTACAGAGTTCGTGCAAATGATGACGGCCAAGTGAAGTTGTACAGTGTCTTACTGCATCCGTACGGAGCTTTGTTATTATAGTTTTGTTAGTTTTCTTTAATTCTTCATTTTGTGTTTTTAATAATTATTATAGCATATTAGATTTCAAGTGTATACAGCACAGTTTGGTGACATTTCCCCCCATTTAAGGTGAACATGTATAAATTCAAAAGCCTGGCCTTTGTTGAGTATCAGGATATCATTTAACCCACAGAAAATGTATGAGCTTCTTCGAAAGGTTTTCCAATTGAAGAAGAGGCAACATTTTAGCATTACATAAAAAGGGTTATGTAACTCGGTAGGCTGTAAATGTTACATGTAACTGTGTAAGCAGCAAGTGGGGGTTCCTTGACTTTTATAAGCAAGATTTTTTGCCATTGATTTATCAGAATGAGGTACTGCATTCAAAAAAAGATCATAAATACAGTCTGTTGTTACTCTCGTATCCGCATACTGTACTGTATTGCACTATTGCAAATCTGATATCCTTTCAAGGTACTCTACTACAGACAGATGAAATAAAAGAAACCCTTCACGTACTGTAATGTTATGTAACCTATTGGTATGTTGCATTTTGTACTGCTAACGTACCACATAATCCTTTCATGTAAGTTATGTTGGACTGTAGCATGCAAGAATAAATAACAAAACCCATTCCATGTTGTACATGTCAGATCTTTCCTCAATAAAAAAATGAACCAAAATGCAATGATTGTCTTGGAGTAAGTGTGAATGCTGTAGGGAATAGTTTGGTAAATGTGAGCCTGTCAAGCTAAGGGTAAGTGGCAAATGGGTTACCACATGTTTTAGTGCTAAAAATAGTTGCACATGACCCACATCCCTCTAGATGTCATGGGGCAAAACATGAATAAACCTTGGCTGTAATCAAACCTGCTCAAGACATTCCTTAAGAATGTGGGCCCCTGGTATCGTCTTACAGCAGACCCCACCACACCTTATATGTCAGTCGATGTCGTCATACCAATGTGAAAATGTCTGAAAATGTGATCTAGTAACCTGCACAGTGGTTATGTTGCTACTGTGGCCATGCAGGTTAGGGCTTTTCTCTTTAAGTGACGGTACACTACATTTAGATTGTGTGTAATGGAGTCTCAGATGAGCCAACTGCGATTGCTTAGGACGGGTCGGCAACCTACGGCTCCGGAGCCGCATGCGGCTCTTTACGGGCTGCTTCTTGACAATATGTACGTATGTACATAGATGCATTGCGGCTCTTGAAATACTGAATTTTGTACCGAATTGGAAAGAAATGGCTCTTCTTGTTATTTTGGTTGCCGACCCCTGGCTTAGGAGATGCAAGGACCGGCCTCCGCATGGCTCTTGACACCTGTGGAGATGTCCCTTAGAGGTCGCTTACAAATGGGGCACTGTTCATGGAACTTGCATTTTCTTCATCTGGCACGAGAATCTGGTGACACATCGCGACTGCTGGCTTCAATCGAGCGCTCGCGCTGAGTTTTGACAAAATGTCTGACTCGCAACGAAAGCCCACGTAGGGATTTTAAACGTTCCACTAATTCCCTGCGCACTCAACACTAAAGAGAACATTTTTTTGGCGCCGATCCAAAGTTGGGAGCATTAGTTGACCCCATTCCACTGCAGTTCAAGCTTCGATAGACTACTTTGCCTTTACGTGCGTATGAAAAAAAACCGAACCGGGTTTCCTTTAATGCATCACTTACAGCAGATGTCTTGTATGACACCTGACACCATGGCACCGGAGGCGGCATGACCACGTCGATAACAATACAG
The DNA here is from genome assembly GCF_965212315.1 of Lampetra planeri. Lineage (NCBI taxonomy): Eukaryota > Metazoa > Chordata > Hyperoartia > Petromyzontiformes > Petromyzontidae > Lampetra > Lampetra planeri. Next base: position 4,017,518 of record NC_136124.1, on the reverse strand, counting down.
TGATACTGTATAAGTCTCCTGATGTTGACATCTCTTTTTGCTCCATTTAGCTGTCACACTTCATTGTTTTCTATAGAACGGGTGTTTGTTTTTGCAGGCGTGCTGAAAACCACTACTACAACAACACTATGTATGCCAAGTAATTGTAAAGCTCACTGTACATGCAAACGCTTAGTGGAAACCACTTTGCATTTTCATATGCAAAAAGGTACTTTGCAAAAGACATACATGAAAATGCAAAGAAAAACCTGCATCAGAGATGTATACAAGGCTTTCTAGCTCTGGTGGTGTGTAGTATGTTGTGCAATTTATTTTTACTGTAGTGTGCCTGGAAGCATTTTAGCATGTGCAGTTTTGCCAACATATTTCAGTCCTTAGTAATTGGTCTAATGCATCTCTCTTTTGGCATCATTATTACACAATACTCCAGTGGGCTTGGGCTTTAACCACTCTTTAACAGTTTAGTGCTGATTCAAATAGGTAAATTTACAAATTATAAACATTCACAAGATTACATTGCTATGTAGTATGCCGTAACAGTGACGTGTTTGGCTGCCCTTGAATGTTTTCACTGTTGGGTTATATTGCATTGCTCTGTTGAATATAACAACATGTTCCTTGAGGAGATAACACTTTTATTTCAGCAAAAAAAATAAGTTCGAAGTCAGTGATCAAGGCTCGGCATGCAATATTTAAGAAATAACATTTAAGTCGTGTGTGTCCAATCCTGTTCAATAGTACAAACTTGGTAGTGTACTCAAGAACAAACTCAAACGTAGTTTTTATTTATTTAAAGCTTTCGTGACTGCAGGGATTCATATTCTTGGTTCTTTCGGTAAAGTCACGTAGAAGGGAAATAATAAAATAATACAAATAAAACAATACAATTCTCACGACGTTTCGACTGCAACACAAGCAATCATCATCAGGTGTGGATTTCATTATCAGGTGTGGATTTCACACCTGATGATTGCTTGTGTTGCAGTTGAAACGTGAGAATTTTTATTGTTTCATATTTTTATTATTTCCCTTCTACTTGACTTTACCGAAAGAACCAAGAATATCAAACGTAGTTGTTATGCAAGTGCCATTTGTTTTGTAATTGGTTGAAAGACTTGTCTTGCATTTCCGAGAAACATCCACGCAAAGGAGCCAAAGCGGACAAGAACAATGTCAGCTTACGCATAGTGTTCCATTTCTTGAGATGGGGTTATCTCCCCAGGTGCATATCCCAAATAAAGACAAATTAAAGTACCCCATGCAACCCCAGCATTGCCTGTCTGGCAGTCTCAACATGGGTGTATTTGCACCCTGCTAGATGAGTAATTTTACTTCCTGCAATTCAGCCTCCCACTGCCGTTCATTCTTCCCTTTTGGAAACGGGAACACAATCACATCGCCTCTAACTTTAGTGGTTAACACAGATGCTGTTCAACTCTTTTTCAAAAATATTTCCTGAGCTCACCAGGTGCCTCCAAGAGTTTAAAACGCCGAGCTGGCACTGCTGAGATCCTGGCTTTGTATCCACGCAGCCAACTGGAATGAAAGCGGGTGCTCGAGTGGATTTAGTTGATGGTCTCGGTTCCGGTGACCAATTACTGCAACCCCCACATCACACACAATTTGGTTGTACACTGAATTTGGCTAAATTCCAGCATCGAGAATAAAAACAAAATTCTGTTCGACCGTCATGTGAAAAACATGACCCAGTGGCCGAGTAGGTGTTAAAATCCAGCCCCCGAACTATGGAGAACACTGATCGCCTTGAAGGGATCTCCGCTACCTTTGATACGTGGGGATGTTCTCTAACACGGTTGTACTGTCCTGCCAGGGATACAAATGGATACTTCATCTCATAGCATGACACTGACAGCAAAATTTAGATAATGTGGGGGGGGGGGGGGAAATGATAAAAAAAAAGTATTTCCTTCCTTGTAAAGCAAACAGGTCATTAGTAATGTAATAACAAAAATGGAACCAACCCAATGCGAGGAGGAGCCTTTTCAAGCATGAAAGGCTCTCAATGTAGCGACGAGGAATGAAGCTCGATGCAAGACCTGGTGGGGGCCCTCTTTGAGGCCCCACAATATGCAGAATCGTGCACGGCTGTTTATTGTTTCCCTGGGCAACCACTTGCAAGTGCCCGTACGAGAATATCTAATTTCCTCCTCCTCGTCCGAGCGCTCCCTTTTTAAATAAAAGTACTCCTCGTGCCCCGGGGTAAATGAGCGCGCTCGCATGAATAATTAAGGGTATTAGGCGAGTGGCCTTCTAACGCTTGCTATTGATATTTATCAACGGGCCTTGTGAAACCGACCACTATAAACGCTGGAGCACAAAAGCCGAAAACATTTACTTGGCCCGCGGGTTGTTTAAAATATCAATAAACATCACGGGAGGTTGCTCAACAGTGTCCAGATAATCATTAAATGCGTTTACTTGAAAACTGGACCTGGAATGGCTATTTACGCGTTGGCGATGGATACAGGCCGTGTCACGTATTGTGTTTCAGAGAGGGCTTGCGGTAACAATGATACACGTTGTCATGGCAAGTGGTTCGAGATAATCTTTTACGCATACACTTTGGTGAGTAATAGTCAATTAGTCTCGCACCCACGCAGCGGCCCTTTCAATTTCACGTGGCCAGATCTCAGTTGTCGTGGGCTGGCGTGTGTGTCCACTAGCACGCAACAAGCCAGTTCTAAAGGTTGTCCTTCCACGAGTACGTTGGGCAGGCCAATAAAAACAAAATATGTAGAATCGTGTTAAAGCCCCGTTTGTCAATGCACTGCCACATAAGGGCCATCCCCCGTGCCACCAGATTGATGGCGATTGTTTGAACAGAGGTCTCGCCGGTCAGAGTGTGGAGTGGTGAGGGAGGAGGCCAAGAGCAGGTCCGATATCGTCACTTGTTGGCTGTGGCCGGGAATTGAACAGAGATGGAGAGAGGGAGACATGTTGGGTTGGGTGGGGGGGTCATAGCAACGTGTGCTAACAACTTTTGTGTATTTTATAAATCCACACAGTTTGTACGATGGAACCGTGGGGCGCTGTGGGTTAACGCGCCGTATCCCGCCACCTTGGTTCGCGATTCCCGACATCGGCTCAGAGTGATAGCCGAACCGGTCCTGATCCCCACCACCCCTTCATTAACCTGAACTGCTCCAGTGAGGTGGTGAAGTATGGTAAAACAACCCCCACAACTGACAATATGGGGAGGCCCTTCAAGGCCTTCGGCCACTAGTGAAATAGCGAAATGCGAAATCTCCATAAACGATGCTATTTTTAAATGACACAATCGTACGTACACCATAATAGATCATCCAATAGTATTGTGAGAAAGAAACCCCAGTATGGTGGTAGAATATACGATGTTATATCACATCTGTATACGCTAAATAATACTCAAAACACATGCGTACCACAGGCGACATGCCATTAATCACCTAAAGGCACTTTGCTGGTATATGCACCTGCTAGTATCCAGGATAGTCCACGTGCACTGTAAATGCAAAGCATTTATTCCATATCAGAGCCAGGAAGCTTATCTCTTTCTCACAGCTGTGCGAGCAAGAGAGGAGGGGTTCCCTGGCCCAATCAGACACAAACACAACGCAGTCGCGATTGTTACTGTGGCTTCCTGGAAATCGTTGAATACTCAACACGTAAGGGAGCTGAGAGAAGTTGATTTTTTTTGTACGCAGCACAGACAGGAATGACAATATTTACAATTCTTTCCGAAGCTATAGTGCGTCAACTTGGAACGTAAAGGCAGGCAAGGGTGCGATTTGAGATGACAACATTGTTTCGGGGCAATATACAGCGTGCAATTGTGGGTGCAATAATTATAACAACGTCACCGATCTTTGCCGCGTTTAAGGCCACGCTATGTCGATCAGGGGGCCGGTTTTTTTTTGTCCATACTTCACCACGCTGGTCGGTGAGGACTGGTAAGAGGGGGGTATCACTCGCCACTGGTGTGAGCCGTGGCGGGTAATTTAATCCAGATAGGTTAGCTCAATACAGTGTGCTAACCATTGTGCCACCGCTCCACCCCCCCCCCACCAATTCTGGAATACAGTATAATAATGTACTCATGCTCATTGGTTCTTTCGGTAAATGCACTCATGTTTTATAGTGAAAGCAAACAGTTGGGGGCACGAGTTACATCTGTGTTTTGCACATAGTCAAACAACATAATCTGCACCAATTACTGTACGGGCAAACTGCTCGACTAACCCAGGCTTCGTAGCAGCTGCAAAACTTAACGACGAAAAAAACCCACGGCAATTTATTTCGATAAAAAAGCATAGTAGCAAGTCTAGTTTATTTTGGTATTTTAGTCCTGACGGCGTGTTCATTTAGAACTAACCTCATGAGTTGTCAGAAATCATCAACGCATAGCATATCACTAGAATTACAGATGCACTGAAATCTTTACTTCTGTAATTAAATCCACGAGGGCGGCAGGCAGGTATCAACCCTCTTTATTTATCTTCGTGGATTTCATTACACGTCTTTGACAACGCCCTTTCTTTTTGCCACCCGGTCCTTTGAAAGAAAAACTGCGACCCATTGGGTGATAACAACACCCCCGTGGTCATACAATGAACCCCATATGATCACAAAATCAACGTTGCGCAAACGAGCAACCTTAATGCACAACGCACCGGGGATGTTTGCATTTCCAATGTCGTGAACATGTTTTTGGGGAATGCATATCCAGGCATGCATATTGGTATGTGTCGTGACTGCCACGCCTATCTGAGGCCATGACAGGATTTTCTTCATTTTTTTCTTTGAAAGAATGAATCTGGGGCAAAGACTTACCACAAAAAGCATCTTTGTCACAGTGAAATGTCACTCGGAGTAATGTTAAGTCACCCGCAATGCTGATCAGTCGTTACAATAAAAATGTAGGCTGAGCGACTATTCATCCCACAACCAGGCAGTTTGCAGGTTCTCCCAAAGGCTCAGTCAGCATCATCATCATCATCGTCGCTGCCACCGTCATCCACGTCGCATACAAAACCCGCACGCAGCGAGCTGCAAACAGTATTTCATAAACACAAGGCGCACAGGCTAAAGATAGTCTGAGAGCATTACAAGCCTCCCCTGAGAAAGGGATCGGCAGGAAGGTGGGATGCTGTTGACTCATCATTCCCCCAAGCACACAAGTCATTGTTGCTGCCACTTGTGCACGTATAACATCCATCCACGATGGAGACGCTGAATCTTAACAGAGGGCTTCTATCGGCCATGATCAATCTTTTGCGCTAAACAGTGCGTCAACTCCAATGGCCAAACACACCTGATGCATTTATTTACTGCGTTCGCAAAACGTTCCGGTAACGGAGGCTTGCTACTCGGAGCGCCCCGTGCATTTCAGAAATGTCACCGACAATTTAATGAATGTTTCATACATGCGATCGTTGAACAAAATATTGTGCTACGTGATAAACATGCCACGCCGAAGCAAGCCGTACCGATTTACTGAACAATTTATATTTTAGTAGCTTTTAAACATATGTTTTAATTATGTCAAGAGCTATTGGATAAAATGTGTCATGATCACGAGTCACCTTCGATTAGCACGGTTGGCTATGTACGGTGCGAAAGAAGTTCAACATACTGTACATGCATAGTCAATCCACTGCTTTGACATGTTTAAGATATTTATTTTTTGAAAGTTCAAAATGTCTCTCTCTCTCTCTCGGGACTGTACTGTACATTTAGGCAAGGGCTTAATCACTACATTCCAAACTGCAACAGAAGCATGAAAAAAAATAACCGCAGCATAACAACAAAAAATTCCACACCGGCCAACTCACTGCCCCCAGTTTCCACGCCGGTGCCAGACCGCGGTGAATAACCACAGTGGTGGCTCGACGGGCTGTACAGCCAGGGCATCAGCAGAATGACAAATATATAACAAACATATATCTACAGTATCTTAGGCGAAAGCGGCAAGCTGCACTTACAGCCATTACACGAGCATCACCGGGGGCACTGGGAAAAAATTGCCCCGCACTGGTGAGGAACCCCTCCAGCTGGATGCCACTGCAGCAAAGCGAGGGTTTGAGCTGACCTCTCAGGTAAAGGTCAGCTGAATCCATCATCATCATCATCTTCATCAGTGAGCCATGATCAATCCACTGCTAGATGAAGGCTTTCCCAACCCGTCACCATTTTTTGTCGCATAATGCAACAATCAACCGAGCAACTACACACGAGCCGATTTCACAGCTCCATCTGTCGTAGTGAACGGTCAAGTAAAAACGGATTTGCGGGAAAGCCGAGAATAGTTTTGCACAGGATAGGCCGACGTTTGGCAAAAGAATGTACACTTTTTCATAGCGGTTCGCGGCCATACATTGAGGTGAAAACCTACCCCCCCCCCCACACTATTCTAAGGGAGACACGGCTCACACGCACACAGGCAAGGGTCGGTGGATCACGTGGAGATTCATGAAACTCTCAAACCGGCTGCAGGTCTGCGAGAAGGCCAGCAAAAGGTGGTGGTGCGGCGAATTGGGGGACTTTGGTGACATTTCAAAGGACTCCAACATTCAAACTGAATACCGACCAGCCGGCAGGACTGAATGAACGCCTCACCTTCACTTAAAACATGGTTTAATTCTTGAGTGCTAGACAAAACCTCGTCCCTTTGTGGACGCATATATTGTGTACCTCCCATTGGGACGCACGTTTGTTTATGCGACACATCTGATGTCTCAGTAAAATTGGGCAGCGAGGGCTAAAAATAAACTAACCTTTAAAAAAGGCACTCAAATTAAACATTGTGTAATTAATAAAAACTATTTTTAAAAGTGTCGTAAAAGGTTAATGAAATGTTCTAATCGTACTAAGCTGTACCCAGCATAACGTACGCCGATCCAACAGATCTTAAATAAAGAATCACACTTTTTTTGTAAACTTATATTTTCCAATCGAAGATGTATCTAAAGATAGACAAGACAGATAGAAGATGGATACAACACAAAGAAGATATCAATGAAAAGAGATATAAAAGATAAGAATAAAATGTCACTATTAAATTAAATGTTTACAAATATATACATCGTCTTCGAAGCTGAAGCAGACGATCAAGGAAACGGAAGCCAGCTGAGTTGTTGCAGACATCATTCGCCTTTTTTTAATTATAATAAATGAATATTTTAATGGAAGTTCAACCCTGGAATGCAACGCCAAGTGGCAAATGTTCATGACGCTTTCATCAACCCCACGAACCCAAAATTCAATGGCCAACAAAACTGTACTGTAACTTATCTTTTGACACAAATTAGTTTATTTCGTAATACCTGTTGATCGTTGCAGCGTTTGTCCGTTACTCAATAGCTACTGGTAGGCTATTGTTTATATGCAAATTGAAGCAAATGTTCACCAGTATTTTGTTTTACATTCAAATGTTATCTAGCCACGGTGTAAAGTTCAGTCTCTTATCCACTATCTGTCTTTTCCTCTCTCGGTTATGAGGAAGCGTGATTGCACGCAAGGTCACCTATTGTGCATTTTTCCTGCAAAGGCAGCGTTATTGGTGAACATCTAGAATTTTCTACTTTTGCATCATTGCCAATGCAGTTTCACCAAATAATGTCCTTAAAATAAATTGGCTTAACATCCCAAAGGAAGATCCCACCGAAAAAATATTACGAGATGGATTTCCCTAAAAAAGAACAAATGTACCACAGTGCAACTTGGATTTTTATCACGTATAAATGCGACTACAATCTCTCCATACGCTACATAAACACAAATAAAAAAAAACATTACGATTGTTAATGTTCCGATGTAGCGAACGGAAACCTCACTCTTCCTCGCCAATTCACGAGACCGTTCCACGTTCGGACAAAAAATGCAAATAAATAATTACAATGAGAGCAGTGAGGTAACGTGAATAACCTCAAAAGTATCTTGAGAAATTTTCTCAAGTTTGCGGAATGTGTGCGTTCACGGGCGCTATTACGCGGCCGTGCATCGAAGGTACTCGAAGGTTTGTGGTGTGAGACACTGGAGGTGTGAATGTGAAGGACTGCCTTTAAATTGTTGTTTTAGAGGCTTAAGCCAATTCTTTAATATTTTCCTTCAGTATTTACGCAGGACAACACTGCATGTCTATATAGTCAATTTGCAGAAAGTGTAGTGAATTTCTATAATGGAGCACTTGTTATCACAACTGTCGGGTGTTTGTGGATGTGAAATACGCTTATATTTCCAGCTTAGCGACACGTGATGCAATAAGGAATGCCAGATTTACACTGGCGCAATGGAGATTGTGAAACTGGCACATCAACGCCTGTCTGCTTGTGTGCAACACAATTTTCATTTGCAAAATTTTTTTTTTATCAAAAGAACGTATGCTCCCCCCATACGTACGAACTTTGTTTATTTAGTGGAAACCGGTTCTAACCAGACGATGACGTTCATATTGTACCACGAACCACGAGCTCAAGGTACATGTAAGAGGGTCAAAGGGCCCAAACGGTCACACACCCAACGGCGATAAATGTTATCACAATTGTGGGTTATTTGGAATTTGGACTCTGACACGCGACAATTCACTGTTGCGTAAGATGTCACGAGCTCAGCTCATTAACCACCACCTAACGCCAAATGGCGTTCTATAATAATGCCCCAGAGTGGGACTCAAAACATCGATCCAATGCCAACACTCTCAGCGGAATTGCGCGCGAACTGTACGATCATTCACCTTCGCCCAGATTAGCTCACTCATTGCTTACCCAGTGTTGTGCCTTTCGGACCACCTTTTCATTGGGATATCTAACCTCGTTGAAAGCAACCGAGAGTTAAGACTTGTATCGGTTTCCCCATCTTTTTGGACTGACAGGGAAGTACTGTAGCCACTGCGATTTCTGTGCTTGGCTAATCATTTGGGTTGACAGGACAGTGGGGCAGCCCTGAGGTTTTGGCCGCCACCTCTGAGACAAAGAGGTCATCGATTCCCAGCACGACACTGAGCTGCGGACACTGCGAGTGATGAGCTGATGTACGTGTGCCGTGCCACATGTGCCACACGTGTCACATGTGCTCAGCAATTGCACCCCATTTGGGTTCTCTCCAGCATGAAGGCATATAGCGGTTAAGTAAATAACCCCGATAAAATAACCTTAATCCGTTGCAGTGCTATCCTCACAAATATCATCCTTCTCTTGCAGTTTAATTACTTCCAATTGCAGCGTTTGAGCAACGAGGTGCCTGCATGTGTTTATTTGAAATCCAGCCTGCGTGAAGCCACCCATTAGCATTGGAGCTAATTAAATTGAGCACGAGAACATCACGGATTTTTTGCATTTTTTTTCCATCGGTGCCTTCAGATGTGAATTGGCGCGCGGGCGTGCAGGCGGGGGGAGGGGATGATCCCATCACAAGAAACATCTCGAGTACACAAATCGGTCACGACAGACGCATCCGCCGACGCAATCCCGTTTGCATGCAGCAGCGCACACACACAAAAAAACGCGATGACGCCCACCCTTCGGCTTGCATCACGACGCGGCCGAGAACGGAAACCCTTTCGCCTCGTTTCTGATCTCTGCCGGGCCCAGTGATGGTCTCGAAGCAGGAACGTGGTCCAAGTTCTGGGTCCCCCCCCATGTTCTGTTAAGCCATGAGGCTGTGGGCCAAGCCCCACCCGGTTCCATCTTCTCACTCCTCTTACTTACCCTGTGTGGCCTGGTGCTGGGATTAGAAGGTGATGCTCAACAAATGTGTGTTTCAACAAATGTCGAATGCAGGCAAAGAGTGAATCAATGGTGCAGGAACTCCCATGACCCAGTATGATTATTGTAAGCTAAAAATATTTTTTGTGTGAATTTCCACCAACTATTTTTCAACATCAATGCTGCTGAGAATTTAAACTATGCGAGTGACATCACGGCATGCGATTTACCTCCGAGTTGATCCCTGTGACTTGGCCCGGATGTATGGATGTGTACGCATTTATACCCATTTTCCACTGGCACACCCGAACTGAGCCAGCGTGGGACACTCATCGTGGTCTGGGTGGTTTTCCCACTGGAAATTTGCCGTGCCGCGTCAATAAACCAAAACGTAATACTCTGCTGGCCTCACAAGACACCGGGATCTGGCGTTGGGGCAAAGAAGCGACGAGGCGAATGAAATGATCATTGCATGCGGTGTCAATTGGCACCCAGCAGCGTGGCTCAGTGGAACAATGAAAAAAAGGAAATATTCAAAGACAAAGCTTATTTTGAAAGAGAATACATTATAGATATACACCATCTTGATCATTATCAGCCCGTGATCATTCCCCTGCTGGATAAAAGCCTCAGCTGTTGCACATCTTTCACGACCATGCAATGTAAGAATGCACCACCTTGCACCTGTACACGAGACAATTTCATTGGACTTATTTTTTCTGGTTTGTTTGCTCCCTCGGTTGCCATCCTGTTAAAGTCTCGACCACCGGCCGTCACCCCTTCGACCCAGCCCCACTTTAGCTTGGAAGATATTATATATTTACGGGTACTTATAATACCGTATAAACATTCAAATATCTAGATACTATATGAACTAAATGAAAAGCATCCCCCTCAGTGAAGTGATCTAAAAATAAGGCTGATGTGGCAGAGCGAAGTTGGACCATTATAAAGTGTATTTTTTTCTTTCTTACGAAACGCTCTAAAATACAAAATTAGCCTTCCCGACCAACATCCGATAGAGTCCATATTTTTAAGTTAATGATTACTAAACGGAATTATTTATCAAAGAATGTTTCACAGTTAGAGGTTAAAAGATCCCATGACGTCATTCACCATTGTGTGCCTGCGTCACGCTCCAAATTTGCCAACCTGCAAATGACTAATTTAGGATTTTACGCCACAATTATCGCCACCTACTAGCAAACTAATGTCTGATTACAAGCCAGGTTGCTGGGTAAAGGGCCCTCTTATTAAAAACGAATTATTAATATTATTGCAAAACACAATGCTGCACAATTAACCAACAACAGGAAGAACAAGATTCAAAACACTGCATACTGTATTGTGAATATATGCATCAATTTAGTGCAAAAATGAGGGGGGGGGGGAATGAATGATGTAAGCGTCAAGGTATATTTACGCAAATGTACCCTTAGTCTATTTCGCATTCGACTTAACGCTTTGGGGCTTTCCCAGTTGGAAGAGCGACATGATCCGACAAACACCGCTTGTGACGTCTGTTCCGTGCCCCACTCGTACAACGCACACAACACGACAAGCGCTGGCTATTTACCGAGTAAATGAGAACGTCTTCGGTAACGTTTGTTAGGTTAAAGTTTATTTTGATCGCAATCAAGAAATTAAATACATTAACTTTTGCTTTCAATTTAAAACACACAGGGATTCTCTTTTCTGTTCAAGGATGGATAATTGTAAGTGTTTTGTAGACTTCACAATATATAGAACATAAAAGACTATGGAAAGTACAAAAACCCAGTGTGACGATCTCTTTAGCCTCCACTATATACAGGTTCCATATACTTTAATTTAACAAAATTCAACACGAAACTTTAAAGTTACATTTGCCCACTTGCGGCAGTGCCAAATATACAATTAAATCCTGAAAAGCAAAAACAGGCAATGAGCAATTAGATCTTCAAAAAGCTCATGTCGGATATTCACGACAACGCATGAAGGTTTAGCGCTAGCACAGATCCCTGCTTTATGGAAATAAAAAAACCCCGCTTGTGCCGAATCGCCATAGAACACCACCACCACCATCACAGCAGACGGATGACAGACTTTAAATCATTCAATTTGCACGCGACTCGGCACGTCCAAGCGTCTAACAGCTTTAACACGGTGGAATAAGTGAACCGGACACGTCACACTGGCAGGCAGTCCTTAGATTGGAGAACACTGAAGTGGTAGACAGAGTGTAACTGATCAGGGTCGGGGTGAGGTTGGGGGGGCAGCAGTGGTGGTGGTGGTGGGTGGGGGGGGGTCTGGGCTCGTATAAGGTGAGCCGCCCTTGGGGACGGGCGATTGCGCGAGGAGAGCGCAAGTGCTCGCTTGTGCCGGCGCAGGCGGCGTTCGTAAACGGCACGTGCGTGACGCCCTCCCCCCCCCCCACCATGCTCACTTTTCACTGTCACAGTAGAAAGCGAAGGAAGCTCACCCTGGAGCGAGACGCCACCGATAGAGAAAGCCAACACCTCCAGGGGCAATTGGGCGATTCCCCCCCCCGCCACCCCCTTCCGACCGTCATTGTGCGGCAATTAGTGCGCCACCGGTCCTAGAAGGGATACGTCAGACTAAAAGCAACAGGTTCAATGAGACGCCTTTGTCATCGCACCATCGTGCGCGCACGTGAGTGGCATGTTTATCGTCGAGCATCTTCGAGGTACTTAGCGAAGTGAATTTTCCGAAACTAAGCCTCCGAAACGCTACGATCCCATCTCCAATAGCTTTGAAAGAAGTTGAGAGCAGATCCAAAACAAAGGGCTGGAGGATTAGTAAAGTGAGTCGTATTACGAAGCACGGACTACTTTGGTTGTTCTGTTATCGCAGTCGCTGGACGCAGGCCCAAAAGCCTAGAATACACAGCAGCCAGAAACGAAACAAATATATATAAAAGAAAAACTCTTCACCAGTCAACTACTCCAGCATAATCAATGCCCCAACAGAGAAGACGGTACCTCAAGCTCAGGCGAGGGCAGAGAAATGGCTAAACCGTTGTCCAGCATCCTCTCTCAGGTAATGTGGATCCACCTTCAGAGCATCTTTCGTGGTGCTAATTCCTGCCGTCTATTACTTAGAGCTCGTGCGGGAAATACTGGCGAAGGCTCTCTCCGGCAACGTCAACCAACAGACAACCGCACTGGGGTGGAGAGCCCCCTTTGGGTGCCTCGAGCAGGAGGTTACGGTGGCACTGGCCAGGGTGGAATCGAAGACAAATCCCACCTGTCCTTGCCACCTGTGCGTAGGTTTACTGGGCCCAAAAAAAATATATATACACAATAGCTGAAAGTGATCAGGAATGTATACTCAACCATAAGCCTTCTCCTGCCAAGCCTCCCCACGATTCGAGTATGTGTGGTGTATTCATGAACGTTAGCTCACCTGTCGAGACACCGCTTCTATGGTCCATCAGCTATTTTTATAAACAACAAAGAGCTTGGTCGCTACAACGCCTCACCTGCGTTTATTTAAGACACACAGTCTCCCACTGAGAGTGTGTGTCGGAAAGGGCACTCAGCGGGGCACACGAGGGAAATGACTTTGACGTCACAATATTGAAACACAAATTGGTCAACCTTACGTCACCGGGGTCTGTCGTCCCTTCGTCAAGACGAAACTCTGCTAATCCAAGTCCTGTCGAAGGTTGACCGTCTTCTTCTACATTCGTATTTCTTCCCGGCGTAAAAGATCATTTTCAGTGCAACGTTTTTATTTTACTCGAGCGGGAAAAAAACATAACCAAGCGTGGACGCGCGGAGGCTAAAATCTGCTTTCAAGGATATTACGGGGCAGTAGCCTGGAAGTGGGGAAGATGGGGAGCAGGCTGAGTTGTTGTGGGCGGGGAGCGTTTGGCGACACAGCCTCTCCTCACAGGCTGCGCGGGATGACCGTGAAGGGCACGGCGGGGCTGGTGGCCTCAAGCTCCAGGGCGGCGAGCAGACACTCGGTGGCGCCCTGGCTATTGCCCTGCGCCTGCAGCACCTCGCCCAGGCTGTTCCAGGCCTCGTGCGCCGTCGAGTTGACGCGCACGGCGTCGCGCAGCACCTTCTCCGCCAGCCCGCCACGCCCCAGCCTCTGCAGCACCAGACCCTGCCGCAGACAACACGGCCAAGAGAGGAAGGGGGGGGGGGTCAACTCAGAGACGAAAGCGGAAAAATTCGAGGACCGTAACCCTTTTGTTAGAATCTATGCCGTTCGTTACCATCGTCGTAACGATGCATCGATTGATCATATTCCGCTTCGTTATGATTCAAACTGTATGCAAATCATATGAGATGTGTACGTCGTTACATTCGCGCTCACGAAGCGTGAACACAACTGCACAGAGTAGGCAGAGCAAACGAGTGAGGACACGAACGAGACGTTATTGGATAGAATGCCTACCGCGAATTGCGACGATTCGCCGAATCGCTCGTGTGGATGAATAATTTAAGATCGACTTATGACAAGAAAAAAAGCATAGAATTAATAAGATATCACCTCCTAGATATATTTTCTGTTGTAAGACAGTGTCGATGATGATGGCGGCGAGTGTCTTTTTGGGAATCGGCTGGCACATCAATGCCAACACAATCCCTGAAGTTGTCTGAATATTTCATGAGCTTCTGGCAGCTTTGGTTAAAGGGGGGAACTCAGCTTGCTCAGCGCCAGGGCTTAATACCCCCACATCAAGCATGCTGAAAAGATGCAGTCGTTGTTAAGTTTAAACTTAACCGTGGTGCCTTTTGCATGCCAGAGAAATAACTGGTTCGAGTGAAATGTTTTTTTACCACACCGTGCATGTACAATGGAATGGAAACAACTTCATGGTCAAAATGCGGAAAAAAATAATCTCCCGCAAGGAGAAATTTGACATTTCCGAAACATTTTGCTGACAATGGTTGCAATAATTTAGTTTAATTTACTCTCATTTAAAAGCAGGTACGGTATCGACTTTACAAGTTACAGCAGGCCATCGGCACATGATGGCTCTCTAATCTTGCTAATGATTCATCAATATTTTAAACCAGATTCAGTGGCTCCTTTGCTACGGTCTCACTCCTGCAGTTGATAGATGTCTGTCGCACTCACTCTCTGCATCCTGTCCAAACACGTTCTCTTGTGCACTCTCTGGTCTTAAATTAAAATCTATTGCTTCTCAACTCGCAGATGGCAATGAGGTGGCATATTTCACTCCGTTAAATGTATTTACTCACCTTCCATTTCAGGTCACACCCTCTCAATAAATTGAACTTGCAATTTGGTAAAGAGGAATTTACGTTTGCCGATTTTTTAGGTGTGATCATCCATCTACTAGTATGGGTTCTCGAATTACAAGCAAACCACCAGATAAATGAGAATGAACACATTCACATGGTCTTGAGTTGCTGCCTGCATAACAGGACAAGGTGTTGCCTTTGACAAAGTCTCTCGGCACTACCAGACAACAGTCTTATGCAAACCGCCAAATTTCTCAAGAGGCAAATAGATCAACTCCAGGGCCATCCTGCTGTTATCTAAAAAAAAACACTTATATAATCCGTGCCATTTGGGCGGCATGCGGACCACGGTAAATTGCCATCATCACGCCACGAGCCAAAAAACGAGGAAGGGACGAGGCTTGAAAGCGGGACGAGACGCTGGGGCAATCACGGGCCTGAAAAAGGGTTCCGTGCGTGGCAGGTGGCAGGATGTGCCACGGCGCAGCAGACGGCGCTTAAACTGGGGCGACTCGCAGCCAGGCACGCAGATGCGCCGAGGGGTCAGACGTGGCTGGACAGGGGGCAGGTGGCACCACAAGCCAATGGCTGCCTTTTAAAGGTGACTTTCTGCCGTTTTGTTTCCATGTAAATCTCTTTCCACCAGACCGCACGAGGACTGTCGGTGTGTGTGTGTGTGTTTGTTTGTTTTTTACGTGGACAACAAAATGAGCTTCATGGCCAGTGCTACGCAGTTCATGCGAAACTGGCTCTGCGACAACCACGCTCTCTCCTAATCTACCACACCTTACAGTCCATCCACACTAAAAATTAACGACTCGGCAAGGCAATGACACGAGGACGATTACGTGCATCAGATATTGCGATGTGGTTGCAGGTCCAATTATCAATGAAGTAACTCTAGCCCTGACCCCCATCCAGTGTCGTGTTCGGCGGTGGGCTCAGAATCAGACAATTAACAAGTTTCCATGATCAACAGACCCAAGCAGCTGTGCCAGGCTGCTCTTGGTTCAGCTCCTATCTTGCTCCAACGCTTCCGAGAGCTGTGAGCCTCCGTGACCTCAGCCACTCCATTGCCCCCACCCGCTGCTGCTGCCCCTTTCCCTTCATGGCAGAGGGGGGGGGGCTATCATAGGTGATCTTTTTTCGTCTCACAGACAGGGAAAAAAATGTTTTTCAAAATAAAAAAAAACAATGTTCCGCTGTGTCCTGAATTTGACCTGCGTGAGAGATGCCACTGACCACGTGCCTGTTTCTGTGTTGACACCATGACGTCACGAGTGTTTGTGAGGGTGGCTTTACACAGGCTGCTGTGGGAATCTTGCAGCAAGCCTACTACTACATGCCTGCTTTGTGATCTCGGGCCAGCACGCTGCCCCGTTGGTGGTGCGGACGTGGCAAAAACTTTTCCTTCGGAAAAAAACCGAAAAAATCTACTCCTGCTCCGATTTGCTCTCGCACATTGGAGATGCTGAGATTCTCTGCGGAATCCACAAAGTGTGGCAGTGGCCGTGGCCAACTTGACCCGAGCGCAAATAGATTGTCTCAAAGTTAAATAAAAAGAATGTTACCCTGGTAAACAATCCGTGTGAAGCTTTTCTAAAATAAATAACTTAGATAAATAAACACAGGAAAATAAACTGCAGCCTTAAGCAGCTCATCTGCTCAGTTGACTAACCAGCCAACGGGAAGATGGCCACCGTTTTTATCGCGCGTCCTTCCTCCTGCTCCTCTTCTCCCCTCGGGGTGAGGGAGTCAAGTGACGAATGTTTCCTCAGCCTCAACGTACCTTTAGTTCCGGATCCCCACCACAAATTGTTCTCCTTTACATTGTATGTCATTTTAATGTTGACCCTGTTGCTGGCCTGGTCCTTGGCATTGCCTCCTGGCCCTTGCCTGACCTCCCTTGATGGCTCTCCCTGGGTCTGCCTTGAAGGGATATTTATTTTGTCGCTCCAGTGGAAATGTGCGTGTTGTTCTTAATTTTTGAAGTAAGGCAATTTGATGGCGCTACGGCGTTGAAGCACCATGTATAAATGTACATCCTTATATCCTCAACGCTTACATAGTAAATAGTTAAATAAAGGAACACAAATAAACTATCCGAAGTAGATACACGGAAATTAACGTCACAAGATTAGCCGACGAAAATTAATGACAATACGCTAGTGAACGAATGCGAACAGAAAAACTTAGCGGTGATTAGTTCAACCAAGATATTTGGCTTGAACGTGGCAATTTGCAATTTGCGCATACACCAGCGCATGCAGAACTAATCACCTTATTTCGTAAGTAACTAAGGGGACGCTAAACTGCAGTCTTAAATAACACGCATGCGAAACAGCAGCCATACCGCTCAGGGTCAAGTGTCCCCCCCCCCTCCCACGTAAGCAAACACGAACTTTGCGTCCCTGGCAACCACTCAGGATGCCCCAGATAATGGGGCAGAGGTTCCGAAGAAGCGGTCGACAAAGCCGCCTAGAGATTCCTTCTCCCCTCCTACCGTCGGAATAAACCTCGCATCGATCTATCTGGACAGGTGTGTGTGTGTGCGTGTGTGGGGGAGTCGTATCAGGGTTTATCTTTGTAGCAGCCAGTAATCTCTCTGGCATGCACCTAGCAACTTTCAGAATGTTGACTTACCTTGAAGTACTGTTTGTGTTAGGGGCTTTATTTTCCAAGAGTCGCAAACAGCCTCGACTATTACCAACCCGGGTATGCAGCTCAGAAACCATAGGTTTAACATCAAGGGAACATCAGCACATTTATATATGCATATACACACACACTGGACATATACATGCCCTAGTTATATGTTACACTATATAAAGTATGAGTGGAAATAGCACTGTATATCCCACCCTCCCGAGAGGTAGAAGCTAAAATTGAAATCCTATCCTTTACACCCCAGCGCTGTTCACCTGTTGGAATAATAGAGTCACTGGGCAACCAATGCCAACCCGTCACCAACCCGTGGAAGCTGAGATACAACAGCATTCCATTCAAGGCGATTGTTAAAGGTTTTCAACAAAACTAATGAATTATTCAGCGCATCCCAACCGAAGGTCACCCTGCCATGCCAACCGCTTCATTGTTCAAGAGCTGCTGCCACTGGAAGTCCGCGTAGAAGACACATTTGAATTTCACTTAAAATTCAGCAATTCTCACGGCTGTGGGCTGCGCGAGTGTGCGTGTGTGCGGAGGAGGCTCGTGAAGGACGCGACTGGGCAGTTGGACGCGGTCGCCCCCAACGACAGCGAAGGCCAGGGGAGCGACGCTCACAACAACGAGCGTAGCGCCGGGCGGATAAAACGCGGCTATTTGGAATAGGAGGGAGCACATGTGGTGCATCTGCCAGCTATCTCAGTCAGTCAACCCATGGCACCTGGGTGTGTCACGTAACCTGTCAGCGAGCCTTCGACACTTCACATGGCATCAAAGCGCACCTAGCCAGGCACAAGCGCTGTGGTGACATCACCGCCACTTAGTGGCGAATGCGGCTGTTGCATTCAAAATACACAGCAAACAAAACACTTCACTGCACCCTACCCTCCCTCAAGCTGTTCCCAAAACACTACACGTGACTTTGGCGGCAGGTACACGAACGCTGGATTATACGACTAATAGGTTTCAGTTGTTAAAGTTGACTTTAGTCGTGCAGACCTGACGTAATAATCCAGAACAAAACCAACGGCCCTATCTGATTGAGCCGTGGAGACCTCAGAAATTGAAAAACTTGTTCAAGAGTTGCTTGAATTAAAGCACTCGGGGGGTAGCGGATGTGTCATGGTACGAGCACTGTAAATGTAGTCCTAAAACCAGACACCGATTTTCCGTGCGTAAAACTCGGCATTTTACCTTATGCACACACATGTGTCCTTGCGGGCGCGCGAGCACATACCTGTGGGGAGTTGTTTGCGCACTGCTCGTACGGTGCGAAAGAAGTTCAACATACATACATACTGCGATCCAAGTTTCATACCTGGCCATGGCTAACATCGGTGACGAATTCGATCTGAAACGGTCCTGGCAGCTTCGCTCGGTTGACTCAGCTTCAAATTAGTCCCCTCGTGTGGTGTGTGTCCAAGTCAGTACTGGAGATGAAGCTGGATAGGTGTGGTATGTGCCAGCCTTCATAGGTGATCGCTTAGAGAACTTGCACTAGCAGCCTCAAAGACTATGCTGGGGATATATGTCTTTGTTGTGTTTATGCGAATGTGTGTGAAATTGATTTCTGATCTAAAGCGCGATCACTTTCCACTCCCATTCATACAAATCAGAAAACATGACACCCTCTCCTAAGGTTCTACAAATCATAGACGTTCTTCAAGATTGCGTAATACATAACAGCATCTATATTGTAGAAAAACGGAGCAAGTAAACAAAAGGAATTAGAGAAGCAGAGTTTAACATCAATTATATACAAGGGCCTTGAATATACTTTTTTGACTTCTAAATATGATACACAGCGGCGAACGGCACGATGAATTAATGCGTACTCAAACGGGTAGTAAGTAATGCTTCGTGGCAGGCTGGTCAAAATTAAGAAGGCTTTGGTGAACGAGCTCACATGCAGTGTCTGGTTTCCAAAGCACATTGTGACTGTACGCCTGATCAAATTCCACACTCTAATAACTCTGCATACATTTAAGCAGAACATCTGTTCCAGTATTACGTTACTGTTTGCATTGGAGAAGGGGGGCCCCTCTTGTTGTGCAACATCCTCATAAAGGCCACCCCCACTTGCTTTCCTCCGTCTGATCCCATTAGTGGTAGCTATGATCCGCTATGGTCCGGGGCCTGCTTGATTAACTATTGCAGACTGCGTGCATTCTCATACCACACAATAACAACAACAAACCAACCACGACTGCGGTTAGTCCAACTTACGTCGCTTGACTAACCACAATTTTGTCATTCATGTCAAGGGCCATGTGAAGATTAAAAAAAAATACAAATGGCCTTTGGGCAGGACACACTGCTTTAAAAGGGGTGAAGGACGCTGGTCTGCGCTAACGATCGTGGGCATGCCCAAGAGAACGTCCAATGCGGAGACGCAGTGATGAAATCAGCTCGTGTATAGGCGTTAAGATGGATTTTTACATCGCTGGACCTTGAGAGATGGTGACGGCTTGGGAAGGCTTTCATTTGGTAGTGATGGACCATTGATGATGATGAGTTAGAACAATAACTAAGAGCGAAAAAGCTGCCTCCACTTTGCTTGCGATGAGACCTCTGCGGCCTAACAACCTACAGCCTTAGCACCTCCGTCATTCTCACCAAAAACCCATTCTCAAAGACTAAGGACCCCCCCCCCCCCCACTTTCTGGCCCAAATGCACCCCCGCCCCGTCTGCCCAGCTTCTTCTTTTACAGCACTGCAGCACGAACGAGGGGAGAAAAAGGGACCACTGCAAACCCATGAATCCTTTTCAGTGTCACGGGCAGCTGCTGCTGCTACAATTTGGTAGAGGTGTCGCCGTTCCAAAAATAGCGCTCCTGGTGTGAAACCGCAGGTAGGTTCTATCTCGCTATCCCCGTACACATAAACGTTGATTAATTTTATTTAACAGATCCTGACATTCTCGTCAGCGCCTCGCTTAATCTTCCTGCGCGACCACCGTCACGCTAGCCACAGCCGTGCTTTTGTTTGGCTCCGTGAGCCTCGGGCAGGTGTGCGCAGAGAGCCAACACTGACGTACGTACACCTGCCATCAGGATCGCCATCGGCTTGCATATCGTTTGCGTAGAGGGGACGTGTGTCCAGACTAGCCAGCAGAAGTTAGGTCTCAATTTTGGGTCAGGGTTTATTATTAGCTCGGCAACGGTACGAGGAAATGTTCAACAAAAAATGACCGAGAACTAAAGGCCGGGGCTCGAAACCCTCACTGGGCTGACCTGGATTGCATTTTCATTTATCCCAAGACGTGGTCTTATTTTTGTTATTATTTGATGTTCCGTGTGGTTGTGATTTTTCCACTCAAACAAAAAAAAATCGACGAAACAAAGACCTGCGTTTTGTTATTTCACCAAATGTATCCTGCACAGGTGAGATTGCCCTTTTTAAAAACATCCCACAGCCACACGCCCGCCACTTTGGCCGTTCTGCACGCACAAATACACAGCAGGTCTTGCAAAAACATCCACCTTTTAAAGACTTCCAAGCGAATTTCGTCATCTGAAAGTTTAGATATTGTTTGTGTAACCAGCTTGGGTGGTGGAGTGCTTCAGACTTAAAATAAATACAGCAGCACTTGACAGTGTGGTCCACAAAGTAAACTTTCAGGTCTGGACAAGCCATAAATGCCCCGCGCGCCTAGCTTCACCACATTTCTGCGTGACACAGAGGGAGTTTTAAAACTGTGGCGCAAGCAAGCCTTAGTATAAGACGAACGTTCTTTTAGTTGTCCAGCCTGCAAGCAGTGCTCTTCCATGGAATAATGACAATGCCAACCTTTTGTGACAATCTACCCTCTGGATGACCACCTCATCACCATGCAAGGTTGTTTGCCAGACTTAACCACGCCGGACAAGTGCGGGTTGGCAAAGACAGGAGGATAATGGCCGTGGTCACGGACCCGGGTTCATAGTGCAGTGTGCAACTGCTGCCCCACTGCTCCGCATCTTTAAAAAAATTACGTAAAATATCAAGCTAATGAGGTGTGTTTTGGATGTCAGCTGCCTCCAACATTCCGCGGTCACCACATTTTGAGCAGTTGCCAATGCCCAAATGGCCAAACAATGGGAATTAATGAGGGCGACAAGGCAAAACAACGACACGATGCTGAATCTTAGCATGCCCGTCGAATGACTCTGATTATTACAGTCACCGTGCAATAATTACCAGCTCCGTAGGATTAATGAATTCATTATTTTTATAATTATTAATTTTCTATCCACGTGGCTTTACCGAAAGACCCAAAGAATATTAATAAAGAGGTCGATTAATTTGAATCTAATTAGACGTGAAATGTGTTCTTCGTTTGCTGCTATTATTTTTCCACGTGGTGTTCTCATAAAATGAATCCGTTCAGTTTGTTCGACATCCAGCCACGAACCCACTGAGATCAAGTCTCCGTTTCATCGGGGACCTGGGTTACAGATATTTACGTAGCCATTGGGTGTGCAGGGGTGCAATTGCACCGCGGCCCAGTGGAGGTGGGCTGGGAGGCAGACGTGGGGAACCATTTTGCCGAGAATGCTGCGCCACGGACTACAATACGGACGCAGAGGCATGGACAAAAAAAGAGATGATTTTTTTTTTAAAAGCGAGTCCCAAACTTTCGAAACGGAACTCGAACACAAAACAGCCCGACAAAGTTTTTGCCTCCCAGCACCCAGTGGAAGGAGAAACATTTGTGGCTTGCCGGGTGAGATAACTGCTGGGGTGGTCGTTAGCACCGAGGCGGAGTTATTTTTAACCACGCACCTGAGAGATATGAGAGCGATGAAGGAAGCAGTAAAGAGAGGGGAGTGGTGAGTGTGACAACGCTGCGAGGATGATGGAAGGTGTGACAGGGAGAGAAGCTGAGCTGTGGAGGACGGGGGGGGGTGATCAGGCTGGGGAGGGAGCAATGACAACGCGTGAGGGCTGGGTTTCGGCTAAATGGACGTGTACCACTGGGAAATTGGTACGACGTTAATCAATAACGAACAGGCAACCACCTCTCGGGTAATGCCATGGCTGCCATGGCGATGGCGGTGGTGATGGTGGTGGTGTGAAGCGAGCGGTTAATCTTTAATGAGCCACACCTGTGATTAACAGCCCCCCCCCACCATAACACTTTTAATTGAGGCAATCAAACCAACAATATGCTGTTTGGTTGAAATAGAACAAGCGGACATATGTTCTGTCAACCCTTGTGGGGCAAGGAGAGGAGAGAAAGAGCGTGCGAGTCGATCATCCTCACTTCCGATTACCGAGGTTGGCTACGTGCGGTGCGAAAGAAGTTCAAAGCGCATTCGTACATCCGGCAAACGCGCGGCGCATCTGCCTCGGCAGAAAAAAACGCAGCTACGCAAGGTTGCGTTGGGACATAATTATCCCAAGATGCCCGTGGCTTGAGCTCTCCGAAATGACCTGGGAATGCCTCTCGGTTGTCTTCAAATGGGCGACGGATGAAGGCGCTCAATCATTATTCATGAAATGGTAACAAGTCTCCACTTAACGAAGATCAGAGCGAGGGAGGACGGGACGCAGCATTGCCGCGCAATTTATACCGCCGTGCCGAAAAGACCAATTCCGCACCCAGCAGAGAACGAGCCTCGCAGGGCGATAAGAAACGCTCATCGCGCTGCCACGCGTAAAACGCGCATCTCATGGCGGCGGTTACCAGGCTACACAGCAAGTGGATTTAAATGGCAGGCGAGAGAACATTCCAATTCTCCGGGAGTGACTGCACGCCGAACCCACTGTTCGGCTGAGGCACGCGCATCCCTCTCACTATATGCTCTCGACTGATTGGGGTGTCAATGCGTGCAAAACTCAGCTCCTAGCAGCAACAGCGAGGGGGGAAGGAGGAGGGAGGGGGGCATGCAAGCAAGGAAGAGACACCGGCTGAAGGGAAAGCGTGCGCGCATACGTGCGAACGGGGTCGGCGCACAGGCAAGCAGGGGAGGGACGGTGCCGAGAGGCTAATTGGTTTGGAGCGTACAGTCAGCGGCGCAGACGTGGCGAGACGGGAGACGGAGAGACGATGTCTCAAGCCAAAGGGAGGAAATGCGAGGGTCGGGAGAGGAGGAGGGGGGGACGGCTTTCCGCTGATCGTGGGCGAGCGTGGCAAGTGGCATCCGCAGCCCCCCGGAGTGTTTTTATTGATCGCATGCCGCCACAGCAGCCAGTGGCAACTCCGCAGGGCCTCCCAATCAACCCGGGAGAAGGCCTCCACCGTTTGAAAATGGGCTGCGTTAACGAGACGCGTTGGGTCGTACCACTCGAAAAAATGAAAGCGGGGTGGTAATTAATCATTAAAATGGATGGCACAACCCACGGTATGCTCGAGATGGAGGGGGCGTTCTCCCACAAGTCGGCGGATAATTCGTTGTGCATCCCCCGGTCTGTCGCGCACGTCGTCCCCCCCCTCCCCACGTGTTGGAAGAATGGAATGAGCCGGCGTTCCCAGTTATTTTAATCCTTGAAGGGAACCGCAGAGCCAGGCGCAGACTCAGGTGTCACTTCTGCTCATTCACAATTAGGCCAATTCATTGTCCCTCGACTGAATTCTTTTTGACGGAGGCGAGAGGCCGTCTTCATGCAATTGCGTCTCGTGCGCTCGCGTGAGCCTCGAAACGCTGGGAGATGCGAGACTCGTTCTATGTGTGCGCTTTCACGTGGTCTGCGGGGAGTTGGGGTTTTTATTTAGAGCAATTGCCTATCAACTGGAATTCATGTGCCAAGCGATGTCAACGAAATGAGCCGTTCGTGGTTTGCATTACTAAAAACACATCGTGAGCCACGGATGTTATTTCATTATGATTTCGTAGACAAACGCCCACAACCTTAAAGTGAAATATGACTTCACCCACCTATGAAGTGATTCGCACACTGATGTGTGTTGCGCACACACTTATTAATATTAGTACTCACTGCCTTGCCTTTCCCAGGGATATCTCACCCGAGTCAAGATGGTCCTCGCCGTGGACGTGAAACGTACATGAGAGGAATACGTGCAGACTAAACAGACTGGATGTTGTCTCCAAACCAACGTCTGTTTCTTCCTGTCCTCTGGGGAAAGGAACTGCTGGCTGGTCTTAAATCCTCCAAAACAAATCGTATTTTCTTTGTCCTCTCAAATTAGCATTGAGGCGGTGCTTATCTCCCGTTTACAGCTATGAGCTCGTGGTGGAAATTCTGCATTCCTATGACAAGGGCGAGTCTATAATTTGGAAGAAACAGCCCCCAAGCAGGATTCAAACTCGCAACCTTCCGACTGAGAGCGACTCACACGACCGCTGAGCCACTCGGCCAGCAATTTTTTTCCATGTAGAGTTTGTTAATGAGATGGGGGGGGGGGACGCGGGAGAGAGATGTACCCAAATTATTCATATTACTTCGTGTGCTTCTAACACTGCTGCCAAGTCCATCCATGATATTTTATTTGAACTTTCCAAGGAGCGCCCTGGCTTTTAAACAAAATGCGAACAACAACAAAAAGGCACCGCCGGTGTTTACATCAGGAAGCGGCGGTGCAGGATTAACGCAGCGAGACGGGCATTATAGTGGCGTCACGGCGAGCGGACGGAGGCACCCCGGAATCCATTAGCTTTTTCAAGCTGCCCCCAAAGTCCCTTGCCTCGACATCCGGCACAGGCTGTCCTCGCGGCGACGGATGAGAACGACGAATTATTGTGCGCGTTTCGTTTTGAGTTATGCCACTCCTCGGCATTAATGGCCATTCGCATGGATACTCCAGGCGAGCATGGGGACCGTGATTCCACTGACGGGTGGGAAGGCGAACAAACCTGTCTCTACATTTGCATTCGTATTGTCTGTCAAACTACTGCTTCTACTAATTGGATAACTTTTATTACACGGTATATGAAATAGTGAATTAGCTCATGTTTTTTATGTCTTGACAACCGTTTAGTGTTTTTTTGTTAAGGTGACTGGATGGCCAACTGCTGCAATTAGTGTGCTGCTGAGCAAAAATACAACAGTTCAAAATCATACATCTGACATCGGATGAATTACCAAGGTGTTCCATCTGCTATGAAGTGGCGGCAAGAACTTCGTAATTTTACAAGAGATGAATGTTTACTATTGTCAAGGGCCAAACTCAACGTGTGAAAGTTCACATCTCAGCCACTCTCCCCCCCCCCCCCCGTCGTTCCTGCTTTCCTAAACCGATTATGGAAACATAATTAAGGGCAAGGAATAGACCAACCGAGGGGAGCACCATGCTTGCTGTCTTGCTCAGACATGACAAAACCTCCCATGATACTTTCTCCAGCAAGGATACAACATTTTTACCAAAAGCATACGATTCAGCACTTTGTGGGCAAGGAATGGTGGGGTCACAGATTTATGAAATATTCAAACCTCCTTGGCCTTCGAGTGGACCAGGATATGGCAGTAGGGCAGTCCGGGTTCTTTGAACCTGTTTGCATCGACCTTGCAATGTTTTTGTCCACGTATGTAGAGAGTTGCTCTTGGGTAGTCCAGTTTGCTCCGACACACAAACCGCTCAGTTAAACGGAACTGGCAGACACCCAAATGCAACATCCTCTTTAAAAAAAAAGACGCAAGAGCCTTGAGACTCTGTGAGGCTTTCAAAACGACTCGCACTCTCAATTCTGCACAAGCATTCGTGGGGTTGAGGGTTAGCGATGGGGGGTTGAGGGTTAAGCTTTTTGGGAACGTAAACTCTCCGTTAATGAGGCAAACCAAACGGTGGTTAAAATAGCAGGCTTTGCACGCAACCGCTAAGGCTGACACCAGAGCTCCCCCCAGAGTCGCTGTCAACGGAGGGGACCCGCAAACACAGCAACGCGCAACGGTGGGAGACGCAAGTGACGGCAACGATGGAACCCGCTCACACTGAGCAACGCACACCGGGGAACGCCGCGGGAGGATAAGTGGTGGCGCGCCACACACACACAGATGCTCCCAATGCCTCCCTACATTCAGCTGTGTAGGTAGTGCCCAACACTGCTCCCTAACGCATTCCACGCTATTGTTAGCAATTGCCGGCGCAACCTGGCGCGTGGGCACCTTGAGAGCACGGGAGTTTGTTTATTTAACCACGAGTGCCTTACCTACGGTGGAAAGACCGTGATTTTTTTTCTCTCCAAAGGGACCGAGGTTAAATAATCATTGCCATTAGCCATGACCTATCCTTTGCTAGATGAAGGCCTCAGCACGCAGGATGAAGGCCTCTCCAAGCTGCCCCCACCCCTCGTGGCATTGTGATGATACAATCAGCATGGCTCTTGCACGCAGGGTGATTTCATTATTTCACCCCTTTGGTGGACCTCCCATCGTGTGCATTCCTCCCTCCATTGGCTGCAACGCCATCGTAGGTCTTGACCACCGGCAATCGTCCCCTCCAATGGTGCCTCCTACCCAAACCCACTTGCTTTTCTTCACAGTCAACACAGTGTCTCTCTGTAACGTGCGCACGTTACGTGAACGTAAGAAATGGTTTAAATTGATCAATCGATGAATGCATCGTTGTTGCATGCCTAGTGCATTACATAACAGTTTCCCAAACACTCATCGCTTACAGTCAAATTGAAATTAAATTAAATGCATCATCACAACGCGCGTTCGAAACATCTATGAAGCAATGTTCAAAAAAATGTACAATTAATGGTTACAAATAAGCATATGTTAAACACTGGCCCTGGCATTCATCTTCAGTAATTTCCTGTGTTGCTTTGTCACGGTGTGGCTTTTTTGTGGTGCGGCTGGTTGGCTGCCTCGCAAGCTGCCACGAGTAAACAATGCGCTCAAGGGAAGCGAGGCAAGAGATGGTCAAGAGGATCAGTTTCTGATGGGTTTTTTTGGGGGTTGGCATCATGTCTTGATGTTTTGCCCCACGTGTTTGGGAGATTCGGGCTCCCTGATATTTTTCGCAGCGCGCGGAGGGAAACGTCAAGACGTCACGCCGTAGAATAAAGGGGACGACCCAAAAAATGCATCAGACTGAGAGCGAAAACAGCGCAACGGCGAGAAGCTACACAGTAGTATGCTAATAAGTGGACGCGAAAAAAATCCAACCCAAATCCCGCTTGACTGAACGTAAATTAAGAGAGATAAAACCAACTGCATAATTTATAGCGCAGGGCCACTTAAGTTGTATTTTATCCAGTGCAAATGGTTGTTGAATGAGCAGGGTTTATGTGAAATATGAGGCAATATATATTTTATATTTATAACCACGTTTGGAAAACAAATAACGTGGACACTTACAGATTGCCCCAGAAAGCAACCCTTCATGGCTGCGCGACTTGTGAGTTAAGGAGGCTTATGTAACACGGGCCCAACACGCCGACAAAACACACCGCGTTACGTAATGGGCATGCAGAGTACCAATGACATCTTGAATCGGGGGGGGGGGACGGAGAGCACTCAAGTTCCACCCTGAGTGAAAACACCTCGCAAGGTCTCCTTAAACATCTCCGGGCAAGCAATGAAAAGCAGCAGTGCTTTTGCACGTCATTTTCTACATTATTTGATAGAGTACAGTGCGAGATGTGACACGGCGCGGCTCCGCTTCAAGAGAGGATGGGAATCGGGAGAGAGGAGGCAAGCACGGATCACTTGCCAGGATAATGCGAGACAATCAGCAGGGACAGTCCATTTGAGGATGCTGAACGATGGAAAGCGCCTGTCCACGGAAACCAGCCCTCGGTTATGATGCTAGACAGGAAGGAGATGCAATGAGGAGTGCACAAGCTGCACAGGTCTCTGGCTGGCAGATGTTAACATGATTGTGCGGCAGGGGCAGCGCAAGCTATATCGAGACTGGTGGGTGTGCAAAGTCAACACATTTATTTATGAAGCGGTGGCAAGGCCGTTAGTGTTTTCAAAGTGACTCGTAATGCCTCGTGTGTGTGTGTGCCCGATAAGCTCTTAAACGGCTGAGCACCAGCACATTGCTCTGTTCATGTGTCATATTGTGGTTTGGCGGCTCACAGCGTTAAGTCTGCATGCATGCGAGTATACATTCACTGAAAGAGATTCTGAAACGGATATTGGCGTATATGCATGCGATGTATTACCCTATGCATGCAGGGCGTCCGTTAAGGCATCACCCGTTACCAAATAAGCGTAATTAGAGAGCAGTTTGAACTTATTGGTTGAAATTTTGGAAAAGTATTCCTCATTTTTCCAGTCATTCTCTATCTCAATACAAATCAATGAGATGATACACCATATCAGTTTTTTTCCAAACATGCATCGCCACACTGGTTTAGTATTGACTGGTAAAATGGAGGGGGCAGGGTAGCCGTAGCTCTTATATCAATTAAATTTCGATTTAAAGCTTTCGTGACTGCAGGGATTCATCTTCTTGGTTCTTTCGGTAAAGTCACGTAGAAGGGAAGTAATAAAATAATAAAAATAAAACATAATAAAATAATTCTCACGACGTTTCGGCCACAACACAAGCAGCCGTCCTCAGGTGAAGACCAGGTCTGTCGAGGCGACAGCGTCTAAATGAAACACCACCACGCTTGGAGCGTCTATTTAAGCTGGGTTGGAAGGGGGGGGGAAATGCGCCTTGACAAAAAAATCTGCATATCAAGAGGAATTTAGCATATCAATTCCTTATATGCTCATGTTCGTATAATCTGAAAAGCTTGAATGAACTTCAACAGCACTCAACAAGTTACATTCGAAACAATCGCTGCTGAGATGTTGATTGGGGATCATCCAGGGCTCTCTCAAACAATGATAATAACATAACCGAGACACACGGCAGTTTATAGAGACTAAATGCGTACGATAAAATATTCACGTGGCTTTATTTACCTACCTCAAAACTGTTGTAAAAATTATATCGCCTTCATAATGGTCAATACTTGTACAGGCTCCCTGTATATTGTGGCGCTGTGGCAGTTGCGGCATTCAGACAATCCTCTGTGACTCACTGCCAATTCCCAGCCGTGCGTGGCGGAGGTGACTAATGTCTGGATCTGGCCGGCTATTCACTGGATCAATTCAGCTGAACACGAGCGAGGTCTAGTGCAATGTTCAATGGTAGTAATGGAAGGAAAGCCAAGGTGGATGGGTGAACCTGGCGCTAATACCGCAAACTCCGATGCAATACGTGGATTTGTATAACGCTGACATGCGACTGCATCTGAAGATGCTCCAACATGGTGGGGAAATTTTTGTTTTGTACATAGAAGAAGGTCTTGAAGCCTGGAATTGGACGGGGGCGAGGAGTCGACAGCCCAGGTGGCTGGGGGAAGCGAGTTCTAGAGTATAGGGGCAGCCGAGGAGAATAAGCGCCGTTTATTCATACAGATACATCGCAACCGAGCAGAGTTTAATTTGGCGGCTTAAACAGCGTTGGGCTGCAATAGGTGCTCACAAACAGGACTTGTTTAAAGTCTACCCTGGCTAAGAGTTAATAATAGTAACAAAAATTGGTGTGGAGAAAATCACGTTGCAAATTTATTTAGTCATGTATTAGAAATAATTTGGCACTGCCAAGCATTCCCTTGAATCATGCAACCTGCTTGCGCAACGAGATTAATGGCCACAGTTCGCTTGCTAATTTTGCCGCGCGGCATCAGCACGAGTGGATCACTGTCGCGACGCGGAATTCACTCTCCACGTGCTCTCTGCCGCTGGGATAGATGTGTCCTTAAGAATATTTTCAGCTGTCACGATGACGTACAATTGCTGAACACATACATACCATCCGCGCTCGTAGGACACACGTGCCGTGACAACAGCTGACTTGGGAGGCACCAAACTTCTCCGTCAGACTCGCCATTCGTTGGGGCGTGTTCGATAAGAATGCCGGGAATGTTCAAAAACAACTTGTGTGCTTAACGTTTTTTGAAAAATGTTTTATTTTCGAAATATTAAATAAACTTTAGGAACTTAACACTGCTTGGAAACCATGAAACCCTTGCTAAAACGATTCTAAAGGTTGAAATTCCTTGGCTGGTGATATTATGCAATTTATTGGTTCGGTAACAAATCATTTTGACACGAGGTTTTCAAATGTATTTATTGTGATTGTTATTACGCAAGCGTAGAGGACGAATGAAACTCCAGCTTTAACATCATAGCTGCATGAAAGAGATAAAAACAAATTTTCCCAGGAAAAAAAGCTAACGAATGGCAATGTCACGTGGGACCTGCCAGAAGGAAGGAGGTGATGGGTGGGGGCTTTGAAAGATGACCTCGTGATCACGATAATATGTTCAAGTGGTTGACAAAACAAACTATAAACTATTTTTTATTTTACCAGGTAAGGCCCACTGAGCTATATGGCTCTTTTTCAGAAGTGACCTGGCCACAAATCATAGCTCAGCAAAGTCGCTTATACTGTGGAAATGTATAGCAGCCAAATACTCTAAACACATTCCTAAATGTGGAGGGAAAAGCCGGAGGACCCGGAGAAAAATCTACGTGACCACAGCAAGAACATGCAGACTCCAAATATACAGGCATCAGGGTCAGCGTCGTACCCACGACCTCCTGACTACCAGGCGAGGTAAATAACATCTCGCTATCATGTCCCATGCAGCAAGCTGTGCCAAAACGAGACCTGTGAAAGCTACATCAGAGCAAGCAGATGTTTCCAGCTTCAACTCGACTCGGGGATAATAAACAGAAAAATGTGCGTCCACCCCAAAAATGAACAGGAAACCCACCCAGCTCATTACCATGAATCATTTGCGTCCCCATTTTAGACAAGGCAACACCTCCAGTGTCGCTCACAGGAAACAAAAATGCAAACCCGTATTGCCACTTTCAAGGGGCAATTTTGAAGGACGCAAAACACTGCAAATTGACACTTGTAGTGTGTTACAGGAGAAACGATTGTCCTGGCCGATAAGACCTCGCGCATTACAATGAACAAAGAGGGTGAATGGATGTGTGAAGATGTTCCTTTTGGAAGGTGAACCCTGACCAGGTGTAACACCTTTATAAGTCAATTATAATCGACGAGCAACTGCCCAAAGCCCAAACACACCACAGCGGTGTCTTGTGTCGTGTAACTACAACACAGACCCGTCACCTGTTACCAGACACAATGTCAACGACAGTGTACACAGCCACCGTCACCACTCCAGAGATAAACAGTGATGTTTACGGAAAGATACAAAAAACCCATCACGGTGCCATTCAAGTCGCCAGCATCCTTCAGCCACAGAACATGACAGAAATTAAGCTAATTGAAGAAGTCAAGCATGTTTAAAAGGTCACATCCATTTTAAGGGATACGGTTAATCAAAACGGATGTGTTCCTGAAAAAACTTATGGCGTAATCTTAACAAAATGAACAATCGCAAAAATATGCATGACAAATGTTTTTACAGTTTTATATTATTATTTATTTTTATTTTTTCACCTACGTGACTTTACCGAAAACTTCAAATTTAGAATTTTTATTATTTACTTAGTTTCTTTCCAAATCTTATCCCAAATGTGCTATCGGGATCATGTCTTGAGGCGAGGTATCCATGACATGTCATGAGACTATTAATCCGCTAATATCTTTCGCGCAGCAGTAAATACGTTTGTGTAAGAGAATGGCCTGTGAAAGCTGATATCACACGGTTACCTCTTGAGATCGCTTAATCTGACCTCTGGTTCACAAAATGGGTGTGTTTGGGGGGGGTAACTAGCCCACCCATCCCCGCCATAGAGGGTAATGTGTTATCTTAGGCACATGACAGCCAAACTGATGTATTTAATTGTCAGTGCTGAAATTTTGCCCAAAACAAGTGCACAACCAAATTTCTTGTGATAGTTTTGTTGTCGTTGTGCGATCATTGGTGATCGGGTTAAGAGCATCAACTCACCGTGCGGGGGAACCTGCTTTAATCACTGGCACAATTCTGGGAGAAAAAAAATCGCCCGATGATGCTGGATGTAATTAGCAGCAAAACGTCGTACTACTCAAATTGTAAATGTTGTGGATTTACTCTCCAACACGCCGAAAGGCTGAAGCCGTAACTAATTTCCACGTTTTTGTTACGTGACAAACCTTACTAATTGGGCGTGTCGGATGGTGGCGGGTTAACGACACAATGATACTGACGCGATCTAATCCAGAAAAACCTTGATGATGCATTATGTTGGTCGCGAAAGCCGACTTCGTGTCAAACTCGCAGGAGACTGACTGCCTGGATTCGAACCCAGGGAATTGCCAGTGCCAGCTCAGCACTCTGACCTCTGAGTCACCCAGTTTTAAAGAGGGGGAGGGGGGGGGCTTTCTACTGAAAGGATTTAAAGGTACACTGGAAGCAATGTCAATTCCTTTTTTGGTACTCAATAAACATTCGGTTATTTTTTTGCTATAACCTTTGCATAGCCTCTAAAGCATATACACGTACAGTGTCTATATATACAGGGGTAGTCAAAAGTAGTGATACTGGTAGGAACCTCCTGGTTACACCAGCCCACAGGGGATTATTGTGTCCGTCCGTTGTGCAGGGAGGGGCTGGGTGGGGAGGGTGGGGCTGGGTGGGGAGGGGCTGGGTGGGGAGGGGCTGGGTGGGGAGGGTGGGGCTGGGTGGGGAGGGTGGGGAGAGGCTGGGTGGGGAGGGTGGGGAGGGTGGGGAGAGGCTGGGTGGGGAGGGTGGGGCTGGGTGGGGGATAGGAGGGGTGGGGCTGGGTGGGGAGGGGCTGGTCACCCCGTGGTGCCCTTATAAAACTCAACGTTTAACCTACTCACGCCGGCTTGTGCCCGCCCTCACAGTCGGGCATATTTGCAGAATACACCACGCCGCCGTTGACCCTGGCCATTGACCGAGCAACCCAACGTTCCTACCAGCTCCCTCCGTAGGAATGTGTTATTGACAGAGCAAAAAAAAATAGTTATATCAGTTAACAGGGATTATTTCAAAGACCCTTATTTTAAATTTAGTTTCACGGTTCCATTTATCTTCCAGTTTCACAGTGCCATGACCAGGCCTAAATGTTTTACTCTATATTTCCCGTAATGCTGCTAATCTATATTCTTGGGTTTTTTTCGGTAAAGTCACATAGGTAAAATTTTTAAATTAATAAAAGTAAAGTAAAGATAAAATAAAAAATAAACATCACGACGTTTCGGAGGCAACACAAGCTTCCGTCTTCAGGTGGAACCGTCACAGCAAGCTTGCTGTATCAAGTAATCTAGCTTGAAGTAGGGATTATCAGCGTAAGGCACTAACACTAGTGTACAAGGCACGCCTATCCACAATAGCTTTATCTATAGTATTGCACCCTATATGCCTGTACTTCTATGAACAGGTTTGTATATATAAACAAACATGAGGACAAAATAAGGCAAGATGGATGTGGCGTGGTCAAAATGATTCCCAGAACGATGTTCCGGACTGTTCCGGTTGAAATGAACAACTCTCCATGCTGATTGTGTGTAACAAATGCCAAGTATGTGCGTGTCTTTGATAAAAATGGACAGGGCTGGGGTCAGGATACTTCCCAAAATGAACAGCAGACCACAATAAACAGGTGGTACAAAGCCCAACATCCAGCTCATAGAAAGCAGAGAGCGTTGCCAAAGGACACCACGACTGTACTTGACTGCGGAGTGGATTTTGAGCATCTTGTGATATGGTTAACAAAAGGCAAGCCAATGGTGTCTCGAGCGTCGTGGCCCAAACTTGACAATTATCCACAATTCTTACCGTGCATGAACTATGAGAATAATAACTCTACTTTTCTTGCTCCGGGCAAAAAGTACTGTACTTATGTTCGGCCATTAAACGTTCCACTTGAACCAAACGGCAGTCGTAGTGATATAGAAATGAGATACCGAGTCATACGGAGTATTCTAAAAGCTCTTCTAGATAGACCCAGAGAAAACCTACCACACATGCGAGGAGGTGCCACCACGTGTGGCCATACACCTACAACACCTGGCAAGCCCAGGTGGCAACCCAACCAAAGTGCTAAGCCTCCTGAAACGTGACAAGATTGTGCTCCTTTTCTGGTCATTTGTTTGTTGGCAAAAAAGATTCGGGATATTGACCCAGTATACACTGCGTAGCGAAATATACTGTGGTGCGTAAACACTGCGACTGTTGACACAATAACGGTTACATATATTAAAACATGTAACCGTCAATGTCGTGGTCAATGTTGAGGTAGAGCTATGGAATTCCTTTGCTCACACCCCTGCTGGGAGAAGGGTCTCTACTATATAAGGAGCGCTAGAGAACCCTTCAAACGGGTATTTGTCCAATGCTTCCAAGCTAGCCAGTCGTCTGGGAAGGTGTGGGGGAGCATCCACACTTCATCCCAAAATACGTGATCACGGACTGTGGTTTAAACATTTCAAGAAACTTGCACCATTGTGGCAACTGCCGTGCCGAAGCACTGAATCGAACCGGCCATGTCTGGGGTGCTAACCGCTCCACAGAGGTCGCAACCGGGTACCCGATACCCGTACCCTACCCGATACCCGGCTACCTGTACCCGGCCGGGTACAGGTAGCCGTTTGCGACTCTGGTGCGGCCGGGTACGGGTAAGGAATAAAAACCCGTTTGCGACTTCTGCCGCTCCACCACTGTGGCAGCCTTCAATGTGGTTGCGTATCATGGAAACGGAGCCATATCATAAACTTTATTGAATTTTCTGGCAGCGAGAAGCCCAACAATGATGACGAAGCCAGCAACTCCTTCGACCCTTTTGAAATCGTCTGGTAATGTGAACTGTTGATATTTTAAGATGTGACGCATGAATCTGCATAATTTTCATAGCTCATTGAACGCATTCATACACCGGACAAAAACAGAGCAGAGCGCGAGGAGGTGTTGTGGAATAGAGAGCTAAGAGGGGGGAAAAAAACACCATGAGATTCCAAAATCTCAGACAAAGCCTCACTCTGTCCACACAACATATTTAGCAGAGAAACATATTGTACCAATTAACGCTTTTTTCTCTCCCGTTTGTCTGCTGACTCAAAATGTACAAGCCAAACCGTGCTGCACACGGTCCACTCCACATTACGATTCTCCAGCACGAAGCCACATTTTAATCAGTAAGTTGATCTAATTCAATCTATTTATTGAGAGTTACACGTAATACCGAACACCCCTAATATGACTTTTATGTCACAGCGACTTTTTATGCCCGTCTACCTCTCCCCTCTAATTTAACTCCACTCCCCTCCCCTCCACACACAGTCAATGCTCCAGCAACCAACCAAGGCTCTCAGCCGCAACCCCCAGTCAACCTTCGCTCAATGAGAGTTTGCTAATTCTCATCTGCTGCCTCCACTACCTGGGTACTCCCCTTCCCCAAGCCCTCCATGCTGTGGGCTTCCCTGCCCCTATTCAAGTCCAGGCTTCAAGACATTTTCTCCTCTGCCTTGCTCTCTCTGCAAAACATAAAAAAAACAATGCTCCAACTGCTTCTGCACAGCGTCTTGAGATGGCGGGCCCCACTTAAGATGCCGCATAAATCCACAATCGTACCGCGCTGTATTTCCGTCCAGCGCTGCGACTCTGTGAGAAAAACCCAGATTTAACATTTTTCTTTTTTTTTACCGCTTGCTTGAAGAAGCGAGGACCACGGGATTAAATGGCGCGCGCATTAAATGAGAGCGCGATGCCCGCGGCGAGAAATAAATGATGTGCGCCAGTGCATGCTCGCGCGTGGTTCAGTGTGCATCTTGCGGCGCCGCTCCCAGCAAGATTCGCACGCCCAGGACCACTACCTCGATGCCATGGGAACCGCGGAATTAGGTCACGGGCCTTGCAGCATCGCCGACGGCTCGCCCCCTATTCCACAAGCCCCCCCCCCCTTCCTTTTTTTTTGTTTAGTCCTCTCAGCCACACCAACCTGTGACCCCCGTAGGTCTTCGCGGTTGTGGTTCTGTACGCGGCTCTCGGACGAGACGCCTTCGTGTTGTGCCGCCTGCTGTTCGGCATGGTGGCCGATGTTTCGCACCATGCGCCGTCATACCTTCTTTAGGAATTGAAAGAATGGAAGCACTGGATTCGAGACGCTTCCAGCACACAGAGCGAAAGGTTGGACGCCAGCAATTGAAATGAAGCGGCTTCCAAGACATGCGCAAGCAAAACGTCGGACGTTGAGCTGACACAACCAGAAATCACATCAGACGGCTTGTAATTTACAAATGAAATGGGCAACGGTTCAATTCCATTTTCCAGCGGATTTAAAATTACTTTGAATTACTTATTTACAATACAGTGTGGCTTTATATAGCGCTTAAATGTGAATGGATCTCACAAGGCCCTGCAAAAGAAACGGTGCACACATTAATTGTGTAGCTAGTCAAAGGGAAACAGGGAAGGTCTTGAGATCTTGAGCACTGTATACCGAAAGAACCAAAGAGTATGTAGAATACTGTTATATGCATTTGGCAACGGACCACTCATTGCATCAGAGGCCCTGATGTCCTGGGAAGAAATGGAAAGATTTACTATCTCTGTGCTGCATCTGTGACATTTACGGGAAGCTTAAAATTGCAGTGAGCACTGGTACATAATGGCCTGATCTTGCCAAAAGTCTCATTGGATATAATACCTAAAGGGGTTTACATAACGTTGAAATGTGCCTGTTTGTAAAGCTACCACAAGTATCA
This sequence comes from Lampetra planeri, assembly GCF_965212315.1. Taxonomy (NCBI): domain Eukaryota; kingdom Metazoa; phylum Chordata; class Hyperoartia; order Petromyzontiformes; family Petromyzontidae; genus Lampetra; species Lampetra planeri. The sequence goes on along the minus strand of NC_136124.1, from coordinate 3,980,349 downwards.
GCCTGGTTTATTATGAAACTTCGAGCAGTCAACTTCTTCTTGCTTTAAAATATAATCATAATATTTAACCCATTGCCAATATAATGCTGGATGAAGGTCTCCACACAACAGAGTCGGCCTTCAGAATTGTTAGACCATACTTCACCATCCTGGTCAATGCGGGTTGGCAAAGAGGGAGAGAGGTCCCAGGACCAAACGAGGTACCGCTCGCCACTGTTAGACATTGGCTGAGAATCGAACAAAGGTTAACGGGGATTCACATTGTGGTGCGCTAACCACTGCACCACCACTCCACCCCCTGTTTGAAAACGTATGCATTTTTTATGCTGCAAAATGCCCTACATTGTTTTCTGCCCACTCACTAATGGTGGGAGCTCTATTAAAATTGATGTCGATATATCTGCTTGCCATGTCCAGTGTGGAAATCGATACCTTTCTTAGCATCGAAGTGAAAAGGAAAGCGAATTAGCTGAGCGTTGACAGCGAGCGCCCCCCCCCACTACCAACTCTTAATCATTTATATGCTAATTCGAATGTACTCTCATCTCTCCGCCTTGCGTGCTCTGTGCAGGAAATTAATTAGAGCACATTATGAAGAGGTGGTGTCTGCTCACAGCTCGCGTACGATGTTAGAAACACGGCGCGGAGAGCCGCGCCATTTGTGCAATCCTACGACGCCCGCATATAAATATTTACACGCATTACACATCCATAACGGATATTGCGTGCTATAATGCGCCGATGATAATTGAGGCATCGTTGCAATAGTGATGTGAGAAAAACCGGCACACATACAAGTAGCACGTGCAACACGTACACAGCTACGTGTTCAGGTATGCATCGATTCGCCGATTAAAATAGCTTGTTGCGATTGTGATACGGGCTCCAAAGTGTGCACATTGTGAGTATCATTTATGATTGATTCTTGAATCAAAGAGCTGGGGCAGGATTGTGACAACCCATCAAATCACTGTGTGTGAGAATCGTTACATGCCTAGTTAGAGCGCTCTGCTCCCAATCAGAAGCTCATAACCCATCCGATCAATCCCTCCAGGGGTCAGTAAAATTAGTTAAATTTTGTGGAAGCCAACAGTGGTTGCCTTATTAATTGTTACACGCCTTCCGTTCACGCACGCTGCGGAGACGTTGCACATTGCTGGCACGTTAACGTCCATTGGCTACACGTATGCACACACGTGCAACACACTCGACGCTGCACGGACATCGCATACATACATTCATGTAGCGTGCACCGCGACAGCACTGATGTCATGCTCACAGCCACAGGGCAAGTGGGTGGGCCCTGTTGTTGCTGCTCTGCATCAGCAGCTCGTGGGCGGCTGCTTGCCGGAGACCGGAGGGAGCCAGCTCCAAGGAGGATTAAACCTCCTGCGGCCGGACTAAGTGGTGGTGCTGGTGCTAGCCGATTCGTAGTGGTGGGGCCCGAAGTAGAACAATATTTTTTGTTTTTTTTTTCTCGACAGGGTTATGTTGTCGCAGATGGGAGGTGCAGGGAAATCAATTGCTGCACTGTACTTCCATGCTCCAACATCTACACTCCCTTGCTTCATCGACATGCACTGACCAGCGTGGTGAAGCATGATCGAATAAACCACGCGACACGCACGACGTGGAAAGGCCGTCATCCAGCCGTGGTTTGACAAAAAGGACTGGACTATCCACGTACCAAAAAAAACCGAATTCGAGTAAAAGGGAGGTGTGCGGGTAAGGGTGGCCAGGGCAAGTGAACAGTACAGAGAAGGCAGCAACTGAGACACACCAAGCATCTGGGGCCCAGCACCAACGGCGAGCCCTAAGGGACAGCACCAACAAGTCCCAGTGCACCCACAACAAGAACTCAGGCTCGCTAAGGACTCAGGGTTCTGGCCAAATTGTTCACATTCCTTGGGCTTATAGGCCAATTAGTGGCACGCCATGAATGGGGAGACAAAAAACCTGTTCGTAGTAAAAGAAACAGGTTTTTAGAAATGTAATCAATAATCCAAATTGAGGGGTGTGCCCATCCATCGATTTGTGGTTTGACATCAGACACTTAGGCCAAGGACGGATATGTGCACTCAAGTGAGAATCAACTTTTCTTTTATCTATTGGCGGAAGTTGTACGTACTTTTGGTTTGCATGGATCCTCCAGCCACTAGAGGCTGCTACATTCACCACAACGTTAAAAAGGAAATCGATTATTGGATCGAATCATGCCCCTGAATCACATCAATTGATTACATCATGAAAGGTGATGGGGTGTTTACACTACTAATTATTATTTTTCATCATCATCAGCCATGATTTATCCACTGCTTGGCGAAGACTGACCTCAAGCCATTGGCATCTGTCACGCTTCTGAAATGCGACAATCAATCTAGCGCCTGCACACGAGCCACCGTCACTCAAATTAGTGTCGCCAAGTCCTTAGCCCCCATTGCAATTGCACAGCTTGATTTAGAGATAAACTGTCGTGACACGGACACACCGCGCTGCATAACACACTGAATCCCTCAAGTTGACGAGGGTACCAAACTCAATGTGCTCATTTCCAAAGTTTTTCTTTTACACAAATCTATTAAGGATGCTGGTCAGCCACGAAGATGAACTTGAGACCCATTTCAATCAACGATAAGGGTCTACGGCTCGCCAGCAGTGCAATGCACCCAGCACGTAGCGAATGAAAAGACGAGTTTCGAAGTTGGACTAACGAGAAATTTGCACGGCTGCATCGCAATGTTTCATTAGTTTTCGTCCCTCCCCCCAAGCCTCCAATTATTTGACCGCCTTTGTGCAAGGAAAATAAGAATAATATAATCTGATCGTGATGCATGGCCAGAGTCGGTGTGTTTTTTTCTTACAAATACTTTCTCACCAAGCGCGGCTACATCTATGCAGGAAAAATGTACGAAGATGAAGCTTCTGCACCAGTAAAAGCAACAGCACAAACGTCATCGTCCGCCTGTAGAATGTCACTGTTGTATGGGTTATTATTCGTGGAATTGAAGTGGCAATTATTTTGCCGAAAGTTCAACATTTTTCAGTTTTTTTCGGGTTTGTTATTAAAATTGCACAAACCCTTAAAAAACGTTGTGATTTTGTGTGCAAAACTAAATGTCGACAACAGTGAATGGTTGGGACTTCAGGCTTTTAAATTATCCCTCAAAATTACTATTGGCAATAAATCTGAATTATGTCTCCCGCATTCTGCTTGTGAGTGGGCATGCTTTCATGCAACAGGCATACCAACCACGGCAAAAATAGAAATACGCTCTGTTAATGTCGACATCTCGTTGAAGTTACAATAAAATACTAACTTTAAAAACCTTATCTGAATCTGTCCTGCATAAGCCAGTAGCTCACCTCCAAAGCTTTTTCCTGGATTCAATGCAATAGTGGGTTTGATTAAAAAAAACAGTGCGGAATGACATGTTTGGTTCATCAGTTCTCTATCTTGACATTCAACGGGCGATTACAGCTGTCCGTACTGCCATGTACTTACACACAGTGGTCAAATCAGACCATGATCAACAGAGGGAAAACATTCCAGGCAAAGGGGGTGCCGAAGGACAGTTTTAGCCCCCTTCATGAGCAAAAAAATGACCGTCAAGTATTCGTGTACAAGGTAGCAACGCTTACCGCATACGTATAACCACAACAATAACACGTGTTTGATGGTTTACAGAGATATACTAATACACTATTTGATAGGGAAGTCTATGCATTCTGCTTGCGTTTCCCCTATGGTATGCCACGGGGGACTAGTTGACCCACGTTCCTCACTCACTTTAATCATTGCTCGCATAACACAACAGAATGTACACTTCTCCCGTATTTGACGTTACTAGCTGTGCAACCGAAGACGTGTGGCATTTCATATATATATTTTCAAGAACTTTACCATTCGAAAGATCTGGTACGGTTTACCAAACCAAGTCCGTAACAATGCAGATAAACAAACTCTGGCGGTTGCTTGCGTCCCATTGAACATTTCAAACCACATTAGTTTCGAAGGCAGATGTTGCAACCACCATCAACATATGCCGAAGTCCATGATAAAAAAAACAGGCTCTCTACTGCTGGTGCATGCTGCATGTCCAGGGTTACAGACAATTAAATATTTTTTATTCTGTGTGAATATCACTATGTATTAAACGGAACAGCGTGGCGCGATGTGTAGCGTTGGAACGCGTGTTTATACTGAGGCACAGATCGAATATGAGGTGCGGTCACAAATAATTACGATTGTACACGATGACTTCATTCCTATTTTCGTCGTTTTGGCTTCGGTTTTTCTCTTTGTCTGCCATATGATAAGCTCAGCAGCTGTGCTATGTTATACCAAGCCGGTAACAATTCACCTCGATGTTTCACTGAATTGCTACAATTGTGTGATTGTGTTTTTATATTCCTTCGTTTGCATTGTTTATCATTTGCTTTGTCTCATTTGTTCCGTGTCGTTAATTGTTTTTTTTACTCTTTTAATCTGGCAACAAAACTGACACCTTTTTTTACAAGGAGTCATGTTTGCATTGACCACAATACCTGCGGTCGGAATGCAAACAAAAAAAAACACAACTCTGATAACACTGGTCAACACACTTTTTCTGGCATAAGGTATTCTTACGTTTATAAGGTAATTTTGTGGTGCCGATTCCAAATCTGGCATCAGTTTTTGTCTATCACATCAGGTTTTTGAGATATCAAATATTGCATTTTCAATAAAAACTGCAGAAGAAAAATATGAAATAAATGTGGATATCTACATAAAATTATATTATAAACACACTATCCTAAAAATACAGCACCATATTTTAACACTAAAGCAGTCACTGACTCGCAACAACTTGCAATCATAAGTGACAGATTTAATTTTGGGTAAAATCAATGAAAATGGGGTATGCCGATAGCATAAAAATTGATGTGATAAAGCAAATCTGAGATCAGATTTCGAATCAGCACCTTGAAATTAGTCTAAAACAGCTGCAAAAGTCCAGGCCAGAAAAAAAATGTTTTTTTTTGTTGATCAGTGTAATGTATGCACTGTCCTTGAAATTGATTGGTCCACACCCGAGACAGCTTTCCTTAGAGCCTCGTCTCACATGGTGTTGGACCAGATGACGCCAAAAGGCGCACTCGTTCAGATTCATTATCCGAAATGTATTGTAATTTGAATGAATCCCAAATAATTGACTGCTATGTGGAAATGCCGATGGGATGTATCACAAGCATAAATAGCTGATTCTAATAAATCGATTATCAAGCACCTACATCAAACAACAATATTTTGAAACAATTATTATTTACCGCCCTTTGTCAATCTGCTGCTGCACAAAAGTCTTTCGACACAGTGTCGGTCATGGTGGCTAGCTGCTTGACTTTAAAACAATACCTTTGGTCGTAGTTGGCGAAGAAGGGATCGAAGACTGGCTCAGACATGGCTCGCTACTGATGTTAGCCGCGGCCGGGAATCCAACCACGGTCGCCGCATTCATAGCGCGATTGCGTTAACCACTGCGTCACTTGCTCCCCCCCTGTCCATGTTTGATATACAGTATTTGTTAGTGTGAGTGCATGTGTGGGCACGTAGTGCATTACTCAGAATGAATATCTGATTTATTCTGCCCAAATTCTCGAAGCAATCTGAATTGGGTTGGCACAAGGCAATGCAGATGAACCATATCAATGGATGAAAATTCAATATTGCATAAACCGCCTATTGACTTAATTATCAACAACAATAAAATATGCTGGTCGAATGCTGGAAGGGTAACTAGTTGATATGCATTGGTTTCCTGACAGGTCCTTGAAGAAGGCATCTCCTGGTCGAGTTCGAGTGCACGTCCAACTTATGAAGATGCACACAGGACCAAGAGAATATAAAAGCAATGATGGCACTAAAATAAACAAACGTTGTTCTGCAACAATTAAAGAAATATATCGTAGAATTAACTATTTCAAATGAAGTTCGCAGAAGTTTTAAGCTATTAATAAACACATCACCATGGCAACTATGACAAATTACAAAAATCCCCCATATAGCCTGAACAGACTGTTGGGGCAAGTGCTGTTAGCGAGCACCTAAGAAGGCCGGCACGGCACACGACAGGGTGGGTGGCAAACACCACGCCCGACCGCCTTTGTCTCCCCAGTGGTGATGTTTACACACCAGACCCGCTACTCATTTGAGGCCGAGTCGACCTAGAGGAGGACCGATTCAGATAATCGTCACTGGTGTTGCCTGCGAGCGGGAATCAAACTCGGGTTTTCCAGGTTCGTAGTGCAGCACGCTAACCGCTACGCCACCGCTCCCCTATGACAACTTTGACACACACAGACATTAGATGGGCACGTGTGTTGGGGGGGGGAGTCGTCACAGCAAAGAGAGGTGCACACACAGACAGACACCTTCAAACGCACGCGCATTTATTTAATCCGCGACATCGAATTGACCACCGGGGCCGCCTTGGTGGAGACTGGCCGGCGTTGCGGTTGCTCGCTTCCAAAATTGAAAACCAGCGCCAACTTCAAAGGGATCGAGTCGGGGAGTGGAGGGGAGTGTAAGGATGTGACCAAATCGTCCGTTTAACATGACGGCTTTAGCTATGTTTATTGTTTATTTTATTAACACCCGACCATCTCCAGCTAGTGCTTGCCGAGCTGTATTTTTGTTTCCGGTTGCCAAACGAATAGATTACAAGGTCGCACTCATGACACACAAAGTGCTTGCCACAATACCTTTCTGATCTCGTCAAGGAGCATAAACCATCAAGCGAACTCCGGTCATCCTCGCAGCAGCTTTTGGCTAGCAATAAAATATAGACGGTCACTGCATCGCGCGCTTTCAGATGCGCTTCCGCAGGCCCCTGGAACGCTCTTCCTTCCGATATTAGGAAGCCACTGGAGCTATGAACTTTTAAATATAAATTGAAAACGAATTTATTTTTAACTGATTTTTGCGTTCAGGTTGTTGTCCTTCCCCCGCACCTCTGATTAGCACGGTTGGCTTCGTGCGGTGGCAAAAGAAGTTCAACATACATACATTATTCCATCCGCTTTTCGAACCCCTCGTTTATGTCACACATCATTTAGGCGTAAAGGCGTGCGCGCTGCCAACCGGGCCGGGCGAGGCATGGCTGAGTGGAGCGATGGTGTGCGGAGGGTTTAAACGCGCAGCAACAGAGGCTGGGGACGTGAATCCAGCCAAGTCTGGCTTCCCTTTACTTTGTCCCACAGCTTGACCGTGGGTTGTGTTTTTAACAGCGATATAATTCTCTCTCTCTCAATTTTCATTTAACATAGATTGTAAGAAAAAAGAAACCCATCTGCAAATAGGCATGCAAGCAACACGTTGGTTAATCGATTAGAATAGATTGTTACGTTCCCCATTGCACGCGTCAAGTCTTGCGCGTGACGCGCGGTTATTTACAATGTACCGAAATTACATGCAAATGACAAGGGTGTAAAAATAAAACGAAAAAAAAAGCAAGAAAGTGAATTACGAGCCCAAATCATAACAATGTGTCCAATCTGTATGGGTACGGTGAGGGGGGGTGAATTGTTTATGTCTACTAGGTTCCAGCATTAATTTTGCCAACCCGACCTTATCAAACATAAGTTAATTAAATGTCCTTTTTGGCAGAAACTCACGAGCCATCAAGACAGTGCTCAGCTGCCAAGACAGGTTCCGGTCAAGGAGTTTCGCTGCATTTGGGAACTGGCAGCGTGGGGACGATCTTGTGGTTACGGGCAACCATCTCATCCCAAGAGCGCGGTGCACGAATCCGCTACCGGCACAGATAATTTACGGTCGGCACAAAGCTCTAAACTAAATAAAACTAATACGCATGAATTAAAATCGCACCAATGAGCACGAAGGAGCAAAATTACTGTCTAATCTTGGAAATGCATTTGGAACAGGCGCGCGTGCGCGTGTGTGTGTGCACGCGCGTGTGCGGTGGAAGTGGGGGAGGGGGAGGAAGGCAGGCAGAGGCAGGAGAAGCAGAGTGGGGTAAGCAGGTGGGGAATGCGGGCTGCCAGCTGATGCGGTTCTACGCGATGCAGACACGGGCAAAAGTATCGGGCGGGCGAGATGCGGGTGGGTACTGCTCGTATGGGTCTGCCCATCGTGTGCGTGTCTGGGAGGCCGGTTGGCGAGGGGCGGGGAAAAATGGAGAGGAGTGTGGCTGGGGATGGGGGGCGCGATGCGGGAGGCGCAAACCTTCCAGATGGACAGCGGAGCATGTGCTCGTACGCTAGCTGCACGCGCGAGCAAAGCGGCGAGGGAGACCCGTGGAATGCAACTTTCGTGCGGCCGGCGATAGTAAGTCGGGGGAAGCAATAGGGTGTTTGGGTGGGAAGGCGAAACGGCGTCGTTCATGTGCAGTCAGGTTGGGTGGTGTGTGCGTTTCGGGAGGACAGAGGGATGGGCAACTGGCTCAAGAGGCAGAGCGGCTTACATGGATTAAATCATCGTACAGACAACTGAGGAATAGTGTGCATACACGTAGGCGGACAGATGGGTATTAGAGGATATTTATTATTGAAAGAACACATTTCTCGCTAAGCATAAAGCCGAAATAAATATAATTGGAATATACTGCATAATACGTACAACTAGGAAAATTATTGTAGGCTGACCAGGATCTGACCAGGATTAAAAATTGCGAGATAAAGAGACAATCCAGACAAGATATAATCAGAGATGACAAACGGGGTCACAAATAAAGAAAACGTAATTGGAGATGCTAAGTACAGAAAGCATCAGAATAAGAAGAATCTTTATTTGTACCGGAGGAATCTGATGAGCTATAAAGATATTCTTCACAAATGTCTAGTAGGTGAAACATAAGAGATGTGTGCTTGGAATTATGCCGAGACAAAAGGAGGCTCCCGAGAGCAAATTTAAATCAGACATCGTCGTGAATGTTAAGGAAATTGAGCAGGATTGGGCGGGAGACACACTGCAAGATGGGTTAATGGCCAATAAACAAGACTCGTGCACGAGTGGGAACAGTCTTAAGAGAAAGAATGGAGAGATAGATCTGCCCACATGTGGGAACAAGAGACATTTGCGGCATCGCATTACCACGAGGGATGGTAACGGCCTAATTCCAACAGCGGATATAATATGGCTGATGATGATGGTTTGACAGCAGATTGGCACGTGGCAGTATTTTAGGTATATAGATGGTAACAATGAGGATGGTTTTATTCAACCGTGAAATCCTCTTTTTCAGGATCGTGCATTTCGATATTTGGCCATTTCTTCTTTGATGAAGCATTTCCGATGTGAGAAGAAACCGGCCGTACCCAGGGAAAACCTCACGCAAAAGGGGATATGTATGGACATTGGACGTCTTTCGCACAGTATGTAGCCAACCCTGATAATCGGAGGTGCAATGGGGGAGGGGGGGGACAAGACTCCAAGGTCCACACGGGCAGGTTCAAAAACCCATTTTCCTGGCTTCCTTGCAGCCTGGGGAGTTTGTGAGTTTTAGCAAAGTTCGTGGTGAGTTTCAGCAAAGTTCGTGGTGAGTTTTAGCAAAGTTCGTGGTGAGTTTTAGCAAAGTTCGTGGTGAGTTTCAGCAATGTTCGTGGTGAGTTTCAGCAAAGTTCGTGCTGAGTTTCAGCAAAGTTCGTGGTGAGTTTTAGCAATGTTCGTGGTGAGTTTCAGCAATGTGGTGAGTTTCAGCAATGTTCGTGGTGAGTTTCAGCAATGTTCGTGGTGAGTTTCAGCAATGTACGTGGTGAGTTTCAGCAATGTGGTGAGTTTCACCAATGTTCGTGGTGAGTTTCAGCAATGTTCTTGGTGAGTTTCAGCAATGCTCGTGGTGAGTTTCAGCAAAGTTCGTGGTGAGTTTCAGCAATGTTCGTGGTGAGTTTCAGCAATGTGGTGAGTTTCAGCAAAGTTCGTGGTGAGTTTCAGCAATATTCGTGGTGAGTTTCAGCAATGTTCGTGGTGAGTTTCAGCAATGAACGTGTACCAACCAACTTTGGCCCTCTCCATATCTGTGGGACCTTTTTTTCCAGTATCAAAATCATGAAAAAACAAGTATAGGCTGTCCGCTTTCAGGCAATGAAACAGGTGTTAAGATGTTCAAACACCAAATAGATACCTCTTGCAAGGGCTCTCCAGAGAGCTGTAATAGAGGCACGGCAGGTGTGCCGGTGGGCAGGAAAAATGGGGGGGGGGGGGGGGGGAACAGGCAGGCGTGCAGGTTGCTCGTTCAGCAAAACAAAAACAGGAAAACTTTCACTGCAGATCTTCTTCCACGCAAATCGTAGAGACCAGACCGGTGACGTCCGTGCCAAATAATAATAATGCACATTTAGTATTCATGCCATTATAATAGGATGAAGAGTCTTCAACAGTAGGGGCAATGTTGCTACGAGGCTTTAGCCAATAAAGTAAAATCTGCGAGTTTTTTTCTTTCAAATTTGGCCGGTGACGTCAGGACACGTAGACCTACTAATATTCAAATAACACCACGGGACATTTAATATCCACTGCGAAGAAAGTGGCACGTGGTCGCTTTTTGTTGACATACGTGCCGCGGTTTCAAGCCGGAGCGGCGAGCGGGACTCGAACTGCGAACGTCTGGAAACAAGCGACGACAACGCGGACCATCCCGACCATTTCGTCACCGCCCCTCACGTGACATTTCGCGGCAGTCGGCAGGCGCGGGAGCGTCACACGCACACACGCGCGAGCAGACGGACGGCGGGTCACCCGGACACCACACGCGGACAACAAGACGCGGCAACTCGAGGGGGCTCACCAGTTTCTGCATGGTGCGCACGTGCGTGGGGCTGATGGCGAGGGCCTCGTCATACCAGCGCTTGGCCTCCTCCAGGCTCCCGCGGAGCTCCGCCACCTGGCCCTTGAGGAAGAGCACGTGGTGCGACATGGGGAAGAGGCCGGCCGCCTCCTGCGCGCACGCCAGCGCCTCCGACGGCTTGCCGATGCCCACGTACACCTCCGCTGTGGTGGGGCGGGGGGGGGCACCGGGTAGGGGGGCACGAGATGGTGGCAGCTGCTCACCACTAATCCCCCATGACGCTGCAATGACCAGTGGCTGAACCGAAGCCCGCGTCTTGATTGAGACTGCGAAAGGTGATTTGTAAATACATATAGTGCAGCAGTAACAACAGCAGTCCGTTGCGTGAAGATTAATCCGCTCCCCCATCCCCCCCCACACACCACCACTCTGACAATCTATGGGTAGCTATTGGATTCAAGAATCAATCGGTCTGTTTTTTTCATGTCTTGTTTGTTCTGTTTATGCAAGGTTTTCTTTGCTACATAGCCTAATGTTACATTACCAATTACTTTAATCATTGCAATTCAAGGTCGGGATTTGCTCCAATAGCTTATTAAATGTAACACAGTGGTCAATGCCAGAGCTTCTAGTGGATAAAAGGGTAACGTTATCCCATAACAAACATCATATACAATAAATGTAACATTGATTAATCATTCCATAGCTAACAATCACAATGGCACTGCTCCATTCTATACCATGAAAAGCCTAAAGTGAGTGTCGGGACATTTCCATTGTGAAAGGAATCTGCTAGAGATGCTCATCCCATTGTTCAATGGATGTTGTTGCATTTAATTACTTCTGCATGACAGGGTGCATCGAGCAAAAACCTCTTCCATTATGCGACCCCCTCCTATACAGTCCCTACTCCTCAGTTCCCGACGATGTGCAGTCACCACATCTGAAAGGCATCACTGCCGAAAGTCACTACCGTCCCATAATCACCAATGCCGAGAGCTACCAATGGCTATAGTCTCCACCAATCAACAGTCCCCAATTCCCACAGTGCTTGCTTACCAGTCACATTACCCTTTTTATTTCCCTCAATCTCCGTCGCCCATTTACCTCCAATCCAGTCACCACTTCCCACAATGCCACGTCCCACAGTGCCCACTACCCACAATGCCCACTACCCACAATGCCCACTACCCACAATGCCCACTACCCAGTGCCCACTACCCACAATGCCCACTACCCACAATGCTCACTACCCACAGTGCCCACTACCCACAGTGCCCACTTCCCACAATGCCCACTACCCACAATGCCCTCTACCCACAGTGCCCACTTCCCACAGTGCCCACTTCCCACAGTGCCCACTACCCACAATGCCCACTACCCACAATGCCCACTTCCCACAATGCCCCTTCCCACAGTGCCCCGTGGTCGGGCTGCAAGAGGGTACCAGCATGCAGCCAAATCTGGGTGAGGATCATCCATGGGTGCATGGGCCCCTGCTTGGGCGTGCTGCTCTGCAGGGAGGACGCCACCTCGGACAGCGCCTGCTCCACTCGCGATGCGGCCACCGACGTCGCGTGCACCGAACCTGGCGCGGGTGTGGTGGGGAAGAAGTTTGGGGGAAGTTGTGGCAGGTGGAGGCAGTCGGGGTGGATGGGGGGGTCGGCGGGGGAGTTTGGATATCGCAGAGCGAGAGAGAGCAGCAGTAGCAGGGCGAGCGGGAGCATGGGAGCGCAGGTGGTCAAGAAGGGTGGGTCGAGAGCGGTCAAGGGAGGGCGAGGGTCAGAAAAGGAAAGATGGTTGTCGGGAGGGCAGGGGTGGGGGAGGAGGGTGAGCAGTTACAAAAGGCAGTGGTCGGGTGGGAACAGTTGAAAGAGATGAGAAATCAACACGCGTGCAGGAAGTTCATCCGTCAAGCACACAGCTGTGCTGTTTGAGTCTGGTGCTGAACCATGTCCCAAGATGTCCGGGTGAATGGGGGCAGGGGAGGGGTGGCTATTGCTGCCAGGCATTCCTCGCTCTGGCGCTTCGTGGATTTCAAAAATTTGGTAGGGTGGGTGGGTTCTTCAGCAGAATGGTAATCAAAAGAAGCTGTGGAAAATAATGCCCGGAAATGGAGCAACTGCCCTTTTACCTCCTAAATTTGTGACAGGCTTACACAATTCTAGATTTGAAGCTTTCGTGACTGCAAGGATTCATATTCTTAGGTTTTTTTCGGTAAAGTCCCGTAGGTAAAACATTTAAATAAATAAAAGTAAAATAAAAATCACGACGTTTCGGAGGCAACACAAGCTTCCGTCTTCAGGTGGAACCATCACAGCACGATAGCTGTATCAAGTACGATAGCTGTATCAAGTACTTGATACAGCTATCGTGCTGTGACCGTTCCACCTGAAGACGGAAGCTTGTGTTGCCTCCGAAACATCGTGATTTTTATTTTATTTTTATTTTACTTTTATTAATTTTAATTTCAATTTTTTACCTACGTGACTTTACCGAAAAAACCTAAGAATAGGCTTACACAAGCCTGTCACAAAGCCCAAGAGTTAAGATTTTAGTTGTTTTTTGGAATCTCTCCAACACGGCAGCCAATTCATGCGAATAATTTCAACTGTGTCACGCCAAGCAGCAAACACTGTGCAGAGTTCCAGCCACGAGCACGCAACTCTAAAATCCACGGCTAAACACGTCTTGGGGTCACAGTTCCAGGCAACTACAACAAATGCGTTGATGACTAGGGCATTGGTATGAAACTGAGAGGCATCGGCTGATAATGAAATTGTGTCCGCAAACATCATGTGGCAATGCTGTCGAAACTGCGCACATCTTGTAATTTACGGCATTAAAACACAGGGCTCTGCCAGATTATTTAATGACAGATAAGTGTGACAAAGTAACATCAAGCATTACAAGAGATGCTGCGGAGAGTGTAACTCCGCAGACCGGCAAACATGAAGCTTTGCATCTTGACAGCGTGTCACATTGCATCGTAAGTGAGCCCCATTTCATAGGGACTAGAATGCATAAAGATTTTATTTTTTTAAAAATGAATGAAGCCGTACACGTGCATAAACGAACATAAAAACGTTGGGATTCAAGACAGGAAAGTCAATTTGTCGCTTTTGCAGGTTTTGCTTTGCAGCCAAAATGACATGACGACGCTTGCTTGCTGCGATTTCAATTGTTAAAGTGGTGTATTATCATTATTATTTTCCCTCTTTTGCTCTGACTGTTTATCATTTGTTGAATTCTGTATGCTATCAATCCAAACTTATTCCATTACTCAGAACACAGCCGTATCCAGTAGAGAGCCCTACCACAGCGAACAATGCCAATCAGATGCTCACACTGCCCTGATTGACTATTCAATAAGTTTCTACCTCCAGTATTGTTGCCTTCTGTATGCAGTCTTGGCCTGGGAAAATGTGATTTTGTTAACATCTCTGCATATGCATTTACACGATCAGAGTTGACTACAAGTGAATAGAATACACACTTGGCTAATGTTAGGATGTTTTTTTTCATCCTGTGGTGCCACTTTTGACGAGGCTGAGATCCATCAAGCTACCTGTATGTGAGAAACTATTTACCTCGGACTTAAACCTCGGTTTCTAGAGGTGGCCAGGTAAAATGTGTGTAATGATCTGCCCCCCCCCCCCCCAGCGTGTACATTAGTTGTCAAGAGTCAGGGTCATGATTTAATAAAAAAACGGTATTCATTTTGTAGCCAATCTCGTTTGCATTTCGTTTATACAGTAATGTTTGCTCCATTAGCCTAAATGTAATGATGACATCTCATTTTCATATAACTGGCATAAATGGTTAACGATCGATTCTCACACGCACACGTGCATTTTTTAGCACAATCAATCAATTTCACCGGATTGAATCGATGCATCGTGATATAGCTATGGGCTAAGTAGGTCTTAGGAGCCTTAAAACTCACGGCAAAGTGGCCGATACAAGTCGGTTGGGGAGAGTGCGAGCACTCCCAGCTCTCCCAACGAAGTCTGCCCGCGTTGAGCAGTGGGCTAAACAGGCGAGGGCCCTCTACATGGGCGACCTTTGCCCGCTTCACGCATTTACCGCCGTGCAACAACTGCAGCTTAACACAGCACGTTTTTTAACAGTGGTGCGTTTTCTTCCAACGGACACAGCAAGAAGTCCGTTAGACCCACATTAAAATTCAGAGCACGCTGGGGGTTACTGTAAAGTATTTCTTTTTTTTTCCCCCTCCTGCTCATCCAGTGAGCTGCGAGACAGCCGATAACACTTAACCTGCAGCGTACATTCGCTGGGGCCTGTGGCGGTGGTGGCGGTGGTGGCGGCCTATCAGTGGCGGTTCTGTTGATGCCCCGGCACAGCGACGAGCAGTGCCGACAGGCAGGCGGCCGCGCGGAGCGCCGATAACCTGATCCGCGTTCAGCATTCTTAACCCTTGCACCCATTAAAAGTGGGCAACCGCCGATCCCTGACCCCATTGAATACCGCTAGTTTCGTCGTGGTGAAAAATTTGACGGACAGCTATGAATGGGGATTTGGGAATCCCGGATGCATTTTGTTGTTGTTATTATTGTATCAACGTTCGATGCGTTTTTGGAAAGCGGGGAATTGTCACCCCGAAGGCAGGCAAACTCTAATAGAAACCTAGCTCGCTGGGAACAGCGTGTATGCATGAAGAATCACACGCGCACGTGGTTGTAAACAATAATTGTGATTCGGGTGAACTCGTGAAACGCAAAGCAAGGCACGCACTATGATACGTAGTGTGGCCAGCCATTCTGTCCATGCAACTCTTACGAGCTGATAAGAGCGTGCAGACAACGCAAACTCCCAAATTAAAAACCGCAGTGCATTCACGAGCCGCGCCTGCTAAGCAGTTTTCCATGCTGCTGGTGCAAAACTTATTTTTCAATTTACATTATACATTAGCACGGCACTGCAGTTTTAATGAAATTTGCCTTTAGTCTTGTTGATGGTTCTTAATTACCATGACCAAACCTCATTCTCCTCTCTCAGGCCACGAGACCTGGCAATGGGGGGGGGGGGAGAAGCTGAAGTCTGTTTTATTGCCACCTGGAGGATAGGGTGTAACTCCATCTCAAACCCTTTACAGTGCCACGCGCAAATCCCAGGACGCGCAAAACCCAATTCCCAGGCCTGTGATTGCCAAAAACAGCACGCTCTTCGACAGCGACTTGAAGCAGTAAACCCCGGAATGACCCCTTTAAGGAAGCGCAGAGTCGAATAGCTTTCTCTGCCGGCGATGCAAGTGTAGCGTGCACTTAACTGCCCATTCTGAATGACATTTCCACAAAATACGCTTTTAATATCCGTCGGGAGGCAGCACAGAGGCCTGACGGATTCCGATTCCCTCCTGGGGGTTAACGACATCTTAGGAAGATATTTCCAGATGGGCCGAGGCAGCCTGCCTGGTGTGATTCAAGCGACGGGGCGTGCCAAGGTTGTTGGCAGGTTCTTGCTAAAACATTGCTGTTAAAGGCTGCCACATGCCCTCTCCCCGCGTATGCCATCGGGTAATAAATGTAATCTCTCTCTCCCCAAGGAATTCTTGCTTTTGCCAGGCGATGGTCTTAAGTTCTCCCCGTCTCGGTAAAACCCCGTCTTTAATTAATCGGTGGTGAGCGAAGAGGGCACGGCCCAGGGAAGCTACGCCGGAGGCAATCGCGGGAGATGCATTAATTATCGAAATAAAACTCGCAGCGCCACTTACATAGGAGAGGCCATGGTGTATGAGTGGCTTAGGAGTTGGAGGACTGAGCTGATACTGCTGAGAGATCCTGGGTTTGAATCTGAGCAAACTTGTGATGAGCACCAAGTTGCAAAAAAAGTTAATGGTTTCAGCCTCTTTATCAAGGACTGCTCGAACAAAATTTGTTCAAATTCCAGCCGTTGAGAATTGAAGAATGCAATTTCGGTTTGAATGCCATGCAATGAACATCTCCTAAGCAGGGCGTGTATGAAAGTGCAGTGCCCCCTAATGAATATCACATTCTGCAGGTCATTCTCTAACATGGGGATAGGTACTGCACTGGCACAGTTCACAATGGTCACCTTCATCTCATAGCATGACAGCAAGCGCATAATTGCAATAAAATAAGAACAAAAGATCAAAATATGAATTCATAAACAAGGGACCTGCTAAAAGATTCACCTCTGGATTGGCTCATGCATGCATTTTGATGCCATTATAGAATAATCGTTATTATAAAGAGTTTATAAGACACTCAGCATTACCATGCCAAATAAGCACTGGGAGGCACTATATTTATTGTAATTCCTAAAATTGTGGAAATTCCACATTTGTATGGCAGGGGGCAGTTGATGCATTAAAAAAAACACCATTGGCCGCCAAAATAATAATGATACTATTTATAATAATGCAAATGGTCCTTTGTTCAGCCAGAAAGCCCTGAAAAGTCTCAACACTCTCTTTCACAACAATCTTGCATTGGAATGTTTGAGCAATTCAATTAACGAGTGGCATGCGAGAGGAAACCGGAGTACCCGGAGGAATCCCACGAATTACGAGGAGAACCTTCTTAAAACTCCTCTCAGATAGATTCAAGAATCCATTGTTGTCCTGCCATAGCATGGTATTCCCAGGCAGTCTCTCCCATCCAAGTATCAACCAGGCTCTAACCCGCTTCGCTTCTGGATTCAGGCAAACTTGGTTGCAGCCTCATTAGGCCATGCTCACTTTGCAGATCGTAATGCAACGGGAGATTGAGACTTTCATCTGAATTCACTGTCATCGTCATGGGGCATGATCTATTCACAGCTGGATGAGGGGGCTTCCCAAGCGGCCGCCTCCTCTCTTGGTTCTCAATGCAACTTGTCATCTAGCACCTGCACACGTGCTCATTTCCTCGCTCCACCTCAACGGACTATAATCGTCATCATCATCATCAGCCATGGTCAATGCACTGCTGGATGAAGGCCTTCCCAAGTCGCAAACAGCTCTCAATGTCCCGTGATTTCACAATGGACTTTCACCTGGTCGTATATGAAGGCCACTGAAACAATGCTTGAGTTAGTCATAAATTGAAAGCACAAACTGTGCAACTTAGAAATCATTAACGGTTTATCTGATAATTTGACAGCTTTGAAGCCTCAACCCCAACAGCTTTGTGTTTTGTTTTTTACGATGGAAACGGCCAGTTCGACCACATAAACGAAGAAAAAAATAGGTCCCCCTTAAGATGCAACGTGAACATTTCACCTCAGTTTCTCCAACCGACCTTTGAAAGAGTGTGATAACGCACGCCGCATGTATCCGCGTGGCAACCGTACAGGGGTCCGTGCCACACGCAGCCATGGGGCAGGGATCATAAAAGCAGCCACATAGCGCCAGCCATGCTCAGTTGGGGTGCAGTTCATCAACTCCAGCACACACGGGAAACGCACGTCCCCACAATTGCACAAGCAAACTCCAACCATCCACAGCCACCACCCACCCAGCCCGCCCACCGCCCCCACCCACCCACCCGACCTGACCACCTCCAGCTCCTCCCACAGTCAATACCCTACACACAGGGGGGCACCGACCAGCCAGGGAGCCATGCTGCACACTGAGCGAAGGGGGAGGGAGGGAGAAGCGGAGGAGTGGCCACGCTTCCTGTCTCGTTAGACAGCGAGAGAGTGCCGCAGTCATTTGTGACGACAGCAGGCTGCCAGGCAGTGAGCTCGACAAAGAGGGGAGGCCAAAGGTTAGTGGGTGTGTGCTTAGGAGTAACAAAGCGTACGGGCAAAAAAACAAACAAGGGTGGGACTCCAGAAGGTTTAAACAAAAGCAACGAGCTTCGGGTGTTTTTTTTCACTCCCGTTTGGCCTTTTGCAGTAAGTCATACGAATTAAACAGAACGTGCTTAAGAAGCTAAATTAAAAGAAGGTTGCAGGGGGTGGTGGTGGAAATAGGAAAGGTGATTTAAAAACAAAAGAAAAACAAGATCGTGGCTTGTCGGGGCTCACTCAAAACAGGACGGACAGACAAACAGTGATGTGGGGGTGCAATGAATGGCCTGTAAACAAAAGCTACTTACAAACCGAAAACAGGGAGAGAAAACCATGAGAGTAAGCGTCTGGCAGGGTGCCTTAAAACAACACATGAAAACGGTCGTTAGAAGTCGCGTCACAAAGGAAATATATAATTTTAAAAAAAGCAAACCAAGCCAACGTCACGAGTCTGCCACCTCATTCCACCTCATCAGTTGTTTTCGTGCTCATCGTTTGTTTTTTGTTACCCTGCAGCAAAACGTCCTCTTCGTTCTCTCGTGACATTGCCTTCCACCGAGTTGCAACTGTTGCAACAATAGGACCCTCTGTTAGGATGATATGAAGGGACGATAAGCGACACCGCTTCTACGCGGTGGAATCTCTGCGATTACAATCGGCCGTTTATGAAATATGGAAACCCATTAGCGTGCAGAGCAACACAGTCATGGAGGCCTGGAATTGAGCGCGGTGGCGGAGGACGGCGAGACCACGAAGGGGGTTTGCGTGCCGTAGACTTTTCGGATCGTTCACCGGTCATTCGGGGCGCTCGAAGCTCCACCGTGTAAGGCACGCAGGGACGAAGAAAGAAGGCCCCATCTGCCGCTAGCGAGTGGCACAGCGTGGTTGGCATGGGCCATTTTGCAGTTTACAAAATGGAGCCCTCCTCCTCTTAAATTTCGATTTAAAGCTTTCGTGACTGCAGGGATTCATCTTCTTGGTTCTTTCTTATCGACAGACATGTCTTATCGACAGACATGTTCTTCACCTGAGGACGGCTGCTTGCGTTGTGGCCGAAACGTCGTGAGAATTATTTTATTATGTTTTATTTTTATTATTTTATTACTTCCCTTCTACGTGACTTTACCGAAAGAACCAAGAAGATGGACCTCCTACTCTTGTTCAATGTACCCCTCTTCTTCAAAGCCCTGTGTCTGCTTCCCCCCCTCCTCCCGATCCGTGAGCTCCAGTTCAGGGGGCACTGCATGCGCGCTCGATAGCGATGCCACCCGTCACTAAATGGGTGGACAGCGCCAGGAATTAACGGGCCCAAATGTTGGCAGGGCTGCTGCCTACCCTACCCAATCCATTTTCCCCTCTGGCCACAAAGCACAATGCCACCGAGGGGTCCTCTGGCTCTGACTAAGTATGCAGACAAAACCTGAACCAAGGTGAACCGATAACAACAGATGGCGATGCCTGAGTAATGAAAAAATAAATATGGACTTGAGCAGAAAGTAAACGATGGGAGAGAATATGGTGGCAATTAATGTCACACTAGACTCGACAGGATACAATAATAATCACTCTGTTTTGTTTCTAGTTCCTGTGCTATGCACAAGGGCCGTTGCTCCAAACTTCACCGATTATATATTATTACTTTAAGGCAACAGAGTTATTGATGGACGTGTTGAGTTTTTGTTTAAGCCATTCCCTAATGGAGATGCTTTAAAATAAAACACTCAATATTTACAGACATCGAGTATTCGTGTCACGGGGGTTTAAACTTTTTGTTTAATTACATTTGCAAAATGAAATATGGACAGCATTTTTATTACGACTTATTAAAAATATGATGGAAGATTATAGCAAAACTTTCACTAAATATAAATCTCACAGCCTTGGAACTTAATTTAGGAATTCACAGCTTCATTTCTTACCTCAAACCCAATGTCAAACCCCAAAAAAGCAACATCATCGCATTAAAACAACATTTTTACAACAGACGGGAAACACTTTTCCATAACGCAAGAACTCATAACAACCCCAAAATAGCCAGATATAAAATAAGCAAATAAAAGTAAGATAAAAATAACCTTTAAATACGTTTCCCCCCCCCTTCCCCTGAGCAAGCCTTGTTTGGCCTGAGAAGAACGAAGTCAAGGAAACAGAATCTCTGCCAATGTGTACGTGCATTGGGTCATCTCGTCTTACCGGTCTCCGGGTCGCTGAAGTCTGGGAGATTCATATACTGAAGGTGTCGCTTGTCAGCCATCGTTCTGTCCAGCAAGCTGCTTCCTCTCCCAGAATCGCTGTCAGAGCAAGAAACATGAAAATGGGACATTTTTCCATATGAAGAACTTTAATTTTACTTCTATGATATTTCAATACATTTTATATTAAAACTATAACGTTAGGTTCTTTACTTGATTTGGGGAAACAGTTCCAGCTCTGAGATTGACATTTTCAGCTCAATAATGACTTGACAAAACAAGTAATTATTTTTACGAATTTATTGTTAATAGGTGCAAATAATTGTGCTGTCTTAATTGGGTGGACGTGATTTGTACCTGCTGCTGAATGGACAGTGTGCTAACAGCACTCTCCCCAACAGTCTGTTAAAGGCTATACGGGAGATCTTTGTGTTTTAGATTTCTAGCGCACTGCACTACGAAGCTGGCAGCCCACGTTTGAGTCCCACTCAGTGACGATTATATGAACTGGTCCTGTGCCTCCCCGAGGTTGACTCAGCCTGAAGTGAGTACCTACTACAGTATGTAAACATCAGCACTGGGAGGATGCTGGCAACCCCACCCCCCCGTGTATCGCGCCGGTCTTCATAGGTGCTCGCTAACAGCACTTGCCCCAACAGCCTGATGAAGGCTGTACAAGGAATCTGCATCTTCCTCTGAACGTCGCATTGGTTATCCTGCACCTCCGATTCGCTCGCGCACCTCTGATTTGCACGGTTGGCTACGTACGGTGTGAAAGAAGTTCAACATGCATACGTACATGGCAAACTCCACAATCTCGCTGCAGAACTTACCGGGGCGGCCACAGTAGCTGTCGGCTCAGCCTCGGTAAGACGTCAGTGCGCTCAACCGAGAGGCTACCCGGCCGAGCACAACCTGCTGCCTGTGTTTGCCACGTTTCAGAGTGTGACCTTGGCAAAACCTCTTAGCCGGCACTTTGGATGCAACACAACTGACCCAGAGTATTCCACACGAATTATTGCAGTGGCACCCCTCACGGAACACTGATGATTAATGTCAAATACATCATAAAGGCTGCCGATATATATTTAGCTCAACATTAAGCCTCGTGTTTTTGAGCGATCAGTGTGCTTCGTTAGCAGTCGCAAAGGCCTTCCCATGAAATGCAGAGTTGTCCCCGCCCCCCCCCCGCCCCTCCCCATATTGGCAGTTTTACTAACAATTAATATTATTGATGTGGAGGTTTTGCTACTATGATGGACAATGTATGTTCCGCCTCTGACCAAATCACTTGGAATGCACTCGACCTTAACGGTTCTTGGAAGCTAAGTCTGGATAGTGCCCGCATGGGTGACCACCGTGCATAGAACAGGCGTTGTGAATCGCAAGCCAGTGCACGCGTTCGGCAACACATCGTGTCACGCACAGGAGCCCCTAATGATGACGATGGTGGAAGTGCATTGCGCGTCTATTGCACTGGCGGTCGGGGGGTGGGTGATTAGGGCGAACCTGGGGTTGGTGAGGCTGTAGCAAGCCTTCCATATCTGCAGCATGTGCTTGCAGGTCAGCAGCGCCTCGTCCGGTCCCTTGCACAGGGTCTCCAGCTTCACCTTGGTGAACAGCAAGCTGCAGGGAGACACGGGGGTGGAGGGGGGTACAGCACCACGGCGTCACGCTCGGTGATGCCGCAAGCTACTTCGGAGGTCCAAATATCAGGACGCATCACGGGGATGAAGGAAATCTCGCAATACCGGCGGAGGGGATAACCTACAGAGGTGACTACTCCATCATGCCTTTCGGCCATGAGGATTATTCGACCATACTTCACAACGTTGACCATGAAGTAGGGTGCCAGGACCAGTTCGGATATCACTCGCCACTGATTGTTAGCCGTGGCCGGGAATCAAACTCAGGTCACCTAATTCAGACAGCAGTTAAATAATCAGTCACTACCACTCTCTGCAACAATGGTATTTATTTTTTCGGATCATTTGCTTAAAAAAAATTTTTTTACACACTTCAATGCATGTTTATCTCTAAGGTAGACATCGATTTTAATCTATGAATCGATGCATTGTTTCTAGACGTGCAACGAATTGTGCACACGAGAATCGATGTTTTTCTATGGGCTTTTATTTTATTCAATGGGTTCACGTGACCCCTGCAGCCACGATAGCCACGAACATTGATTCTGGAATCTAATCGTAAACCTGAATTGGGACAATTCGTCGTATCACGAGGGTGAGACGAATCGTTACGAGGAGCCCAAGCCAAAACACACCGCTGACAATTAAATAAAAAACCATAAGTGCTGTTAGGGTATAACTTTGTGATGTCATAGAGCGGTATTGCATATTGAAATAAGATCATTCATTAGCCGGTGGGTCTTTACTAGGGCCAGGTTAATAAGTTGTGTCCAGTATATCAAATCAAGTGTATTGCTATTACCCCAGAAACACAAATTGTACGTGTTAAGTTCCTTGGCAACGTATGTATTAATAATGAACGTGTTTCCAGGGGAACTGCATTACGGCCTTATTAAAGAGGATACTAAAAAACGTGCTTAATTCACTCGAGAAGCAACGCCCTCTTTTCACTTCACCATCTCGTGCCGTGGTACAGGAGGCATCACAAAGCAGTCGAGCGCCGACCGGGCCGAGTCTCCGTAGAGCCAACGCACAAAGGATGACTCCTCATCCTCATCAGCCCTATCGGAACGATTATCGCACGGCTCAACTCTGCATTGGGCGGGCACGCGGTAGGCAGAGCGCTCGCCTGCGTGCCGCAGTATGGAGGGGGGCCGCCGCGAGGTGGGCCGGGGTTGGTGGGGGTTGGGGCAAGTACAGCAGCGGGGGGGGGGCGTGGGGATTAAGTGAGCGGGAGCTTCGGTTAGGGCTGGAATGGCAACCAGGACACGCCTGCTTGGCCTCGGCATTAATCAACCACAGAAAATCACACCGCGTGCGCCAGACGTGGGCCGCGCCGGGGGGCTTCGTCCGGGAGACGCCGGTGGGTTTTTCAGTGGCCGCGTGCCGCCAACAATTTTCAGAACGGGTAATGCGAGCGCTACGGGCCCGCGACGGAGTGCATCGCCGTGCCGGCACGATCGCCGTAATTGGCCTTATTTTAAGCGGCGATGCTCGCGGTGAGCGTAAACTAATTTGCGCCCAGGCAGTAAACGAGGTATGAGGGTGGAGGAAATGATTTGTAACGGAATACTAAAAAGTGACAAGTGGCAGTCCAGCATAGAAAACATAGTATGAATATAAATGTTTTTTTTTAATAGCCTCTTTGTCAATCCACTGATGGGTAAAGGTCATGTATTCGATGTGGGTTGTTTGACCATACTCCAACCACGCTGGCCACAACTAGAGATAGTATATTTTTCTCATTGTATGACATTTGAAACATCTTACGTTTACAAGTACGAATGCGATGGCGCTTTGAGTGGCAGACCTGTGCCAGAAAGGCACCACACGTGTGTTTAACCAAAACAATAATTTACTTGACAGTGCAGATTGGTTAACGAGGTGACCTGTTCAGATATCACTCAGCACTGGTGACAGCAGTGGCCGGGAATTTAACTTTAAGATTATTTGGGTTTGTATAGCGGACCATAGATTCAAATATTTAACATTTAACGTTAATAACTAGTGTTGCGCCACCAACATGTCCATTGTAACAATGAGATGGGTGATTATATGGTAAATCATTCAAGGCAGGCAAAGCAGCCGCTTACTTACAACCCAGATAACATTCATCAAGGGCCTTACACAGCCATCGCACGTGAAGTCACATCGAGTGTAAATATGCTGCTCTCACCGCAGTGCAAACGGTGTCCTGTTACTTTTCAGAGGGGGGGGGGGCACTGCGAGTATGCCGAGGGATGATGGGCAGGGAAGGCGTGTCCTGTCACACGTCAAACCATTGCGAAATGACTGCACCGACAGCGCCGACAGCACGATGTTGCATCATTTTTTTGTTTCGTTTACAAGCGCACTTTTTTTTCTAGATTTGAAAGCGCACTTTTGCCAAGAAGGATGAACGGCATTCGTGCAATGGGGGGGGGGGGCGAGCGCGTGCCAGCTTGCTGCAGACCGCACGTGAAGACGATCACGGCCGGCACTTAATAATAACGACGACGGGAAGATGATTCAACAGCCGTTTCCTGTACATTTATTAACGCTGAGAAAAACACCACCACACACGGGGGGGGGGACGGGGGGCTGGGGTGGAACACACGGGGGGATGGGGGGGGAACACACGGGGGATGGGGGGGGGAACACACGGGTGGGGACGGGGTGCTGGGGGACACACGAACGCCAACACGTGTGCGTGCCTCCACCACCGCGTGTGACAGCGCGAGACGCGGGGGCGGCGGCTCTGACGCCAACTCGCTACCGTGACCGTCGCCATCGCGATGGGGAAACGCTGTGACGAGGCGGACGATGTGTTCCCCCCACCCCCGTTCTCATGAACTCGAATGGCACGTGTGTGTGGGCTGCGTGCGCGCATGTGGGGAGCGACGGGTTAGTGGTTAGCGAGCGCGCTGCGCTTCGAACCTGGCGACACGAGTTCTATTCCCGATCACGGCCAACAAACAGTGATGATTTATTTGAATCGGTGCTGGGTCTGCCCTAGGTCGACTCGGCCTCGAATGTGTACCTGGTGCGGTGTGTAAACATCGCCACTCGGGTGTGGTGCTGGCCATGCACCCGATTCAAGAGCCGAATGGCTCAAAGGGCTAAACCTAATAAATGAACTTGAAATGAACTTAAATGAACTTTGATGCCCGGCCTTTATAGGTGCTCGCAAACAGCACTTGCTCCAACAGCCTGTCAAGGGCTATACGGGGGGATAATTGTGTTTAGTGTGTGCGCACGTGTGTGGGCGCGGTGTATAAACAAAAGCCGGTTGGGTGTGGTGTTGCCCACCCACGCCTCTGTGTGTCATTTCGGCCTTCGTAGGTGCTCACGAACAACAGCGCACTTGCTCCAAGTCTGTTAAAGTCTTTGTGTGTGCGGGGCGTGGGTGGGTGGCTGGCTGGCTGCAGGTTGCGCACTCCGCGGCGACTTGAGATGGATTCCCAGCCACCGGTGGGGGAGGGATATTTGAACCGGATCTGGCCCCTTCCATAGGTTTAAACAGGTACCTGGTGTGGTGTGTAAACATCAGCAACGGGGACACAAACGTGGATAGGTGCGGCGCTGTTCCCCACCCCATCTCGTGCACCATTCTGACCACACCAGCCCACTTATGCGCTCGCTAAAGAGCACTTGGGCCAACAGTCTGTGAAAGGTCTTTATCCTTGCATGTGCCTGTGCTCACACGCGTGTGTGTGCGTGTGTAATTTGCACCACAAATTCACAGCATGTATTCTAGATTCGAAGCTTTCGTGGCTGCAAGGATTCATACTCTTTGTTTTTTTTCGGACAACGTAGCGAAAGCGCCCCACCTGAAGAAGGATGCTTGTGTTGCGCCCGAAACGTCGTCATTTAATTGAGTTGTTTTCAATTATTTTGTTTTTTACCTACGTGACTTTGCCAAAAAAAAACCCAAAGAGTATCACAGCATGTACGTTGGGCTCCGTAGCACGCAGACACCAACACATGCATTATTCTGCAGTTCTGGCAAGAACCTTGACAAACATTCGGCCTGATGCAGTTTTCATATCTTGGCTGAATTCCCAACGTCTCTACCAAACCACCTATATACCCCAAGAAACTTTGCCGCTGGTCCCAACGTTGGCGTGCCATCGACTTCCACGCGGAGGGGAGTTAACTCCGTCTATTCTACTTAGACCTATACTGTCCCTCCCTTTGCCGACGATAACCCAAATACTCATCGCTTATACATTTATATTGCTGAATAAGAAAGCTAACCATCCGACAACAGTCTGCTTAAATCATATTTTATACATTATTTGTATTTCTGGGTTTATGGTCCGCTTACTCCTTCCGCGCCTCATTATGTTGCACAGTTAACGCATCATATGCCGCCAATTGTGATTTTGTGGTGAGATATCTATCTATTATTTTCATGCTAACTGCATTGCGTTTTTAACAAAGTGCTGTCCCAATTTAACCCATGCACAGGGCTGCGATGCTGCTGCTGAGATTATACACAACTCTGCTTAACGACCGCGGTCGGTGGGGTGGTAAACGTTTTAGATCGACTGCGCCTTGTTTCCTGCTCGGGAACAAAGCAAAGTATCGGTTTAATGCTTAAAGTGTTATGCCAGTGTCGATTCCAGCACAATCTAAATTCAGGCACGCGTGTCTGGGCACACGGACGCCGTGCCGCAGCGTGCAAGCTCAGCCCAAACCTTTGCTCTGTGTGCCCGCTTCACGCGAATCGAGAGGACACACGCCCACCAACAACAACACTTGGGCTATTGTAAAATAGCAAGCTAAAGCACCCACACACGCGGGCGCTCACCCACATGCACACAGAAACACTGCCATGCTCTGTGGACATTTCCACGGCCGTCCGTCCGTCCACTGGTTTGGAAAATCGGGCTGGCCGCCTATTTGCTCGTGCTGCCTATAATCTCCTTAATTGGTTAGCGGGATAGAGAGGCTCGTGGCTTTTAGGCGTTTCACATTACATGCTTGTTACTAAAATCAATACCGTGGCATGCAAACTGCATGGTCCGACTTGCGCGATCAATACAATTTAATACCCGCCGTTATTTGGTTAGCCTTGTGCCGGGAACCACGAATGCATCACGGCCGATATGGAATCATTCATGCTTTCACTATGATCGCTACAAGTGTAACGCTGCTTGGCACTTGATCACTATTAATGAATGCAGGGATCCACTGAAGCTCACATTTGTTTAGCGTGTTCTCAGAGCAGGACAACGCGACTTGGAATGTAAAGTTGCCGCGTTAGCATCTGTGTCGTTTTAAAATGATCGCAACTGGCTTCTTGGCTCACGCCACGCCTTGCGTCGTCCATGGCACTGTGCATTAACAATCGCACCTTATTTTGCGCTTGCATTAAAAAAATCACAACTTGAAAAACGTCATTCTAAAACCGAAAATGCATTAATGGTGTTTCGCGAGCATTTTATTTCCTGCACAGACTTCGTTTGGGGGGGGGGGCGGCATGGCTTTACACTACGGTGTTTCCTTGACAGTGTCGCAAAGCGCAGCCAAATTAATTTAAAAAAAGTGTCGCCCCCTATTACCTCCAAAGCACTTGTGCCCGGGACCCCATTTCGCAAAAGAATGGCCTCCACCATCAATGAATAACTATCCTGTGCCACCACCGCACGAAAGCCATTAAGGCCTCCCAGGCCAGGCAGTGCCAACGATGTGAAACGCACAGCGGCTGACGGCACAGTCACGGGTAAGCGGTCCCCGCGGGGGGGCACCGTCGGGAGGAAGCGGCGATCTGAAAGACCCACGGAGTTGAGTCGATCTGCCGTAATTCACTCCAAAGCAGCGGCCTCAACAGCATTGCAATCCACTTCGCGGCTTCATCGCCAACTCAGACACTCTGCCGCCGCTTCGTCGAGGGCGCAACAATATTTCTTATTTTTATCTCTCTCAAAAAAAGAAGAGTTCTCTGTTGAAGCGCCCGGTCAACCTTTGCTTAGCGGGAGGTCATTCTCCTCTACTGCCCACAGAGTATTTGGAAGTCCTTTCCGCCAGGCGTAGGGGCGCTATCAACCCCCTGCCCCGATTTCAGTCTCGGTTTAAGACGTTCCTCTCCTCCTCTGCCTCTTCTGACTGACAGCCTCCCCAACTCTCTCTGAAATATTCCCAGTTACTGTACAAGAGCTTGAGATGCGGCTGCATTTCAACACAGCAGTCTCCACGGTGGCGAGATGTTATCTCCCTCGCCTGGTATGCCACAAGTCGTGGGTTTTTATCCCTAACCTCGACACCCCTATATTTGGAGTTTGCATGTTTTCTCTACTCATGGTGTGCGTGGTTTTTTCCTCTGGGTCCTCCGGTTTTTTTTCCTCCACATTTAGAATCAACATGCATTTAGATATTCGGCTGCCATTAATTTCCACATAAGCCACTTCGTTGAGCCGTCATTTGTGGCCAGGTCGCTTCTGAAAAAGAGCTAATAGCTCAGTGGGCCTTACCTAGTAAATAAACTAGTTAAAAGTAGTTTATTTAGACACTATATAAACCTAAATTGTTGTTAATCCAGTAATCTCGAACAGTAACTTGTAAATATTCACATCCCCACCCCCACGGGAAGATCTTATCAATTGTCAGAATGTGTGGTCATGATTCAAGAGTATATTATTAATTTTCATGGTTTTATGGCTGTTTGTACAGTAGTTTATTTTCCATATGTTCACTTTTGCTCAATACTATTTGCCTGAATGCAATATTGGCATATAACGCGCACACACTTTTTAAAATAAATTGTTAAAAGCATGATTTAATACACACACCATGCGTGTTAGAATGTATTTCAATCAGCGCATGGTTACGTGTCTATCTAACCTAACATTAACCTAATGGTAGAGAAAGTTGCATAAGCGTGTTTGGCATAAGCCCTGATGTTAAGGAATTCGATGGGGGAGTCCGCTTTCAAATTTTCCACCTCATTTTCCATAGCTCAGTGCCTCGGTCCCTCCCAAACCGTGAGCCCCTGTGCAATTGCACCGCCTGCACACTCGATAGCTACGTCACGGGGCACAGAGGGAGTTCCCGCAACATAAAACAGCAGCAGATTCGCTGCGGAAATACCCTCATGGTAACGCAATTCCATAGAGATCACTTACATTCGAGGAAATAAACGCCAGCGAAAGTGAACAGTGGTCATGTTAAAGGACTTGTTTGGAAATTAATAGTGGTGGGATAAAGCAGTACATTTCGTAGATTTTAAAACGATCTCCTCCTTGCGGTGCACTCCTGCTCGGGTCCAATGCCTCACTAATTGGTTATCGCAAGACGCAACATCATAACAGCGTCAACCGTTTTCAAGAGCAATTTTAATTTAAAAAAATGTTCTCCGTCTCCCCCGGAGAATTGGCGTCTTCAACAACAAGAGGCTGTGTCCCAATGCCGTGCGTGGCCGTTTCAGTCGCTGTATTTTAGTGGGAGGATTTTAGCTTTGGACTCATCAAAACGTAGTTGCTCTGCTTTGACGCTTCGAGTTATAAAACCAAGGGTTAGGGTTGACCGAGTGGCTGAGTTGGATAATTGTACAGAGGCAGGCAGCAGTGTGATTTTGGGTTTTAATTCTGACTCTGCCAGCGTGATTAAAACGGGTTCACGGTGTCAGCTTAGTTACCAATAGTTGCACCAAGGCACATGTTATAACTTTGGATTTGCACGTAATTTTGCACAAATATTCCAGCTCTGAAGACAACATAATTGTCGTTTGTCATGCAACGCATATTATTTGCAGTGATAGAAAGAACATTGAGTCGTTCTGTGACATCATCTTCCATGGCCATACCATAACGCAATGTGAAGCTTGCCAGGGGTGCAATGATGCATACATTTATCAATATTGATTCTTAATGTTACGATGTACGTGTGTAAGAATCTAGGTTTTTGGATACACGTTCGATTGCATGCAATGTGTTTACATCACCCCTACAGCTACCAGAGGTATTTCCATTCACCATTGAATTGACTTTTGAAATCATATCAAGACCATGAATCATGAAAATTCATGGAATCGCTCATTGCACGATACTAATGGCATAATTTTGATACTATATCCTACAATCCAACTGCCCATTGTCAATCCACTGCAGACTGACGGCCAATCGACACATCGCGTCAGTCATCAGGGTTGTTGGACCGTACTTTATCAGCCAGTCAGTTCACTTTGGGTAAGGCCCACTTAGCTAAGAAGCTCTTTGTCAAGGGTGACGCGGCCGAAGCAGCTGAGCACGTTACATTCGAAGGGCCGGGTTGACAAGTACAACACAAAAATAAAGGAAATTTGATAAAAATTACGAATAAACAATTCGAAATAACATCAATACCGAAAGAACAAAAAAGTAATATCATGCTGGTCAATGTCTGTTGGAAGGGGAGGCCAGAAATAGAACTGATATTAACAGGTTCGATGTGCAGCGCACAAATCACGGCGACAAAGCAAGTTGTGTCAGGAAAAAAAAAACGTTAATTAGTCGCGCTGTGATTTCAAATCCAAGTTGCACTGCAAAGCAGGTTGCCAGTCAAGGGGAAGGCCTTGGGAAGGCACCACACACTGGTGAGACCGGACGCGAGACGTGCGTGACATCCAGCCAGGGACAGACCACGAGAGGGTGACAGACGGGCACGGACAGACTTAAGTCAGAAAGCGACGCCTGCCATCGCTTACCATCGCACTCCAATCCATCCGCATCGCGAGTAATGATGATGTCTCTTCCTCCACGACCCGATCCACCCCGCGCCGCTCAAAAAGCCGTTTGTCATAACGCATCCGTTATTCACCCATGCCTCAGTTGCTGTGGCGCGCTAAGATTTTATGTTCTCGTTGGAAAGTCGCCCCCACAGAGCACGAGCCAGGCTCAAGGCTGGCTGAGCTTCCGAGATCTGACGAGATCGGGCGCATTCCGAGTGACACGGCCATAGGCGTTCTGCATAATTGGAAGCTAAAATTGCGCAAGTGGAACGCACCGATGGGCTTTTAGTTATCTCTGCTTGGAAGTCCCTCAGAATGCTAAGAACGTTAGCTCACAGTTTATATTGCTATACAAGTAGAGTAAAACCTTGGATTGCGAGTAACTTGGGCTGCGAGTGTTTTGCAAGACGAGCAAAATTTTTTCATAAAAATGTATTTGATAAACGAGCGAGGTATTGCAATACGAGTAGTACGTGTCTGCCGAGCGTCACGTGATCACAACTGATATACGAGTGCTTTGGATTACAAACACGTTTCCGGTACTTGTTAATCCAGTCAGGTGGTACTTGTTAATCTAGTCAGGTGACACAGGCCTTGAGTAAACAGCTCCCAATCGAAAGGCTGTGTTTAAATCCTGGCCTGCGGTTGACTCAACCCATCAGCCTTCCGCAGTAGATAAAATCATTACCAGTTTGTGGGGAGGTTCAACAGTGCTTGCCCTTAGGATTAATTTGCCGCTGCCATAGGAATGAGGCAGTTCTAGTCAATGCTCATTTGAGCAGAAAGCCATTGACTTACAAAATAAATATATTAATAGGGGTGGAATGATATATCGGCTGACAGATTTTTATCAATTGCTAAGCGTCCGATATAAATATGGAATCGCATGTTTTTTTGGTTCGTACATGTTGTAGTAATGGGTTCACGTCACCCTTGAAGCCACTGAGAGCGCTACACATCAACGCAATGTTGAGTCTAAACTATGAGTCAAATCAGAGCCCTGACTTTTGACAATTAATTGAATCGCCGGCGAATCGTTCCGCCAAAGTTACCCGCGAACGGTGAGGGTAGCACACTATCTATCAGCTGGCACAAGCGGAATATTGTTTTTGTTTACTTGCTTAGTTTTAACAAATTATGTCAAGCACGGAAGTTAAGTGAGCACGCTACGCGCCTAACGCAATGTGCACGCAGCGAGTGCCTGTTAACGTGCAAATCTCTCCGCCAAACTGGACTTCTAAGGACATGAAGCTGACCGAGGCCCACTTATCATCGCTCAGCTATAACACCAAAAAGGTCGAGACTTAAGAGAATCACAACAAACCTAACTCTGCCTTACTCTACCTTCAAACGGTTAATCAATGATTTATGCTCCTTTTTGGCTTTGGACCAAGAAAAACCATCAAAGCCGACTCACCCACGCTCCGTGTGCATTTTCTTTTGGCGGTTTGATACAGCGGCTTTTCAAAAAGAAAGTGGACGAAAAAGGATGAAGCGTTTTATCCGTTAAGGGCATGGCAACATGGCTAATGGATCGAAGGGTTCGCGTGTTTACAAATTGCATCTACACAGCTATTATTGGGCAGTTAATTCTTTTTAACAGCTGCGCATCCATAACTGGGCACGCAAAGTTGGGTCGGCTGCCATTTGACCGAGTTCACTCGGACCCTACAGGAAGCTTCAACGGTCGAGAATGTTTCCTGGATACATTTTAAGTCGTTTCAGGTGTAGGAGACTTGTCTACAAGATGCTGAACATCTGAACGCAGGAATATGCTAAGATCTTGAAATATATCATTGTTAATATTTGATGAACGGCATGAGCATTGTCAAACATGCATAAAAGAAAATGTAAAGACATGTATAGCATGAGGTGTCCAAGAAAAACTTGTTAACCTACACGTATAAATATATATACAAGATTTCCCCTGCTGGCTTCAACAATTCATCATCTCTCCATAGACGGTCAGACAAAGAATGTAATCATTTACATGTTTCATCCATTCAATCTGCCTACTGTCAACCAAAAAAAGTCTATTTTCTGGACAATGAGACTTTGTGAGTGTTATCAAGTTTTTCATTTGTAAACGCGAATATATTAAAAGGTGCCCTAAAGCTGCCAGACTTAAAAAAACCTCTCGTTTTGCTTGCATTGCCTTCTACGGGCATCTCACGGTAGGACATGACGAGAGGTGTGGAGAAGGGGCGAGGTGAGGGAGGGCTCGAGGAGGGGTGGGGCGGGCGGGCGGGCGGGCGGGAGGGAGGGAAGGAGGGAGTGGCACAGTGTGAGGTCACCTGAAGCTCTCGGGGTACTCGCTGAGGGCCATGTCGAGGATGTTGAGCGCATCCTGGTGGTGCTTCTGCGCCGACAGGAGCAGGGACAGCAGGTGCAGCGAGTTGAGGTCGTCGCCCTGCAGCTGCAGTGCCTGCCGGACGTAGCCCAGCGCCTCCGGGATCTGCGGCACGGATGACGGCACGCGCGGGTCACGGCGCGTCCGAACGCACTAGCCACCTGCGGCGTTGCCCGTCGCGGCGGGGAGGGCTATCTATTTCGCCACGATCGATCAAGTGCGGGTGGGCAAGCGGGTCATGTCAGTTAACGGTGCCCAGATAGGTAGGGTGATGCGGACGTGGTCATAATACTTAGCACACTGGATTCGTAATCCATAGGGGGGCAGCTGCCGTGGTATAATGGTTAGCACAGGGGACTTGTTATCCAAAGGGAATGATTGGGACAAGTTGTAATGATAAGCATACTGGACTTGTAATCCAGGTGGTCGGTTCCATCTCCTGGGGGTTGGGGTAATGGTTAGATGCCTTGTGAACCCATATGTGGCCACATTCTTGATCTCTTTGCTGACTTTCCTATTCCTGCTTGACACCAAGCATTGTTCCCATGTGCAAGAATGACAGAGTAAGATAAAAATAGGGTCGCTTTAGGGCTTAACGTGTAAAATGCTACCACATTCGCAAACATCTTGATATTCAGAAAGTGATTTTTCAAAGCTTTGTGAAAAAAATTACAACAGAGCTACTACTCCCCTCGGGAAGAGCAAATCTTTGCTGTGGTAAGCAGGAAAGAGTGAGCATACATAGTCAAGTCCAAGTGATTTCCTGCTCAAACGAGTATTAAGGTCATGCTCAGATCCAGTTCACATCACCGAGCCAGTGATGTAAGTGCCACATTATTATGACAGGGGCTAGTCGATCCGTCGGACAACCATTATGGACTTTCCCACAAAGCGGCGCTTATTTTATAGAGCCCAGAGAAACGATGGGCTGAGTTGTGACACCCCAACCAGGATTTTAATCCGCAACCTTTTCAACTGCGAGCCGCTCGCTCTTCGGCTGAGCCAATTGGCCGCTTGCATTAACGTCTCGGGGTGAATGCAGCACAAAGCCCCCTAGTTACCTGTCTGGAAATGGCCAGCTGAAGAGCGAGGTAGAAGGACGTCTGATGGTCATCAGGGGCCAGGTTATAGGCCCTGCACACCACAGCACCCAGAGAAACAAAGACAAAGATCCCCCCGCGTAGCGCCTTTACAGACTGTTGGAGCAAGGGCTGTTCTCGCAAGCACCTATGAAAGTCGGCACGGCACATGAGGGTGTAGGTAGCCAGCACCACGCCCGTGGTCTCCCCAGGAGCGATGTTTACACACACCGCACCGGGTACTCATTTGAGGCCGAGTCGATTTAGGGGAGGCCCAGGACCGTTTCAGATATTCGTCACCAATGTTGGCTGTGAGCAGGAATCGAACTCGGGTCGCCTGCTAACCGCTACACCGCCACTCCCCACCAAGAAATGTAACATGCAAATGCACACACACACGTGGAGAATGAGGAGAATGAGTAGAACAAGGATGCAAACGACACACAGATGCAAAGAATAGGCGATGAGCAAATGAATAAAAGTTGAAGAGGGGAAGAAATTGAAATGGGTTACGTGGGACAAGGGGGGGACAGAGTGGAGGGGGGGGGGTACAGAGAGGAGAAACAAGAAGAGCAGATGCAGACGGTTGAGATAGAAAATGAGGAGGGCAGCCAAAGAACATGAAAAAGAGTGCAGAGATGTGCAGATTGAGGGATCAATTACACGTTCTTTTTAGAAATGCTTTCTGATTGAAACCACATTACTAATGCATGGACTTGCAAGCTAAGATGCCCTTTTTCAATACTTTTTTTAATGCATTTCCATGTTTCTTTTTTTTCCAGCGTAGTTCAAAATCAGCAGAACGGAGCAGAAATGAGGAAATAAGTATTTTTTCATCGGCTGTGGTGGTGGAATACACCTGTGATCTAGCGCTTTGGAGGCAGGGTTTGTGAGCGACACCGATGTAACCAGATTGATGAGACACTCAACAAATCTCACCGTTACCACCATGAGCTTCATCCGAGCCCAATGAGACTCCAAATCAAATTTTTTATAAAAGAGGCCTGGTATGCATAAAGAATATGAGGTGCCCTGTAACAGGCAGTACAGCAAGTAGGTCAACTGGTCTACCAATTGATGCCTGCTCCCGACAGCTGCTCATTCATTCATATGATACCTCTTCATAGGTTCTCTCAAGATTAGAAGCTAATTGAAATTAGAGCAAACTATAGCCAAAGTAAAAAGTACATGTAAACACAAAAGTTTCAACTATGTCACCAGTAAAAAAAAGCAGTACCGAACTAGGAAATGTTCCAGTAAAATTTAACTGAATCGGGTCTGAATTGCTTTACTACATTTTAATAATTGTAATGCATTAAAGCCAGACATTAACAAAACGCAGCACACATTTACATGAACGCCTTTATGCGAGAAAGTAATTTCTCGCTTAAAACTGTGAAGAACTGACCCGATTTTACGAGTGCCCTCACCGTTATTAAACCACGGACGCTTGGCCAAACACACGAGGAATTAATAGAGGGGCGATCGGCGAGCTTCGTATGAAATGCATAGCAGCAATTACTGAGATTTTCCCGCAATGCTCTGAGGCCCAGACCAATTTCCTTCAAATACAGTGAACACTTGCCCTGCCACGGAAGCCATCCCTAAAGCCCCATTATTTCAGCGATCGCTCAAAGAGGCACGGAGCTCGTGGTGGCAGACGCCCCCGACTTTGTCTTCAGCGGCCGTGTCGTAGAAATGGCTTTGTGCCACGCGGGCGACCAACCCACAATCGGGCGCAAAGACAAAGGTCCCCCGTGTAGCCTTAACCGACCGTCGGGGTCAAGTGCTGTCAGCGAGCACCTATGAAGGCCGGAACGGTACAACACGAAGGGGTGAGTAGGCAGCACCACGCCCGACCACCTTTGTCTCCCGAGTAACGATGTTTACACACCGCGCCGGGTACTCGTTCGTGGCCGAGTCGACCTAGTGGAGGCCCAGGACCGGTTCAGATAATCGTCACCGGTGTTGGCCGTGAGCGGGACTCGAACTCGCGCTAACCGCCGCGCCACCGCTCCACAACCGGGGCGCATCCACCTGGTCACCAGCGCGACGCGGCGCGATCGAGCGGTCCTGCTCGTCCACGACGGTGCATTCACCGCGTCCCACTGCGGCGCTCCGCGCTTCGCGGCGCAGGAGGACAGGATAACCGGAATTAATTTCGAGAAATAAATTAAATGCTCTTCCAACCCGCCACTGGCCGCTCTTTTATCCTTCAAGGGAGCGTGGGTCGCACCGTGAATAGTTTATGAGCAATGCCGTGGCGCAAACAAGTGCGCGCACTTCCACTCGGTGGAAACCGTCCAGCCAGTGCGGCGGGGTGAGCTTAATGCCCCGTGGGAACGGAAAGCCCTCCAGCCGCAATGACATGAACTGACCTCTGCCAACCTTTACTTTGACCTCATTTCACAGCTTTGACAAACCGCGGTGAACACCGTCAATGTAAACCCTTTCAAGGGTGTTGCTTTACAATGCACATTGTGTAGTTGCAGTCAGACCCCCCAGTGCCGACACAAAAACGTGTTTCAATTACTCCACCCATGTTGAGAGCTCGGCCTAGCAGATTGACAGTTTCATCTCATCCATACCGTGGTGCTTGGCTACGTAGGGTGCGAAAGAAGTTCAACATACATACATACTGTCTGTAGGTCCAAGTGCTTCCAATTTGGCTTCTTTACTCACACCGCTTGACTCTGGAAATCCCTCCCATCGTGTCTCTTCCAAAATTTTCATGACCTTGCTCAATTCAAGAAAAGCGTTAACTTTGACCTCTTACACCTTCAACAGTGCTGTGTGCTACAGGCCACTTAGCATTGTGAGCCATTGGGCCTGTGTTCAGCAGTCGTGATAAAAAAAAAATCTAACCCCTCCAAGGGCTCGCTGCAGTCTATAAGGCCATTCCCGCAGACGTCTGCATCAATGATTCCGTTTCAATGCCTCACCAAGTACTACAGCACCCAGGGCATATCACCTGAAACGTGCGTGCACTGCGCATCGTGTGTGCGGCGGGGGGGGTGGGGAGCGTGAGACGGGGTGGGGGCCCTTGGGACAGGAAGGACAGCAGAAGATGAAATGGAACGCGCAACGATTTTGAGTGGCCCATTCTTTTCGGGAATGGTCAATTTTTTACAAGCAAAAGCAGCCATGCCTCATCGGTGTGCTGTGAGGGTAATTGCGCTCATCTGTCTGTGGCTCAGCTCCTAGACGAAATGGGGACGTCCCTTTTTAAATGCGTACCTTATCTGGAATTAACTGTGCTGCGGATGCTCTCGGGATGGGCGCGGATATTTGCCGTCTCCCCGAGTTCATTCACGAGCTCCGTGTAAAAGATGTCTTTTTTTTTACGTCAACAGGCACACGGGAGGAATTTAAAACTAAAATGACAATCACGTATGAAAAAGGCACGCGCTTTCGTTCCGAATGCATCCGTCTTGCTCAATTTCCGTACGAGATTGCTTTTTTTAACTTCTTTGTCTCGGCAGA
Organism: Lampetra planeri; assembly: GCF_965212315.1. Classification (NCBI taxonomy): domain Eukaryota; kingdom Metazoa; phylum Chordata; class Hyperoartia; order Petromyzontiformes; family Petromyzontidae; genus Lampetra; species Lampetra planeri. The sequence continues at coordinate 3,942,374 of NC_136124.1, read as the reverse complement.
ATGCACAGCACCATGTCGCAAAAAGTACAAAATGCAAGGCGAGCATTTAGGGTGCATTTCATCGGCAAAAAAATGCGATTAACACATCGCTCTTTAGGTCTCAGTGTTGATGATGCACTTATCATCATCATCGCCGTGAGCCCATTGAATCTTTCCCTCTGAATACCCATGCCTTTAGTTCTGAGATATTTAACATCATTATTTATTAGTGGAGGACTGAACTTATTACGATAAAGATTTGCCGTGGAGATGGAGAAATTCATTCGGTTTCATGTGCAACTGCTCAGCGGATTGTTCCAGCATGGGACTGTGAGTGATTGCAATGGGAGGCCTTCATTCAGCAGTGGATCAATCAAGACCAATGATGATGATGATGAAAGTTATTAAGTGCCTCGGTAAAACTACATGCACTGTCTGCAGACTTACCCTAACATTCATCACTTTACACATGCTGTGTTACTCCCAGGATCCTATGCACACAATAAAGCATTCCTGTACTATCGTAACTGCAAGAGTTTGTTTTCTAATAAGTTTTGTGCATTACCTTTGGAAGGCAGTCAACGCTTTCCTTTGAAGCTCCTCGCGGGTAACTCGCAATGTCGCTGCAAAAAGAACGGGAATATATATTTTGAAAGATCTATGTACAAAGACACTCTTACTTTATCATACCATTTATATAAAACAAAACCATCAACATAAATATATTGCATGAACTCCATGAACCTGCTCCTGCCTACCTCTCCATCTCATCTCGCTCTACTCCCCCCCACCCGCCTTCCTGTGTTCTCCAGCAATAAAGGCCCTTCTGTCGAAACCCTCGGACAAACTTCGCTCAGTGGAAAGACTCATTTCTCCTCTGGTGCAACTTGAGCCTGGAATTCCCTTTCCACAGCCACCTGTGCCGTTCACATCGAGTCTCAAGACCCGTCTCTTCTCCTCCTTATGATAGCTAGTCTGTCTCTATTTTTATGAAAAAGCATCCTATCCCTGTGATGCGCGACCTGTTGTTTTTTTGTGCAGCACCTTGAGATGCGCTCAATCTTAGGCACTGTATTATATCCGCACTGCAATGTCCATTCTAAACATGTGGAAGCTGTGCAGCAGGCGAGGAACAAAAAAAGCCGGGCTACAGAATTCACATTCTGGATGCAACAACAAAGTGATCGACATTTCCATTTTCACCACAAACTGTGCAAATGAAACCTATCTTACGCTCTCTCTCTCTCTCGCTCTCTAGCCGTAACAACACAGAGCACACTGCAGAGGCGAAAGCCCATCACGACTTGTGAATAAACCTGTAGAAATTTAATATTTTTCTCCACACAAACCAGTCCGGTAAAATATACTTTTGTGCAACCTTTTGCGCCGCCTAAGAATAGGCGGCTCATGAGAGTGCTCGCGTTGGCAGAGATGTCGCACGTCTTTCAGAGCGAATGGCAACCTCCCCCCCTTGTGATCGCCACCACGCGCTGGGCAGCTGTCCACAATTACAACAGCCGACCCCGCAAAGTGCCACGCGGCTATAAAACCTTCGATCACACGGAATCGTTTTTTGTTTCACGTGACCGCTTTTTGAACCGCAGCGCAGTGGAAATAAAATGCTTATTTTTAAACAAACGCGTCTCACATGCTTCCCCCCCCCCACCCCTCGGCCTTCTCAACGGGAATGGCGACGTTGCGTGCCAGGGGTTCACAATGCAAGCGTGCCCCGCGCATTACCACTGCGGTGCTTCACAGAGGGGGTCAACGGGGCGTTTGTCCGGGGGGATCTCTGGCAGAATGTCCGCCATGGGCTCAGACCCGCCAATGGAGACGCGAATCCGAGGACCGCCCAACACTGATATGAGCGTGTGGCATACCTGTCAACCCGTACGGTTTGCCTGTATTCTTGTACAGGGAAACTGAATTGGTCTGTAATAAGGTAGGCACTGATAAGGTGTTGATAGGTATGATGTCGGGTCTCACTTTGAATTGCCACCTCAATCAATGACACAAGATAATTAGTCACAAACACATGGATCAAGGTGGGGGGGGGGAATGCAAATCAGAGACGGGCCCATACCAATCAGTGGGCTGAAGCAGGGCACATTGTCAGAATGGACCAAGGCCGATGGACGATTCGTGGTCAAATTGAATTCAATAATTACATATTTCTTCTAACTTTAACAGTGCTAATCGCATTTTATACTATTTATCATTTGCCCAGTTATGGGTTTTTGAAAAAAAAATTCATGAAACATTTGTTTAGGAAATATTTTGCGTAAAACATTATAAGTTTCCACATTCACCATTTGATATATGTAACTTGAGCTTAAGTAAAAACACATTTTTTAAATTAACGATTCTGCCTAACTACCACCAACCACCAACCGCGTCCATTTTCTTTGTGAAAACGACGACGTCTGTTCAATTCCCGGCAACCACGGCTACTCACCGTCCGTCGCCTGGAGGCTGTAAATGAGGCCCAGCGCCAGGAAGCCCTTGGCTTGAAACTCGCCCGCCCGCTCTTCCATGTCCACGACTGCTTTCGCAAAAAACTCTCCCTCCTCCAGCTGCCACGCGGCCAGGAGGGGGCACACACGAGGGGGCACGCAAACGCACGCACATGCATCAGCGAGCATCAGCGATGTGATAGTCCGGCCATCATTGGCCACACTTAAATGTTCCTGCTCCTTCCATTTTTTTTTATTACAACATTTTCAACACGAGCGTGGTACAGAGCACAAACCATGACACAGCGAGGGGGTACAGAAACTCCGCGAGCCCAGTCAAAATGTTTTCTCGTAACATTTTTTGTTACGGGTGGCCCATGATGACAGGCATACGTGTCAATGATGGCACAATTCTCACGCGCACATGGCAAATAGTTTTCAAATCGCTGCCCCGCGTTTCTAAACAGGAAACGTTGCTGCCGAGGGACTATTAATGTCGCTTGATTTACGCCGCAGGATCGTAAGCGCATGTCCACAAAGTGGCTGTGCAAGGTGAAGGTCTAATATCTCAACCTGAGCGGCAGCGATTGAGAAAATAACTCGGCCGCCTTCACTCCCACCTCCACCTCCCCTCCCTCAAGAAGGCATTGCTAATTGCCCACATTAATCTGTAAAATCAGTATTATTCGGAAGGTAAATACACAGGCCGGCAAAACCAGGAGGGAATTCCAACACTGGCAAGACCCTCCCTCCCCACCCCCTGCACAAATGCAACATTCCAAATGAATTATCATGAACGCATGATAGTGCATAAGGCTGGTGTGGATACGCTGGTTTAGAGTTGATCTTCTTGGAATGTTCCACGCCACTCAGGGGAGACATAGGGAGACTCCCTGCAAGTTAAAGCGGTCGATGCGCACACCATTAATGTAAAGCCGATAGCAGCAAGAGCATGAGTGAGCACACATAAACGTTGATTAAAGTAGATGTATTGACGTGCCTGGCTGATGCACCAATCTTATTAGAATTAATAGCATTAAGGTGTATAAATATTTATAATCCAGTGTCTTAGCGAGCACAGATACCGCAAATCTGCCAAGGAATACCTTTCAATCTTTAATGCAGCGCTGGCAGGGTGGCATTATTAGCTGTCACAGTGTGGCTCCCAGACGGAGCCCTGCCCTAAGTAGGGATTACGGGGCATGAAGTTCTACTCATTCCTTAATTCACTAACTCACTCATCCCAATTGAATGAGCATTTTATCCAAAAGTTTATATTTCTGCACACTTCTGATGAGACAATGAATGGTGTATTTTTGTTCAACTGCAGAAAAACAACTAAGAAAAGTAACGTAATTATTTATTTCTTATTAAAGTCATTTGGCCCACAACGGCTGGCACATGGTTGACCTACTTTTGTGAATGACGTCACGGAGCCTCTAACGAGCAATTTGTGACAGACGATGGGAGCAGTAACGTCCAACAGACGGCAGCAGATTGAGGGCTTTCAACTCACAAACTCTCGCAGTCCCGTTGCCTTCGCGACGAGCATGAACCCGTATTGCCATACCTGGCAGCCTCAATCTAACTCAGCTTTAAAGGGTACGACATAACCTCAAGTCGTGTAGAGACACAAACCCACCATGGTGTAATCTAGCAGAGGTTTGGCAAAGGGCTGCAAATTTTTGTTAATGATTGTTTTTTTATAAAACCGAGGAAGGGTCATGGAGTGAGGATATTTGGCCACTTCCATAATGAGCGTTATTTGGGCTTTTAGGAGGATGAAACCAGAGGTCGCAGCAAAAAAAACACAACACACACATGCAAGAATAACACGTTTCTGCCAAGTGGCTTTATGAACCCTCTTGCTCTACTGCTATTTACTGGTCATCTCGTACGCCCCAGAGGTTTAGGAGATTCACACCTCTATGCGATCTACCACCCATTGCCTCCTTGTGCAAAACCTTAGAGCCAACCTCATGGGGCACAATGGTCATGAAACACATTCACTCTTGGTCAGTATTTCCACATTGATCCAAAATACCGAGCTCCAGGCTTGGACCAATATGGCCATGAAATTATAATACGTACCACAACAGCAACTCGCGTATCGATGGAAACACGCGTGCATTACTCCCGCCAGATTCACTGCAGTGCGAGAGTTCATCTGGGTTGATACAGGGGTTTCGTATGACGCCTCATTTCCATCACCACTGGGACCTGTCCTCTGCTGGCCTAGGAACAACACTATTGCCCCGGTTGTGTGGGCCTCCACGTGCCATGAGATGACAACCCCATCTCCCAAACTGTCCCCACCCTTCGTGACTGTAGGGTGGGAGATTGAGAAGTGATGTAAAAACGGTTAATTTATTATAAAGCGAAATGTAGCCATGCATTAGGCAACACCAGATCGAGTTCAAATTCATTCGGTTTGTCATTTTATTCCGTGCAATTTCAACCATAAATTTGCCTGGAAGATGAAGCCAGCGAGTGCCATTAGCGACGTGCACGTCTCTACCCCGCGGTGACCCTGTGACACCGCGACTGGGTGTGGGTTCGGCCTCGTTCTAATCCCTGGAACTTCGCGCACAATAAAGAGGCTCGGCAACCCTGCCGCAGGAATCGATCGTCATCGGAAGGGCGGGGCAAAGTCGCTATGGGGACGCGGGCTCTATTGATCCAGCCTGGTGCAAGCAGCATCCCGGAACTTTATCCAGGCTGGAATCACGGACACATCAAGGCGTAAAATCACCACAATCCAGCCACCTAAATGCTAACAAACATTTTCGGACCCATGTCTCGAAGCTTTTGTCAGCCAGGAAAGACATCGGTAGCCTGTGGCGGGATAAGGGTTCAGCTTGCCATGTCCATTAACACGTTTTTGAAGAACAAAGAAAGGCATTATGTGGCTTTGCCTGGTCTTGAAGACACTGGACGGCACTTAATCAGGTTAGAACAACGCAAGGGAGGTGCAGCTACGTCTTCCGCGGGTGTGGGATTCAACAATAGCATAATTTTGATTGCGGTGAAGTGCGATCCATCCTTCACACATCACCAATCATTGCCCAATACACCCTTTTTTCAAAAATAGATACAAATGGAATCCATCTGGCAACGTCAACATTTAATTCAATGGCTTTCCAAATTCAATATACTGTAATAAACCCCGTTTCTTTGTTTTTCATCCACAACCAGAATGAAGGGTGCAGAGTATAGGATTTCATACTTTCCCTATCTCACTACGCACCTGTTTTTTCAAGCTGCCACCACCACCGCCGCCACGACTGCTACCTGAACGACCATGCACCTCCGTAAACATCGCGTTTCTGAGCAGAATGGACAGGATTTGTCCAGCCTGCACACCGGCGCACCGCCACCCCCCACACCGCCCGCCGCCCCCTCTCAACAAAGTCGTCTGCACCGCGCTCACAGGCTGTAACACCCTGGCCCCCTGGTGCACCGTGTCCTACTAATCAGCCACGAGTCCATCCAATTCCCTGCCACGTGGGAAGGTCAACGAGATATACCGGCGGTGCCTCGCAGCCGCTGCCCCTCGCGATGAGACGCATAAATTGTCTTTCTTAGGAACACTCTTTAAACCCGTTTCTAAAGTGGCGTGTCAGCGCCGGGCAGCGAGAGAGCCTTCCACGACGATGACCTCACTGAGCTGCATCCCTAGATAAGGAATGCGTGAGAGACGGATGGGAAGTCCGTTTTGAATGTGCAATGAACGGATGGGAAGCGCACGTTGGAACATGAAACGAAAGGAAGCGCCGTCCGTTTAAAATGCATAATGAACGGAAAGGAAAACTGATTGAAATATGAAATTGACAGGAAGCATATGTCCACTATGCGATGGATAGGATGTCGATTAAAAAATATAAAATCAAGTCAGGAAGTGCATTTTCAATGCACATAATTAACAGAAAGGATGACTGTTTCAAATATTTAATGAGCTGACAGGAAGTCCGTCTTGAATATTTAATGATAGACAGGAAGTCCGTTTCTTCATTAACCAGCAGCCTGATTCAGCTGATGAGACTGTGGAGCTTGAAACTGGTCAAGATGGCTTTTCTGCATGACATTCTAATGGATAAATATTTTATTTTATGCAGAGAAATGTATTTCCTGTTTGTTCATTATGCATTCGTTAACCATGATCCTCCACCACAGCAACAACAACAACCGCCATTCACCACTACGTGGCGGTGACGTCACCACGACGCTTGTGCCAGGCCATGTGCACATTGAGGTCACGTGAAGTGTCGAACGCCCGCTGGCAGGAGGTCACGGGGCAGACCCAGGTGCCACGGGTCGACTGACTGAGATGACCTAGAAACACAGCGTGTTTCACATACAGTATATGTCTTGCATCCCTTTACAATACTGTACAGCGTTATGGACTTAGTCCGAATAGTGTACGGTACAACCCTTTGACATTCCACTTCTGGATGAAGGCTTCCCAACGCCACAGGCATAACTTGATCATGCTTCACCACGCCGGTTGGTGAAGGCAAGGGAGTATAAATATGGGAGCATAATACGAAAATTAAACTAAACTATTTCTAAGTTCACCAGGTAAGGCCCACCGAGCTATACGGCTCTTTTTCAGAAGCGACCTGGCCACAAATGAGAGCTTAATGAAGTGGCCTATCGTGTGGAAATTTATAGCAGTCAAATAATCTAAACGCATGTTTGTAAATGTGGAGGGGAAAACCAGAGGACCCGAAGAAAAATCCGGAGAGAGAGAGAGAGAAATGCAAACTCGAAATATACAGTCGGCGTCAGGGTCAGGATCAAACCCACGACCTCCTGTATACCAGGCCACTGTGGCGCCCCAAACGTAGAGTACAACAATGTACTTTGATGCACTGCCTTCTGCTGCCCACAAAATAAGCCCCGCAGTCTATAACACCCATCCAAGCACTTTCCACCATCCAGGCTCAACGTACGAGATCTGATGAACTCTGAGTGGATTCAGGGTGATTTTTGTCAGTCTCAAGAGCTTTCCGTTACAAGTGAAAAAACTGGTGAGCAACCCCCCACACGCGAGGGTATATAACGCAGCCCAATTCACGTGGGATTCAACAATCCCGTTCTTCCAATCTTCGGTGAAAATACGGCCACGTCTACAACGACTGCACATGTCTCGTGTCATCATCGGCGGCCCATCGGGTACAGGGAGGACACGTCTTCCGCAGATGGTGGAATGATCGGTTGTGTCCCGAGATGGCTGAACAGAACCGATCCAAGTTCCGTACGCTCGAGCGCAGACACGGCTGGTGGCTCCCGAGGGAAGGAGTCGGGGGGTCCTGTTGATGTTGTGCCGCTGCTGTGGCCGCTCGTTGTTTTCCATGTCTACCGTTCATCTCATCAAAATCAGAGTCTGTATTTCTAAAGTAGGAATCCGACGAGCCATCACGCTCTTCGTCACAGATGTTCCAGTAGGGGCAGTGTCGGAAACGTTGTAATCACAAACGATACAAAAACACGATAGGAGTGCAAAATATAAGAAAGGTAAGCACATGACTAAAAATATACAAGTAAAACTAAACTTTTTTTTTTCAGGTAAAGCCCACTGAGCTGTTTCTTTTTCAGAAGCTACCTGGCCACAAATGAGAGCTCAACGAAGTGGCTTAAAATGTGGAAATTTATATCAGCCAAATATTCAAAATAATCTTTTTTATCTTAATCTAAATGCATGTTTCTGCTTCCTTGGCGAGGCGGATTTGCTCAGTCATCATTGCTTTGCAAAACAACACAGCGCCACTGAGGATGGTTCCAGCATCTGGGCTTCCCAAGCATCGCTTTTGATGTCACATTTCTTCAGCCTGGCCTTCATCAACAACCACAATGCAGCAAAATCACTCGGGTGATACGCTTCGGCCGTTTTGCCACAATTGTGAACCTGGCTCCCGAAGGCCATATGTATAGCAATGGAAGGGCGACCGTTGCCAGTAATGGTTGTCGTGCCATTTTTTTTTCAGCTGAAGAAATAAAATAAATAATATTTGTCCAAATGTGGACCAATATGACCCCTACTCCCTCTAGAGGGCAACGGGGATAGGCAACGTCCAATCAGATCAAAGAGGTCACCTGACCACCAGAGGTTGTGTGCTCTGAAAACCAATCATTCGTCAATATAGCACGCTTTTCTGTAGGCTGCTTTGATTGGCTGTACAGAACTCTGTCACTCCAAGCCAATGTCTTACTAAGCTGCCGTAGTTGCAGGTGATGATTGCCGGCATCATGTTCTCTAGCCTCAGCATAGAAAGGTAACTGGCAACTTACTTCTTATACCGCCTCACGGGTGAACCTTTTGCACGTGATCCTTTGCTTGATTCAACAAAATTGCCCTCTCGCGTTGCCACACAAGAGACGTGCTTCACCATCGGTCTCTGCTGGAGAGCGCGTGGGCAGGCAGGCACACAACTCCGTCATAACGATGGGGGGGGAGGGGGGGGTGCAGGTTGGACCTGGGGGTTGGAGGGGGGGGCGGTGGGAGCAACCCGTTCCCAGAGAACGAGCAGGTGGTCTCGTTCCAGAGAGAGGGCCCCCCGGTCAAGAACGGGACGCGTAACGTGCGTCGTCATAAATAATCGTACTTCTGCATCTCATGTCACCGAGCGTGATCTGGTGTCGACCCGGTCGGGCCAAAATAAATGTAATGCTTCCGCAGCACAAGAGAGTAAGGTCCTATTTTATAAGCCCGTCACGGGCGTGACAGAGATAAACATCTTGCAACATGGTCTGCGATCAATCCAGCAGGCTTACCGCACCATTACGGAGCGGAAAAAACAAAGCACACTGTGTGTGAAGTTCAGCCGAACAACAAGACAATGAGGGTTTTAGCCGGGGGTTAAATTTATGAAACTAGTGCCGTGATACCTCGTGCTTGCATAACAGATATATAAATGTGACTTTTAAGCGCTAACATTTTAAAGGAAATCAATAATGGACGATGCTTAAAAGGCGACTATTTGCCATAAATGTTGCACAAATAAACGAAAATCTATCCGTATGCGAAAACATTTTGTATACGTTTCCTATCAGGCAAGGAATGATTGCCCCTGCCTCTTGCTCCAGCGATTGTCACCATTCTGGGTCATCCGTGGATTCATAAATTAGATTTTTTGTCCTCGTGTTTCCATGTCGCTAGTAGTGTTTTTTTACCGTTTGTTCGGGCTCGTTTGTCCAGTCTCTTTGCTTCATTAGCATGTAATTTGCATTCATCATAAACAACAGATTTATCAAACATGATAATGACTGTTGCAAAACATTGTTAATGTAAATAATTGCTTTCAATCGCTAAAGCAGAGTGTATCCTTACTACAGGCCTCGTACATTGCAAATATACTAAATGATCGCCTCTCATTCTAGCTCAAGGAATTGTTGTCATGGGTTTTTTCTTTTCTTCAAGAGAACCCTGGATGGGATATTTAGGCAAATTTATTTTTGATCATTGGTAAATGTGGGAGAGAAAACAGTTGCTTAGAAAAAAATCCTCAAATCCACAAACAAAACTCAAAGCACAATCACTCCAGATAAGACACCAATCTTATTTAATTAACCGTCTTCTGAAGGTGCCCCGTCGCTATATTGAAACAATATGTGATTAAAGTTTAATGCTACAAATTACCCATGGAATCAAGAAGTATGCAGCGATTGCGGTAAGGGCCAGAAACGCACTGGAAAAAAAATAACATTTACTTCCAATTACAGAACGTCTTGAAAACAAACTAGCGCTGGTGGTGCAGTCGTGGCCATCCAAACTGGGAGCACACAGACGCGGTCTCTCCTCGCGGCCTGAAGACTGTAAGGACTCAGGACAAGTTCTCTCATTACCCTGATACAAAGTCATTGTCGCCTCCGAGAGAGAATGCTGCCGGATGAACCTCATAAAAGAGCGGTGGACGTACTGGAAAAACCCCAATAACCACAAAATGAGGAAAATAAAAAGCAAAACACACAGGAAGCGCTAAAGTCACATTTCAAACATTCTAGTTTTAGAACAGTCAATAAATATCTGTCCTATGAAATTTTTAAATAAAAGAGGGAGAATGGTGGACATGGAAAACCCTATTATTGGTATTTTTATGGTCAAAATAAACAAAGTGCTTGGCAAACAGGCAGATGGTACAAAAACCGACCTTTGATGTATCTTACACACCGACATCACAACACCACCACTCCATACCTCGCTGGGTGCATTACGACATGGTGTATTTATTAAACATTTCTTGTTTTCTGGGCTACTTGAATAATGACAGGTAAAAGCCGGTTGGGTCTCGTTTATTTCGCATAACCAGATGAGAACTCAATAGACCAAGATGAGTCTGACTTGCAAAAATTATCCTGGGTCTCACAGCTGCAAAAACTGTTTAGGCCCACGGTTGCCAAACTGTGTGGCTTGACGTTCAGTATTAAGCCTTAAAGGCAACATGAAGATAAGATATGTGCATGCCTCTTTACGCAGTGATAGGATAAAAACATGGAACTCTGTTCACAATCGGTCGCAAAGTAAAACCAGTTGCTGAATCATCTTATAGTCACGCTGCATGTAGATTGTAAGCAATGACAGTAAAAATTTAAGAGGGACTCCACAGACCGTGAAGTGGCTCTTATTCTTTGACAAATAAAATGTGGCTGCAACACATGCAGTAAATTAGCACACTTTCCACTATAACCAATTTGTTAATTATTTACAACCGTTATGCAAGTGTACATTATAAAACATGAGCGTTTTTTATAGCTTTTTATTTTCCATCAACCGGACCGCACGACGGTCGTGCTTGCCATGCAAATACGACGCACGTCCACTCATCTCAAAGGTAAGAGGCAAAGGTGCAGCCTCGCAGTGGCCTGCTCAAGATCCTGCTGGCGAAAGTTCCTCCACTCGAGCAAGCTTAAGGCAGCCCCTCTCTCAAGGGTAATTCTGCCCAACTCTTCCAACGATGACCAGACAGACACCTTGCAAGAGATGGGCGTAAGCACACTTTACCCCACCACACGCGATCTGCCGATCGATTGTCTGTGGTCTACCCATTTATACTGCTGGGTGGGCAGACATTTAAGAAACCTATCCACTGTTTTCGCTGCCACGCCACGAGTTCACATTGAACCGGCGACCTCTGTGGATCGCTGGTCCAGCGTGCCATCCATGCGAGAGAGAAAAGGCTCCCGACTCACCATGAAGGAGCGTTACCCTGTATCCGTTTACAACGACCACGTGTGCCCACTAACACGCGCAAGGCATGAAAACCAAAATGCATTTTGAATTCAAGGGAGTCTTCAAATGAGGACATCTATGCCAGTAGACGCCACGGCAAATTATGTAGCATGGCCAGCGGGCATCACAGAATCACTTGCGTAACATTGGCATTCTAGTGCTGGACATGACCGTAGGTTAATATATATTTCTTTAATGAGGTCCAAAATGTAACACGATTTGCATATTCCCTGAAGAACATGACCTTTATGAAACATTTCGCACTCGGGAGTGCTGTTGAAGCTGTAAACTCCAGCTCTGCTGACACAACCGCTCCCTCGTTTGCAAGTTGTGCAATATTCCTTAAGGGCCGCGTACTCGTTCTCTGTAACGTCGATGTTTTTTCTCTCCTGTTTTTGTTGCTCCTGTGCTCACGGCACCACAGATCTCCCTTGTAAAATAGCCGGGCGACTGGCTAAACGGGACCATCCACACAACAAATTAAATTAACTCAAACTCAAAAGGATTTGACTGAACCATTCCTGCAATGACATAAGCCATGGCCACAATGAGTAGGGCACAATTGACACGGAACCTATTGCTCTATTTGTCAGTGGCCTCCAAATGGACACTGTGGAGAAGTGGCCGTGCAATGCTGTTGGATCAATTCAGATGGTTTTCGTTTTTTGTCCTCCAATTTTATTTTCGATCTGGCCGGGTGGCTCAACAGGAGAGCAAGCAGCCCGCAATTGGAAGGATGCGAGTTCAAATCCTGGTCCGAGGTTGACAGTGGTTGTTCGTCATAGGAATTATGAATTTCCACCACCGACTCAGAGCTGTTAACTGGGCGTAAGCACCACCCCTCAATGGTCATTTGAGCAGGAAATAACCGTGACTTGTTTTACAATTTTATTCAATTTTACCATTGGTGTCAAGTCATGTGATAAAGAAGTATCCATTCATCTGGCAACAAAACTGACACCTTTTTTACAAGGAGTCATGTTTGCATAGACCACAATACCTGCAGTCATAATGCAAACAAAAAACATAACTTTGATAATGTGCACTGTCCTTGAAGTTGATTGGTCCACACCCGAGAGAGCTTTACTTAGAGCCTAGTCTCACATGGTGTTGGACCAGATGACGCCAAAAGGCGCAAAAGGTGTCAGTTTTGTTGCCAGATAAAAGGGTAAAAAATCAATTATCATATTTTTTACTGGCAAATGAGGTTCCAATGAAGTATCCATTCATCAAATCGAGATTATTTGTTCAACGAGATGAAAACCCAAGAGACCAGCAGCGTCATTTTCAAGAGTGACATCACCTCTGGATAGTGAGCAACCGTCAGAATGATGCATCACAGAACTAAGTCTGAGATCCCTTCAAGTGATCTCTTATGCACACACCAGGGGCACTTCACTCTCCCACTTGTCTCGATATCGATATGTTTTGTTTCACAGCTGTCAAACAAACATTTCTTTTTTTTTCCATTCGGCCCCTGAATTTTTTTCTCCAAAAATCAAGTGACGAAACTAATTCAAACATTGCTTTCGTGTGCAGTCACTGCTGACCGGGCTGAGGCCATCAACTCACAGACGACACTTGAGAACCCAACTTAATAATGGGCAGCTGCCCATGATTAAAACCCACGATTCTCAGCGACGCCGGTGCAGTCTCCGTGAACCCCAAGCCACCGGGCCCCACCTGGTCGCCGCATTCATGAATCCCTCGCGGCGTGGCTCCACGTAAATGACGCAGGAAGATTGGGGGGGGGCGCGGGGACACCTGCGCTCGATGCGAACTTACCCAGTGCAGAGGGCCCATGCACAGCTTTGCAGCCATCAGCGGGATGCTGGGCTCCTCCGGCGACAGCTTCATGCATTCCTTGAGCACCTTCACCGCCCGGGCAGACTGGAACACGCAGAACACGCACAGGGTCACCCGCCCGCTGTCTCGCACCCCCCGCCCTCCTCCACCGCCCACCCATGCCATACACACACAGCTTTGGGGGGCACTGCAGTCACTGCTGTGTTGGGGAATCATTAGGTCAAAGCAGCTACAACAAATTCCGTATTGTGCAAATTGTAAGACGCACTTTTCCCCCTGTGTAGTCTAGAGCAAACGGAAGCATCTCGTAAGCAAATGGGCGGCACGTGATGTGGTAGGTGCTTTCTAACAGCACTTGCCCCAATAAGGCTATAGGGGGGGGTCTTTGTCTTTGGTCTGTTTGTGTGTGTGTGACCAGAATTGAAAAACTTTTATTGATACCGAGCACAATTTTGGGATGCGTCTTACTTTCCGGAGTGTCTTACAATCTGGAGAATATGATTTCAAGTTTCAAGTTTATTTATTAGGTATAGCCCTGTGAGCCATTCGACTCTTGAATCGGGTGCAACCGCAACAAACAAAAAACAAAAACATGAACAAGAAAACATCTTAAAGTGACTATGAGCAAACAAAAAAATCCAGGAAAAAAAACAGCTGATTACTCCCATGTACACAAATATATACGCTGTGTGGCTCCGTGGTGGGGCAGCAGACAGCGGTGCAATAACATCGAACTTTGTACCATGTAAGTACGTACGTTGAACTTATTTCGCACCGTACGTAGCCGACCGTGCTAATCTAAGCTCCTCACTTTCACCAACCGTCAGATTGACCAGCGCGGTGAAGCGTGGCGAAATAAACCCCAAGACCCTCACGGTGTGGGTAGGCCCTCATCCAGCAGTGAAATGACAAAAAGGGCTGTAAGTGTACACATGTATTAAAATGCAACACGAGAGTAGCAGGGGAGGTTGCTGCAGCAATAATATAATAATAATGTCCATGTCTTAGGCACCTTTCACAATGTCTCAAGACATGAACCCTTGTAAATGAACATGCGAATAACAAACACAGATATGCATGCATCATGAAACTTGTGAATCGATATTAATCGATGCCTCGATGCATTGTTCCACCAACAGTGAACAATTGCAAGTCTTCTTCGGGTCTTTCGGTAAAGTCACGTAGATAGGTTAAAATAAAATGAAGAATATGAATTCCTGCAGTCACGAAAACTTTAAGTCAAGATTTAATTGCAAGTCTCTTCCAAGCTTACAATTCACGCACACAAACAGGTCGCCTATTATCGCAATTACAACATTAAAACTTCCCCGTATTATCTTACAACTGTAGAAAAACTTGCTTGATGACGATACGATGAGTGCGCAAACAATTTGAACGTAAAATTCAACTGGTTTCTACTACTTTTCTTATTTTTGTTACTTTATTCTTATAATTGCCCTTTGCTAAACTCTCAACATTAGCTCAGTAACTCTTCAAACTGCGCCCCCAGGGATGAAACTTGGGCTGTGCAAACAGACCACTGTTATGCCCCTGCGGTGACCCTCAGGCATTTTCCCGACATCCGAAAGTCCTAATTGAGAGATTCGGATACCACGAGCTACGCAAACGCACATGTCCATCCTACAGAGCCTGCGGCAGTGAGGATATGAGCACTGCTAAAAGCCAGCACAACCTCCCCAACAAACTGTTGTAACTGCCAGCAAAAAAAGAAAACAAAATAAACAAAAAAAATCGCCTCCCAGACACAAATTACTCCCGCACAAGAATTTTACTCGCTCTTTAAACATGATGTAATGCACATGCTGATGGCATTATTTAAACGCTTGTAACACTTAACCATGCCCAGGTGAACAGCTCCATGCCAGACATGTGGGATTTTTTTTATATCCCCCCCACCTACCTACCACCTAGTGGACCATCAGATTCTTTCACTGCTGGGAAGTTATTGAACAATAAAAGTCCACCGGGTCTGTAATGCTGCCATAAATCAAAAGCCGGACTCTGGTGGCTGCATGTCCTCCTGCTAATAGCCTGCTTGAGACTAATGTTTGCCATGATGCGAACTCTGTCATAGACACCAAGTGAACCCTTCAGTGCTCAGGCAATTGGAAGTGAAAGCCGAAGGGATTAGAGACCTCTTGGCTATCTTTGGAAGGATGGCTTGTTTTTCAGTAGTGGAAATGCGCAAGTTCACATGCCCCATTTCATAATGTAAATATCTGTTTAATTTCAACCCTTTGTCAACGTGCTGTTGGATGAAAGACATCTAGTCATGTCGGGCACGGGGTAGTTGTTTGACCATACTTCACTATGCAGGTCAATGTGCGATGGTGAAGAAGGGGCGGGATTAGGTGGGGATGGACTGGTTCCGATATCACTCGTCACTAATATTATCCCTTTCCCATTCCGATGACGTACACGTACGTCATCGGATTCAGCAGTGAACAGAAGGAAAAACGAAAAAAATAACTATATCGGTATGTCTTGAGGTCAGAAGATGTACCGAGGCTCCCACAAGGCCATGCAGGAGGGCGTGCGGCACAGTTTGGCGTCAGCTATCATCTGAGTGCGGTCGTGTCGCTACAGTTCTCTGTGGTGAGTGTGATGTCTTTAAAAACGACGGCGGTATGCCTCTCTAAATAAAATTAATGATAACTGCTTGTGCGTTCCGAAACTCAGCGGTGAACGGGACACCCACCCTGCAACTTGCAGACGTCTTGGAATGGGAAAAGGTTTACAGTGTCCGGGAATCAAACTCTGGCAGCTGGGTTTGTAGTGTGGGAGAGGTTGGGGGGGGGGGTGCACTCACCACTGCACCACCGCTCCTAGCTAATATACGTGTGTATGCATACAGATGTACACTTTAAAACTGGAATGTAGAGGCTTGTAATAGTTATTCTATTAACACTGATCATTGATCAGATCTTTGGATCTTTCGGTAAAGTCACGGAGATAGAAAAATAAATAATAATAAAAATTCTGCCGACGTGACTTTACCGAAAGAACCAAAGAGTATGAATTCCTGCAGTCACGAAAGCTTCAAATCAAGACTGATCATTGCCTTAAGGATACCTGCATGGAACTGTGTGTGTAGGAACGATCGCTTTCAATTTCTAAAACTTGCATTCAATTATAATCCTCTCGAGAATATTGGTTAGAAATAGACGCAGAAAAGACGAGACGATACCAATTAGATGTAACGAGAGAAGAGAACCAGTGAGACAAGACCCAGACAAACAGTGCGGACACGTTAAGTACCGGTGCAACGCAGACTCGAGCGGAGGCAATGAAGCAACAATAAACGATACCAATAAAAAAAACACATTCTTGAATCAGATTGTGACCCGAAATCGTGATAATTCATTGAATCCCAGGAGAGGGTGAATCATCACGTGCCTACTAAAAATAAAACGACTCAGAATCTATATATATCCACTTCACGAATAATATATATTTTAATATATATAACAAGGCATGCGCTCACTGACAGTGCAGCTTGATTGAAAAAAAAACGGCCTGGTAGAAATATATGATTACAAAAATGAAAATGTATTGTTATTCTTCTTGGTTCTTTCGGTAAAGTCACGTAGAAGGGAAGTAATAAAATAATAAAAATAAAACATAATAAAATGAAATAATTCTCACGACGTTTCGGCTACAACGCAAGCAGCAGTCTTCAGGTATAATTCTGATGATAGCCGGAGTACTGCACTCCGAACCCAGCGGTACGTTCGATTCTCGGCTCTGGCCAACATCAGTGGCGAGTGATACATGAAGAAGTCCTCGGCCCCTTCCTTCATCAATCGGCACTGACCAGTGTGGTGAAGTACAAGTCGAACGACCTCCATCGCCAACATGGGACGTAGGTGAACTTTGTCCAGCAGCGGACAAAAGGCTGTGAATTTCTCAAAGCTACTCAATTGGGATCACACACAGAGCACTCATCATCTCCCCCTGCTGGCTGTCAAATGCCCGTTTTCAGGCCAGGTACGAGGTAACCTTGCGCTCACAAGAACGTGTGACGTAAAGCCCTCCGATACGCCCTGGCGTGAATGGTGCTCGATCGAAAAACAAACCGTGATCACTGTTATCATTATTAAACTGCACAATTCAAGGCACAGTTCTGTATGTACATCACAGGCTGGTGATGCCTCTCTTGCAGTCGGGTCAGGGATTGTCCACAGCCGCTCGACTGCACAGGGCTCCACCAGAGCGAGGGCTTGCACGCGGCATGCTTGCACGCGCCTACTTCTCGCGAGACAAAGCGCTCGAAGCGGAGAGATACGGTGTGCAAATCCCCTCCTCCAGAATTCGAGCACGTGAGCTCGCATAGCAACAACGCGGCGCTTCAAGTTCAACTCCAGCAGCTGCCTGCAGCGATGTCTAGTGTCACGCTATGACCAGCTCGTGCCACCTGTAACAATGTCCAGTGTCGCACTATGACCGGCTTGTGCCACCTGTAACAATGTCCAGCATCGCGCGATGACCAGCTCGTGCCACCTGTAACAATATCCAGCATCGCGCTATGACCAGCTTGCAGCTACGCATGAAGAGAATGCGAGGAAGCACATCTGCCTGTGCAGCCTGCACTGGGTCAGCGTGCGAGCCCACAACACACACCCGCGGCGATGCATAATGCAACACGTGGCGCTGCAGTATATGTAATGCGTGACCGTGCGATTAAAGGCAGGCTCGTAACGATGCAGCGGTTAAATAGATTTCTGCACTCCTCATATGTGCATCGATTCTTGGCCATTTGTGAATGTATTATTTACCTTTCATTCAAATTACATTGAAATCAATTAGCGTACGCAGGTGAAAGACATTTCTGACTGCGAATAAACATAAGTGGGCTTCGGCCGGACACGCCACTCAGAACAGCTGCTGAGTAACAGCCAAAGAAGGGAAAGCCCCCAAGAGGACGTTCACCACAAACATGGTGATGAGATGTGTTCCAACTCTGCGATGGGCATGCCTCTTGGGCGTGTTCTCTCCTTTGGCTACCATTCCATCAGCAGCCTCATTCATCCATAGTCCACTCCGATCAGTCACGTCCTGCTCAAGCCCACCTATTTTTATATTGAGTCAATACGATGCCTCTACACTTGTCCGATGATCCACGCGTTCGTCTTTCTCTCGGCGTAAGCATGCACCTCTCAGTGATCCTTTGTGTACTTTCCAGCTTTTTTCAATTTCGTCTGTCAATGACTCAAATTACATTCACGTTATTTACTTGGGCAATGCATAATGTGGCGTGACAACAATCCACACGTGACAGAAGTAATAAGAGGAATGACAACAATAACAACAGAACCAAAGACACCAAACGCACGCTCAGGAGCAGCAAGGGTAATGGATCGTAGACACAAAGCCGCTCTCATTAACGGGCACCCGCGGCAAGGCTCCCGGCCTACGTCGCAAGGCGAACGCAGCAGTGAGAGTCACCGCCCTAACGACAATGAAGCGATTGGCAACCTTGCGAGCCGCCAGGTCACACAGGGGGGGCAGGGGGCATCAGCGAGCCGCCACTGCACACAGGTGGGGGCCAGGGGGCATCAGCCAACTGCCACTTCACACAGGTGGGGGCCAGGGGCATCAGCGAGCCACCACGTGACACAGGTGGGGGCCAGGGGCATCAGCAAGCCACCACGTGACACAGGTGGGGGCCAGGGGCATCAGCCAACTGCCACTGCACACAGGTGGAGGCCAGGGGGCATCAGCGAGCCACCACGTGACACAGTTGGGGGCCAGGGGGCATCAGCGAGCTGCCACGTGACACAGTTGGGGGCCAGGGGGCATCAGCGAGCTGCCACGTGACACAGGTGGGGGCCAGGGGGCATCAGCCAACTGCCATTGCACACAGGTGGGGGCCAGGGGGCATCAGCGAGCCGCCACGTGACACAGGTGGGGGCCAGGGGGCATCAGCGAGCCACCACGTGACACAGGTGGGGGCCAGGGGGCATCAGCGAGCCACCACGTGACACAGGTGGGGGCCAGGGGGCATCAGCCAGCAGTGCTTAAAGTGCAGCTCACGTGTAATACGGCCACTGAGCAGGCTGGCGTGCAAAGACCACTCACAGCACAATCCCTTAATGTATTGCCAGACTGCCCAAGGATCCTTCAAAGCGCCTGCCAATACAATGAGGATTATCGTACAACTTTCCTGCACTGCCCCAACCCCCCACCACCTGCAACATCCTCTCCTGCGCCCACACCCCCACCCACCCATCGTATGCCATTAAGCAGCTTACATTTTTTCGAGCAGCCATTAAACCCCGAGATTAATTAAATTCCAGACAGTAATCATTTTCAGAGACTTTATGACAATACGTGTAACTTTCAAGGGGGGGAGGGGCGGGGTTGGTGGGGGGGGGTACTGAAAATTACGCAACAGCTTGCTCGCACAAAAGCCCTGCACCACCTGCATGCAGACCGATCGAACGCAAAGCGTGAGCCAAGGTTTTGGTCACTAGATCATTAATTCCCTCGTAATTTTGTTCCATTAATTCCTCCTACGTAAGTTATTCACATTGATGCAGATTTTTAATGTGGCGGGGGGGAAAGAGCGCTGTTGGTGTAGAACCAATCGTTAATTTGCCGCCACAGGGCCTGTTTAGATGTTGTAGTTTTGTGATTTACTTAATGGCAGGGGTGGTAATGTGGTCCTGTGTACAAAGTGGTGAATGCGACTAACCGAGTTCGATTACTGGCCACGACTAACAACAGCGAAGAATGATATTCTAAACCAGCCCTGGCAACCAATCGCACTGACTCGCGTGGCGAAGTATCGTCAAAACGCCACAACAAAAACAATATGGCAAGGGGAGGCCTTCATCGAGCAGTGGTTTGATCAAGGGCTGTAAACTGTTCTTGTCATTAATTATAACTTAATAACAATATCAGTTCATCTGTTTACAACGTAAATGTTCACAGACCCTGCTTTTGATGTTCGACCATTGCCTTTTTGAGAAAAACATTTTTTTCATGTGGTAGGCAACCAGAGTCCCCAGAGAGCCAAAGTAAAATTCCCACTCTACAAATACATCAAAAACATGCTTGCTTATGCTAACCTAGTAACACAAGAAGCAGGCATCTCACTTACACAACGATCTCAGTCTTGAAATGCATCTGCAGTTGGATGCTATATAAATGTCAATTGTACTCTATCTTGACATGTACATTGAACTTCTTTTGCACTGTACGTAGCCAACCATGCTCATCGGAGGAGTGGGGTAAGGAAAACAAACAAAACACAAAAATCAGTTCTGATCCACCAACCCCGACATGATCCCTGGATCAGACCAAGTCACTTTATCTACGCTGACGTTGGCAATTCTATAAAAGGCAAAGCTGCGGCCCTGCAATTCCTTGTTCATGCCAGTGCTGGCAGAAGGGCCTCCACTAGTGGCTGTGTGGCACTCTACCACGTTGGCCAGAGAACTTGGGAGGGGTGGGAGAACCCACAATTTAGTCCATCACACGTGACTCGCTGGGGTCCACTGACTGCAGCCGACCCATTTATTCCGCTGGGTGGACAGAAACATTGCCATTGTCTCAACTGGAGGGCCGAATATGGAATCTAACCGGTGACCTCTGGATTGCATGTCCAGTGTGCGAACCATTAAGCCACAGCAGCTCCGATTTATTCTAGAGACAGTGAATAATGCATTTTGGGGCTCATTTATCATGCGCTGTGATCAACAGACGAGAATTTTAATAAATCAATGCTTCTCGTTTCGTCATTACTGTTATTAATATTATCATCTACGTCGTCATCGTGAATAAATGACAAGACCTTACACGGCCAGCACATTTCTCTTCCCGTGACTCATGCCGTGTACTGAATCGACAGAGTTGCATAACACGTGCACAGTTTAGCCGAGCGTTCCTCACACAGCGAGGACGCCCAAGTATGGAGGGTGAATTTTTTTGTGGTTTAAACTTTTTTGTTAAACACATGTTGGGCAAATAAACCTCCGTGACCACGCTTAGTTCTATCTATAGCGCCGTCTCGTTGTTGGTGAGCGCACTTTAATTTAAGAATGAACATTAGCTGTCTGCGAAAGAGCTACTCAACAGCTTTTAATTAACCGGTTCGTGCCCTGCGTCGAGCCCATTGTATTTTTCTGGAATGTTCCGCCTTCAGAATGCAGTTCCTATTTTTCATTCAGCACGATTTACGGCCGCGCGCTTACGTGGGCTAATTACAATACAGCTTCGGAGTGAGCGCACGAGCTTACCGGGCGCTTACGGAAAGGACATGGCAAGGGGCTGGCAACAAAAAGTTACCACCCATGCAGAGTGGAAATTTTTGCTCAACCTTCAAGCTGCCCGAAATAAAAAATGAATTATTAACCAAAATAAAATCTTCATGAGTCAATAGCACAGCGTTTTATAAACGTGAAGTGCTACCATTCATGAAACGAGGTCGGTTTGAAGTAAACGATCGAAGCCACAAGTCGAGCTCAGACACGAATCTGGCGTCCAAAGAGGCGGTGTGAACTAATCAAAATGCTCGTGACCCAACGGAGCTGTCAAACCAAAGGCCTCTACTCCAATCTCCGCTTGCAATTATGGCGCATCATTTAATTTCGAACGTCCTGCGGTTGCTTTATTTATTCGTCTATTTAAATACACGCAAACGGAAGGGCGGAGCGGAAATGTCGTTTCATTGCACTCGCTGCGACTCGGTTGTACATGCGTCTCCAAAAGGCCAGGCACGAGAACACCACGGAGCCGCTAATCCTACAGCGGCATGCGCTCACCATGTGCTGACGCTAATGCGCGGTGGCAAGAGGGCCCGGGGAACTCTTAAGGCAGCGACAGTATGCTCCGTCACAGCCTCCCTGCGGTGGCCGTGGCGGTGGGGGGCAGTGGATGGTTTATGCGGCTGTTCGGTGAATTTGTCCTGCGCTGAGAATGTAGGGAATTCTCTACAGTGAAGGGGCGGGTTTATCAAATGCCCTTAAACACGTGATGTTTCTGTATGACAAAAAAACATTTCCAAGCGGGTACAAATGCTTACGCTTTGCACCATTATCGATGGCAATAGGTACACACATGCTATACGCAGGTTTAAAATTACTCGTTGCAAAAATAGAACAACCACATGGAATTCAATGTTGCTGTTGAAAATCAAACAAGGACTTCCCAGGACACACATCCCAGGACACGACGCTTACAAGTAGATACAAAACAGCAGCCAATTTGAGGGTGGTAACGCGAATGAGAGGCTTGGGGTACAAGGGAGTGTGAACGGCGAGAGACGCAGGGTGAAAATTGGGTGGAATTGTGAAAGCTGGTGTCACAGGGAGAGCCGGGGCGGGAGATGCGGGAGATGCGGCTTTCAGATGGCGGGTGGGGGGGGGCATCACAGCGAGAGGGAGGGCGTGGGAGACGCATCAGCTGCCGCCAGAGCAGGGAGAGTTACTGCAGTGCAGCTGTGGCCTCACAGGACTGGTCACATGGTGAGCTCGGAGAGCGGAAAATTTGGCCAATGGGAGAGGCATGGGTACAGCGCCAATCAGCCCCGCACAGGCGAGACGCCGCGCATAATTGCCTCTCCGGATGTGTGCGCACGCGCGCGCTGGCGCACTGGCGGGCAGGCGGGTGCGCAGGCAGGCGGGTGGACAGGCGTGCAGGCGGATGGGTGGGTGGATGGGCAGGCGGGCGGGTGGATGGGCAGGCAGGCGGGTGGGTGGGTGGGCAGGCATGCGGGCGCGTGCGTGTGCGCGAGGAAGCACGCGCGTGCACACACGCACCTTTTTTTGTAAGACAAGGTGCAAGTGCATTGGGTTAAACGGCACCGTGGCCAGAATGCACGAGGCACTGCCGAGACAAATAAAAACACAGCCGCATGTCCCACCCAAACGGTGAGAGCTGGGCATGCATTTGGCTGTTAAATAATTCATCCGCATTTGCGCTGGGGAAGGACGCAGGAAGAAGAAGGAAAAAAACTGTGATAGATGTAAATGTTGACATTTCCTCGAAAACAGCCTGCGGTCGATGAATTATACTTCGTTACACTTTTACTGACATGTTTATGCTGCCAACAGCGTGGGATTGTTGTTGCAAAGATGCGGGCGTGCATATTTTCACTGGAGAAGCACGTCAATAACTCGGATGTTGCACGAGCCCGCCGCAGTCTTTAACGTAAATAAATTATTAAACAACACTTGAGAGCACTCAAGAGTCCGCATTATCATGCTAAACATTTTCACCCGGGCCTATGTTGCGGAAGAATACCTCACCGCCGCCGGCGGCCTCACGTGGTCCGACGATAGCGATGTGTGATGATGCACTGTGATGTGCGGTGCAATAACGTACGCTGGTGTGATGATGGTGGTGGTGATGGAAAGGAAACGATCATTTACTATTAATACACAATGTGGAGTGCCATCTCTCACGCAAACCTCGTCGATGCCACAAAATCGACACCGCACATCGAACAAAAACGGTCACTGCATTGTGCGCTTTCAGATGCGTTTCTGCAGCCGTCTGGAATGCTCTTCTTTCCAAGCCGCTGGACCTGTCACTTTTAAATCTACATTGCAAACACATTTCTTTAGAACCGCTTTATTGTGTTTAGTTTGTTGTCCTTCCCCGCACCTCCGTTCAACATACATTGTTAGGTATCATCAGCAGCACCGCGCTGAAGTCCAATGGCGAACATCGCCCCAGCCAACATCCAACGTGATGTCGCAATAACCGGGGACTACCACGAGATTATGGACATCTAAGTCTCTCCCTGCTCCAACAAGGCCTACAACAAGAAGCCCTACTCCATCGGCTGAAATCCAGGAAACCTGTCTGGATGCGTGCCTCCACTCTAGCAGCCAGAAATAACGACATCGGCACTCGCTGGACGAACCTTATCCCAGACCCGACTGTGGAAAGAACCGGGCTCCTCTCTCTCTTTGCGAAACCACGCTGGGGGACGCAACGTGGAAGTTGCGTGTACACCTTCCACAAATGGAAGATCAAAGAATCGCTGAACTGCGACTGCTGTGGAGTCCAACCCATAAAACGCATCATCGATGAATGCGCCATCCATGCAACATCCTGGCGGAGTTGCTGCAATCCCATAGAGTCAACTGCCTCCTTGTATTGGTGGAAAAAAACTTAGCATTTCACTCTGACATGTTTCAAAAACTGTTGGTTTCCACTGTGGCCACACGAGAGAAGAAGAATACACCGAGAAAGCGGCAGGCTATATGAACCTTATGGCGGGACCCCGGGGTCCCATAAGCCCCCAGCTCTCGCATATACATGACATTATAACGTAAAAAAAAACTTTGCTCTTTTTCACCGATGGGTTTGAAGAATGGTGGTAAGTGTTGTCTTGTTAAACTATGCCTTTAAAACTGAAAACTACTTACCTGCAGTACCTCTATTTAAATACACTATCGAAAAAATAATTTACACCCCTCTATCAATCAACGTGTTTCTCAGTGTGGATTTGTGAACACACTCTGTAAACAGTACATAAAATATTCTTGGTTCTTTCGGTGAAGTCACGTAGAAGGGAAATAATAAAATAATAAAAATGTAAAACAATAAAAATTCTCACAACGTTTCGACTGCAACACAAGCAATCGTCATCAGGTGTGAAATCCACAGCAAGAAAATTTGAAAAAGTGGCGGTCTACGTGACTTTACCGAAAAAACCAAGAATATGAATCCCTGCAGTCACGAAAGCTTTAAATCAAAATGTAGTACATAAAATAGTACGTGTTTTCAATGCGCTGTTCATATTGTAACAACCGTTTACACCAATGTTATTCTACAGAGTAGTGGGTCGCCGCTCCTCTTCTCCGCACTGATACGAGCGGTATGTGGGGACTATGGCTTAACCGCAAATAAAAAAAACACCTATCCGCACAGATGCATACGGGCAAGAGAAGTATTATCAAACAAGAGGAATTAACGGTGCAACGCATCTCATCTGTTAAATATCTGCAGGTAATAGGATCGTCATCGATTGAGCCTGGCTGCAGACATTGGTAGGTCACAAATAATAATGAAGATAAGAGAGCAGTTTCACTGTGTATTATGCATAACGTTATGACAAAGGACTTAAGTTGTGTAGGCAGTTTGAGCAGCTTTGGATAAGACTTATGATCCTGCCCGTACCCGAGCAATGAGCGCATTCGCTTGTTCAGCTCTTCTGCGCATTCGTCCTCGCTGCTGCGCTTGGACATGACACGACAACGGAACGATCCGCGCCAGGTGGGTCGCGGCGTTGATGTGCGCGGTGGGACGGAGTTGCCAAAAATAAATAAATTACGAGTTTGACTTCCGTTTATTCGGGATCCCGAGGTCCCGCCATGAGGTTCATTTGGTGGCAGCAGCGGCGGGGAGTGGAGAAAACATCATCCTCGCACCGCACTTCAACGCTCTCACGTCTACGCTGGCCATCTTCACCAATCCGCACTGGCCACTGCGGTGAAACATTGTCAAATAACTCCCACGACCCGCATAGCATGGAGGAGGCCCTCTTACAGATATGGATTGAGAAAAATATTAATATTTAGCAAGTAAGAACTACCATTTTTGAATGTCATGTGAATGAAGTAAACAACTCCATTCGCTTAACTCCATTTACAAGATAACTGACGATTAACACCACGGGATAGACACTTTTCATCATCAGCTGCTAATGTTTAGAACTCCTTACCTCTCAGTAGCATCTGCGCCGATGCATTGCCAAATTATAAATCATGCCTGAAGACATCTGTTCAATAGGGATTTCATCACATTTAATTAATCACCAATGAGGTGTATTCATATTTGTTAATTTTATCTTGTTTTAGAGTTACTACATATTGCAGTGAGACTGTTAAGAGATTTATAAATGTAATGGTGCTGTTGTTGTTTATACCAATATTCATGTCAGATAAAACAAAACGTAAGATATGGAAAAAAAAACAAATATGGACAGAGTTCCTGACTAGGCTGAGGCACGGGTTCAACATAAAATATAAATTATCTTTTGGGTTGGGAATTTTGGTCATCGAAGATACAGCAGTCATCACTCAGTAAGATGGACATGGACAAAGTTAAGTACGTGAATGAGTAAGTGAATGAGTGACGGGGAGGATGACGTGAGTAAGTGAATGAGTCACTGGGTGGGTGACGACGAAAGTGAATGAGTCACTGGGAGGGTGACGTGTGAGTAAGTGAATGAGTCACTGGGTGGGTGACGTGTGCTCACCTTGCCAGCAGCAGCCAGTGACAGAGCAAACTGGTACCAAAGGTGGAACTCCTCGAAGGCAAACTTCATGGCTCGCTCCAGGCACTGTGGGCGACACGAAACCAGCGCCGTGACACATCTCACGTGACACATCTCACGTGACACATCTGACGTGACACATCTCACGCTCTACATTCATACATAATCACCTTCAGCCCTCTCTCAATCCACTGCTGGATGAAGGGCTCCCCCATGCCGCATCAGGTCATGGGCTTCTAAACAAAGGATCTAATTTATTTTACGGAGTAAAACGGTCGGGGAGTTCCAATGCATCGATTCATGAGTTAATATCGATCCTCTGAGTTCGTGCCTCAATGTACATCCGTAACAATCTATGCGTTTTATTCTTACGTGTTATATGGAATCGGTATGGGTCTCCCTTGCAGCCACGAGAGGTCCTACCATTCACCACAATGTTAAAAAAAATCAATCGATCCTTGAATCTAAAACACAACCCCTGAATCGCAACATTCATCACATACATTTGGTGGTAAAATCTTCGTGCCCTCGAAGCAGACGCCAGTCAGTAAATTAGAATATTATTTTAATCCCCCATAATTCAACGTACATCAATAAGACACTTTGAACTATACATTTCACACAACTCAATAAATTGCAGCAGCTCAGGGCTTTCACATGGTTCCTGTTACCCCAAAAACACCTGGCCACCTACGAAAACCATGCCATTGCTATTACATCTGGGGTAATTGCTATACTACAGCTGCATGCATTATGATATTCAAACTCATTAACATCGCAATTACCAATAAGTGATTTCAATCAGTGTAATGAGATGGGAGGGATAATAAATGTAGCTCAGACAGTGTTTATGTGTATTAATATACCTTCATGTTATAACCAAGAAACAATCACAGGCATGCAATTTATAATATCCCTGTAAGTGAATATCAACATTTTGCCCATTTAGTCACAAGTGGTTGACATCTTCAGACTGATCCCCTGGCATAGAAATGTGGAATTTCCACCATTGGTTCTGGTCAACCAATGGATAGAACCACCCCTCCAATGTTTGTGGGAGAGTGGACACAATGACTTGACTAAACGCAGTTTTCAGCTTTTGTCCCAACTATTATTGTAACCCATCATATTTATTTTAAGACGCCACTACATACGTCATTTAATCACTCTCCATACAGTTGTTTTTGACTGGCGCAACCCAGTCAATATTAGTTTCCTCAGCATCTCTGCCTCGTAATTATCATCTTCCCTGAATAACACACCATCAAAGTAGCGTGAGGGAAAACTGAAATGCACAAAAGTATTTTTTTTACTCTTGCATTACTATATTTCTCTTATCCATGGCTAGGAAGTGTTCAGTATAAATAATTTTCAGTGATGTATTATCCATAAAAACACAAAAAACGAGGCTAAAATACAGCCGTGTACAAATCACCACAAGGCATATGCGCCAAAAACAGCACTCCCTCATCAGTCAGCCATTATTGCATCACGTTAGTAACCATAACGCGACTATTTTTACACCGTAACTCACCTTGTGTTCATAAATTACCCACAATTTTGGCCTGCGCCGAAGGACATGCACATGGGCACGAATAGGACTTCACCTCTCGTGTTACGTTTGCCCGCCTTCCGGCAGCCTGCGGCACCACGTTTGAGGGCAGCCGCACCGATGCGTTTGTCGATGTGCTCAACATCACCGGGTAAACAGGCGTGGACAGGCAAAACTTTTGAGGGAGGAATATTTAAATACATTTCCATCCAAAGCAAGTCACTTATTCGATAGATGAGGAGAAGCTCCTCATAACTGAAACATATTTCTGAATAACTTAAGACAAGTTTTTGCATAATGCACAAAGGTGGAGTGCGCTTTTGACGCATTTTTGCGTGTTGATTGAAATGTAGAGGAATGTTAAGAACACTCTGAGACACGTGTGTACATCCAACTTGTAACACATATTTAACGTTAGTAATGGTCACCCCGAGTGCAACAAAACTTTAACTAAACATTCAACACACACACAGTGGGCTTCAAAACATTGGTGGGGAGTAGGGGATTGCAGTGATCAGTGCCCTCAACCACCAGAAACGCGGTGAACTGAATATTTATCCTGCCCACGGCTCACAAGTGGTGATATCCGAGTCAATCTTGGCTACCCCCTTCTATACCAAACCCGCATTGCCAAACATGTTTGGGTAAAGTCAAAGCAACCGCCATTGCCGACATGACATGCGGGAAGGCTTCATCCATCAGTGAACTGACAAGGGGATTCAAGTTATTCATATTACTCTTAATGCATTGTGTGGAAATGTTGGTGGCAGATTCTCACACTTTTTTTACTGCGCCTT
The DNA here is from genome assembly GCF_965212315.1 of Lampetra planeri. Classification (NCBI taxonomy): domain Eukaryota; kingdom Metazoa; phylum Chordata; class Hyperoartia; order Petromyzontiformes; family Petromyzontidae; genus Lampetra; species Lampetra planeri. Next base: position 3,913,306 of record NC_136124.1, on the reverse strand, counting down.
ATTTCACACGACTCATTCTTTTTTATTATTATTTGTACCACGCCTCCCATGCAGTACACCCCTCGAGGCACAAAAGCAAATGGGTATTTGATATAATTACTCAGGACGGAAGTGATTGCAGACCAAATAAAATGTCCAAAAGGAGCACACAATTCATCTACCGTGGCTTCGCTCTGGTGGCTGAATGCCATTGAGGCCATCATGACAACTTATTGGTTTTATCCGATACAATCCTCAATGCTGCTGCACTGTGGCCAACTTCACAATCATTATTCACAATATATTTGGGTTTTTTTCCAACAGGCATTGCCTCTTTGGGTGGCTTCATTAGGTTCAACCAAGGCTAGAGGTTGCGCATTTGCTTAAATACCTGAGCTGGTGTGGAGATCAAACCCACAACACTTTAGCTGTGTGGTGGCCGGGACCTTGCAGTAGTGGGATGGATATTTAAATCTGTGCGGTGTGTCGAGTGTTCTCTCCTTACTAGGTCAAGAGAGTTTTTAACCAGGGGCTCCAGTTTCATCCAACATACCAAAAACTGATTCATGGAATCGGTACTGGTAGGAACCTCCTGGTTACACCAGCCCACAGGTGATTATTGTGTCCGTCCATCCGTCGTGCAGGGAGGGGCTGGGTGGGGAGGGAAGGGCTGGATGGGAAGGGGAGGGTGGGGAGGGGCTGGGTGGGGAGGGTGAGGAAGGGCTGGGTGGGGAGGGGCTGGGTGGGGAGGGTGGGGAGGGGCTAGGTGGGGAGGGTGGGGCTGGGTGGGGGGGTGGGAGGGGTGGGGCTGGGTGGGCAGGGGCTGGTCACCCCGTGGTGCCCTTATAAATCTCAACGTTTAACCTACTCACGCCGACTTGTGCCCAATCTCACAGTCGGGCATATTTGCGGAATACACCACGCCGCCGTTGAGCCTGGCCATTGACCGAGCAACCCAACGTTCCTACCAGCTCCCTCCGCAGGAATGTATTTAAATAACCCAATGCAGGACCCTTATTAATACACATCTTGTGAATCAGTGAGGCATTCCTGAGTAAAAGGGTATTATGTATCATTATTATTTCCTACCATATAAACAAACGCACGTATAGTTGTATTCACGCGTGCATTAATACACACATAGGTGATGAATTCAGTGGACTGACAGCAATCATGCTGTCGTATTCAAATTGCAGATGTCCCCTTTGTCGGTGAACGTTTGGCCATACATTCGAATTTCTGCCACAGTGTAAAGTGTGCACATAATACAGGGTGGGATTTCACAAAGCAATGCCGCCAAATCCATTAAAGAGCACGCAGAGGTCAGGTGCGGTAATTGTTTCGCACTTTCAAGTTAATCCTTAACACCGTGAAATCCTGCAGCCAATAATAAGCACCGTAATGCCGAAAGTTCAAAATCCACTTGTGCACCAAAGCTTGCATATATGTATAAAACGTGGTCACGTTATTCAAAAGAGAAAAAAAGTAATCCTTACATTAATACACATTTCACTCCGCATATTTTTATGAACACAATGGGCCGAGATGATCATCGTCAACATGAATGATTTACCTACGAGGCCGTGAAGACTAAGAGTTAAAAACAGGAATAGCACAAATGCAACAATAAAATAATGACAATGTCCAAGCACAATACTAATCAGAAGGCAAACATAAGTGCATTCAGTTTTAACTCAGGATTCTAGCAACAGTGATTTTCCTTCATGCTCAAATAATTGAGGGCAGGCCATATAGGCCTTCGAAACAAACTTAGAAAATGATTGCATACGTAAAGAATAATGAATTAAGAGTTTCTGTAAAGTATATTCAGATGCATAACAATAGGTTTTACCATTTCTGGCGATAAAACAGCTGTGTCAAGATGTTAAAACACGAAACAGAATCCTTATTCAAGGAATCCTGCCTGCATTAACCACACGTACCTGTGGTGAGCATGCAAAAAGAAAGCTGTCTCTGGTGTGGACCAATCAGTTTCAAAGACAACGCACATGTTGTCAGAGCATGTTTTTTTTGCATGTTCACCACAAGTGGTGTGGTTAATGCAGACAGGATTCCTTGAATAAGGATTCTGTTTGGTATTTTAACATCTTAACACAACTGTTTAATTGCCAGAAAGGGTAACACCAATTGTTATATTTTAATGCTGCCAAGAAAGGTCCCATATTGTCTTCAGACGCGTTTGTCACAGTTAGACTCCAGACGTAATTCACATTGTATTGTATAGGCAAAGACGCACTTCGCCATTTACAATTAGTTTGGTCCGTCAGCCTATGGCATCTTCTAGACCAGGGGTCGGCAACCTGCGGCTCTTTAAGGACTGCTGCATGACGTCATTTATTGACCACCGTCTCGCATGAATGTGCATTGCGGCTCTTGAAAAATGGAATTTTTTTCCCGAATTCGAAAAAAAATGTCTCTTGTTGTTATTTTGTTTGCCGACCCCTGTTCCAGACCAATGCTTTTCAAACAACATTTGTTGAAACAGCAAAACTCTTGACTGGCTTCAACCTCAAGCATCTCGTCCAGTAATCGGGCTTAAACAGAATTTGACCGCATTAAAGATTGGTCCGGAAAATTCATAGACCGTACGTAGCCAACCGTGCTAATCTGAGAACCGGCGGTCAGAGCTCGGCAAACACACTTGACCTCGTCCACTTGTAAAAAAAATAAACTCTAAAGCATCAGCATTCCTTCTCATCGTGATAATACAATTATTTTAGGCGAATACCACTTCGCTCCCCTCGTCACGATTTGGTAGGTGAGATTCAATAAAAAAAACTTACTCATATTTTTATAAGAATTTTTTTATAATTAAAATTTATAAAACGCCCTTAAACAATCGTTCTCAGGGCACTAACAGTGTGGTGAAGGCTCGCTCCCCCCCCTCGCCCCAAGTGGAAACACAGGTCACATCAACCCGTTACACGTGTAGGGATTCAAATTGATTCTGAAGCCCAGCACTCACAGGGAGACATTTGTCCAGAAACGTTACAAAAGGTAAACGTGTTTCCAGACACATGCTTTTTAACATATTACCAGGAAACAAACCCATTCAAGGAGCCACATGCAATAGTCACGTGATAAGATGACACGGCCTAAAAGTCAGAGCGCGTTCGCCGCTTGATGCAGAGGTTCACGGTTCGAAACCGGCAGGTGTATTCACCTTGATGATACTTCACGCCGTCCGCTACACAGTGGACTTCATAGATCCCCCTGACAACATTCGTAAGAGTAGGCCATTGTGTGCCGGCCAAATTCAAACACTACTCTCAAATCATTCAATTGGGATTACACATGGCAATCATCGCCACCTACCGGCAGACTAATACCCGTTTTGCAGGCTAGGTGCTCAGTAACTTTGTGCCCACAGAGATCGCTACCACTCGGGGAGGGGGGGGGGTGCCCTTTGAAATGTTTGAGATGAGACGTGCGGCGTATCGTCCGCGAGCGCTGTATCAAAAACGAATCACTCTCATGAGGCAGGATGGCACATGAGCAGACACGCCTCAGAAGTCGGGAAAGACCAGGGGATTGAAGAAGAGGAAGACCACGAGTGTAAAAAATAAAAATGGATGATCGATGAATCAATGGGATTGCTACGCTCACCTCGGCCAGCATGTCGTACTGGCCGCGTCGGCCGAGGGCGATGGTGAGCAGGTCGTACACCACCGTGGCGTTCTGCAGACTCAGCACCCGGTCGTTGTTGTGCTCTGGCGTGCGGCTCAGCACCCCGTCGCGATTCGCCTGCCAAAGATCGTCATCAACATCACAATGGGTGCCTCATTCATAATAAAAAATAATGGCCTCTATTTACCCAGGAACACCTCAATGATTCAACACTTTTTCAGGAAGGTCCTACGTATGGATGTTGGGTCAAGTCCATGAATGAGTTTCTTTTGGCAGGAGAAAGGAATGCGCAGTACTCGGACAAAACACACGCGTATGAGGGGGCAACACGAAATGCTCGGCACAGTTTTTTCCTTGCCGTCATCTCCTGGTCACCTTGTAGATAACTCCTGCAACACCTGATATTCCAAATCAGTCTCCCATCCGTGGTCTTTATCCCCACCCGCAATATCAGTGTCAGCACCTTCGACTGTAAATGCGCTATCCACCACAGTGATTCTTATTTGATAATTAAACACCGTGCATGACCCGGGGCAAGTAATTACAGCTCAAATCAGCCATCAAGGGGAAGGTGCTAATATTTATGCAGTGATGGAGACAGTGCTGATGCATCTTAATGTTTGACGACGAGTGATAATGGCAAGCAGTACAAGCAAACAGTGCTTTGAGATGTCAGCAAGCAGGCAAACCAATACTCCTGTCCCACTGTTATACCCAAGCCGTGCCAAAACCGGGCCTTCATAGCACGCGTGATTTTCCACCGGCTATTTGCCGAGCCGAGTCGAAAACTAAACCGTCAAACTCCGACCTCACAAAATGACATCTGAAGCTGGCTCGGGGGCCAAGTAGCGTCAGGTGTAAGGCGAATCATTTTCATTGAATAAAATATGTATTCAGGTTCGCAGCACGGCTCAGGTTATGCGGTGGAAAAACAACCTGGCACCCTCCTCTGCCACGCTTTGCTGGCTCGGCAAGGCCCCGGCATGGCTCGGTCGTACGAGGTAAAATGCTCCTGATGAACACAAGTGACATTCCGGACACCCTTACCATAGACTCGCTGATCAGCAGCAGTAGCAGGGCTTCCTCTGTGTTCTCTTGAGGGCAGAAGAGGCTGGAGAAATTAAGCAGACCTTTTAAGAATCCGTCAGTTTGGTAATTACGTTGCACACAAGTTGTTTACAGAAACACTGCTCTGAGCTCCTTAACATGTTGCTTATGGGTGGTCAATTTTAAGTGTACGCCCATTGAAGTATCATTGATTTCAAATTCTCAAAAGGAAAGCAGAGCTATTTTTTTAACTAGCTCCTACGTAGGGATTCTCGGTGCTCTGAGCCTCGCCTGTCGCCCCCACTAATGTCCTCTTCTCCCCCCCCCAATGTGTGCAGATATACTACTGACTCTCTTGTATGGAGGGTGTAGGAATATATGCGGTGATCGACAATTGTTGTAAACCTGTTGGATCAACTTTTTACCCCCACCAACACAATACCAACACGGTCGATAAAGCTGAACTAAGCGGGTTAATTCACGGTGCGTGAGTTTCCCTTCCTCGTTGACCCCGTGACATCATGACCAATTTACAATTTAAGCGCAGCTAAGCCTATGGATTGGTAAAAGCATTACGAGTTCTGGGAATCTATCAGGATTGGTTCAGACAAGATAGGATGTTTTTAGGGACACGGGCTCTCGAGCCCGGTTTGGTGGCCAGCGTAGATCCAGTATCGTTCTCACTGCTCATGCAAAAAAAGGCATAATTGGGAAGCAAATTAATAAATACATTTTTGTAAATACACGCAATTGCGGAGCCATGATTTTCAGGTAGGGGGGGCAACCCCTCAAGCAATGAAAAATTATAGTTGTTAGTAAGTAAGGACTTGTCCTTTGCTTTTTATTCGACGCGTGTGCGGCGATGGCGCAGCCATCGATCGAGGGTTGAATTCGAACCGTTTGTGATCGGCATCGCGCTCGCTGAAGGTGAATGTCTTCAGGGAAGTCGTGGACTGTATACGCAACTGCGCGCGCAATTCTGTAAGTTATTTATAACTGCTTTGCCGTTACTTATTGGCAATTATGGACTCAGACTATTGTCCTATCATCTCCTAAAGTCCCTGGCACATCATAATATGCTACACAGTGGCAGTGGGGGTCGTAAGATGCCGACTTATTACTAATAAACCCAAATATGATGCAATCGAAATAGGGATTTCGAGCGGATCATTGGGGGGGGGCAGGTGCTACCCCCCCCCCCCACCACTGGCTCTGCCAGTGGAAACACGGGAAACTCAGCGCACACCCAATGTGACGCGGCGACGAATGATGACATAGTTGACATCAATTCCATGAAATCCCGCTTTTAAAACACGTCGCTACTCACGTGCGCAAATGATTTAAATGATAAGCAAATTGTATGCAATGTATTTAGCGTAACAATTGAAGTGTACGTCGACACACGACTTATTTAAATACGTGGTAAGACGAAACTCGAGTCGGCGGCTGCACGTTCAGATAAAAATGCAAAAGACGCGTCAGCCAGTATATAAATGTCCCACTGTGGAAGGACCAACAAACACCCGAAGGGCATGTCATTTATTCATAATACACGCAAATAGCCAACAACGACGTTAAAGGCAGCTGCCAAGGCTGATTGCACTTTAACTACTTGAACGGGCATTACATTACGGACATAATGGCTGTTTAAGCCACAGGCTAACCCAATGGTGCTCAACTGTTGGTCTTGGGTCCCGATGCAGAGCGTCTTTCCAAGTAGAGCCAATTTCTTCCATTCATATTTCAAGCAAAGTAAACACACTCCATTCATGGGCAGGCTGAAAACGTGGCCGTCGTACGGAGATTACCCGAAGGAGGTTACGCCGCACACGTCACGCGTGTTGAAACTGGCGGACCTGAAGGACACGGTGAGTTTGACCCGGCAGTCAACACACCGAAGACTGCCAGTCTATCCCATTTAGTGCCTACCCAACCCTCACGACCACCCTGCCCACCTGTCCTCATTCCCTTTCAAAGACTGCCAATTAAAATGTGCTAAATCCTTTGCCCTTCATAACTGCTTCACGTATCTATTACTTCATCTTCATTATCGTTATGAACGATGATCAAGCCACTGCTGGATGAAGGCGTGCCCCAAGCCGTCGTCATCTCTCGCCGCGTACAATCCACCTGGCACCAGCGCACGAGCCAAAATCATCACTCCATCTCCACTGTGGATGTGCTCTCGGGCGAGTTCCCTCCTCTGGCTGCCACTCCTGTTGGTATTTGTGGCGACAGGGCATTATCCTTCTTGTGACGTGTCCTGCCCAAACCCATTTTTACTTTTACAAACAGTCAATATGTCTTCTTGGTTCTTTCGGTAAAGTCACGTAGAAGGGAAATGATAAAATAATAAAAATAAAACATTATAAAAGAATTCTCACGACGTTTCGGCCACAACGCAAGCAGTCGTCCTCAGGTGAAGAACAGGTCTGTCGGAAAGACAGCGTCTGAATGAAACACCACCATGATTGGAGCGTATATTTAAGCTGGGTTGGAAGGGGAAGAGCGCCTAGACAAAATAATTTGCATATCAAGAGGAATTTAGCATATTTATTGGAAATGCAGATATGGGATTAGTCACTACTTGTGAAACGCGTAGAATGTCTTTACCCTGTGCAGGTTATGGGGGTCACTTAGCCCTCCTTCACCATGCCGATTCCAGAATGAGCCTGAACTAATCATCGTCACCATCGTCTTTATCTATGCACTACCTCGCGAGGCACCATTACTCAGCTTATGGGAAATGTTTAAAAGGGGGGCACAGTTGCAGCACCCTGGCTCGATAAAATTTAGGGGTGACGGCAAACCCTGCAGTGTGCCCATGTTTAAGGAGGGGGCAGGGCATGCAAAAACTCAGGGGGGGTGGGGGGGAGGAGCACGCTACAGTCATTGCAAAGCAAACTTTAAACAAATACTGAACGCTAAACAGAACGAAACACACAATCGCCTGATTTTGTCTATCATGCATTCTGCTCGATCTCTCCTCACCTGCGTAGCAACAGTTTGACTTGACTTTATAAGGGGGTTTGAGCCTTTAGTAGCGGGGATAGGGGGGGGGGGTCTCCCCCTCAAAAGGCCCCCCCATCCCTCAGGTGACAGCTGGGCGATCGAGCGCCGCTGCTCACGCCTCAACGCCGCCACTCACTTGTCGCCCGCGTAGGTGCGGGGCCCACGACTCGGCGAGTAGGCCTTGGCGAGCGGCGCCCGCGGCGGCTGCAGGGGGTCGGCCGTGCCGTGCGGGGTCTGCGGGGGGTCCTGCAAGGGGTTCCAGTAGCTCTGCTCGCACATGCCCCGCAGCAGGATCTCCGCCAGTTGCCGCGCGATCGTCTTCGCCACCGCGACGACGGCGTGGTGGGGGGAGGGGGGGGGGCGGAACGGAGGGGGGAGGAGGACACGGCGCGAAACGGAGTGGATTTATTGCACATGTAGCCCCCCCCCCCTTCACGCAGTGTGCGTTTTTTGGAATCATCGCTTTAGATTAACAAGGCACATTCAGCCAAAAAAAGTCATATATTCCTAAGCGTACTTTTATGCGGGATGCGATATATTATTCACGTATCGTTCCCAGCTCAAAATTGCTGAAATAAGGAATTTGTACAATTGAGACATCTACGGGGCCACCCATTTAGTACGTACGCATGGAGGGGGGAGGGGGAGTTAACCCAAATGCGTACGCTTGCGTATGGGGGGGGGGTCTACTGACAATGTGTGTACGCATAGGAAACGGGGGAAGGGGGGGGGGGGTGAAGCCTCGATAATAATTTATCTACATTGGCCTTCAAATGAGTTAGATAGTCCGGTTTCAACACGTCAATATTATTAATCCTTGATTGTTTCTGCGTGGAATAAATATCGGCCGTTCTATAGGATTCGGGGGAGGGGGTGCGTCAAGCGAACGTACGCAGGTGGGGGGTGTAAAAAGTACGCGTGCGTACAGGGAGGGGGTGAGGGGTCAAATCTTCAGATTTTTGTGTATGAACTAAATGGATGGCCCCTTATATTATTTTAGATAGGAAACTACTTAATTCACTTGTGTCGTCCACATCGGCGAATTAAGTCCATCTTAACGGGGGGCGGGGGGGGGTGGGGGGGGGTGTTATTCGCTGGACATCTACAGATACAACCCCTTTGTCGATCCACTCCTGGATGACGAGACTCTTCCCACGCTGTGTGGGCACGTGGAGATTGTGTGTGACCGCACTTTGCCACACTGGTCAGCGTGAGCTGGTTGCAGGCGGGGGGGGGGCAGACCTGGAAGCGTGGAAGTGCGGTGCAATAGTGGATTTTACTGCACTGCCCTCTGCTGCTCACCGCACAGCGTCGCAGTCCCTACGACAACCTTTTTCTGCGCACGGGTGAGTTTTGAGTTTGTTCCATTTGTTACAGGGATGGTCCCGTTAATAGCCAGTCGCCCGGTTATTTTAACAGGAGAGATCCGTGGTGGTGCGCGAGCGCATCAGCAAAAAAGAAAGAAAAAAACATAAATATCGCAGAGAACAAGTACAGGGCCCTTAAGGAATATCGCAGAACTAATGAGGTAAGCACCCCCCCCCCAAGCACTGACCCAGGCTCAACGCTGCTTAGCTTGTGAGCTCACGGGATCGATATATACAGCGCTCAATTGCAACTGCCTCTCAAGACGCTATAAAATATACGACGTGTGTCAATCGAGGACATTTTTCATATTTACTTATTTATTTTGCGACGTGACAGGCGGAAGTCTTGAGATAAGAATTGGCTACTGAAACGACAACTAAGTCTTTAAAAAGCATGCATAAAGACAGTCACATGCAGAAGAGAAGAGGGGTAAAAGGTCTCGAGCCTGGAGTCGAACAGGCGAAGGATAGCGGTCTCATCGGCGTGAGGCGCGTTGCAGGGTCAGAGAGCAGCTGGTCAGTGGGCGGGAAAGCAAAGTGCAGTCGACAGCCTCAACATTCAGTTTCAAACATGCAGCATCTTTAACGCGACGGAGTAATCCGGTTATCGTGCTTTTCACTGAGCACGCTAGGATTATGTCAATCCTGGCCCCAGGTGCCGCGCGTTGGCACGGCACAGTGATGTTAGATATCACGATACCATCACACGTCGGAAAGTGGAGAAACATTCTCATTTTATTAAGCCCAGACCCCTACACGGCACAGCTGGATTTTAAGAACGTACGACCATGAACATGCAATAGTAGTCCCTTTTTGTTGCTTTAAATTTAGAAAAGGACAAATGTAAAAACTATCATTTTTGTTAAGATTATTCCTTAAAACCGTGCGGTAATTTTTGCTTCAATTTACATAGAGAAAAAAAATCTGACGGCTTGGGGGGAATTTTGGATGAATTCACCACGCTGATACGAATTGTTTCGCAAAAGTGGTCAAATGCACTCCGATGAATTTGATAAGTGGCAAAATATTTGGACAAGCCGAGGCATCCTTGCTGACACACCCCCCCCCCCGCCAAACCCCACTGCTTCCCTATAATGTGTTTAACAGATGAAAAGTGCAGTTTGTAGTAATTCGTGGTGCAGGGAATGATAACGTTATTTTTAAGCAACAAGTCAATTACTGAACGCTGCTAGCAAGTGATTCGCAGCGATAGGCCAACATTTGTCCGTGGCCGAAGAAAACAAGCTAATCGGATAGGCTCATACTGCTGAATAAACACTTGAGCTCTGCAGTTCAGGCCCTCTGAAAGGGTAGGGGGGTGCAGGATGCGGCTTAGATACCGTGCAGGATAAAAGTTAAATGTGCACGGAAAAAAACAGCGCCACTTTTCGGTGTCAAAGCACACACATACACAACGCGAAACAAATGCCTAACACAAAACACATACACAATGCTAAACAAATGCCGAACACAAAACACACACACATACACAGCATGAAACCAATGCCTAACACAAATACACACCAATAAACAACATTAAACAAATGGCTAACACAAAACACACACACACACATGGCACAACGTGAAACGTGCCTTAAAAACACCGCGTTGACTAGGGGCATGCACATGTGGCACTGGAGCTTGGATGGAGGGGGACGCAGACACCTGTGGCCTTGATTGGGGAGGATGCCATTCCAAAAAGGTTGAGAAGCATGGGCCAAGCTGAATTTTACAAGAGAGCTGCGAGCCTGGCAATCGAGCGGTCCCATACCATTCGCAGGTTCTGCGTGGTCCGTGTCTCCACAGCTCTGAGGATTTCACGGAATCTGCCAACTCCTCGGGTGAGATTTCTAAAAAAAAGAGAAAAGAACCCATGCAAAAAGAAACGTACAATGAGCAATGAGCACACGTCAACATAATGAAATACCGATGCCAAAAAAAAGAGGCGCACAGTGTGCTGTGTTTATACATATCTGGCTGACATCTGCATTTTCGTGGAAAATGACAGATCGTTTACTCAACCACCTGTGAAGCCTTCACCGGGGGAAACATTGGGCGAGGATTTGTTTACCGTATTTGTGTACATCGCTGTGGATCGTCTTAACAGTGCAGTAGGACTGCAAATTGTTACTTAAGGGTGAAATAATGAACACACGATGTACATGTACAGCCTCTGATCAATCCACTGGTGGATAAAAGCTTCCCAAACACTGTGCAGGTAATGTTACCATACTTCACCGCGCCAACCAGTGAAGGTGGGGCGTACAGATGTGGGGGCATAATACAGTGCTATGAATGTTGCTGCACTGCAGCGAAATTCATAGCACACACCACGTGAATATTTTACGTTAATCGGTTGGAATAAATACGTCACCAGGTATTGATGCAGAGGAGTTTAATATTGCAAGGCTGGATATGTGTATGAGGTTTGCGAGCTGGATTAAGACGATGTCAAACACTGCGACAGGAAGCCGCTGCAATGGATTCCTCCATTGAGCAAACGCGTTAAGTTATGCTGAGCCAGATTCACATCTCGGCAAAAACGGACAAACGCATCGTCTTTGGACTTTGCTCCATTTTTGGCGATTGGAGACAAACATTGGGCAAAAGGTTCAATCACCTACATGTGAATGTGAATCGTGCTCAACGTCAAAATCTGGAAAAGCAAATTAATCAGCACGTTCAAATTGTCTTGAACTCTCAAAAAAGATCAAACAATGCAATCAGGGCTTAATTTCTTACTCTATATTTTCCAGCTGCTAGGCTGGCCTGGATTAGGGATTGTTGGGATAAGGCACTACCACAAGTAGACAAGGTACACTTATCCATAATATTGCTATATTATTGTAGACTATAATCCAATAAAATCCTATTACCAATCATAAGAGATAGATGTGGCATGCCAACATATTTCTGAGAACAACATTCAAGACTATTCCCGGATGAAATTAAGCACTGCATGTAATGAACTTCAAAGAAAACAAACCCACAAATACAGTAAACCAATCAAACATAAAATCAGGCCCATGCAAAGGAAATAGACATTTGTTTCACACAACTGATTTATAATCAAGAAGGAATGCACAAATAATCGTATTAGGACCAGAAATAACATGAACATATTTAAAACAAACAAACCAAAACTGATTTTACAAAGTAAATGTATCTGGTGATTTTTCTCACATGAGGAGATAATGTCATAGAAATTCAAAGCTTGTTTTGATCATTGAACTTCAATATCCAATATCCGAGCCAGGTGAAAATCCATTGAGATGCAATACCATTTTTAAACGATCTACTGAGTAAATACATACTCGGGGCTTATTGTAAATGTTGTCGCAACTTAGTAGCAGGCAATGCTAGATATTGGAATTGGGCTTTTTTTAATATGCTGGCAGCCAATAATCGCTCCCAATTTTAAAAACTGTTGAACTTTATTATATGGCACCATGCACTCAGGTTATTTCTGAACCCACGGGATTCAATCCATAAATCAAAGTGTCAAGGAAAAATCATTTAAGCCTTAACGCAAAAATCACACAAAGGAGACTCACATTTTCATCAATCACATGAACACCCAAACAGAAGCACCGACAGATACAAGATTTGAGATGATAATTTTCAAAAATGCTCAACAACAACAAAAAATACAAATTTATTCCATTCCAAAGCAGGATAGGCCGAGTATCCTTGCTATAGGTATCTGCGATTGGCGCATTGCACATACGCTATCTCAGACTTGTCCCACTGTGAAGTCCTGCAATTACAAACAAAAGCCAAGCATCCACGCACAGCACACATGTCGGTGACGCGGTAGGCAGGCAAGTGTTAAAAAAAATACACGCTAACATGCGAGCAGCAGGAGTCGTTTCTCATGGGCAGTATCGCGCAGAAACGGCCTCGCCTCAGAATGAGGCTGTATATGATGGCTGACAGCAACGCATTCGTCATGATGATGAGGCCTCCAAAGATGACGTTGGTAATGAATGGCTCTGACAGATACAAATATATAGGACAGACTGGATAGGCCACGGGGCCTTTCCAGGGGTGTTCAGTCTCATAACTCTTAACGGCAAACCCAAACAACCAAAAATGGAAATGCTTACTAATAACAATAATCACTTGGAACTCTTTATCAACAAACTGCCGTGTTGGTTATGGGAGTTGTTTCATCATATTTCACAAAGCTGGTCTGTGCAAGTTGGTGAAGGTGTGGACAAGACCACTTCAGATATTACCTACCACCGTGGCCTGGAATCGAACGCAGGAGACCAGGTTTATCGTGCAGCGTGCTAACCAAAGCAGCACTGCTCCACGCACAATCCCCTCCCATTAGAATGAATTCTTATCATAAGCCACTAAATTAATTCCGAAATATGGATATTTCTATTTGAAGCATATTGCTCTTTGTACATAAAACAATATTGTGACTGTTTGACAAATACGAATCATACCGTCAAGTTCAGTTTTTTGATTATCTTTTTAAGAGTATGAAAATAAGTGTTTTTGAGATAATAACTCTTCATCCTAATAATACAAAAAATGGCATATATTGTTCTGCTTTTATACGCTACACGTTGTTCCTGGCATTCATTACATTTCTGCATTTTGAATTTTTGTGCACTCCGTAACCTGTATCACTGTTTCATTTCAGTTACATTTTTTGATGTCTGTATTTTAACCCAGGTCTCCCTTGAAAAATGGCCTTCTGGTCTCAATGGGTTACAATTTGGTTGCAGGTAAAATAAAATGTGGACATTTAAAAATACATGTTCCAAACAACAGAAATCAATGATCGTCCATTCAGACAAATCCACGTGCAGGTCATACACTCGGTGGTATGCTGTTCTCGTGTCTTGGATCTATTGGCTGTACTATGTTGCTCTCTGCTTATCGTTAACCGTAACAACCTTTTGCTAAATGCTGCTAAAATAACCTCTTTTTTTAAATGATGGAAATCAAGATGAAGATGACACTGCTGATGTCAACAAACGGATATTGAGAAGAGCTTGAATTATTGCATATGCTTTAGACAGCCGGAGATCATGCGCCCGAAGGCGGTGATAACGGGGTCACGATGAAATGGCGATAAGATACTGGGCGAGGCGTTGGCAGGCCAAGCTGACCGCGCGGACATACCCGTTGCGGATGCTGAGCACGTGCGCGCTCTGCAGGCCGACCTCCAGGAAGTAGCCCATCTCCTGCTCCGGAGCCGACATACACGGCGGCTTTGGGCTGCGATTCTGCGCGTTTGTAATCGCCTGTGGACAGCAATCGTTACAATCCCACCCGCAAAGCAGCGCTGCCATCCATGCTCAATTTAACCTTAAAAAAATAAACAATTTTTGTATTTTACCAGGTAAGGCCCACTAAGCTATTTTGTTCTTTTTCAGAAGCGACCTGGCCTATCGTGTGGAAATTTATAGCAGTCAAATACTGTGAACGAAAGTTGATTCTAAATGTGGAAAATTCATACAACCACGGAGAGAACATGCAAACCCCAACAATATACAGGCGTCATGGTCAAGATCGAACACACGACCTCCTGTATACCAGACGAGGTCTTTTTCTCCAAAATGTTATCCCGATTATGCTCTCGGTGGTCATGTCATGGGAACATGTAACCATCTAGATTTCACCCACGGCAGTGCAACTCCTTCGTGTGAAAGAACGGCTAACCCTTCAATTTAATTTTCATCCATGAATCATTATATGCTGATGAAACCACATTTTTTTAAGATGTTGAAGATTCATAGCAAAGTAATACTCGAACCTATGATGTCACAAGCTCTGAAGCGGTATGTGCATATTAAGCTGCAACAGTGTTTTAAACTCGCAGCAGATGGCATTGGCGAGCATGCTAATTGAGTGAAATTATAAATATATAACTGAAATTGTGATAAAAAAGAAAAAACTTACAAATGTGAATACAACTCAACCATTTCATTACAAAATGGGCCAGGTACGCTTTTAGCAAAATCACGCAATGTCATGTAAGTGTGCAATGCAATGCGCAAAAAAACCCCACGGAGTTATGCCGAGAGTGTTGGCCACGTGCCACTAACCGGTGGCATTCCACAGATAACAAACTTTACGCGGAGACAAAAGACACGAGGAAACATGCAATTTCTGAACATTTTTGCCGTTTTTAACTCCCGCCATCTGCATGGCGGCAGTTTTCCCACAAATGCGCACGTCCGTGCATTTGTGTGTACCGCGGTGTCAGCCAGCATTACCGGCGAAATAACATTTAGGAAAAACGAGTTTAATTTTACAACGGCTCTATCCAAAGGCACGGAGTAATAACGTAAATGTCATAAATTATTACAGCGGGGATCATAAATGGACATTACAATATGAATAAGATTTTAATAATTAAAAACACATTCTAATGGCTAGCCGCGATGAAATATGTTTTATTAACTATGTGGTAAATCATCAACCACTTTCTTGACATGCGTAGCTGTTGCTTAACAGCTGTCGTCATGAGCAGGAGGGGGGTCACCCCCAGGGTGCACGCAAGACACATGTGGCTAAGAGACACCCACAACATTTTGCCCCCCCAAGTCAAAGTTAAACGTGCTCAGGGTTTGTCAGTCCTAAATATAGCGTGGCAATAATCATTCATGATAGCAGTAGATTCTGCAACCAATAACCACCGGATTCCATGCACTAGTCAGACACGCCCCAACTTACGTGTGTGTGTGCGCCCCTACATAGAGATGTGTGAGCTCGACATTAATTTAATCTCATAGAGATCTATTAGCTACAGTGACCTCCGCTCACTCATAGATGTTAGCTACAGCGACCTCCACTCACTCTCATCGCTGAAGTAACTGTATATACACTCATACTGGTCTGATCGCAGCAGCAGAAGCAGCAGCAGCAAACAGTGGGTCACCGCGAATCTGTAACCTAACCAATAAAAACCACCGGGACAAATGTTGCTGGCAGGATACCCCCAGCTTCCAAAAGGTGTGTGCCCCTGGTTGCGCCACCCCCCCCCACACACCACACCGCGAGACTGACCCGCTCGGCCTCCTGCAGGTAGAGCAGTGCGATGTCGCCCGCCTTCTCGTAGCACGTGAGGATTTCCTCCTCGCGGTCGCTCTGCCGGCTCCGTGATGGCGATGCTAGCGGCTGCTGCTCCAGGCACAGTCCTGCCGAGCGCGAGCAGAGAATTTACATGCTCGTACGATACAGTCGCCTACTTATCACTCTCCTATCGCTTCTACCGTCGTTACTGAGCCCACAAACTTCACTCATTGAGGACTCCAAACTGGCTCCTTTGTGTCATCCATATTGCGTTCAACCACTGTACCTACAGGTCAATCAATTTGTCTTACTTTTACTTTTTTCGCGCTACTTAACTTTGAAATTCCCTCCCATTGCCTCGTGTGTTTCCCCGAGTTATTAGAACGTTGCACAATTCAAGATCCATTAACTTTGATCTTTTCTAACCTCAATAGTGCTGATTGTTGCTGGCTGTTTTGTGCTGTCACCCTTTGGGCCTGTTGCTCAGCAACAGTGATTCATAAATAAAACAATACGTTGATTTATATTGCGTTTCAAAGTGATCGCTGCTTAAGACACTGTACAGAACCATTTGGTATATTTATTTTATAGTGAGATGCATTCAGTCAGTCAGTTATAGGCAGAGGTAAAAACGTCTCGAGCCTGAACTAGAACAAGTTGACAGCACGGATGGATAGGTGGAGTGAGTTCCAGATTGGGAGCTTAGACAGAAGGCTTTTATTGCTGTAGTAGAGGGTGCATGGAGGGGAGCACAGGTAGGCAGGGATGATGAAGTGAAGTGTGATCTTGAAATTGATTCAAGACTATTGGATGCCAGTTGTTGGATGAGATTATTCGTGTGATGTGGTCTCCTTTATCTACTCATGGCATGTTTGTAAATTGGTCAAAGTGAGTTGTCTTGTGATGCACAGACACGAGTGTCGCAGTCTGTCACTGCCAAACACAATTTGGTTTAACTCGGCAACTCCAAAGGCTCTCAAATTATATATTTTTTTTAAAGCCGGCAAAAAAATATTTTTGGAAAAGCAGCATAAGTAGTTGTGGAAACATTTTACTGCCAGAAATCTGCCTCCTTCTGCTGCAGCCCTATAAAAGGGAAACGGAGTGAAAGCAGTAAATGTGAATGGCTTTTAAGCTAACTAAATGTATACAAGCATTTTTATGAGAACGTTCAATCACACTCAACAGCACAACAACAGAGATCGGCATTCATCCAGGGCATGATTTCAGGGTTCACGGAGAAAGGGACCCCATTCCTGTCGCTGAAAAACACAAACTCGTGTTTTACCCAAGGCCTAGCGAGACTTTCCCAGTCAGAACGTTGTGGTGGCACTCGGGACCCGTGAATTTTACAGAGTGCGCGGCCGTCAGCTGGATACAAACACTATTGCTCAGCACATCACAAGCGCACCCACACTATGTATACATCAAATGAAAGGTCAACTATTTAAACTGGCGGGAATACGAGTGCAGACCGACTGAAGAAATAAACACTGGGTGTAGGCCGCTAGTCAGTAAGCAGATACAAGGCAGCTCAAGAGTGCCACTTGGCGGCCACCTCTACAAAGTGGAAGCGTGAACAGAGGCCGTTACTTTACAAATTGTAATTTGATTTTAATTATGTTTTACGCAGCTGAATAAGCAAGGCACATGCATATGAATGAAAAAATAAATCATCTTCACACGCATTCACACGCTGCGAGTATTTGAGGCACAATCATTTATCCAAGACTGCTTTTAAGAGATGACATGCAAACACGATTAGTCCAATGCCCACAACGCAAAACTCAGGAGCGGAGATTTTGGAAACGGATGGACGAAATTCCTAGCTTATCACGATTTTCTGTGCCATCATTTAATTCCAAAAGATTTTATCTTGAAATGTCAATTTTATGAATTCTCACAAGTCACAAACGAAGCCCTCTGTGAGATGGATGCTGCATAGAGGCTTTGCTGTACCTATCGTGGCTTATAAGCAATAATATCACACTGTGATCAAGTGAACATGACAACCCTTCCAGATCAAGGCACGGCTTTCCCGTATTTCACGTCCAAACACACCATTGAGCATGACTCGGATAGGAACAAGAACAGACTCTACCTCCAATGTTCACTCACTGAAAACTTACCAATTAATTTGAAGGAGAATCGTGGACATGTGCACATGTGATGATACGTGTTTGTAGATAGCGTCGTTCATGCAAACTGCATTTCACAATAATGCACAATCAGCAACACACAGAGGTGCATGCATATTCACATGTTTTCAGCCAATTCGTGAGTGTTTATACATGTGAGAGAAAGCCAGAGCACCCAGAGAAAAACACATTCCTGCGGAGGGAGCTGGTAGGAACGTTGGTTTGCTCGGTCAATGGCCAGGGTCAATGGCGGCGTGGTGTATTCCGCAAATATGCCCGACTGTGAGGGCGGGCACAAGCCGGCGTGAGTAGGTTAAACGTTGAGTTTTATAAGGGCACCACGGGGTGACCAGCCCCTCCCCACCCATCCCCACCCCCCCACACAGCCCCTCCCCACCCAGCCCCTCCCCACCCAGCCCCTCCCCACCCAGCCCCTCCCCACCCTACCCACCCAGCCCCTCCCCACCCTCCCCTCCCCACCCAGCCCCTCCCTCCCCACCAAGCCCCTCCCTGCACGATGGACGGACACAATACTCCCCTGTGGGCTGGTGTAACCAGGAGGTTACTACCACTACTAGTGGATGCTAGAGAGCAACACTCTATCCCATACAGATGGAACAATTGGAGAGGAGCCCCCACTTTGCTGTACCGCCTTCTTCTGGCGAGCCAGGGTACGGAACCTCTTCGACACTCACAGGAAGGGAGTTGAGCAACATGCGATCCACCAACCCTCGCCTCCACAGTGCTGGATTACAGGCGTGCGCAGCCACCGCCTCCCAGGGCTGTACACTGTTGGGATGTGTGACCTATCAGGTACTGGGTATGAACGGACTCGCCCGAAGAAAAGCCTCAAGTATACACGAGGCAAAACGCCGCACACCAAAGGTGCCGCATACATGAAGAGATCGCGAACCTCCTTGCGTACTACTCCCTTCAGCCCTTTGCCAATCCACTGTTGGGTAAGGGCCTCCCCACGCCATGCAGGACACAGGGGTTATTTGAATATAATTCACCATGCTGGGCCAGTGCAGGTTAGTGAATATGGATAGCGTATACGTGGGAAAGCTTAAGTGCAGTATAACAAGTGTTTTTTTCTATGCTGCCAATCACATAGCCCAGCAGAAGTTTCCAAAAGGCCTGTTGGGTGATGGTAGTTGCCCATCCCGGCAACATCCAGGCTCAAATATTTTATCTTGTGGCATCTGACAAGATCGGATGCATTCCAGGTGCTTTGGCCAGACTTTTGAGAAACACTGGCGCACGTATGTAGAGCAAAATTTGGAAACATTTAATAAATAACCCAACAATTTGTGGCATTTCTCCAAAAGTAATATTCACATATTAGGCTTTAAACATTTACGTTTGTTGGTGGACATTCTCTCAGGTGCTAATTTTGTCCGACGGAAATAAGTGGGAATGGGTAAAGGTAAAGTGAGTATGGCCAACATGAACTAGTCCACCACACAGCACAATCACTTCCTTTCTTCTGCTAGACCCTGGAGTTGCTGTAAACTTGACACACAGCCTTGAAGGTCAGTTCTTACAGTCTCCACTGTGGCTTTCAGTGTCACCCCCAGGTTACCCCTCCAATGCCTGTATCAGTAAACTGTCCTGCATCCTACATACGTGTCCACCCATCACCCATCACAAACTCCTTTTCCTGGTGACAACTACCACACTTTGTAGCCATGTTTTACTGCAGGCTACCAAGTTGTGTAATTGGGAAGAGAAATAATAATTATATGTATTTATTAATTACTGAAAATCCACAGCAACTTACAAAGCTAATATACAAGAGTGTATCGAGACCTAGAATGCGGGAAAGCTGTGCCCACTTAAAACAACGCACATGGGTTTTGCATGATATGATAAGTGTAGAAAAATAAACCGGGGTGGGAAAAAAGTTGGCCAGTGGCGGCAGGGAGACACGGTGCGATGATAGAGGAAGGGGGTGGCACCTCGAATGGCGTAGGCCTCGGCAATGATGCGGATCTTGTAGACGGGCGTGCCGATGAGGGTGAGGTCGTCCAGGCCAGCGCGAACGTACATACCAAGCGCATCCTTGTAAGAGCCCTCCAGGTACAACAGCTTGCCCAGGATGATCATTGCCTCCTGTGTCATCTCGGGCTGGCCAAAGACAGATTCAGGCATGAGACAGGGCCAATCACCCAGAATATGGAGTGGTTTTCGCGAGTTCGGTGAAAGACCTAAGGTCAGATGGTGAGTTTTTGCTCGGACATCTTGAAGGTAACGTGTCTACTGTGCAGCAGCTACAGAAATCTGGCAGAGGACAGAAAGCATTGGCAAAGTGTGGTGGCATCAATGGCTTTGGCTATGATGACATCTTGTGATGAGTCAGAATAGATTTTTAAATCTCGTTTTTACCATCCCATTTGCAATGTTCATCCCGTTTGTCCTGGGTCATCTGTACAAACATGTTCACTCTCATATCCTTAATGTGCATTACTACAAATTTGCCAGAACTGTAAATAATCAAATATCAGGAGTTCGATTTTGTGCATCTATCATGAGCATAATAATCGATTTTAATCAATTATATTTAAAGATCCCTTCAACTACATCTACATTAATGTAAAATATAAATGTGCTTGGTCCTCCACACCTTACTTGATAAATGGTTGGGTTGGCCGATTTCTCTATTGCTTAGTGTCTAGAGTGTTGTAAGTTTTGTAAAGTTAAGTCTACACCCAGCATTGGTCAACGCTTAAGATATTTGTACCCTGTATATTTAGCCTCAAATTTCTCTCACATTTCCAGACGCACGCTGGGATCCGAGTGTGATTCTCAACCACGGTGAACACACAGTGAGCGTGTGGTACATGAACAGGGACCCCCTCTTAACCAAGCAAAGCAAAGTATGGTTAAACAACCACTTTAACCAAAATGGCCTTGCAGCGTTCATCCAGCAGTGGATTGATAAAAGGGCTGTACTGTACATTATATGGTGTGGCAGTGTTTGCATCAATCCAAATTATTGGGCACTTATACAGTACTGCCCCCTTGTGTGCAATGTGATGTACACGCTACATTGGCCACTTTCTGCAGTGCATTAAATCATGAATTCATTTTCTCATTACGCAGTGATAAATGATCCAATAATAATTATGGAATCAGGGCTTATGCATGATAAATGCACAAAGATTCACAATAAATTGTAAAAAAATGTTGATTCAATTGTGTTAGTAAAATGATAGCTTTGTAAAAACGAAATTGACCTCTGCCATTTAAGTGGCCAATAAAGTGACCATTTGAACCTCCGTATGGAATTTATCTTTAAGACCTCGTTTCATAAAGTGTGGTTTGCGGTGAAATTCTAACGAAGCAGTCGTATCAAATGCTATGTTAAAATTGACAGCGTTTGCCACAAAAGCCTCACCTAGTACCGCAACACGATTTTAAGCAAGCCAAGCAAGTATATTGGGTCAACATCCACAATAGTATTGAGTAAGCTAGTTGGTATGTGTTTTTTCCACAATTCCATTTGGATTGTTTTGCATGTGGAAAGACAGGGGAATTCTAAGGAAAATAAAAGTTTACACACAGACTGCATCATATGCTTATGACAAAATCAGCCACAACCTGCCCAATCTCATCAGATCCCAGAAGCTAAGCAAAGTTAAGCCTGGTTAGTGGGAATACCAGCCATGGACTGGGTGGTGGCCAAGAGATATCAGTACAGAAAATTATTCTTGAATATATGTGTGGAGATGAGCATCATCCCTTCATGAGTCGGATTTATCTGCGTATTTTAGCTTCGACCCAAAGCTCATTAAAATGATAACTGGCACAACACTCCAATGCATGGCCCTTTATGAGGGTTTTTTCAAAATAAAAAGTAAAAATATGAGAATTCATCTTACACACCGCTTGTTTTATTTCTGAGTTGTGGGTGTTGTGGTACATTTATTTTTGTTAACTTTTATTGTTCATTATACCTTTAATGATTCACTCCGTTACAATTCGATTGTCAACATTTGGGGTTAAAATTAGATTATCGATTCAGTGTTTTTTTATTGTTACCACGGTCCCAAATGCATTTTCTTATTTGCCTGCGTGTATCACTCGCATACGATCCACTTAATCTGTAAATATGCGCTTACAGACTCAAGCATGCCCCACGAACCGTTGTCGCGTTTGCTACTTGGAACGAGCTCAGCGGTCGCCCTGGTTAATATCGCCTGTGTGCTCACGGTATATACTTACCGTATGCTTCACACTGGACGCTCGGAGGTCCCGTAACAATGTTTAAACGCCGGCCAAATGTGCGCGCGTCATAGTCCCACTTTGATAAATGACTGGCAAATTAATCAATGAGGAACAAAAAATATGCCAGCGTCGCCCCCTGCAAACGGACAAATGCCTATTTGCAATTCGTTGCTGCCTACACCTTGTACTGCACAGGGACAACTGCCATTGGGGGGGGTCCAACGGCCTCGATGCCACCTTTCGGCTACCTTCAGATTGCCCTTGTTAAGGACATCTGTGAGATGTTTCTTGGCCTCCGTGAGCTTGGCCCCTGAAGCCCTGGGCGAGGACCCAGCCTTGAGCGGGAACTCCTTGAGGTGCTGCTCCAGCAGGGCCTCCCCGAGAAAGAGTTCTACTGCATCGTCTGCTCGCACATCGCACAGAGGGCACACCAGCTCACTCTGTTTATCACGATTGCTGAGCACAGGCACAAAATCCCAAAATACTAAGCAACCAGCAACAAACAGCACTTAACGAAGGTGTAGTAGATGCGTTAATACGCTTATTGAACTGAGCAAGGTGATGAGAGGGAATTTCTTGTAAGAGCAGAGGAAACAGGCCGAAAGAGGAGTGTTTTGACCTGAAATACTTAGGGTGGTTAAACACCGAATGGAGGTGTCTGAATGGGTACTTGGAGATGGCATAGTCCTGATATCAATTTACTACTAGATGAGATCACATCCATGTACTCCACCACGCTTGTCAGTATTGGTTGATGAAGGCGGGAAGCAGAGACGTGCGCATAGTACAGTACAATATAATTTGCTGTACTGCCCTCTGCTGACAATGTAGCCCTAAATGGACAACTTATCTGGTTACAAATACCAAGCTTTTAACGATTCACCTCCAGAACAATTGAATGAACTGTCATCATTCGGGGATGTAATTGAATCCCAGAACTACTTATTTTCGTCTTTGTTTTTGGCATCTCATTTTAAATTATAGAAATTCTATTTCCATATAATTTTCACAGTTTTGTTCCCATTAGTCAAACAGTAACATTAGTCTATCATCCACATATGGTTTGCATACATTGCAAATCATGGACTTTCCAATTAACAATTCGATGCAACCATTGTGAGCACAATAATCAATTTATTCAATACTTCGATGGATTATTTCCCTCTTAAAATACCAAAACAATTAATTTAAATTCATTTTTTTAAAAGTCTAAATGCAACCTTATCTCAATACGTTGAATAAAAATAATTTAGATCAAGAAGGGGGGGCTGGGAAAAGATTTCTCGGCAAATAAGATTACTTGTGATCGCATAAATAAAATACTTTTGGAAAAGATACTTTGCATACATAGCCAGAGGGAGAACTTCGTAAGCACAGGCTTGGAACACCCGGCTTAAATATGCCGTGCGAATGAGCAAGGAGGCAGCGCGACACCTCCTGTGGAGTAGAGCTCATCAATGTTACGTCGATGTGCTTGGGCAGGCTTTGTGATTTTTTAAAAAAGGTTGGAACTGGGACAGACATTACCTCTTAAATATATATATTTTTAATGAAAAACGCATTTGTGAAATGTCCCGGACTGTAGGAAAAGAGGGGAGTCTCTGAGGGCAGAGATATCGAAGGTGGAGATGTGTAGATAAGGTAACTCATCGCTTGCAGGGTTATAGGCGTCACCAAAAATAGAAATCAAGACGGTGAGGAGCGCAGTCCAGGAGGAAAGGGCATTGCCAATGTCAAACTAGAAAGGAGGGGAATGACAACAGAAGGCCATGTGTGGTTGGAGGAGGGTGGGAGGGTAGGTCTGGCGGGATTATGGAAGAGCAGGTGTATTGAAACTGAAAACTAAACTAATTTTATTTTACCAGGTAAAGCTCTTTTTCAGAAGCGACCTGGCCACAAACGATGGCTCAACAAAGTGGCTCATCGCGTGGAAATGTATCGCGGCTAAATAACTCTAAATTGAAAAATGTTGAATCTTTCGATGCAGGTAGATTATGATCAGGAATCTACGCTGGATACAAGGGAAAGGTACATAGAACATCATGGAGAGTTCGGCGTGGAAAGTGCTGAAAGGTGGGGCAGATGGAGGATAGGGGGCAGATGGAGGCAAGGGGCAAGTACGTTGAAGAGATGTGCAGGAATGGCAAGCCTCGAGTCGATAGGGCAGCCAATGCAAGCCGGGGGCATGGCACGAGAAGACCGGTAGGGCAGGCAACAGGACAGACAGACCAGTGGTGATGATGACAGGCATGGGATTAGAATGGCAGACCGAGCTAGAAGGACAAGGGATTTGGAGGGACAACGGACTTGGAGAACGACGGCGAATTGGCAATGGCACAGCAAGTTGAGCGGACAGCCTGTGAGACAAGGAGAAGATCTGGCGATGGGACATACAGGCAGATGGAGATCGGGAGGTCAGTGAGACAGACATTAAGACGCGATGTCAAGACAGGGAGGCCGGTCGAATTGTTGTATAAGGAGAGGCACACAGAAGCCGGTTAGACTAACAAGACAGACAGGGGCCGGACATGCAGAGAGGCTGTGTCCACTGGGAAGGAGGCCTGGTGTGTCACAGTGATACACAGAGAGACATGGGGGGGGGGGCAGTCGGAAAATAACAGAGGCAGAGAATGCAAGAAACCAGAGGCCTGTTCGGCTGTCAAGGAGGCAATGTGGACAGAGAAGCTGCTAGGCCAGTCGTACACAAGAGCGACACAGACAGCCGTGAGAGTAACAGAGAGGCCGGTCACACAACACAACAACTCAGACACACACACGGGGAGTTCGAGCATTAGAACACAAACACACACACAGGCCGCAGACAGACATCGCTGGTGGTGGTGGTTGTGGTTTAGTGTACGGGGCTGTACCAGACGCGATGAGTTTCCCTGAGAACTGCTTGACGAGCTCTGGGATTCTGTCCCACTGACACTCGCCACGACAGCGCTCTATCTCCAACTCGAGCCGGGTGCCCGCCTTCCTGGAGGCCATTGTCAAGCCTCCTCCTCCTCCCTCCGCTTCCTCTGGGCTTCTCTCCTCTTCCTCCTCCTGTGTGTGTGTGTGCCCTCCACCCCCTCTCTCGCTCTGTGTGTGTGTCGTGATGTGTGGGGCTTGCGCCCTCTCGCGGATGAGATTCGCAGGTGACATGCCATGGACAGCAAAGCTCACGATGCGAAATGTCGTGATGTGTGGGTCGCACCGGAGGAAATCCGATGAGCTGTCAAGCGCTTTTTCACAGACGTTTGGGAAAATGGGGGGGGGGGGGCAGGCTGGAAAGTTACGACGGTAAAACGATGCGAAAACATGATAGGAGGGCAACGTATGGGAGAGGTGAGTAAATTACTTGGGGAAAAAAATGTTTCACCAGGTAAAGCCCACGCAGATATTAGCTTCTTTTTTTTAAAAAAGCGATCTGGTCATAAATGATAGCTGAACGAAGTGGCTTATCGTGTTGAAATGTATGACAGCTAAAAAAATCATCTAAACGCACGTTTATACATCTGAAGGGAACACCGGAGGAGCCGGAGAAAAAAATCCAGACGAAAGAGACCACGCAAACTCCAAATATACAGCAGGCGTCAGGGTCAGTGATTGAACCCTCGCCTGCCTACCAGGCAAGAAATATAATGTCACAACCACCGTGTCCACCCAGAGTTGTAACAGTTCACCAGATAATTCGTTTTCGCTTCAGGTATTTGTGGAAAACTTATTGTGGAGTTATTTACCACTGATCACGTGAAGCCCTTTTGGTAAACCACTGCTGGATTAATTGACAATACTTCACCAATGCCAATTGATTAGTGCCAGTTGAAATATCACACACCGCTGATGTTGGCCTTGTGCGTATATCAATCGGAGTTGTCAATATATCCTCCATAACTTAATTATAGATTTGAAGTTTTCGTGACTGCAAGAATCCATACAATAAAAATGAAACAACAAAATTTTCATTTTTATTTAATTTAATTGTATTTTACCTACGTGACTTTATCGAATAAAAACAAAGAGTATCCTCCATAACATACAAATATGGGTTACATCTTGAATTCAAATATATACAGTGAACGTAAGTTAGTTTTTTTAAAGCAGTGTACAGTATATAATTAAATTAGAACTGTGGTATGTGAAAGGTTAAGAGTTTGGGGTGATTGTTAATAGTTATGGCTGGCCTTTTTCATTATTTATTGTCCACTCTGTAAATCAAAAACCTATTGTTTGCAATTATAGGGTCACTGGCTCTGTTATTGTATGGTATAACCTTAACCCAAGCTCTTAGTTAAACAAGCCATGCAGGCTATCATTCACCTTCAAAAGTATCATCAATTTATTATCAATGTTAGTTGTGTTTTTTTAAATGAATGTGCACAGATAGAGCATGATTGTATTTCCAGATCAGTAGACGCCACACTCGGCCAAGAATTACGCCTTTCGTTTGCACGTAAACCCCCCCTCTCTCCCCTTACTTTCATGGAACAATTAAATAATGATCGTTTTAAACCCGCCTTTCAAGAGCGTGTGAATTTTGAGACCCCCAGAGCCTTATTATTTCTAGAATCGCTCAGCCAACCCCTCCGCTCTCTTCACTCCAGTCACCCCCCTTCCCCCCATCCTCCAAACACTTCTCTCAAACGCCTGCCAAGCCTCTTCAGTCATAACGATTGCGTCCCGTTTCAGATGCCACCAAGAGGGCCAGCACACACAGTGCCCGTTGTCCAAGTTGTGAAGTAAAAGCGGTCCTTGGTTCCACAGTAAGCGGCTGTGCAAGTTCAGGCTGCGAAACGTTTCTCTTTAAGGACGTGACCTAGATGCTACGTGTTGCCCACTGCTGGCTTTGAAAGACGTTAATTAAAATAGATTAACACTAAAAGATGAGTAGGAAAACAGTATATGTCGCATGTTAGTATATCACACATTGTCAGTGCCCAATTGCAATTTATAAGCTGTATAAAAAATGTTTGGTATTCATAGTTTAACTGAAAAAAAATTGTTCCAAAAAGACAAATAAACTTTCATGATATTACGCATACATCAGATTGAAAACAAATCTTCAGACTAATTGAGAATTTCTGGCTGAACTAGGGACATTATGTACCCAAACTAATAACAGCTACAGTTATGAATCATACACAGTAACTTCCTAACCTATTTGATGGAAACTAATTAAAAATTATGTATATATATATTGTTCTTAGCATACAAACATACAACGGTGTAATTATTTTTTCTTCAAAACTTTATTATATGATCCGCTAAACAGCGCCAATCTATCATTTGCAAGTGCTGTATGTAAATATGCCCGTGGATGAAAGACACACACAACAAATGTAACAATCACACAAGTTAACAAGTTAACAATAGCGTCTCCCCCCCCCCCCCACCACTACCCAATCACTCCCGCCTCGGCGTGTCATCTTGGGTGCACTCTGCCGCCCTACGATGGGTACCCTCTTAGTTATTCCACCTCTACAGGGGGGCAAGCGAACACCTGCACCCCCACCCCAACCCCTCCTCACCGCCCCACCCGGCCCCCATCAACCCAAGACGGCCAATGCCCCCCCCCCCATCCATCCATCCATACGTATACCTCCCACAACCCTTCGCTTCTCCCCTCTTTTTTTTGTGTTTCGTTGCTGAATACAAAAATGCTGGTGGGGGTGGTGGTGGTGGTGGGGGGAGTTCATGCGGCGGTCGCAGCCTTTCATGGGCTGCTCAATACGGCGTGAATGTGCAATTACCCGGCCAAACAAGAGCGCCTAGCCGGACCCCGGTGCGGCGAATGCTGACGCCTCGTAATGGGAAGAATAATTCCTTGTGACAATCTGTAAACAGTCGGAGGCGGTGAAAGACGCAGGTGTGGGGGACAGAAAGGGGCGATCTTTTCAGCCGCCGTCTCCTCGGGCCCCCCACCCACCCCGTATGGAGAGGGCTTATTTTGAGAGACTGGTGCTCCCTCCGTCCGAGGGATTTCAATGAGAACTCTGCTAACTATACTCGCAGCAGACTTTCGTGAACATGTGTTCTTTTCTTCCGCGGTGGGAAAAAAATATATCTACGCCCGCGAGTTTGGTGGAAAGAGTCGTGGTGGTCGTAAGATGCGAAGAAAAATGTTTTAACGAGTTGGCCGTTGTGAAATTAATTAAAGAAAATAATGTTTTGTGATGACACGTTCTTCCCCTCAACAGCTTAAGAAAGTTTTCGTGACTAATTTGTGGTATAAAACCTATTAAGTTCTATCGCTCTTGCTACTTGATTCAACTTATGAAATTAAGTTTTACAAAACTGAGTTTCAGATTCCTTAAGTATGTAGTTTAACTTCTTTCGCACCGTACGTAACCAACCATGCTAATCGGAGGTGCTTATGACATTGTCAGCAAGATTTTTGCTGCAATTGTAAACGTCAAATTACATCTATGTATTCAAAATAACCTCGGCTTCGATACAATATGTTCAGTGGGAAAACATGACTTCATATTTATGAGAAGATACTGTAGGAAATGATACACACTGATTTTTATTTAAGCTAATAGTCTTACTTTTAAGTCCCGTCTATCATAATTATCCATTTACACTTGTAATAAAAATAATAAGTTCAATGTACATACAACGACATGTGTAAATATATAAAATAGAAGATAAGTACTGAACATAAATGCAAATGTGTAATTACCCAGTCATGCAAACCTTTTATTGCTGAATATGACGGATTACATTTTTGATATTTCCATTATATCTCCGCAAAGTTTAAAACATGTTTGTGATACTGCATTTGCAGAAGTCCAAAGGCACAATAAAAAAAAAACCTCAAACACACATTCGTTAATGGCATTGCCCTAAAAAGGAAAAGAACATATAATAGGCGTCACTTCAAATGTTGTCCCTCCTCCTTAGCACATAGATCAAATCTGTGGCCTATTGTGTTTTCTTCCTTTTTGGACAATTTGCAAACGATAACTTGAATACCCACGCATGGAACATTGGGTGTTAATTGCAATGAAAAGGCAAGCAGAGCCGCTGCGTCCGCTGTTCACCGTGCACTCAAATGGCCCTAAGGAGACCTTACAAAGGGTCTGAGCCTTAATCTGCCGGGCTTGGAGAGGAAACTGTAACAACCCTCTGGGGGTATTGACCTCCCTTGAGGGCTCTTGACAGGAACCTTGTGGAGACGGTACCTTATAACCTGCACTTAACCTGGCCCAAAGCTGACTTCTTCGTGGTCTATGTATCCCCAGGTATCACCTGTATCTCATTAGGATACATGTTAGAGGACAGTGTCTGCAGCATTAAGATCAATTCGCCAGATAATGCCAATGTCGCCATTGTACCCAACATGCACGTATGTTGCCCGTCGTGCTATGTATTGTATTCACATTTGTATGAATGTATGTTGAACTTATTTCGTACGTAGTCAACTGTGCTAATCGGAGGTGCTAAGCGGCATTTGGAAGTTCCACAAATCAGGCAACCTCACAGTCAAATTTCAAAATAAATTTCATAATAATTTATAAGATTTGGTAGTCGTGCCATTATTATAGCACGTGTCTATCGTGAAGGCGATAGACACGTGCTATAATAATAATTTGTGGGTAATTTTTTTGAGTTTGGAAAACTTGGACCATGACGCACAATAACTTCCTCATGACGGACACTAACCTCCTTAATTTCAGGTGATGTCAGAGGATCTTTTAATGTCCACTGTCAGCAGGTAACATACCACCCGCAGTAGAAACAGGATGGCCTGCCGGATTCGAACGGCGAACGTCTGCAACAAGCTGTCGAACGCAGTACCGCTGTGCCACGTCGCTACCCACAATAATGCATATGTGGTGTGTTTTTTCCGGAAATTATCAGCAGTTTTAGAATATATTACTTTCTTTGTTGAATAAGTGAATGTTTTCAAGCTGAAATGGCCATGGTGGAGGGGAAGCACGTGACCGGCTTAGATATTTTAGAGTTTTTGGCTGCTATACATTTCCGCGTGATGATAAGCCACTTCGTTGAGCTATGATTTGTGGCCAGGTCGATCCTAGAAAAATAGCTATACAGCTCAGTGGGCCTTGCCTGGTAAAATAAAAAAAGATAGTTTAGTTTTTTAAATGTCACTAACCACTGGTGTCAGACGTGGCCGGGAATACAACTCAGGTGACTGACCTCACAGGACGATGCGCCTATCACTGTGCAACTGCTCCATCCATTTTTAGTGTCTCGGGCGAATTATCTGTTACACCGAATCAACATGATACAATCAAGCAATCCAGCATATGGGCCTGAATCATCCATTGTTACACCACCTGGCCGATAAAGGTCAAGTTAACATTGTATATACTGTATCTGGGGATCATTCAAGGAAATAGGTACCAATACATCATTGTCACTTTGTAATGAATTTGACAAGTGATATCTGACAAGGACCCTTGAACTAATTCGAGAATAGGTTGAAATGCTACACTGATCAAAGAGAAATACAGGTCGGGAGAAGCTTATGATTTTTTTACGAATAAAATGGCATTATATCCACGATAGAGTGATGAGATCTGGCTCAGATACGATTATAGTTTGCTCAGGAAATCATCACGGGATCTGAAAATGGCTTCAGGAGGACCAAACTTGGCATATTTATCTACTTTTCTTGAGCAATTTAATATTGTTTGCATGCTAGAACGCCCACAAAATATCCAAATAAGGCACTCAACAGGCAGAACGCTCATCTTCTTGGTTCTTTCGGTAAAGTCACGTAGAAGGGAAGTAATAAAATAATAAAAATAAAACATAATAAGGAAAAAAAATATATAATAATAGGTGGGGCTTCCAACACACGGGTTGATGTGCTGCTGAAACAGTAATACATTTAGCTCCCGTTTGAGTCACATTACATTTGTGTGTTCACTGGCTGGCTGTGTCGGGTGGAGGAGGAGAGTTTACGACACGACCTAACCCCAATAAGAAACCAATTATGAATAAACGCATCGCTCGTTCGTTCGCACGAGCGATGACATATGGTAACAAAAACTTGTCGCACGTCTTGGGCTGGGTTACGCGAGAGAGAGAGAGCCTGTCGTCTTATACCTGCAGGCAAAGACATCGGCGTCGTATCTAGGGAAACATGCGTTTATATTATTTAGATTATTTTCTGCTATGAATTTACATGTGATAAGCCACTTCCGTTGAGCTATCATTTGTGGCCAGGTCGATTCTGAAAAATAAGCGAATAGCTCAGTGGGCTTTACCTGGTAAGAAAATTTAAAGTTTAGTTTTATTTTAATATATATATTTTTGAAAGTGGTTTGTTTACCTTTCCTATGATTTGCACTCCTATCGTGTTTTCGTCATTAGTATTAGTATTATTTGTAGTTGTTGTAACGTTCTGACCCGCCCCTACTGGACATCTGGGACAAAATCGCTTCATAGCTCATCGGATTCCTCCTGCAGTATAAATAAATATTCCGATTCTAAGTCTCACAATATACGCGTCACAAAAAGTCAGAACCCCCCCCTCAAATATGACGTCGCAAAGCTCTGCCCCCCCCCCCAAAAAAAATAAAACATGCTTCAAATCGCTTTAAACTATTGTCATTGTAGTGCGTATTTAATGTGCCGCTGCACTCTGATGTTGTAGGAGAAAACATTTATTAAAAAGTCTATTTAATTGAGTAGAACGTGTTGTGTATATTTGTTTAAAGTTGCGCATTTTTACGTGACGGCACATTTCTAACCCCCCCCCCCCCCTCGTCACACATCGTCACAAATGTCTGAATGTCTGACCCCCCCCCCCAGGTGCGTGACGTCATTTATGGACGGCCCCAAAGCGCGGGGGTTCTCGTCCTGGGCTCGGTGCCGCTCGAGAAAAGGGCCCTCGGGCAAGCGCACTCCAGACGTGACGGCAACTCAGAGGCGGATTTAAAAAAAGTAATATAAAAAAAAATAAACACGCTTTAATGAAATGTACCGTACTATTAATGGAAGAACTCCACGACTCCAGGAAGTGGCCCCGAATTTTGCTATAACATAAGGGGACTTGGTCAATTACAACCAACGTCAGTTTATCGTGGACAATTAGACCCAAGCCGAAACATCACATATAAAAAATATATATTTTTAATATATGTTTTACATGATTTATGATAGAATATAGTATTGTCATCAGTATGGCATAAGTATACCAAGTTTGCAGTCGCTACCACATTTGGAAGTGGGTTAAAATTGAGTTACAAGATTTGACGATACAACAACAACGACAACAAAAACAGACAGAGTGAGTTAAATAAAATCGTGTAATAATAACAATAAAAAATATCCAGCGTGGCCTCTTGACCGTTCTGCTCGCACGAGGCCAACAACGTCGACGGGCAGCCGCAGTTGTTTTCTTGCACACGATGCATCAGTCAGAGCCTCACTCGGACCGAGGCATTGCTAACACAAGGAGAGCCTCGGTGAGTCTCGTGCTAATTGTGTCAGGAAGGTGGTGCAGCTCGCTGGCTAGCCAGCGACGATTGCCGGACGACCAAATCATCCGGAACGCGCCCGAACTCGTCAGTTCTCGGAAGCTAAGCAGGTTTGAGCATGGCTCGTGCTAAAATTCGGCGACCACTATACACAGAACGGGCGCTGTACGCTTCTGCGGGCTTGTATGTTGCACTTCTATCGCACCGTACGTAGCCAAAAGAAGTGTGGGGGAAGGATAACAAACTACAATGTCCACAGAGGGCCCAGCACCAAGAGGCATCGCTGCACCATGACGATGCTTCAACGTCTAAGCTCCTCGCCTGCATTGGCGTGGCGAGGCATGTTCAAATAAACCCCACGCCATGCATGGTCGTGGGGCTGATCTCATCCAGTCGTGAATAGATTTTAATAATAATAAAATAGTTCTAAAGTTGTAATGCATGCACGTCCAAGAAGCTTCGCAGGCGCGGCACATCGTTGGCAAAATGTTAACTACCTCGCCTGGTCTACAGGAGGTCGTGGGTTGGATCCCGCCGACCTTGACGCCTGCTGTCTATTTGGAGTTTGCACTTTCTCCCCGTGGTCGCGTGGATTTTTCTCCGAGGCCTCCGGGGTTTTCCCTCCACATTTTCTAAACATGAGTGGAGCGTACCTTGCCTGCTATAAATGCCCAGGTCATAAGCCACTTCGTTTAGCTATCATTTGTGGCCAGGTCGCTTCTGAAAAAATAACTCCGCAGCTCAGTGAGCCTTACCTGGTAAAATAAAAAATATATAGTTGAGTTCATAGTTGTCTCGTTTAAATCACAGACGAGCTGGAAGGCAACCCGAACCGGCACTACCAACAACTGCCAGAAGTCTGTGGCCCTAACTTGGGACGTTTGGCGAAACCCATTAACGTGGGAGGACATTGGCTCACCCGGAGAAAACCCACGCCTACGAGAGGCAAAAAACGCCATCTGTTCCATCTGTACTCGTCCGCTATGATAGAATCCACGTTTGCTCTACCGCCGTCTCATGGCAAGCCAGGGTATGGCACCTCGAGTTTTGCAACAATGTTGCGATCCCACCAACTCCTCCGCCTCCACGGCGGTGGTTCTGCAGGCGTGCTCAGCAGCCACCACCTTTACCAGGGGCTGTACACCGGTTGGGATGTGTGACCAACGTCCCCATATCGAGCACTGGCCACTGAGTAGAACATCGTATTTGATTTACTTTCATTTTACAAAGTAAGGCCCACTGAGCTCTATTTTTCAGAAGCGACTTGGCCACAATTTATAACTCAACGAAGTGGCTTATCACGTGGAGATTTCTAGAAGCCAAATACTCTAAACGCACGTTGATTGTAAACGTGGAGGGGGGGAAAGCCGTAGGACCCGGAGAAAAATCTCCGTGACCACCAGTACTCGAAAAACCTAAAGTACTGTATATACGAGCCAAACCGCTGCACACCAAAATCGCCGTACACATTAAGAGATGGACAACCTACTTGCTGCACTACACCATGCGGCGAACTTTATTTGCTTTTAAAGTGTGGACGTCCCAAGCTCATGGTCTCAGTGTGATTCGCCAACCCTGTTAATAAAGCGCACGCCGTGGAGCTCAACGCAGGCAGACTGCGTGTACACGTCTTGGGAAATCGCCTGATGAAGGTGGTTGTTGAAATCACCAGCGACACGTGACGGAACTCAAATTGTCGTGGGGTGACCCTCCAACACACCGCCGGTGTGCTGAAGTAGTCACCAATTGGCACGTTTTGTTTACGTGACAAACCCTGAATGATTGGCTGTGTCGGGTGGTGGTGGGTTAACGACACATTTATATTTACGCGATCTAACCCCCCCCCCCCCTTTATTAATTATGAATGCAAAAACAATGAGTTTTTGCAAGAGCTTCATCGCCATCTCCTGGCCACCTCACTGGTGGTCAAGAGATGGCGGTGCAGCAACAGGATTAAGCCTCGGTTGTAAAGAGACGCGCATTATATAAAAACGTACGCACTTCACTGAATCGATCCGTACGTAGTATTATCCTGTGAAATGTGTGGTGGCTTTTGCTGCAGGTTCTCTTGGTTTGCGCTCGGTACAAGAAGTCAGCCACTCACTCATGGAGCTGCCGAGTTCGTCCGAGTCAGTGGCGTGACCACATTATCAGCTCGGGGGGGGGGGGGGGCGGAGGGGGTGGGTGCAGCAATCGGTCGTTAAATTAAAATGAAACGCGGAAGGGACACGACATTATTTTCATCGAAACTAATTGAAACCGTTAATTCTAGATTTGAAGCTTTCGTGACTGCAATGATTCATACTCTTAGTTATTTCGGTAAAGTCACGTAGGTAAAAAATGAAATGAAAATTAATAAAAATAAAACAATAAAATGACGACGTTTCGGAGGCAACACAGGCTTCCGTCTTCAGGTGAAACTGTCACAGCAAAGTTTCACCTGAAGACGGAAGCTTGTGTTGCCTCCGAAACGTCGTGATTTTATTGTTTTATTTTTATTAATTTTAATTTCATTTTTTACCTACGTGACTTTACCGAAAGAACTAAGAGTATAATTGAAACTGTGTTTTAAATAAGCGCGTTGTTCTCTTACACCGTTGTTGACAAGATATCTCGTGGTGGTTGTCGACGGGGGCCCAGCTCGTAGATTTGGCCACCGTGGGACGTGAAGGCGGACCAGGGCACCCCCTGACCTCCACGCGAGCAACGCCACTGCCAGCGGAGCAGGACCCTCCAAAATAAAAAGAGAGAGCCTAGAGACTCGTGAGCGAGACTCCGTCGAGTTAAATCAAAGAAATGAGTCGCATAACGAATATCCATGAAGTTGTTCGGCAATGCTATCCGCATATTTTCTACAAATATTAAACAAAAACACACCACTTCGTTTGTGTTGAGTCAAGTTATTGGCTGTTTTGGACCCGGAATTGGCAGGAATTGAAATCGGGTGTCCAAGATAGTATAAGACGACAAGCGCTCCATCAGACTCAGCAACCACCCTCCCTCCCACGCATCCCCTCTCCGCACCCCAACCATAACCCTCTCGCCCACCCATCCCCTCTCCGCACCACCCTAACCCCAACTGTGTAGCCCCTCGCTTATTCTCTGTTAAATCCCTCTCTACCCCCACGTATCTCCACGTTCCGTACCAAACTCTCGACCATAACCCCCCCACTACCACTTCCCCGAATTCAGCCACCCTCCCCCCCTCCTCCCAAACCATCCCTCCACCCCCCCAGTTCCATCCCACATCTCTCCCACCCCTACCCCTACCAGAGCGCCGCGAAGGGTCACTCCGCTCCAATATAGAAGCGCCGTGGCAGCGTTCGTACCGCACCCTTCTGCGGCGCGTCCGAGCCGTGCAGAAGAACCCAGCATCGCTGCCGACATCAATTAAATAAATAAATCTGCTGCGACTTCCAGGCCAGTCCCCCCCATCCCCCCACAATCATTTAAAATAAATACTCCCACCCCGCCAGCTACATATCCGACTTAACTCGAGCGCAGGCGAATGTGTTAATTAAGCCATTCATTGCAAAGCCGTCCGGCCAAAGTGAGAGCTCGCGGGTCTCGGGAAGAGGAGAAGGAGGAGGAGCGCATTTGACCGTGGCACTCACGAGCGGCCACCTAAATCAGGGGCGTTGGGGCTCGACGACTTCGCTTGCTGCACCACGGCCCCCCCTGCGAGCTCCGCGGCGATGGTCAAAGGGACGTTTCTGATCGTGCTTCAGTACGCGATGCTGTGCACCCTGCTGCCGCAGTGTCCAGCGCAGAAAGCGGGGCTCAGGGTAAGTTCGCGCGAGATGACTTATGTTATTACCGTTGATCACTATCTACGCGACGAGCGTGTCGCTCACCCCTTCACCCGCGTGTGACACCGTCGCTTGCGAGTTATGTCTGAATCTCAGCTGGGTTTCCTCCCCGTCTACGATGGTCTCAGCGTTTTAATGACTACAGTACCTGGTGCGGTGTGTAAAGTGTCAGTCCCCGGGGAGATAAAGGCGTCCAAGACTTAATAGGTGCTCGGACAGCACTCGTCTGTGTCAGGATATGTGGGGGATCTTTGTTTTTGTCTGTGTCACTGTCGCAGTGTGTGCGTCTGTGTGTGCGCCTGTCTGATCCCGTAGTGTAGCGGTGAGCGCGCTGTGCTTGACACCCGGCGACCCGAGTTTGTTTTCCGCTGACTGTCAACACACCAGTGAAGATTAGTTGAACCGATCCTGAGTCTCCCCTAGGTCGACTCAGCCTCAAATGAGTACCTGGTGCTGTGTGTGTAAACAGCGCTACTGGGGAGACAAAGACGGTCGTGCGTAGTGCTGGCCACCCACCCCCTCGTGTGCCGTGCCGGCCTTCATAGGTGCTCGCTAACAGCACTTGCCCCAACAGCCTGTGAAGCCTTTACTGGGGGTCTTTGTCTTTTGTGTCTGTACGTACCTCTGTGAGCGTCTATGCCAGACTGCCTATCGATGCGCGCATGTGTGTGTGTGTGTGTAAGGGTATCATCGGTGGCGCAGTGGTTCCTGCACTGAGCTAAGATTCCGGTTCTCTGAGTTGAACTCCCAGCCATGGATAACATCTGTGGCAATTGATATCTGAACCGGCCATGGGCCTCCTCTAGGTCGACGTAGCCTTAAATACATACCCAGTGCGTTGTGTATACTTTATAAAGGCGGCCGGACGTGCTGCTGGCCACCCACCCCCATTGTGTGCCGGGCCGGCCTTAATAGGTGCTCGCTAACAGCACATGCCCCAACCGCCTGCTGAAGGCTTTATGTGGAACCTTTAATTGCGCATGTGTGTCTTTGTGTCATTTTATAATTGGTGGAAAAAGTGGTTCTTGTACCGCTTAAGAATTCCGGCGAACTGGGTCCAATTCCTCGTCACGAACAAATAAGTGGCAAGCGGCATCCGAACCGGCTACGGCATCCCCTAGGTCGACTCAGCATTAAATGAGTACAACTGCGGCCGGGCATGATGATGGCCACACCACATCATACTGACCTCAATTCGGGGCATGCTCCTTAAGATGACTTGGGAGCAGTCAATGAGAGAGTCCAATAAAAGACTCCACGGGGATGAGTTATTTTGTCTTTCACGTGTGCATGTGTGTAAAGTGCATGGTCAGCGTATCCAACGTTTCGCGCACATCACTGCACTGCAAACTCAGCTGTATGAGCTCGCATCCTGGCCACGGTACAACATCAATGAGATTTTTATTATGTTTTATTTTTATTATTTTATTACTTCCCTTCTACGTTACTTTACCGAAAGAACCAAGAAGATGAAACATCAATGAGAATTAGATCCTGAACTCGACGTAGGCCTTTCTCGCTGGAGGTCGATTCAGCCTAAAATGACTATCTGTATATGATGAACATCAGTAGCTCTGGGGAGACAAAGGCGGACGGGACGTTCGTGTGCATGGCCACCCCACCGACTCTGTGTGCTGCGTTGACCTTAATAGGCATTCGCTAACAGCACTTACCCAGGAGGACTATGGGAGAACGTCGGGTTCGATTTGCGCGTGATTATCGTCCTAGACATTGACGCCGAGTACAGCCACGCTGTTGGAATTTTGGATCGAAATCAATTGACATGCAAATTAGGTGGCCACACATAACGAATTGGGCCGCGGCAGAGCGCTAATTGCCTTGGCCGATTCCGCAACGGCACAATTTGCCATTCGTCGGGGTTCGAATCATCGCGGAGTGCGTGTGTCGGTGAGTGTCCATCAAAAACTGGCGTGTCCGCGGTCATTCGCGCGGTCACGTCTCCATTGTGTGCGTGAGTGATGTGCACGAATGTGTCCCGCGGAATATGGATTCGATGTGCTTGAACGAGAGCGCACGATTTTGGAGATCTGTCCAGCCGCGTAATTGCAGGGGCATTACTCGTGTAATAATAAATAAATATTTCCCGCACCTCCGATTAGCACGGTTGGCTACGTACGGTGCGAAAGAAGCTCAACATACATACATATAAACGACAACACACCGCCATTTCGGCACTGAGTGGCGGTGATGTCACCACGACGATTGTGCCAGGCTCGGTGCACTTCGATGCCTCGTGAAGATTGGAAGGTTAGCAGGCAGGAGGTCATGGGACAGACCCAGTTGCCATGGTTTAACTGACGGAGATGACTGGTAGATGCGCCAACTGTGCTCCCCACTGTGGCACGCACATGTAATAATCTATGTTTATTCAATAGGAATTTCCGGCCCTTTGTCAAACCACTTCTGGGTGGAGGGCCTCCACTCTCCACGCCGGGTTTGGTCATGATAATTTGTCTAACCATACTTCACCACGGTAGTTTGCGCAGGTTGGTGAATGAGGCACCCGGGATATTACTCGCCACTGATGCTAGCCCTGAATGGAAATCAAACTCACGTGGCCCAAAGTTCCGCTTTTCGAGAGAAACCATAAAAATTAGCATCACTTGCTCGCTCACTCACTCACTCACCCACAATCGGCTACGTGAATGTATTAGATGTCATCTTAGCATTTGATAAACAAATATAGATGCTCAGTCAACAATGCTGCTGCGATCAGCAACTTCATACGCTGCCTACAAACGCTCCACGTGGTACGACTGTGTTCTGAAGCCATTCACTCGGCTCCATCTCTGCGTGATCATCTCGTCTTGCTATGAAGCAGCTGTATTTGCTTGCCCCTTTTACAAGTGTGCAAAGCCACCGCACCCCGCGTGATATTCAACAAATACAGCATCGTTTATTTGATATCCTATATGCATTTAGTGCCACGTGCGTGCGTGTTTGGATGTATGGGGAGCGTTAGTGTAGTGGTTAGCGCACTGCACTATAAACCTTGCCCACCCGAGTGCAATTCCCGCTCTCGGCCAACATCGGTGGCGAATATATATGTATCGGTTTTGGGTTTTTTCTAGGTCGACTCAACCTCAAATGAGTAGCTGGTATGGTGTGTAAACACGAGCACTGGGGAGACAAAGACGACCGGTGGCTGGGCGTGGTGCTAGCCACCCACCTCCTCATGTGCGGTGTTAACCTTCATCGGAGCTACCTGCTGACGCCACTTGCTTCCAACAGTCTGTTGATGCTATTAGAGGTATCTTTGTTTTTGAATGAAGGTTCCAAAATTGGTTCGCATATCACTCGCCCACTGATGTTCGCCGTAGCAGGGAATCAAAGGCAGGTAGCTGGGTTCACAACACAATGCATGACCACTGCTCCACGCTGTGTTGGTTTATCGTGTGGTTCATGACAGGGCTTGCACGCAAAATTAAATGATCATTTTCCAGTCTCTGGTACCAAACCGTTACTTGAAGATCGTCATTCATTTCAAAGTAGGTTTCAACGACCACCACTGTGATTCGTCATTCGTGTTTTGGGCTAAATAATGTGGGTATAACACACGAATTAGACCGGAAAGTGGGCACAAGACAGAGGAAAGTGGACAAAAATGATGACATGTGCAGTGGACACCTACGGCTTATCTGCCCATGGATCGTGATGATGATGATGAGACGGGTTTAGTCCACGGTGACTACACAACAGTAGAGGGAAAGTCTGACAGCCAAGTACATTTTATTTTTGGTTAAACACGTGACGCTTTAAATATTTCCCGCATTTTCTGGAGAGAGAAAACAAATATCTGCCACTCAAAGCGCCATCACGTTCGCCCAGTCTTCTCTGTACAGGTAGCGTGCATCGACTGCCGCCAAATGCTCCACGCGTGCGTCATTCTCTATGTGCTCACTCGCCCCACCGCGTGGATGTACGGCGTAGCGTGCGTGTGTGTGATGTGCGTGTGTGTGATTCGCGTGTGTGTGATGCGCGCGTGTGTGTGATGCGCGTGTGTGTGTGATACGCGCGTGTGTGAGTGATGCGCGCGTGTGTGTGTAATGCGCGTGTGTGTGTGATGCGCGCGTGTGTGTGTGTGATGCGCGCGTGTGTGTGATGCGCGTGTGTGTGTGATGCACGTGTGTGTGTGTGTGTGATGCGCACCAGCCTAGCCTGGGTCAGCCTCTGGCAGTCTTCTTCATTGCGAGGGCCCGCGGGTCACCTGCCGCCCCCGGTGGCCTTTAGTGCGGCCCCTGACGGCGCGTCCCCCCGACAGTGCACACACAGCGATGTCTCATCGGCGAAAGTGGCACCCCCTCTGAAAATTGAGTGAAGGACACGAACCCAACGGGGACCCGCTCGCTTCCCCCAGTGCTCGTGGAAAAGCGCCAACAGAACCGCACGTTGCGTGCGTATGTTGAACTTCTTTCGCACCGTATGTATCTGACCGTGCTAATGGGAGGTGCGGGGGGAAGGGCACACGAAACTAAACACAAGAAAGCAGTTCCAAAGAAGCGAGTTCGCAATTACGCGCGCCAGCTCTGTGACCTGGCACCTCGTGTCAGTCGGGGTGATGTTGCAGGTGGGGTCATGGGCCAATGGTGCCCTCTCCACAACGAACTACCAACAAGCACACAAACAAATATCTCGCTCACCTACACAACTCACAACGCACAACACCACCACCACCACCACCACCATGACGACCACCGCATCTACACCCCCCAACGAATTACCACCAACTACAACATCGCTAACCATCACCACCACCGCCACCAGCCTCGAACATCCAACTCTCACCACCATCCACGAAGTCAACAATTAACCACCATCTACCAACCATCAGCATCGCCAATCACAACCCTACTCCCAGCAAAAAAAAAACATCCCTCGTGTAGCCTTCTTTTAGAGACCGTAGGGGCAAGTGCTGTCAGCCAGCATCTATGAAAGCAGTCACAACACGCGATGGGGGTGGGTGACCAGCACCACGCTCGGCCGCCTTTGTCTCCCTAGTGGCGATGTGTACACATTTCACCCAGGTTACTCGATCTAGGGGATATTCGCCACTGATGGTGGCCGTGAGCGAGAGGATTGGAACTCGGGCCTGCCAGGTTCGTAGCGCAGTGCGCTAACCACGACACCACCGCTCCCCCCCCCCACCGTGCCACCCGCACCCCCTGCTCGGTGCTCAGAGGGCACACACGGCGCTCATTCAGCGCAGGGACAGAAACCCGAGCCCCCCTCCCTCCCTCCTCCTCCTGCTGCTGCTGCTGCTCCTCTCTCACTCGTGCCGTTTGTGCCCCAAATGCAGCAGCGAGGGAGGCAGCCAGACACGGGGGCACGTTTCTCACAGTGTCCTGTGTGTGTGTGCGTACCTATGAATGCGTGTGTACGTAGGGGAGCGGTGGCACAGCGGTTAGCGCGCTGCGCTAAGAACCCGGCGACCCGAGTTCGGTTCCCGCTTACGGCAACACATCAGTAACGATTATCTAAACCGCTCCTGGGCCTCCCCCTAGGTCGACTCAGCCTTAAATGAGTACCTGGTGCGGTGTGTAGTAAACATCTCTACTAGGGAGACAAAGGTGGCCGGGCGTGGTGCTGGCCACCCACCTCCTCGTGTGCCGTGCTAAACGTCGTCAGCATATCTGAACCTACTGAGCCTCGCTCGCCTAAGCACGCCGTGCGGTGTGTAAACATCAGCACTAGGGAGACAAAGGCAGCCGAGTGTGGTTACAGCCACACCACCCCCTCGTGCACCATTCCTGCTCGCTAAAGGCACTTGCCCCCAACAGTTTATAAGCTACACGGGGAATATTTGCCTTGTGTGCCTACATAGGGAGCGGTGGCAAAGTGGTTTGCTCACTGCGCTTTGATCTTAGCCGCCTGTGTTTGGTTTGATTCCTGGCCATGAATAACCCACCGCAGTGGCTAATGGCACGAGACTGGTACGATTTCAGGCTAAATCTACTTAAGGGAGGCCCAGAACAGTTTATAAACCTGGCGCGGACTTGCATCCATAATCAGGAATCAAATCTAGGTCACTGCTATGGTAGTGCAGTGCACTCACCCCTGCACCACGGCTCACCGCACACACACATACATCAACATTAGTCCAATGCAACGGTTACATCATGAAAAACGCTAAAACGACCATGAATTTTTTGCAGCTTCTCAGAAGGAGTGGCGTGGCCTGAGCCAACAGCTGGCACGTTATAGGTTAAGTAGCTTCGGGTTCCAATTCGTCTATTAAGGCACCCCGGTGTGTCACCTGCACCACCACTGTGCGTTCAATAGCAATTAATTTGGATGGCAAGCAATTGTTATTTTATTTTGTAATAAGATGAAATGGGGTTGTGCACTTGAGTGGCTTAATGATAGCGATGCACTCCGGTGTGCCCGATGATGAAATCACGATGAATGCATCTGATCTCGTGACATC
Source organism: Lampetra planeri (assembly GCF_965212315.1). NCBI lineage: Eukaryota > Metazoa > Chordata > Hyperoartia > Petromyzontiformes > Petromyzontidae > Lampetra > Lampetra planeri. The sequence continues at coordinate 3,870,160 of NC_136124.1, read as the reverse complement.
TTCACTTGCAAGTAAGATTGTGAGCGATAATGAGAATAAAATAAAACTTCCTTCGCATTTATATGGCACTCAAATGCCTCATCTACCCAAAGCACCTTACATCACAGCTGAACTCAAACTTTTAACGGAATTGCTCAAACATCCCAGTTGCAGGAGCCTCGTAAGGTATTGGAAGAATCAGCAAGAATTTCCTGGGTAAATAATTGGCAATGTTATTAAATCAAGCATTAGATCTCTTAAATCTAAGTTAATATATAAAGATATAAACCACGTGGTTCTCTGTAACGAAACGATGGGACGCCACCTATAAACATGCCTTGTCTCTTACAAAAGCTGTTTATTTTGGGTAGAAAAAAAAAGTAATTCGCACAAATAATTATACAGTCTAAAAAAAAAAAACGTTCCTCCTTTAAAAATGTATCTTGCTCAAGACCAGGATAAATATTTAAATTGCCTTTCTTTTAAAATAAACGCATTGCGTACGCGGGGAACGAGAAAGACGTAACAAAAAAACACCTAACATTCTAACAGCGAGGCAAGGTCTTTTTCATGTTTTCCCTTCCCCCGCTCAACCCCCCCCCCCTTCTTCCGAGGTAGTCTGTTGCAAGTAAACAACGCGGCGATCTGTTGCAAGTAAACAACGCGGCGACCTGTTTTGCACGTAAACAACGCGGCGATCCGTTGCACCTAAACAACGCGGCGACCTGTTGCACCTAAACAACGCGGCGACCTGTTGCACCTAAACAACGCGGCGACCTGTTGCACGTAAACAACGCGGCGACCTGTTGCACCTAAACAACGCGGCGACCTGTTGCACCTAAACAACGCGGCGACCTGTTGCACCTAAACAACGCGGCGACCTGTTGCACCTAAACAACGCGGCGACCTGTTGCACCTAAACAACGCGGCGACCTGTTGCACCTAAACAACGCGGCGACCTGTTGCACCTAAACAACGCGGCGACCTGTTGCACGTAAACAACGCGGCGACCTGTTGCACGTAAACAAAGCGGCGACCTGTTGCACGTAAACAACGCGGCGACCTGTTGCACGTAAACAACGCGGCGATCTGTTGCACGTAAACAACGCGGCGACCTGTTGCACGTAAACAACGCGGCGACCTGTTGCACGTAAACAAAGCGGCGACCTGTTGCACGTAAACAACGCGGCGACCTGTTGCACCTAAACAACGCGGCGACCTGTTGCACGTAAACAACGCGGCGACCTGTTGCACGTAAACAACGCGGCGACCTGTTGCACGTAAACAAAGCGGCGACCTGTTGCACGTAAACAACGCGGCGACCTGTTGCACGTAAACAACGCGGCGATCTGTTGCACGTAAACAACGCGGCGACCTGTTGCACGTAAACAACGCGGCGACCCGTTGCACGTAAACAACGCGGCGACCCGTTGCACGTAAACAACGCGGCGACCTGTTGCACGTAAACAACGCGGCGATCTGTTGCACGTAAACAACGCGGCGACCTGTTGCACGTAAACAACGCGGCGACCTGTTGCACGTAAACAACGCGGCGACCTGTTGCACGTAAACAACGCGGCGACCTGTTGCACGTAAACAACGCGGCGATCTGTTGCACGTAAACAACGCGGCGATCTGTTGCACGTAAACAACGCGGCGACCTGTTGCACGTAAACAACGCGGCGACCTGTTGCACGTAAACAACGCGGCGACCTGTTGCACGTAAACAACGCGGCGATCTGTTGCACGTAAACAACGCGGCGATCTGTTGCACGTAAACAACGCGGCGACCTGTTGCACGTAAACAACGCGGCGACCTGTTGCACGTAAACAACGCGGCGACCTGTTGCACGTAAACAACGCGGCGACCTGTTGCACGTAAACAACGCGGCGACCTGTTGCACCTAAACAACGCGGCGACCTGTTGCACCTAAACAACGCGGCGACCTGTTGCACCTAAACAACGCGGCGATCCGTTGCACGTAAACAACGCGGCGACCCGTTGCACGTAAACAACGCGGCGACCCGTTGCACGTAAACAACGCGGCGACCTGTTGCACGTAAACAACGCGGCGACCCGTTGCACGTAAACAACGCGGCGACCCGTTGCACCTAAACAACGCGGCGACCTGTTGCACGTAAACAACGCGGCGACCCGTTGCACGTAAACAACGCGGCGACCCGTTGCACGTAAACAACGCGGCGACCCGTTGCACGTAAACAACGCGGCGACCTGTTGCACGTAAACAACGCGGCGACCCGTTGCACGTAAACAACGCGGCGACCCGTTGCACGTAAACAACGCGGCGATCCGTTGCACGTAAACAACGCGGCGACCTGTTGCACGTAAACAACGCGGCGACCCGTTGCACGTAAACAACGCGGCGACCCGTTGCACGTAAACAACGCGGCGACCCGTTGCACGTAAACAACGCGGCGACCCGTTGCACGTAAACAACGCGGCGACCCGTTGCACGTAAACAACGCGGCGACCCGCAGCTAACGTGGACGGAGGTGCACAGTCAGCGCGTACGAGCACCTGACTGGTGTTAGAGGCAGGTGTAAAGTGACAGCGATTATTTTTGATGTAAAGCTTTCGTGACTGCAGGGATTCATATTCTTGGTTCTTTCGGTAAAATCAAGAATATGACAGGGATTCATTTCGATTTTTGACAATGACCCATTTTTCATCGGAATACCTCCCCCAACCCCACCCCCGTCATAAAAGGTAAATGAAAGGTGGCGACAGCTCCACGTTGCTAGCAACCGATGCCACAAAATAGCCACCCAAATGGAGTTGGCGCCCCAGTCGTTTTGCGGGCTATTGGATACAAAAAAATGTTGGAAATGCCATCAACCGAGACAGTCAAACCATGGCACACGGGTGCGTCACGTGACCACCTTGCGTTCTACACTTCACGTGGCCTTAAAGTGCACATAGCCTGGCACACGTGTTGTGGAGTTGATGTTGCTGCAGCATCGTCAGCTCGTGTGCAGGCGCTGGATGGATTGATAGATTGCAGGACCATGAGAGATGACAACGGCTTGGGGAGGGCTTTATCCCGTCGTGGATAGAATCATGACCGATGATGACGGCATTACAATCTAACAAAATTATTGCCGGCATCAATAGAGTATTGGTATTTAAGGAGTTGTATGTGTTTTTTTTCTTCCTGAGACCACTGCAGAGCAATAGCAGCATTTACTACCAGATAAAATGATGATGAAAATAATGATAAGCAGAATGTCCTTTATTCACCAAAACCTCAGCCTTAAGACTCATTTTCAAGAGGGTCCTGCATTAAGATATTCGGCCAATTTCTCTTTTTTTTCTTCCAATCCATTCTCTAAATAAGGAGTGTTTGGCAACATGACGGTAGTTTTTTTAATAATGAAAATAAGTTACGACGGCATCGATAAGAGCGAAGATTTAAATTAAGCCGTTCACACGAACCGCCTAACACCGAGCCATGCGTCAGCTACGATGCCAACGTCGCCATATCGACCCGGTGGCTACCGTTCATTTTCCAAGTAAATACGAAAAATCCTGAATAACAATGAAAGATTATGATGATGAAAATGTGATTTGATGATGATGATGATAATAAGAGTGATGATGGTGACAACAAATATGAATGGAAATTGATCTCATGATGGCATGATTATGACAATAATGATGATTATCGCACCTTCAATTAGCTCGCACCTCCGATTATCACAGCTTGGTTACGTACGGTGTGAAAGAAGTTCAACGTACATCCATACGTCATGCTGACAATAATGATGACGATTCACAATGACAGTGACGATGGCAATGATGACAATGATGATGACGATGAGGATTCATAATGACAGTGACGATGGCAATGATGACAATGATGATGACGATGATGACATTGATGACGAAGACAATAATGCTGACAATACATGTACGTACAGTATGTGGAACTTCTTTCGCACCGTACATGGTCAACTGTGCCAATCGGAGAAGCGGGAAAAGGTCAACAAACTAAACCCAAAAGGGTGACGATCATGATGATGACGATGACATCAATGTTGACAACAACAATAGCGATCGCTGACGATTGACAACGACGACGACGACGATGCCAACGATGAACCGCAGATGACATTGCCCGGCCGCTGTCGTCCCACCGCTCAGTTCCTGATCGGGGACGGCGAGCGCGAGGCCGAGTGTCGTCTCGAGTGCACGGCGCAGGCGCTGGCTCGCCGCGCCCTCTGCGGCTCCGACGGACGCACCTACGACAGCCGCTGCGACTTCCAGCGCGCCAAGTGCCGCGAGGCGACACTCGAGGTGGCGCACCGGGGCAGGTGCAAAGGTGCGCTACCCCCCACTCCCTTCACTGCCCTCCCCCACCTTCACCCACCCACCCCCCCACCCCACCCACCGTGCGCTGTGTGTGTGTCGCCATCTTTGGGAGAGATGTCGCCGAGTGTTTGCGAAGGTTCGCGGTTTGGGCCTAGCGACCGCGCTGGTAAATGCTGCGGTGTGTATTCAAATGAACTTGAGCATTTATTTCATTTTAGCAGGTAAGGCCCACTGAGCTAGATAGGTTTTTTTCAGAAGCGACCTGGGCACAAATTATAGCTCAACAAAGTTTAATAGAACGTGGAAAATATATAGCAGCCAAATACTCGAAATGCATATTTGTAAATGTGGAGGGAAAAAACCAGATGAGGACCCGGATAAAAATCCACGCGATCACCATTTTATTTGTCAGCGTATACATTGTTACGTATTCATATCATTACTTTTGCCTTTGATTACAAGTTCAAAATTATATATTTAGAGACACTCCCACTAAAGTAATAGCTCGGGATAAAAGAAGCGCTATATAGCTCAGTGGGCCTTAAATGGTAAAATTAAAATAGTTTAGTTTTAAATGACATTTGAATTCCAAGCCTATAAACGTCATCCTCTAATCTCATTGCACTCATTCAATATTGTAACTCTCTCCGCTGCAAGATGAAATTAAGAATGAAGCCATCGCTGTCACGTAAGTCGCTCACCTGTTGAGAAGTCAGAGGGTCGTGAGAAATCAGTGGGGTATCGATATATGGATCGCGGCTATATATTGTACGTATGTTTAACTTATTTCGCGCTGTGCGTAGCCAACCGTTATAAGCGGAGGTGCAGGGAATCCACACGGCCACGGGGAGAACATGCAAACTCCAAATAAACAAGCATCAGGGTCGGGTTCGAACCTAAGGCCTCCTGTATACCAAGCGAGGTAGTTAACATCTGGCCACCGTTGTAACATTACAATTTGTGCCATCAACACATTTCTGTCCGAGACTCTTACAGTGAGCAGGCCACTGCCATGTGTTAGTCAGAGAGCCGTCGCGGAAGATGATGTCTCAGAACTACCTCTTAGTCCGCACCTCCAGTCAGCACGGTTGGCTACGTACATTGCGAAAGAAGTTCAACATACACACAATGGTCCTCTTTATCCACAAGAGGAGCCCACACTTTATATTGCCCTGCAAAGAGTGTTTGTCACATGTCAATCAAAGCGTAAAAAACATTTTCAGAGCTAAAATTCAGTGAAATTAAGTGACAACCCCAATTTCATATTACGATTTTAATCCATAAATATGTCATTATGTTGAACTTCTTTCGCACCGTACGTAGCGAACCGTGCTAATCGGAGGTGCGGGGGAAGAACAACAAATTAAATACAAAAAACATTTCTAAAAAAATGAGTTTTCAAACCGTATTCAAAAGTGCAAAGCTCCAGTTGCTTCCTAATATCGGAAGGAAGAGCATTCCAGACGGCCGCAGACATGCGTGTGAAAGCGCGCGATGCAGTGACCGTCTTTGTCCAATGGCCAACCGAAAGTAAGAGACCATCAGCTCGGTACAATCGAGAAACCAGTTGAATCATAAGAGACTGGAGCCAGGACTTGAACACATGTTTTAATGGATCGCTGGCTTTGTGATCTGACTCCTGCGCCACCGGTAGACTCATTGGCACAGGTGCAATACACCTGTGCCAGTCATAAACAGCTTCCGTACATTCACCTGCAGCAGCCTGGGTGGCAGGGTGAGTAGAGTGGGCGTGTAGCGATGCATTCTGGCGCTCAAAATATACGAAATGATTCGTGAATGTGAGACGAGGGTCGATTCTCTACCAAATGCACAAGGTGCAAGCAAGCGATGCGATCAACTTGACACTTAAGATAATCATTTGTGGCCAGGTCGCTTCGGATCAAAGAGATATATAGCTCAGTGGGCCTTACCTGGTAAAATAAATGAAAAAAATAGTTCAGTTTAGTTTTAGGGACAGCCTTAACACATTCCTGCGGAGGGAGCTGGTAGGAACGTTGGATTGCTCGGTCAATGGCCAGGGTCAACGGCAGCGTGGTGTATTCCGCAAATATGGCCAACTGTGAGGGCGGGCAAAAACCGGCGTGAGTAGGTTAAACGTTGAGTTTTATAAGAGCACCACGGGGTGACCAGCCCCTCCCCACCCAGCCCCACCCAGTCCCACCCTCCCCACCCAGCCCCTCCCCACCCAGCCTCTCCCCACCCTCCCCACACAGCCCCTCCCAGCCCCACCTCTCCCACACCCCACCCAGCCCCTCCCCACCCAGCCCCTCCCCACCCTCCCCTCCCCTCTCCACCCAGCCCCACCCCTCCCATTTTTGGATGCACGACGGACGGACGGACACAATAACCCCCTGTGGGCTGGTGTAACCAGGAGGTTCCTACCAGTAATATTTCTCATTGCATCACGAGTGTTGGCCTGCCACTGCCACTCACGTGACACATTCCACCAAGTGGGGTGATGGCCAGGTGGCATCGATGGGCAGAGCGTTGAGCTGGCACCGTCGAGATTCTGGGTTGGAATCCATGCGTGTTGGCTGTGGTTGAGCCAATCGAGTTTTCATGTTGCTGTGAAGTTACCAATGACTTCACGTGCAATTTGGTTTCGCACTTAATTTTGGCTGTATAAAAAAAAATGGGGGGGGGGGGGGTTGGGGGTCGAAATATCGGTTCGCAAGTCACGTGACAAATGTTACCCTCGGTGGCGGAGTGGGTGGTGAAGTACTGACCCCTCCTACTGTGTAGAGCAGAGGTCGCGAATCTCAGAGGTAGCTCTCTGTGATATCCGCCTCCATGGACGTATATGCTTTGCAAGAGAGATCTGAAAGGAAACGTCGTCGTGTGACTTGTCACCCATAGCACGACTGGAATAGCATTAGAATTAAATAAAAACACGCATTAAATACACATTTTACGAATTGGACCTCGAGATTCTTAGCAGAATTCGACAGTTATAACGATGATGACGACGACGGGGGTTTGAAGGTGGGCTGGTTACCGCTCCCTCTTTGCTCGCCACTAACCGCGTGTGTCCCTCGGTGTGGCTGACAAGACCGCGGTGGGCAGTGACACGACTCCGCTGATGCAGAAACTCAAGCCGTGCTCCCTAGCAATGTGTGGGCAGCTTAAAGCGGCCGCCCACGCATTTTCAGCCGCAGTAATTATGCTTTCGTTGGCGCGAAACGCACGGTGCATTAACACGCGATACATTTGTAAACAAATTAAGGATAGAAAAAAAAATCACGTTATTTTTTTCTCTCTAAAAAATAAAAAATAAATCACGCTTGTGAAAATCGCAACCCGCTGAAGGGTTTGGTTGCGATGCTGGCAAGAGAAGGAGGTTTGTTGCCAGGCGTCTTGGCAAAAAGTAAATGTAATTTAAGTTTTTAAGTTAGAATTATTTTGCTTTGGCCAAACTTACGTGAAACAAACAAACAAACCCACTGTAACCAATATGGGAATCATATTCTTGATGTTGACATTCTTTTCTGCAGGTATATTATAATACATTTTGCTGCTTTGTAGAAATTTGCACCAAGACGTTGGTGTACAGTTCATTGACTAAAACCTGACATAAATTTTACCCAAAGGCTGAAAAATCACCATCATCACCGAATCATCATAACCATCACCGGGTCCGATTCAGTCTGTATCATCACAAAGACGCGTGGGGACAACTCACGCTCGACTCCTATTATCATTATCATCATCATCGCTATCACAAGCAATGACAGCCGCGCCAAGCGACATTTACGCAATGTCGGGTGAGTGAGGAGCGAGCGAGCGAGAGAACGAGAGAAAGAAAATGCAAGCGGCTCGGGCGACGCACCAGTAAGACAAGAGTGACGAACCCGCGTGGCGCGCTCACGACGCGGCCACCCCAGCGCTCAGAGGCTCGTCCGCGTCGTGAGCGCCATCGCGACGCGACGCGCCTCGGGCCTCTTCGCGAAAGCCGTGTCCTCGCGTCTCACCTCATTCTCACAAAATGCACGAGCACAGCGGATTTTTTATTCCCCGAGTGCACAACGCGGGCAGTGTTTTTAGAAAGAAAAAAAAAATTCGCGAGGCAGGCTCGCGAGGTCGCGAGAAGCGTCTCAAATGCCCCCTTTTCTTTTTTTACTTTTACGGAGACCTAAAATATTTTTTTTTTATTTGGCTTCAGCCAGCCAGCCGTTCCTGTGTCATGTCTAATATTCCCCCAATTCCTGCACGGTGCCAGTTACTTCATTTTTACGCTGCGCACTGGGACAAGCGCATAGGGAATGATTTGCAAGGTAATAAATGTGAAAAGGCGTTAAAAAAAAAAGCTCCCCCCCAATGGCTTCGTGCCCACTTCGCTGAAGTCGCCCCCCCCCCTCCTCTCCATTTCTCTCCATCCTCGCCCGTGCGCCGCACAAGAACGCCTCGACTTTTCGGCATCACGGCGCGAAATTTTGCATTAGGGGCCAGCCAGGCTCCCAGAACAGTAGGTACGTTATTGAGGTATGAAATTGGCAGCGTGGGCTGATTGACCGCGCGGCTTGAGCCAGACAGCGCGCTGGCGCGGAGAGACAAAAACAGCTCTCGGTACGTAAGAGCCGCCGTGAAAAAATGCGCTGTGTTTAGCCCAATACAACGGGGCGCGTGTGGCACGTGCTGCACAATGCGATTGTATACGAGGCACCTTTGTTGGGGACGAAGTCATTAAGCGATTTCTGAGTGCTCGCGACAACAACGATGAAAGAGAAGCGTTACCCGAAGTCCACGCGTCGCCAACATTCGCAGCGCGGAGCCCGATTCGGCACGTGGGGATTATGGCATAGCGACAAAAAAAAATGAATGCGTGTGCTCCACAGTCCAACCGTTAAAGCCGCTGACAGCTCGCCACCGATTACCTTAGACCTTACGTTTATTTATTTTTCTCCTCCTCCTCCTCCTCGTTCTATTGGTTCTCAGACATCTGTCTATTGCAACAAAACGCGTTTCCAACCCCAAGGATAATTTGCCTGGCTTAATGCGTCATATACGCAGTTGGCTGTCAGTAACTCGTTCGAGTCGTTGTACGCACGTGGGAAGATGAATGGGTAACCGTGAATCCAATGTGCGCGCAAAAGTGCGACTACATAACCATCGATGGGCTTTCCAAAGTCGTCAATGTGGCTATTAAGCAGTTTCCTGATTTGATGATAATTAAGACAAAGATCCGCCTGTATAGTTTTAACTTTAGCAAGCACCGATGAAGGCCGGCACGGCACAGAAGGGCGTGGGAGGTCAGCAATCACGCCCGACCGCCTTTGTCTCCCGAGTGACGATGTTTACACATCGCACCAGGCACTCGTATGAGGCTGAGTTGACCGAGGCGAAGCCCAGGATCGGTTCTGATAATCGTCAACGGCGATGGTCGTGAGCGGGAATCGAACTCGGGTCACCAGGTTCGTAGCGCAGCGCGCTAACCACTGCGCCACCACTCCCCCCCCCCACCCCCTGCCACACACATGCACTAACTCTATTTAACAAATCTGTTTAAATATTCAAATGAGAAAAATTACCCAAACTCAAGGTGTGTTGTAAGAAAACTAAATAAAACGTTTGCAAGACACGCTTTCAAGATCAATATTTTCAACCGAAAGGCGGTCAGCGTGACAGACTGGCGGCTTTCATGCTCTTGGCACTCGCCAATATGCGCCGGCCGACAGAATTTCAAACGCATTACGTCACGCTCGATGAGTCCAGGCCCAAATGGCCCTAAACGCTGCTCTGCAAAGCGCAAATTGCGCCAAAGTTTTTCGAATGCCCTTCTGATATTCTGACCAAAGCAGCCAGCTACCAAAGCCGTCCACGCGAGTCGTTCCAGCCGCTCGCTCCCCTCCCCCCCCCCCCCTCTGTTGCCCCCTCGTCCCCTACGCCGCCGTTTGCAAACGCGGTGGGAACAGAGGGGGGAGGGGGGGAGCGATTGGGGTCAGATGGAGGGGGCGGGGGGGTCGCCGCGACTAATGGGGGTGCGTGCCCCGCTCGTGGGGGGGGGGGGGGGGGCCTTTGTGCACAGAAGTTTCACGATGCCAGGTGGAGCGGACGAACAACCAACAGCAGGCGCGCAAGCCGCAGGAGGGAGTCTTCGTGCCCGAGTGCAGCGAGGACGGCACCTACGCACAGGTGAGTGCGTCGGCCACACACACGTGCCACCTGCACCCTCCGCTCATCATCAACCTCCTTTCGATTTAAAGCTTTCGTGACTGCAGGGATTCATCGTCTTGGTTCTTTCGGTAAAGTCACGTAGAAGGTAAATAATAAAATAGTAAAAATTAAAGATAATAAAATATTTTATTTTGAATCGGGTGCAACCGCAACAAACAAAAACATGAACAAGAAACATCTTCATCTTCTTGGTTCTTTCGGTAAAGTCACGTAGAAGGGAAATAATAAAATAGTAAAAATAAAAGATAATAAAATAATTCTCACGACGTTTCGGCCACAACGCAAGCAGCCGTCCTCGGGTGAAGAACAGGTCTGTCGGAAAGACAGCGTCTGAACTTCAGACTTCAGAGAATTATTGTATTATGTTTTATTTGTATTATTTTATTATTTCCCTTCTACGTGACTTTACCGAAAGAACCAAGAAGATCAACCTCCTTCTTCGTCTTCTTCGCATCGCTCTGGGGTCGGCCGTTCCGAGTCTTCCTCAAATGCCTCTCCCTCCCCCCTGCCACCCACCCACCACCCACCCGCCCACAAGCGACATCCCACCCACACCCCACACACCTTCCTAACTAAACACATTTTTTTGTAACCAGGTAAGAGCCACTGAGCTACGTAGATTTTTATTTAGAAGCGACCTGGCCACGACTTATATCTCGACAAAGTGGCTTATCACGTGGAAATGTTTAGCAGCCAAATACTCTTCCATTTGTCATCCCATTTTTTTTTTTATATCTAGATTGAACTCTCATTTGCTTATATCTGCTTTTTTTTGTTTAGTTTGTTGTCCATCCCCCCGTACCCGTGATGGCAACGTACAGCGCGAAAGAAGTTCAACATACACACATCCCAGCAACGTTCATGTCACCTGTATAAGAAATCCTTCCATCGCATCGTTGTTTTCATCCTCCTCCTCGCCTGCCTAGAATCTCTGTTTTTCAAAACTCCGCTCGTAATGTCCCCCTCCTCACTGCGCACACCACACGGACCAAGGCCGCCTCGGTCTCGCTTCCCTCGCTTTGTCGACAACTCTTCGTATCCCCGGTTGGTTTGTGCATACCTAAGTATGTTGAACTTTTTTCGCACCGCACGTAGCCATATCGGAGGCGCGGTTTCTAATGTCCTCGCTCCTCCTCGAGTCTCTAGCTGCCGTTTCAGCAAATCCATCGCAGTGTGCACTTTTCTGATTTCTTCACGGACTTCATCCCCCGTCCTCCTTATCGTCCACCTCTGCCGCTCGGTCTCACGCCGCCGGTCTCATCACGTCTCTGCTTATAGCTTCCTTGCCGTGTCATTATCGTGTCATTATCGTGTCATTATCGCGCGCAATTCCAATCGATTCCTTCTACCTCTTCACACCACGTCGTTCATTAACTCTTCCCCACGCAGCCTCGTCTCCTTCCGTAGCCTCTCCTTCATTTGTTTCGTGGGTTTTTTGTTGTTCCCATTACGTGCACTCGCGAGTGTGGCTCTCTGAAGTCTTCCGTAAAAATGATGAGGAAGCAGCAGCAGCAGCAACAGCAACAGCAGCAACAGCAGCAACAGCAGCAGCAGCAACAGCAGCAGCAGCAACAGCAGCAGCAGCAGCAGCAATAGCAGCAGCAGCAGCAACAGCAGCAGCAGCAACAGCAGCAGCAGCAGCAACAGCAGCAGCAGCAGCGGTCTGGGGAATTTCTGGGCACCCGTCCACCACACACACACATATTTAAAATGGTAGATTAATTTGCACCGTGCATTGTTGCTGCTCTATTAACTCTTGTTAAAAGATTAGTGAGTTAAGTATACATTTGCTAAACCATGCATGTGCATTGCCTATAGGTTTTCCTCTCGCCACGGGGTTTCCTGCTGCAGTGACAGAAACAAAACGCGTAAAAAAAACAGATCCAAAAGTGCAAACACGGGACACTATATAACCAGCTGTTATAGTATTTCATATGGATGTAACAATTCACTCCTTGCATGTTTCGTTGAAGTGTTATTTTTCTTGGGGGGGGGGGGGTCACCGTTCCGTTGTAATAATAATAGCAACAACAATGAGAACAGTCTTTGATATTTATCCAAGAAAGCCTCACGCTTGTGAAGACTATGAAAAAACAAGAACAGGCTTTACCCTTTGCAGCAAATATACAGGAGGAGTTGAGATGTTCAAACACTAAATAGACACCTCTATCACAAGGCATCATCAAGTCTGCGTGTGGTAAAACATGCGCACAAGCATGCTACGATAACAATAGATGCATTGTCCTTGAAAATGAATGGCCTACACCAGAGACATCCTCCTCGATGCCATTGTCTCAACACCAGTGTTTGACCAGAGAACGACAGAGGCAATGCAAATGTCAAAAAGTCAATAGCTCACCCCGAGCAGTTACATCTATGGGACCCATTTCTCATCATCTTGATTCTGGCAAAAAAGGGTTCTCAAGACTCTTTTGGGAACGTGAGGCCAATTACATTCGTGAGTGTTTTGCAGTGCGGGATGAAAGTGGAGTATCCAACAGTGCCCACGCGTACTGTAGGGTAACACTCAAAGTATCTGCACAGATTGATTCGAGAATCCGTTGCTGAAACTGCCATCGTGAATATTGTTTTTATTTATATTAATTGTAATGTGATGTATGGGGCGGTGACACGGTCGAACGGTAGCATATTCGCCACCTATTTTGAGAGGTACCACTTTTCGTACCCAGTGGCCACCCTGATCATGACTGCAGGTGGAATGACCAGGATAATACTCTGTGCCGTCTGCTACGCAGCGGACGTTAACGATCCCGCGACGCCATTCGCAAAGCGTGTGCCAGCGTGCGTGCCCGGTCCCAGGCTCCGAATCTGTCAAATTCAAAAGTGACCAGCGTATGATTTCATTGGGATTGCACGTAACAATCATCACCCTCGCCTTTACTAGCAGATTAACACCACGTTTGCCGGCCAGGTGCTGGGTCACCTGGTACCCACAGGGACAGCTGCCACTGGGGGTGCCCTTTTAAATGTGATGAGGTGAGATGAGATACGAAGTGCTTCGAGAAGCTCCGGTGTGTAGGGCGCTCGATCAAAGCAAAATCATTCTTCTTCTCATTACTTATATGTGTATATACCATAGTAGCTGCAGCGTTTCCCTGAACATGAGCGGACATTTATAACACGATTTGATGCATGTGCTGTGACCTATGACCTGGGCCTTTGGTAATTACTCACCTCTCAAATTGAATTCCTTCGCATTTTTTTGTGATAATCACGGTAGATAAGTACGAGCCTAGAATGCCCAAAAATACCAAGCGGCCAGGAAACAAAAGAGCACTAATTTAAGATGTAATAGATAAGAAAAAAGTCTTTCTTGAATTCGAGCAAGGTGGCAATAAGAACTTTGGGCAAGTATTTTGACCAGCAGGAGCAGTGGTTGAACACGGCGCGGACGCGAGAACACAGTCTGGTATCCCGAGACCTCGGCACGGTTAAAAGGAATCGAGTTGCGTCAGCCGCCTTCACGGGACCCACACTAACCAGTGTGGTGAAGTATGGTCAAATACGCCCGCACGACTCGCAACAGCGTGGGGAGGCCCTCATCCAGCAGTGGACTGACAAAAAGGGAGTGAGAAATATGTTGCTTAAGATGACGCTTCAAACGAAGCATTTGAGGACCTGGAAGTTGTTGTTTGCAGCCACGGAGACCGTGGGGAGACCGTCGATCGATGTTCGCTCACCGGGCTGACGATGGCACCAGTCGTGGCGAATTGCCCGATGATGCAATTACCAGCGAAACGTCGTACTCAAAAATTGTAAATGTTGTGCTTTCACGCTTCAACACACCGGTGGGCTAAAGCAGTGAACTATTTGTCTTTTGTCAACGTGACACTTTTTTTACTGATTGGCCGTGTCGGGTGGTGGAGGGTTACGACACATTTATAAATAACGCGATCTAACACCCAAAAACTTGATTATGAGTCGTGACTTCTCACCGAACGGAATGGGCCACGCGAAGGCGCCCTTTGCCATCGCCGCTGTTGACCGCTCTTGGGTCCGGTGACGTCCAGCGTCCCGCCGCGCGTTCATCTCGCAGACGCGCGGGCGCCACTTAAACCGCGACGCCACGGAGAAAACACATCGCCAGATAACACAACACGGCCCTTTCAAAGCACTAATCGAATTAGGCAATTTATTATTCAATCAGGTTTTAAGAAGCGATTACAGAAACTAAATTACAGCAACAGTAATTTGGTTGCTTTAATAAGATTTTTTTTTTAAACTCCTGCCTGTTAGCCGTTCCAGCGAATCGTAATTTGTCGAAGAGATTCCAGTGAATGTTGTGTCCACCCCTCCTCCCGTATTGAAACACACTGCTCGACTGAGGCTCTGAATGCGCCCCAATGCAGCTATCAAAATGCCCATACTGTTAACGTGCAGCGGGGGGTGCACCGAGTTCAAACGAATACAAGAGCTCAGTCAGCGAGCCACGCACACTCAGCCGTGTGCACGGTGAATGAGAGGCGACGTGGTCTAGCGCGCCCGGCCTTCTCCGCTGTGGCGTGAGGGGCAGATGCTGGGCTCTCTGTCTCGTGCACTGCGGTGGCCCGCAGTTCCTTTGGGATTTCAAAAGCCACGCGTTAAATAAGAGCGTCAAATGAAATACGTGTTCAATCTTGATTTGAAGCTTTCGTGACTGCAGGAATATATGCGCTTTGGTTCTTTCGGTAAAGTCACCTAGGTAGAAATAAAGTAATTTAATAATAATATTATAAAATAAAATACGTGTTTATGCATTACTTTTGCGCGGTTTGCCGACTGAGCACAGGCACAAAGGCGTGCAAGTGTCTCGCGGGCCAGCAACAAACAGCACTCTTTGTTCAAGCTGTAATCGACGAGGGTTGACACGTTTCTTTGCATTGAGCAAAGTTGTTAACGGCTGGGGTGAAGGAGACGATGGGAGTCAAAGAGTCCCATCGTGCTTTCTGGGAGTGAAAATGGAAACGAAAGCGACCAAGAAAACACACACAACACCCGCGACAAATCTTACGAAGGCATTTTTGTTGTAAACTTTTACATTTGATTCGTTTGTAACGGCAAACATGCTGACGGTCAGACCCATCATACGGGAGTTTTTTTACGTTTTGATTTTCAGCAGAGGAAAGTAAAGCTGTCATAACGATCGTGAAGCATCACACGATTTATTCTCTCTCGTAGCATCAGCGGTGCAGTCATAAACAAATTAATTACTCCGTAATAAATAAACACCCCTCCCCCTCCCCCCCATTGGAATTGCGGGAACGTTATTCCCACTGAAAAAAAAAATCTAAATTCCAGGCGAAAAAAAGCCGTTGGCTTATTGCATACCGTAGGAGTTGAATCATCAGCGATGTAATTTGGATGTGGCAATAACATGTTAATTGCCGCCACAGCAGTCGATATTGCGTACACAGCCCCCTTCGGTGGTGGTGGAGGTGGTGGAAGGGGGGGGGCACACAAGGGTGTCTGTGTGAGTCCCCCCCCCTCCCCCGCGGGGGGCCGCTGGCACAGAGCCATGGAACCCCAGCGGCTCCCTTGCAAGCAGAACGCAAACTCTTCTCGTCCTTTTTTTTGTGTAAAATGCCCCCCCCCTCTCCCCCCCCAAAAAGTATTTAAAAACACTGGCCTCCCAGTTGGTTGTAAATCCCTTTAGAGCAGGGAGTGGGCGTTGGGTCGGGGTCAAATTTTCACGGATCGTACGGGTTTGTTGCGAGTCTGAAGATGGTGGGGGGCGACGGCTGGCGAGAGAGGGAGTGAGGTGTAGATATGTATGTAGGTATGTTGAACATTTTTCGTGCCGTACGTAGCCAACCGTGCAGTGATGGTGGCGGCAGTGGTGGTGGTTTATTGTGGCGGTGGTGGCGGCATTGGTGGTGGTGGCGGTGATGGTGGTGATCATGGCAGTGGTGACAGCATTGGTGGTGGTGGTGATCGTGGTGGTGGTGGGGGTGATGGTGCATACTCGGGAATCTGTAACGCAGTGCCCTTACCACCTTGATATTATATATATCTGCACACATATACATATATTTAAATCACAAGCGTTCTGTGAATCACGTGACTTGTGTGACCACACCCACTTTAAATCCCTCCCTTCTCCCCGCCCCCTATGAAAACAGACTCTGCTCCGTACGATTCACTTCTGCTTGCTCCATCCTTCTCCTCCTTCCCTCTCTTCCCACCCCTATCCTCATCATCATCACCCTTTCATCATCATCACCCTGTCATCTCCGATATATTGGCCCAGTCAATCCTTCTCCCCTTCGTCCAGTTCCTGCCTGGCAATTCTTTCTTCCTCGTGCTCATCTTGAGCAATGCCTTACTTGTCTATCTTGTGGACTATTTTTTGTTTTACCAGGTAAAACCCACTGAGCGATATGGCTCTTTGTCAGAAGCAGCGACCTAGCTACAAATGATAGCGCAACGAAGTGGCTGATCATGCAGCCATTTATATCAACCATACACTCTAAACGCATGTTGATTCTAAATGTGGAGGGATAAACCAGTGGACCCAGAGAAAAAGCCACGTGACCATGGGGAGAAGACACAAACTCTAAATATACAGCAAGCGTCAGGGTCAGGATCTAACCCACGACATTCCGTATACCAGGCGAGGTAGTTAACATCTCGCTACCATTGGGCTCCACGGTGGTGACTTCCGTCCCGGGCATCCCTCCCTCTTCCTGTTCCTTTATCTTATTCCATTCATTACATCCTTGACTCTAGTCCCCATCCCGTGGCGTGTGCTACAGGCAAAAGTTTTCTAGGTCAAAATATCCGTTTGAGTCTCGAGGGACTCTTTAAAACTATTCCCTAAGTGGAGGTCCGTCCAACAACAGTGGTGTGAGTTAAGTAATTGCAGGGCCGCACCTTTACCCTGTTATGTGCGCACACGGACAGGCCACACAAAATACGCAACAACAGGCCCCCACATCACCCCACCACCCATCACCCCCGTGCCTGGCTGAAACATTTAAACAAGCAAAACCGCGAAACTACAAAGATTCATTCTGACATGTATAGACCTCCTGGTCTTAAAATTTTGTTCGAAAAATGTTGTTATGCAAAAGTTTTTATTTTATTTCTTTCAGCATAGCAAACATTTTTCTCTCTCTCTCTCTCTGGATTCAAGAGAGACGCGCCACAAAACGGCCAGAGATTTATTGCACCAATCTGGAATACTTTGTTGCGTGTGTAGTTTTGGCGCGCGGCCTCGTCGACACGGTGCCAACGTGGGCCCGGCGTGCCGCGCCGCTCACCACGAGTTTAACACAGAAAAGCAGGTCAAGTGCCGCAAGTCGAAAGCAGGCGGCGAACAAACCTCGGTCTAATTTCTTATTTAAGCAGACAAAGCCTCGCCGCCGAGTCTTGGGGCTCACTTTTCAGGAGGAGGAGGATCCAACGCCACGCTGGGATATGTGGCAGAGTTGTTTCAGAGTTTGGGTTGGTTGTTTTTTAATTCCACGTGGGGGAAGAGAGTGCCAGGACACCAGGAGATAACATTCAATGCTCAGAGCAGATGCGTTGTGAAACCCACTTTCTGCAGTGCCTTTCAGATCCACTTCTTTGCTCTGTCCTTGACCCTTTGCTATAAACATTTTTTTTTTCTTCTAACAAACAAACATTTGATTAATTTTTAATCACACGGCCGCTGTGTAAAAGGTAACGGCGCAGCCCTGCAATTGCTTAACTCACGCCGCTGCTCACGGAAGGGCCTCCACTCGTAGAAGCTCCAGAGCCGCTCGATAAGGTATTTGGCCTACTCTTCCATGTCGACCAGACGTCTTGAGTACACACCACAGATTTCTGCACGAGATCCCACACGCCGCTCGCTCAGCCTCCGTGACGAATGCTGGAGGGGGGGACGATGCCACCCACCGCAGACTGACGCTGCCGGGTCTCCGTTCCCTCGCCTCCCACTCATCCCCCCGCAGGTGCAGTGTCACAGCTTCACGGGCTACTGCTGGTGCGTTACGCCGGACGGCAGGCCCGTGGGTGGCTCGTCCGTCAAAAACAAGCTGCCCAAGTGCACAGGTGCCACGAGATTTTGCGGTCAGATGTTGCGCGTAATTATGCTTTGCTCTTTGTTTCGTGCATGTTGCTTATTATCTATGGGACATTGTGTTTTTTTTTGCCAGCAACAAGACGACGCTTTGCAATGTGTGGTGTCTATTTGGTGTTGGAATAATCCTAACACCTGTTTTATTGCCAGAAAGGGGAACGTATATTCTCACTATACTATTCATCTGATTTTAGGCAATATGCAGATCACCGTAGAATGTTGTTAAACACATATCGTGAGATTCTACCGAGTACATTGTGACTGCCGTCTGTGTAACCAAACCAACGATTAACCCAACGCGTCGCTTAATGATGGAAAATGCTGTTTCTACAATGGCACGTCACGAGGCTTCACGATGGAATCTATTACGGCGTTTGCAAGCATATAAACGTTTCACTGAGTGAAAACTCACTCAGCACTACAGCAGGACATTCCAGATAGTGAAACAAATAAACTTCCAATGTTCAGCCCAACACAGAAAATAAAAAGTTGTTCTTTTAGACTCTCGGCCTAATGGCCTTCTAATCTTACACGAACCAGCAACATTTATTTAAGCAAACAAACTCTGGACTGGCGTCAACACCTTGTTTAGAGAGCCTGCCTGCTGATGAGACCCAGGAAATCTAAGCTAGCACACTGTTTGTTCGCTGAAATAAATTTTGCCGGTCAAAATCATTCTAAAATGTCAGCGGGGGATGGACTGAAATCTTTTAAATGTTTTCGTGGAAAGATGGAACGAAAGGATATGTATTTATTTATACATATATACTTATAGATATTTATTTCCACACTGTATCGAGTACTTTTATAACACGCTCATCGCTCAGCAGACATCAACGTTGTGCCAAATACCAACGTTTAGCTCGCGTTTTTATGCTGCCAGCGCTGCAAGTTAGAACTATTTGTGCTTTAAGGTTCAGATGGCTCATACTTTGAAGCGTACATTACGTTCGCACCGCTCACATTTTACGAATTGATCATAATCATGGGAGCTCTACGCCGTGACTCGTGCAGGGATTCTGGTGTATTTCGGATAAACATTTTTGCAAGAGCGTGTAAACAATGGATATGGCTGAATGTGTTTTTCAAGGTGATAAAATTTCACTCAGCAGCTGCGATTTTTTGCCCCAGGATCAAGCGTTGAAATGTATTTTTTTGTATTGCGCTTGCCAAAGTCATAATATTATTATTAATTTTAAAAAATGCGGCCTGACTATTTAAAAAAATCCAAATGACATTCTCACAATACCACACGGTCACACGGCATTTTATCATCACTTAATTAATTAATTACCCTTTTCACATAAGTGAACCACAAAAAAAATCATAACGCACCAGCATTTAAACATTGTCCTATTCATTCACGGGCACTGCTCTACCAAATATTATAAACAAAAACCCTCGGGGCAAGGAATCGATGAGTTCTCTTTTTGTTTAACGTCGCCATCGGCGTTCAAATCACGACGAGGGCAACGTTCCCAACAAACGGAGAACGCTGCAGCAGCACTGCCGGGCGAAGAGGCTCGCGCCAGCGGTGTAGCCATCAAGCGTGCAGGCGCTGCAACTGCACCGCGGGCCTACAGCCCAAACAAACCCAGGTGCCCGCTGCGCCATGAAGAAGAAGAGGAGGAGGAGGGGGCAGGGGAAGGGGGATTATACACGGGGTGGGGGGGGGGCTCCCCATATAATTTGTGACTTCGTCACAAATACCACCGTCCCATCCCACATTGGTCTCCCCAACATAGAGGGCCTTCGGCCCTCTGGGCCCTGTTCGGGCACGTGGCTCGTCGTCTTTGCCCAGACCTTCTGACTCATGTTGCCCTGCGCTCGAGTGACGGAGTCAGATCCGGAACAAAAGCCGGATCTGGAACAAAAGCCGGATCTGGAACAAAGGCCGAATTCGAAACAAAAGCCAGATCTGGAACAAAATCCAGATCTGGAACAGAACCTGTATCTGGAAAAAATGCCGGATCCGAAACAAAAGCCGGATCTGGAACAAAGCCGGATCTGGAACAAAAGCCGGATCTGGAACAAAAGCCGGATCTGGAACAAAAGCCGGATCTGGAACAAAAGCTGGATCTGGAGCAAAAGCCGGATCTGGAACAAAAGCCGACCCAACGTGGGTTCACCAGAGGGGACGCCCATGCCCAACCCGGTGCCTGCAGGTAATCGTGCACCGATGATGTGGCCCCGTGCCTTATCCAGGGGGCCTGTTTGGGTGCGATGGATCTCGACCCCTGGAGGAACATTCGGAACAGTGGCCCATTGACGACTTAGCGACGACTGCCCCGTCCCCCCGTTCAACCCATCGCATTGGGACCCACGGCGTCAAAAACGCGACGCCGCAGCTGAGATGCGCAATCGGCGCGTCCGTCCGTGTGCGCAGGCCCAAGCGGGGAGAAGCCGCCACGGTCCGACCGAAACCCCAGCCGAAAAGGTAAATGGAGCCCTGGAGGCAAATCCACGATCACTCTTTAAGGGCGCCGCTCCCCCCTTTCTACATAACCCCCTCCCTGCCAACCCGACGCTCCCCGATACCGCCGGCACCTCTACGCTGCCCCCCCCCACCCCACCCCCTGAACGCCACGTGGTCAATCCCAACGGTTCATATTCTTAGGTTTTTTCGTTAAAGTCATGTCGTTTTTTTCTTACGTGACTTTACCGAAAAAACCTAAGAATATGAATCCTTGCAGTCACGAAAGCTTCATATCTAGAATCCCAACGGTCTCCGGCCTCCTGCTGATGGCCTCACGCTGGCAGTAGCTTGCTCTTTGGAGACAACAACTGGGGCTGTAACGATTTGCACCCCCCCGCCCCCTCGGGGAAATTTCGCGGATGAGCACGAGGTGTGTTTCCGGAGCCAGAATGTGCCGCTTCGTTAAATGTTTTGTTACATCGCTCCGGTGTCGCGCCCCTCGAGGCCGCAGGAATCACCTGAATCAATTCCAAACGAGACTGAATGAATGCATAATTTGAAACCTTAAAAGCGCACGTTCCTCGATGAATATATTGCGAGAGTACGGATACATTAAAATCGGTGAATCGATGCCATAGTTTACAGGCCTGGTGCCCGCTTTCTTGCCTCACCTGCTCCCTGCTGCTGCTGAGCTACTTAACAAAACAAAAACACATCTCTGCATTGGAGTCCACTGCTTTACATATTGTGTCATCAAAATTCCAAGCAATCGCCAGAGTGACCGAACACAATATTCGCTGAAAGAGACGCAGCATCGAATAATTTAAAGGGAACAAAAAGGGCCGTAGCGATATGAACCGATCCAAGATGCTGCTTGCGGAGCTCACAGACAAACAGACATCCGTCGATGTGCGTACGATCTCTCTGCAGGCTTTGATTTGTGCAGTCTGTGAGCACCTGCCGAGGCACGGTGGGAGCCTTAGCAGCCGTGCGAATGCTCAGTCTCACATCTGCTGTGCAGTGTGGCCTGACAAACGCTGCTCCTTATTTGGGGGGGGTATCACAAGCAGGGGAAATGGCTGAAGTAAGAATGCTAGTGGTGGTGGTCATGATGGTGGTATTGGTTGAAGTGATGGCAGTGTTCGCAGTGTTAACAGTGGTGGAGCTGGCCATAGCGGTCGTGGTGGTGACGTTGGTCAAAGTGCTCGTGGTGTTGGCTGTGGTAGTGGTAGAAGTGACGGTAGCAGTGGTCAGGTAGTGGTCATGATGGTGGCAGTGGTCGTTGCGATGATGGTGGAGGTAGTCGTGATAGTGGTCATGATGATGATCGTTCTAATGATGATAACTTCTGGTGATAGGGGCGGTGGGATTGGCAGTGGTGATAGCGGTCTTGATGGTGATTGTGGTAATAACAGCAGTGACAGTGGTGATGTAGGGCCGTGGCAGTGAAGGTGGGGGCAGTGGTAGCAGCAGTTGCAGTCGTGGTCATAGCAGTGGTGGTGGTGATTTTGGTGTCGGTGGTAGTGATGTTGGCAGTGATGTTATGGTTGTAGCGGTTAGCGCGCTGCACTACGAACCCGGCGACCCGAATTCGATCACCGCTCGCGACCATCCACAGTGGCGATCATCTGAACCGGTCCTGGGCCTCCCCTTAGGTCGACTCAGCCTCAAATATGAGTACCAGCTGCGGTGTGTGTAAACACCGCCACTGCGGAGACAAAATGCGTCCGGGCGTGGTGCTGGCCACCTACCCGCTCGTGCACCGTGGTCGGCCTTCGTAGGTGCTAGCGAATGTGTGCCGGTGACGGGCCGTTGTTGTTTTTGTATTTACTTACGCCGGCCACTTGGACAGCTCGTCGGCCAACGAGCGCCCCTCGAAAAGGGCAGGGCAGTGTGTTCAGCGCTCCGTGCCAGCGTGCCGCCGGCGTATATCGGATCTGCCGATCATGAGCATGTGTTGTGCCGCTCGCGATAAACAGACCCCTAGCCGTGAAACAGAGCAGCTGTATGGGCCACCGGCGAGACCGAAACCCAACTCCTGGAGAAAAAGAAACGAGAGAGCTGTTTAAAGCACAAATTAAATTTGGAATGCATGGATTATGCATCAACACCGATGTTTTGCATTCCTGCCCCTGATTTATGCAACTTACTCACGTTAGCCGACTCGCTTTTGTGGGGTCAGGTGAAACAAGGACCTCATTTTTTTCAAGGCCAAAACGTAATACGTCAATAAATAATCTAATATCGTGACTTTTATCAACCACTTCTTTTCCTCCCCAGTCCCCCCCCCAAAAAATAGAACTTATGCGAGGTGTATATTCCAGCCTCGTTGCTCCTCGGCAGAAACCACGGGCCGTTGAATCTCGCGTCTTGTTCTCACTGACACGCTCAAGCTAATATTTTGCTCTAGAAGTAAATGCTTGCTAACACAGAGGTCCGGTTACTCCCGAGCCATTTCGTTTCTGCGCATGGGTATGCCCCGTTCAATAAACTAATTGATGAAAATAATTCAGCCCATAAACTGGCCCAAAGTTCCAATTTTATTTTATATAACTCTGCAGACAGCGTTTGTTTTTTGTGCGTGTGGTGGTAAGCGTGCTCTGCTACGAACCCGGCGACCCGAGTTCGATTACCGCTCACAGCCAACAACAGTGACGATTATCTAACCGGTCTTGGGCCTCCCCTAAGTCGGCTCAGCCTCAAAATGAGTACCAGGTGCAGTGTGTAAACATCGCCACTAAGAAGACAAAGGTGGCCGGGCGTGATGGTCACCCACCCCCTCGTGTGCTGTGCCGACCTTCATAGGTGCTACTCGCTAACAGCAGCCTCAAAAAAGTGTTAAGGCTCTATGGGGGATTCATACTCTTAGGTTTTTTCGGTAAAGTCACGTAGGTAAAAATAAAGAATAAAAATAATAGAAATAATAATAGAAACAAAATTATGATTTATAATTTAGGTTGTTTTGGTAAAGTCACGTAGGTAAAAATAAATAATAAAAATAATAGAAATAAAATTATGATATATAATTTTATTTCTATTATTATTTATATTATTTTTATGTTTATTATTTATTTTTACCTACGTGACTTTACCGAAACAACCTAAATTATAAATCAGAATTTTGTTTCTATTATTATTTCTATTATTTTTATTATTTATTTTTACCTACGTGACTTTACCGAAAAAACATAAGAGTATGAATCCTTGCAGTCACGAAAGCTTCAAATCTAGAATCTACGGGGGATGTTTGTCTTTGTTTGTGACCTTAAACATATCGGTGGCCATGGCTTCTTCATCGCTGACAGGTCGAGGGCATGTGGCCTGAGTGCGGTAATGACAGAAAATGGAGATAATTAAACTTCTTGAGTGCAATTTACATGCCTAGGCTTTTGTGTTTTTTTTTTTTGCAATCCGTTGCCTTCGCCGTTCAGAATAATTGGCGCGAGTTCGTTCCAGTAAGCCTTCAAATAAATTCAAGCCACACCGCCGTCTCGTCCAAATTCACTGCACATTATGTTGTTGGAGCAGATTAAATACGCACAGAAGTGCACTTTAATAGGGTTGCCTTCGAGATGACGGGCAAGCGTGAAAGAATAACAAAGCCACAAACTGCATACATGTCTGATTGCGACGAGAGAGAAAATATGTTTTCAAATTCCAATGCAGAACTAATGGCTCGCGTCGTGTTTGCCTCCTGCTAATATAGAATTCCCCCGGCTGAGCGCACTGGCGACTGGGACACCTGTGGGAAAAGAGCTTCATAGCTCGTAAGATTTCTCAAGGATAAATAAAGATTCTGATTCTAATTGGCTACGCGCAAGGGTCACGGTCGCTTAACTAACCCCACTAAGGCGCCCGCTTCCCTGCTCCCCGCCTTCCTGCTCCCTTCCCTCTCGCTTCGCGGAACGCTCCCTCCACCACCGCTGCGCACCCCAGCCCGCCCGCTCCACCCCAGCCCACCCGCTCCACCCGCTCCACCCCAGCCCGCCCGCTCCACCCCAGACAGCTGCGGCGACGAGGCTTGGCGCTCCGCCACGCGCAGCCTCTCCTCGCCCGCCGTTAGCTCAGAGCGCACGCGATGCGGCCGTAGCCACCAGAGGGTCCCCGGGGGGCCGCCGGCATCGCTCACGGCTGCCCCCCCCCACCCCGGGGCCCTACCCCTGACGGCGGAGAGAGCGAGAGGACGAGAGGAGCGAGAGGACGTTCGCCGGGCTGGACGGCACCGCCACCGCCACCACCGCCGGGTTCCGCCGCCGAGAACGGCGCCCTGCGGAGAGCGACGCACGGTTAGGGAGTCTAAGTGGGGGGGGGGGGTGAGAGGCGTCAACCAGTAAGTGCGCTTGCTTGGCTTTCCGCGGCTAAGCCATGAAGCGGGTGGGAGTGTCGCGAGGCACGCGAGGTTGCCGCTGCTGCTGCTGCGGCTGCTGCACGAGAGACTGGTGGGGATACAAGCTGGCCGGCAGGCGGCAGCGTAGCGAGTGCCGTGATGCTCGAGGTCTTCATCAATAACCCTGCGTGGCCTTGATGGGGGGAGAGGGGGGAGGCGTGATGTTTCTGGAAATGACC
Source organism: Lampetra planeri (assembly GCF_965212315.1). Lineage (NCBI taxonomy): Eukaryota > Metazoa > Chordata > Hyperoartia > Petromyzontiformes > Petromyzontidae > Lampetra > Lampetra planeri. The sequence continues at coordinate 3,844,615 of NC_136124.1, read as the reverse complement.
ATTCTGCAAAGCGCACGCGGTGGAAGGATATTGAAAAGCAATGTGCCATACATTTCGGTGAAGTACAGCAAGTAGGTTGTTGAATGTTGGACCGTGTCCCACCAGCGACACGGCCCGGTTGACACAGGCCCTGATGCAAGGGGGTTAATGGCCTCCCTCCCCCACCCCTCCTGTTTAATTTCCTCCACGCAGCTTCGTAGCTTGGTGCCGTGGGGTCTCGGTGCAATTGCACCGCCTGTACACTCACGAGTTACGTAACAACGTGGGTCAAGGCATGGACGTGTCCTGGGTGTCCTGACATCCCTCCCAACGTGCACAAATACTCTCGATCACACATTTGCCAAACATACCAATGTAGGACCCTCCTGTAAAAGAGTTGTTGAGACTCAATGAGGCCTTTCTGGATAAAGGGCATTATATAACTCAGCCACGGTCTGAACTTTGGGCCAATAATTCGTGCTTCGCGACGTAGTTGGGCCACCTGCATTCACACACATGAGCTATTCGTGTGCTGACGTCACTCATGCACCTCACAAAAAACACATTTAGGCTGGTTAATTGTTTCTTGTGCGAACTTATGTAAAAGCATTTGTTCGTGATCGTTACTAAGCATGTGGGTGGGTCACGGCTAACATCAGTGGCGAGTGATATTTCAATTGGTCCTGAGCCCCACCCTCAGCAACCCGCAGTGACCAGTGTGGTGAAGTATGGTCAAACAACTCCCACGCCCCCACCGCTGCATGGGAAGGCATTAATGCAGCAGTGGATTGAGAAAGGGCTGCAAATTACAATGTTATTATTATGATCATCATAATAATTATACTAGAAAATAGACATTTAAAGTGTTCCAAAAAAATGTGATAACGGAAAAAAATACTTAGAAAAACCCATTTTTTGCCCCTTGATAAACCTTACTGGTATTTTTTTTGAGGCACCGAAAGATATAACCATGAAGTCACAGCCCTCTTTACACTCTCAGTGCTCAGACGAAGGGCCCACAGCCTGGAATTGGGAAAGGCCTTAAATGCGTATAAAATAAACAACTGTGTGCAAACGACGGTGCATAAACTCAACCAGTCAAAGACATCACGCAAATATGCATACTGGGATGAAATCACACTCATATTTGTTTGAGGTAATATTCGTCTTTGGTGCGAATGACAAAATGCATTTGAAAAATTAACCCCCCGTGTCTATTGGCTGACTGAGGAGTCCAACATTTCAAGAAATTAGAAGAAATATGAATAAGGGCTACCGCGAGCTTATACTTAGGGCATTAGCTGTAACGATGTCAACAGTAATTTCTGAAGAATTTAGTTAACGAGTCCCTTGGCTTCTCAAATTGTAAAAGCCCTCTCCGCGGGGAGAAAGAAACCAATAATTCACAACTTACTTCTCGTACGGAGTGCGTGAACGCTTCGCAGTTCAAATTTCCTCCGTTTAAAAACGCATTATATATCCCGTGTCAGCTGCAAGTATCCAGCAAACATCACGTTTTTAAATTATAATATTCACACACACGCGCGCGCACGCAACCGGGGTATTTATTTTTTCCACATAAAGTCAGAGTTGTCATTTCACAAAAAAAAGCAAGAACAACAACAAAAACAAAGACACGTGTCTTTTTTTTCAACGGCTATGGATTTTAATTCCAGGGCGTTAATTAACGCAAAATAGCACGGGTCTCACGTGGATTATGAACAAAAAAAATGATTTAGTCAGCGCCGTCTGCCCACATCAGCGATGCCCGCTGATGTATTTATCGTAGCGCGTGTGACCCAGCCAAGGTAATGGGAGGCTTGGCTGGAAGAGGGAGGGGGGGCAGTCACCCTGGGGAAATAAGCGCTGTCTGCGAGCGCTAACGGCGCTGGCGAGCAATGTGGGCCCCCACTGTTCCTCGCCTTCGATTCAGAAAAGCCAACATTTTCTCCGCGGTGGGTTTTTTTTTTCACTTCTCCCTCCTCCTCCTCCTCATCCTCGTTGCGTCGCATTCAAAAAGCACTTTGAATTTTTTCGCGAATTCTAAAAGGCGGAATTCAAGTTCTTTCTCCAGCCGGAGGAGCGATGCAACAGCCGTGAGTAAATAAGTGCGCACATTCTGTACCGCGGTTTTGCTACGAGGCAGCGTTAATGAACCAATATGTTTGCGGGCTGGTACAATTAAATAGTCGAGTGTGAGGACTCCTCTCATTTGGGAGGGCGATGTCATTATCCATGGGGGGTTTATTCCACTTATCCGCATCAAAAAATGCGGATAATATGATGAAATTAACGATCAATTTCTCATATCCGCAAAGTAATCCGCACATCATGTAAAGCCGTTCTTAGCTAAAGGAAATTCCCCATGTAATTGAAGTATTTGAATATCAAGATGGTATCACCATTCTTCTGTGCAGAATGTGCACAAGGCTGGTACTGTCATATCGATAAGCATGCTGGGATTCCTGTTTCGTCATGCTGTCGAAGACACCGTTTTCCATACCATTAATTACAAACTCCTTTTGCAGACTGAAGAGATATTTTGCCATTAACACTGTCTCATAAAATAAGACAATATATCAGGCACATGTTTTGGGCAATTGGTCTTTCTTAAGAGCAGATAGAAAGCGCAGCCAAGGCTCATTTGACCGATTTCGGTTCGGAGAGGTTAGGAGAGTACGTGTCCACAACACGGTGCCTTGAAAACACTGAGCAATAGGAGTGACAGAATAGCTTGGAGACGGCCGAGTTATACGAATGGATAAACGAGCAATGCGCACGTTCATTTAGAAGTGACAGTCTGTCCGTCCTATCCCTCCGGACGTGACGTACGTATTTTATTTAGCCACGGGGGCCTATGCAAACCAAACCCAATAAGCATGAAATCAGGAAGGTTTATAGCCGTGATTTATTTAAATTCTCAGTTTGTCATTTTAGGTTCAGGATATCAGTTGCTCGCAGGCAATAGCTGTTGGGGCAAGACCATAATTTATTTTGTTTTACCAACAAAGAATTTGTGATTGTAAATAAATGACGAATCATTCATGCATTTTAACAAGCCGGTGTTATGGAACTGTTTTCAGCCGAACATAGAGTGGAAAATCATGCTTTGCAGTCATCCAAACTTGTCACATCTCAGAAGCTAAGCAAGGTGGGGTCTTGTTAGTACTGAGATTTGAGACTTACCCGTCCTGTAGACGTGGGATGTGAGGTGGTCGGAGAAATCCGACGAGCAATGTATTCTTAAATCCATTCGTGCGGAGTTTTGAGTGTTACCCCCTCGCCCCCCGTATGCATGGTGGCTTTTTCTTAAGTTTTCTTTCACAAGCTAAATGATCAGTAATGGCATTGGTCAAACATTCAAATGCAGAACCCTCTTGAGAGCAAATTGAGACTCAATGAAACGCTCGCTGGGTTAATAATTACGGGGTAGAATCGTTGTTGTCCGAAGCAGCCGCTTCAAAAAATATATGGATGTCGCACGAATTATGGCACTCACGCGAGTTTTCATGAGCATTTGTCGATTTTGGCGAATCAACCAAACTCAGAAAATGTTTCTTTCCACGACTGCGGAGGAGTTCGCGACTGCACTATGGAGCTCTCTCTCCACCGCGTCTTGTCCGACGTTTCGCTCCGCGTGCTGAGGGATTCTTCAGGAACTGAATCAGAAGCTCCCAGCAATGTGGAGCGACGCGTCGAAACATCCTGACAAAACTGGGAGGCCTATTGCTTTTTTTAAATTTAATCACAAACCAATTCCCCTGTTCAGAAAGGCCCATCGTGATTGTTTGGCACCGAAACCCAACTTGCCAGCTCGCTTGGCTCCCCTGTTGTGGTCATGGTCACCGACTCCCGCAACTTAGCGGACTTTGGGGTAGACGGGCAGCAGTCGTGGGAGAAGGAGGTTCACCCTCCCCACCAGATATCCCTACTGACTGGCTGGGAGGTCGGAGCGAGTGGACTTATTTCGAACGGGAACAAATATCACCGATCGATTGACATCGATTCTCGGAGGTTCGCGACACTCGCATTGAATCGCGTGCTGCGAGAATAATTATTGCGAGATTTCTCGTGCGTTTTACGCAACGGGGTTCGCGTGACACGGGCAGCTGCTGGAGGCTGCTATATTATTTACATTGCTTGAAATAACTCGATTCGTGCCTGAATCACGGCAAAGCACCACATTGCCTGGGGGGTGATGAATCCCTACACACAGAGTAACAAGCATATCCCATTATGAACACAAATATTTTAACCGACCCATTATTGTCTTTAGTACATTGCAAATGTGTTATTCGAAGTTTACAAACAGTGGTGCAGGTTTTAGAAACACTGGAAGCCAAGGATTAAATTTCACGATCGCTGGTGTGCTCACGTAACCACCGCATGTCCTATCACCTCGGCGACAGTGCCTCTTTGCAACGTTCATCAAACGCTGGTGGGCCCTCATCTGTGTGGGCGGCACAGAACCGCAAGCATTGCCAAGGACGCAACCCATGCTGATGGATCCACGTCGCTCGTAAACTTACACCGTTACGGTTATATATATATTTAAAATATATATATATATAAAATATGTATAATTTTATATGTTTATGAAATGTGTGTGTGCGTGGCCGGGCAAAAGTGCAAAACTGTTTTCCAACTTTGTTGAGGAGTAGATTGTCTTTATCTCAATAATGTCAGTCTCCTTTCAATTCTTCCTGTTTCTGAACGCAGACGACGGCTCCAAACCCACGCCCTCACAGGAGCCACATTTCGGCGATGACGACGGTGAGATTGTGCAGCTGGGAAGAGCTCTGAGGATGAGGGGGGGGGGTGCATTCAGGGCAAGGGAGAGACTGCAACACGAATGATCAACTCTTTCCCGTTCCGGTGCCGTACGCGTACATCATCGGAACGAAATCCGAAGGAAAAGGCCACGCTGATTGCGCGCGTTTGTCGCTACATTTCGGCGATGACGACGGTGAGATTGTGCAGCTGGGAAGAGCTCTGAGGATGAGGTGGGGGGGGGTGCATTCAGGGCAAGGGAGAGACTGCAACACGAATGATCAACTCTTTCCCGTTCCGGTGCCGTACGCGTACGTCATCGGAACGAAATCCGAAGGAAAAGGCCACGCTGATTGCACGCGTTTGTCGCTACGGTTCTCTGCGGTGAAGACAGTATCTTTTATAACAGCGGCGGTCCGCCTCTAATTAAAATGAACGCTGAACTGCTTGCGCGTTCCACCCTGCAACTTGCAGACCTCTCGGAACGGGAGATGATTCATGAAGTGGCAATGCATGGGAATTTTTGTTTTACTTAAAAGAACGAATTCACCGAAAATTAGTTGTCAACTTTCAGCCATGGATTGTAAGCTAATGTTTTTTTTTTTAAATTGCCCTTATTCAGCACAGAGCGGGTGGCTGACCAGACTAGAGGCCGTTCTTCGCAGAGGTTAAAGCACTGCATTATAAACCCAGAGGTCGTCATCCAGCAGTGGATTGCAAATAATCAAGTAATGTGTTGCACACTATATGTCTTTTTTTATAATCCACATAGGGTGGCGTTAACAATGGCGACTTGTATTTGGTCAACGCTGCACTCCCAGCGCAGTTCTTATTTTATTGGAAAGTTATCCACATTGTCTTGAGTCATTGCACTGCGAATTAAGTGAAACAGAGTCCAAGCTATCATGTTGGTTTCCAAGTGACTGTTAAAGAGGTTATTTTCCTTGGGCAGGGTTTGTGAGTGCATATGTGCGCATTCGTGTGTGTGTGTGTGCGCGTCTTTGTGCGCGACTCATGGAGCGACGCCACAGAGGTTAGCGCACCGGGCGATGAACCCAGCGACCCTAGTTCGATTCCCTCTCATGGCCAATATCCATTGACGATTATCGGGGCCGGTGCTGGGCCTTCCCTAGGTTGACTCAGCAATAAATGAGTACCTGGCGTGGTGTGTAAACATCAGCACTGGGGAGACAAAGGAGGCTGGGAGCTGTGCTCCTCACCCACTCGCTCGTGCGCTGGGCCAGCCTTCATAGGTGCTCGCTAACAGCACTTTCCTCAACAGCCTGGTGTCAGCCTACACGGGGGCTCTTCGTGCGGGAGGTGTGGCAGTTAGCGCACGGCGCCGTGAACCCGGCGGCCTGAGTTTGATTCCCGAATATATTAACTGGCCCTCTAGGTCGACTCAGCCTTAAATGAGTAGGGTACCTGGTGTTTGGCCACCAACCTCCGCCACCTCACCACCGCCAGGAAACATGGAACGTCGGGCCAACATCGCGTGTTTACTTGTGCGGCGTGCTGGCCTACAGCACTTGCCCTAACAAGGCTATACTAGGGGCCATCTTTGTCTCGGCGTGTAAATGCCCCGTTTGATAGTTCATCAGCATTCACAAACAAATCTCCAAAGTTCACATTGGGATCATCGAGAATCCGATGCAAATCCTCTGGGAATTGTTTCTACTCCTGAGCGCGGCATCTGTTGCCTACGTTCTTGCCTTTTAGAATGTTTGTTTTGTTTATCTTGGCTAAAGACGAGGATAAATTGCCGGGTTTTTTCGTCGCAATGTCATTTTTGTTTTATTCTAATGGATTTTTAACGGCATATGTTTCCAATATATCTCGACGGAATTTACTCTCCGATGCATTAGTTTACTGGGAAACGAAGATACTTTTGTTACTTTGCTGTACGTAAACCAAAGGAAGATGCTCGCTGAAACCCAAAGCTTTTAAGAGTCACGCAACACCCATTTACGGAATGACGTGTAAATCACCGCAGCGGCTGCGGCGTTTTAAAACCGCACTCGCTGCAAACATATTTTGTGTACGCCCGCCCGTCGCGTCGAGCTTACGTTCCCTGGTGGCCGTGTCTCTTTTTCAGACATAATAAACGCTCCCACCTTGTGGAGCAAGCAGCTGTCGAGTGCACGCGACGGACGATCCAACGGATCCTCTTCCAGACATTCCGGTAACACGGACAATGACGCTCACACCAAACGCCAACACAGAGGCAAGGAGCCCCACCCCTACCCCCACCCACCGTGTAGCCTCATGAGCTACGAGCGTTGCTAATGCCACGTTTTCCACCGCACAAACGAGCCGCGCCAGGCCCGTGCCGAGCTAGCCCAGCACAGCTCGGGAGGCTCCGGTGGTTGCTTTCCCACTGCGGAAGTCGAGCCGTGCCGGTGACGAGACGCGCGACACGCCGTGTGGAAATAACACGGTGGCGCCCCGAGTCCCTCGCGGCGTTACCGACTGCCGTCGCGCGCATTGCACCAGTCGAGGTTCGTCGCGTAGGCGGCACGGCGACACACGGGGTGCCGAGTGACATCTCACGCGATGCACGCATCATTGGGCCCCGCCTCTGGCCCTGCTTGGCCCACAGCCAGATTCAGACATCTTCTTGCGAGGCTTGGCACGGCAAAGAGCCGGTGGAATTAGGCGTCCATACTGCGACGGCCCCGCACTAGCTCGACTCGGATGTGCCGGTGCAAAGGAGGTATCGACGTAGGCACGGCGCACATCAGAGAGCAGCGATGTGACCAAGGTTCTATGTTTATAAGGGTGGGGCCTAAATTACTTCCCCCATCATACACAGCATTAGAGCAATGCCGGATCAATAATGTATCCCCCCCCCCCACCCTGCATATAGAGTGAAGTGGCTGAGCTTCAGATAGTGGTATGAGGGCTGTGAGCTAGATCACAACACACGAGCGGCGTTCAGAAGCTGCCCATCGCTTCTGCGGGTGGTGACAGCTCCTGACCGCTGATGAATGATCAACGCCGCTGCAACTCGACGGGGCTGCGTGTCCAGGAGGACGTGAGCCACAGCTGAGGAAGGCTGGGAGTTCAAACCTGGGTTGGAGGTCAACTGGGCCACATCCCTCTGGGATCAATAAAATGGGTCGTCGGCATCGGTCACCGTGTGTGTTATAGATGTAGAGAGCGGCCTCCAACTGCCATGGGAATGTGGAACTTCCACCACGGCCTCGGAATTGGCAATAAAGAGTAGCATTGCACCATTGCAGCAGGGATACGACCTTGACTTGTTTTAAATTTTGATTTGTACAACGACTGCGCGATGACTCCGGTGGGCCGAGTTCGATTACCAGTAACGGCCACTGTTAGTGGCACGTGATATCCGAACTGGTCCTGGGACTCGTCCCGCTTGACCATGTCCGCACTGACCTGCGTGGTGAAGTAGGGTTGTATCACCCCCCCCCCCCCCCCAAAATATCAGAGGCCTTCATTCAATAGTTTATTGACAGGTAGGCGCAGCCCTGCACTGACTTTCTCACACCACTGCTGGCAGAAGGGCCTCCACTCGGGGGAGCTCTCGAGAGCTCCCTCTGGAGAGTATTTTTGGCCTACTCTTCCATGCTGGAATAGGTTGGAGTACTCACACTTTACCCCACCGTATGCTAACTCACAATCGACAAACTGTGGTGTAGGCATTCATACCGCAGGACTCAGTTGGGGGGGGGGGGGGGGTTGGGAAACGCAGTAGATTGACAAACGGTTGTGACCCGAATTATGTTTTTATTTGTTATTTTTTGTTTATATTTTAATTTATTCCAACGATAGTTACGTGGATTTAACACCTTCATTGTGGGCGCTGCCGCATGCTGAAACTAGAATTCAATTTTTTTTATTTACCAGGTAAGGCCCATTGAGCCATGTACCTATTTTTCAGAAACGACCTGGCCACAGATGATAGCTCAACGAAGTGGCCTGCCTGGTGGAAATGTTTACCAGCGGCCAAATAAATCTGAACGCACATTTCTCAATGTGGAGGAAAAAACCGGAGGACCCGGAGGAAAATCCACGCGACCACGGGGAGAGAGAGAGAACAAGCAAAAACTCCAAATAGACAGCAGGCGTCAGGATCGGGATCGAACCCTGGACCTCTTGTAAACCGGGCGAGGTAGCTGACATCTCGCGGCTGCGCGCGTCACATCACGGCGAGCGTCAAAGCTCAACGAATCGTGCCACGGGAGACGCTGTCCAGGTCACGCGGTCGCTCTGCCAGGGAGATGAATTTGCTCGCGCGTGCGTCAGCGGCCGTCGACGTCCGCACGGGCAAAAACAAACGCCGGGAGTGCCGTAAACAATGCCGCGGTGAAATATGGGGGCGTGCGACGGGGGGCGCCTGCTGCTGCCCTACCGATGACGAGTTTGTGCAACGCGATGTGCTTCCTCTGCTGCGGATGGGGTCCCGTCGTTTCGACGGAGCGCTCTTGACAATAACATCTGGTAAGCGGGTCGGGCATTTTGTTCACCGAGCCTGACGCTGTTGATGAGATCAAGGAGGTTTTTGAAACCTCCTTGGACCTGTCCACAGTTTGCTTGCTGTAAAAAACAAATGCTGCTGTTGCTGCTGGATAACATTGGTCTGAAAATCCAGTAGGACAAAGTTCCGCTTAAATATGCATTCAGACCCCCAGAACTGGGAGTCACAGGATGTGGCCTCTGGTCTCGACTCCGTGTCCCCCGTGTCCCCCGTGCCAGCCGCCTCTTCATCTCTCAAGTCCTCAGCAGCTGTCTGCTGCGCTCCTCTTGGGGATCATCTGAACCCACGTGTCCACACGTGGGTCATTTATCAGTGCCAAATGTTACTCCACAGACCTGGCGCTCTCCCACTCATTCACTCCTGCTTCAAGAATGTCTCGTCGAGCCTCCCTGTCTGCCTCTAATTAGGCTCAGCACCGCCGCTGATACGTTTGCTATTCAGTGGGGAGTGGTGGATCCAGGTGTAGGGTGGGGGCGATGGGGCAATCGACTGCCACCCTTGAAACTCCATAAATTAGTATTATATTGATATTTTCCAAAAACAATACATTTCATGTTTTATTTTTCTTATTCATGTAGGGCCCTGCTTAAAAAGCTTTGAAATATTCTGACCCTTGACTTAAAGCATTCGTGACTGCAGGAATTCATGGGACAAATAATAAAATAATAATTGTATTACTTTTCTATCTACGTGACTTTCCCGAAAGACCCAAAGAGCATATTGGGACCCCCCCCGCTCCCACCGATTCCCTGGGACGTTTCTAACTCCCTCTGTCAGCGGGGAAGTTCATTGCAAACGAAGCTGAGTTGCATGTACGTATGTTGAACTTCTTTCGCAACGTACGTAGCCAACCGTGATTCGTCTTTGTTTTGGGTTTGAGAAGAGAACTCCTCTGAACTCGAGGCGGCTCGTTCGCTTGGCCACACCACTCTCCTTCACTGCTTCTAAAATGTAGTCGGGTTGGGTCAAATTTGTGGGGTCGTCTCTCTTGGTGGACAGATGTCCGTGAATAATAATAACGATAAAATAGCAAGGCAAATGTGGTAAAAGAAGCAGCCCTGAAATTGCTTACTCACTCCATTGCTGGCAGAAGGGCCTTCACTAGACGGTGCTCTAGAGATTCCCTCTAGAGGGTATTTGGATTACTCGTCTACACTGGCCATAGGCCTTGCGAGAGATGGGAGTAGCCACCATCTCAACGGCCTCTCTCACCTTGCCGTAGCTAAAGTGTGGGGAGTGGCGGTGCAGCGGGTTACACACCGCGCTATAACCGTGGCAACTTTGAATTTGATTTCCCGGGACGTGGCCAACTTCGGTGGCGAGTGATATCTGAGCTGTTCTCCACTCCCATCCCGATGTTACCAAGCTGCGCTGACCAGCACGGTGAAGTATAGCCGCAAACAGCCCCTGACGATTGACGCGCCAATTGATTAATTGACTACTGGACATCCGTAAACAAAAGAGCTTCATGGCTCATCGGATTTATCCAGGATAAATAAAGATTCTGATTCTGACCACATCACGTATACACATACACGGAGTAAATAAAGTGAGTTAATTAATATGAAAGCACTGTGCAGTGAGGTGGGGGGGACACCTTATTTCATCCAAGGTCCAGGTGACATGTGAGATTTCGGTTCTTGTGCGTAGGAACACACCGACGGCATCGCGGCGAGCCCCAATGCACGATGACTCCCAACCGCCACCGTCTCGATCGTGCATCCACCCCCCCATCCTCAACCACTCCCATCGCGCCCACCAGCCGCCTCGCTCACACGGCCCTTTTAAAAGGGCCCCATGCCCACGCCAAAGGTGGGGGGACGGGGGTTCTTTGCCAAATTACGAGCGGCTGGCAGAATCCCACAAATTGGCACGTTTTGAAAGTTTGCTTATTTTTTTGGCATCGGCTTTGCAGCGCTAATTACCTGGAGGGCTTGTTGCTCCATGCTCCGTGACTGCGAATTCTTCAATGAGTCTCAAGTTCGTTGCCGTAGGTACGCGTGTGTATGTATGGTGGACTTCTTTCGCACCGTACACAGCCAACCATCCTAACTGGAGGTGCGGGGAGGACAACAAACTAAACACAAAAAGTAGTTCAAAGAAATGAGTGTTTCAATCTAGGTTTGAAAATTAATAGCTCCAGCGGCTTCCTAATATCGGAAGGAAGAGCGTTCCAGACGGCTGAAGAAACACATCTGAAAGCGAGTGATGATTTGCCAAAAGCTGCTGTGAGGATGACCGGAGTTCGCGTGATGGTTGATGCTTCTTAATGTCTGCACCCTTCAATGGCCGGAGAATGGTTTTGCTCTTGCTTTCGTAACTTTTATAATGTTGCCAAATGTTTATCCCAATTGTGCCATTGCCGCACGTCAAGTTCCCAACATCCTCACAGTGGCTTCTGGGCTAACCATCGAACAAAGACAATCACCGCATCGCGCGCTTTTAGATGCGCTTCTGCAGCCATCTGGACGCCACTGGAGCTATGTACTTTTAAAATCTCGATTGAAAACTCATTTCATTAGAAACGATTTCTGCGTTTAGTTTGTTGTCCTTCCCCCGCACCTCCGATTAGCACGGTTGGATACATACGGTGTGAAAGAAGTTCAACATGCATGTATACATTATCTGGGCCATCCCTCCTTCTCCCATTACCCTGGATAATCGAACGTTGATTATCAGAGCCAACACGCACTGCTCAGTGCTTCCACAAAATTAAGATCCACGTTAATAGGTCAAGACGGTGACTTGTAATTTAATATGTATGCTTTCATGACAAATATGATTCATAGTTCGCTTCTTTCGGGCTAGGTCGTGTAGGCATAATGTCAAAATGTAAATACAATTAGCTTCCACTACCAAAAAAAGCCAAACGAATTATCACGTTGGCAAATATGATAATTGATTTGATTTTACACCAAACCGAAATGCTGAAAAGTAAGCGATCTATATATCATTATTACTCTTACGACTATTCATATTTAAAATTGTCAAAATCTTGCTCTTCAACACCTCAGTACGCTGAAAAATTCAATCAATTGGCATATTTCTCCACGTGGCAATTCCATTTGAATGGCGCCGTCGGGTGGCGGAGGGTTATCGTTACCAAATGGACATCAACCCTATGCGACCAGAGCGAAAGGAAACAAATCAGTTAAACTAATTACGCTAATTCTAGATTTGAAGCTTTCGTGACTGCAAGGATTCATATTCTTAGGTTTTTTCGGTAAAGTCACGTAGGTAAAAAAATTTAAATTAATAAAAGTAAAATAAAATTAAAATCACGACGTTTCGGAGGCACGTCGTGATTTTTATTTTATTTTACTTTTATTAATTTTAATTTTTTACCTACGTGACTTGACCGAAAAAACCTAAGAATAATTACGCTAAGACCGCCACACAAGCCCATCGCTCTTTCTCCTTCTGATAAATCTCACGGGTTTTGTTTCAAGACCAACGGCCGAGACCTCCGAGGGTCTCTGACAAAATCCCCCCATCCCGCTTGAGGTCTTCTTCCCCATCGCCGGCCAATGCCCCCCCTCCACCCCCCTTCCACCCCGCACGCGTGTCCCACCCATCACAACCTCCCCCTTCTCCTGTGCACAGGGTGGTCCAGATGTCTTGTGACACCCCCCCCCCCCCCACCGATTATTTTACCCCTCGTATTTTCGTTCTTTTGCATATTCATTTATGTTTTAAATAAACCTTAACTAAACATTTTTTTTACGTCTTAAGATAATTAAATAGGGGTCACAAGACCAACCTGTACATCTACAACGCTTTTCACCCCATTCTGTTTGGAACCTCCAAGGTTGTTGACCGCCATCCTTCCAATAAAATTCCCGACATTCCCAGCGTGCACCCCGCGTGTTAACCAATCACGAGCTTCACCTCCACCCCGCGTGTTAACCAATCACGAGCTTCACCTCCACCCCGCGTGTTAACCAATCACGAGCTTTACCTGCACCCCGCGTGTTAACCAATCACGAGCTTCACCTCCACCCCGCGTGTTAACCAATCACGAGCTTTACCTGCACCCCGCGTGTTAACCAATCACGAGCTTCACCTCCACCCCGCGTGTTAACCAATCACGAGCTTCACCTCCACCCCGCGTGTTAACCAATCACGAGCTTTACCTGCACCCCGCGTGTTAACCAATCACGAGCTTCACCTCCACCCCGCGTGTTAACCAATCACGAGCTTTACCAGCACCCCGCGTGTTAACCAATCACGAGCTTTACCTGCACCCCGCGTGTTAACCAATCACGAGCTTTACCTGCACCCCGCGTGTTAACCAATCACGAGCTTTACCTGCACCACGTGCTGCCTTTGGCCGAGAGAACTGGCACAAGTCGGAGCCCAACAGCGACTCGGTTCATTGCACATCATACGCACGTACGACCTCAGCCACCACGTGCAATATAGATTCGTGGTATACGTAACAAGCTACGCATTGTCAAACATCTTTGCGCCAGATATTTACATTTAACACACATCGCTGATTTTACATGTTTGCCTAAGTGTGCAATAATATTTCTGTGTGTGTAAAACAAAAATACCCTGTAGAGCTTTAAACAGTCTGTTGGGGTAAGTGCTGTTAGCGAGCACCTGTTAATGCTGGCACAGCACACGAGGGGGTTAGTGGCCATCAGCACACCCGGCCGCCTTTGTCTCCTCAGTGCAGATGTTTACACACTGCACCAGGTACGCATGTAAGGCTGAGTAGACCTAGGCGAGTCCCAGGACAGGTTCAACATCGTATTCACCACTGCTATTCGTCATTAGCAGCAATCAAACTCGACTCGCTGGGTTCATAGACCATCGCACGAACCCAGCGGTCCTTAACCTTGGCTGCAGGGGTACATGCACCCCAGGTTAAGAACATCTGCACTTACCACTGTGCTACCACTACCATATGAATACAAATACGATCCCCCGTGTCGCCTTAATAGACTGTCGGGGCAAGTGTTGTTCACGAGCATTTATGAAGGCCGGAACAGCACACGAGGGGGTGGGTGACCAGCACCACGCCCGACTGCCTTTGTCTCCCCAGTGGCGATGTTTACACACATGACACCAGGTACTCATTTGAGGCTAAGTCTACCTAGGGGAGGATCAGGACCGGTTCAGATAATCGTCACTGGTGGTGGCCATGAGCGGGAATCAAACTACCGTCGCCGGGTTCGTAACGCAGCGTGCTAACTACTGCGCCACCGCTCCCTATATATACACACATAAGACCAATGGAATATAACAATCTCTGCCTGTTAGTGTGCATTTCAGCTCATGCTTAATGCATCCAACGATGAACTACGTCATCCACACCCATAATTCATTAAATGGGACCACGTCATACTGATACACTGATCCCCAACTGGTTCCCAATCCAACCCCCGACCAATTACAAGGTCGCCCCACACCATCTTCAAGGTTCTTCATAGACTCGTCCACGCCTCCTCTCCCCTCTCATCGCTCGCTGCTCCAGCAAGTGAGGCCTTCTGTCAAACGTGTCAGTCAACCTTTGCCCAGTGAGCGGAGGAGGAGGAGGATGCACATTCTCTGCTGCTGCTTCCACTGTCTGAAATTCCCTTCCTCTTGGCTATCCACACATTGGCCATCCTTTCTCCTGTTCAAGGCCAGCCAATAATTCCCTCCCTCTTATAGACGTCTCTTGACACTTCTAACATCAGGCCATCCGAATTCCCTCTCTGGCCTGCAGATTTGTATTCCCTCATTCTCTGCATTACTTCAACATGCTCATGAACGCTCTAGGTACGCAGGTCTTCGGTTATTTCTTAGCCACTGCGAGGGGTAATTACATTTAGACGCTGCACACACATTCGCAATTGTATTGCAATAATTGAATTGTTAAATACCTTGCTCTGTCCTTGAGAGACGAAACACGTAGAGGATAAACTTTCTGTGTTCCGTTTGTTGTCCTTCCCCCCGCATCTCCTATTAGCACGGTTCGCTGCGTACGATGCAAAAGAAGTTAAACATACATAATGACATATATTAGCCTCGGTTGAATACGTACGGTGCAAAAGAAGTTAAACATACACACACCACGTAATCTTGGAGCACTGCATTTGCCACACGCCGAATTCCTGCACACGTTTTAATACTTTGCGAGCACAACACCAAGCGGCCCGGACGCTAGAATGAATACGCGAATGAATAAATGAATGAACAAATGAATGAAAATGAAACAGTCGCCGCTTAACAGCACTATAATCTGCAGTGGCACTCATTCAACCCGCTTCTCTGTTCACACGAAGAATAGCGGGGGGAGGGGCGGGGAGGGCTGATAACCTTTTCAAAACTTTATTTTTTGTTCCCAACTGTTATTTGATGAAGCGTATGGGCCCGGCGATGTAAAGTCAAAGTAAAAAAAAAACTAAACGGGCTTTTAGTGCGTCCGATAAAGAGAATAAACAACACTTTGAGCTTTAAAACGGTGGCGGGGGCACTTTAGTCTCCACGGGTAATGGCCCTCCAATTATCCTAATGGGGGGGGGGATCTTTCCAGAAAATCTACCTCGCGATTGTGCGCAAAGCAAGCCGGAGCACAGCGCCTCCTCTGTTCCATGGAGAAACAAAACAAAAAACCTCCACCCCCCCCCCCAGCCTCAAACAGAAGGTGCCGTCGGCGGCTATGCGCCGATGCGGAGATTCCGGACGGAGTCTAAGCTTTCCTTGCCGCTGTCCCTGTGCTCGCCCGAGACTGGGTTGCGTGCGGGAAGCCGCTTCCCTTCAAACGGAGACGGATCCCACCCCTGCCGCTGCCGCGAGCGGTGCAACAAACGCAAAGACGACGGAGAGATGATCTGCTCGTGCAGCGTAGACGCGCAGCCTCTGCTGCTGCTGCTGCTGTTGTTGTCGCGGCTGATGTGGCAGGCGACAATTTCTTGAGGCCGGCGCATGCAACTCCGAGGAGGGAGTAGTGTGGCCGGAAAAAGAAATCGCACCTCGCCAGCGGTCGTCTTAGCGGGTGGTTGCTCTGAAAGCCAGCCACTTGGTGCCCCATGGCTAACACGAGTGGTGAGTGAGATCTCAACTGGTCCCAGCTCTCCCCGAGATCAACACGGCTTTAAATGAATGCCAGGTGCGGCGTGGGGAAACAAGAGCGGCTGGGTGTGGTGCTGAATGGGTGCTCGCTAACACCGCTTGTCCCTGCAGTTCAAGTCGGCTATATGGAGAGAGCATTGTCTTTGTGGGGAACACATGCATGCGTGCAATCAAACATTCAATCATGCGCACACACGTGCCAACCATCCGCAGGACGAAGAGTGAGTGGTGGGTGCGATGCCAGTATGGCAGGGAAAGGGATGGTCTCAGACGGAGTGGACCTTGGCGATGGACACTCGGTATTGGGATGTGGAATGTCACGTCACTGGGGGGCAAGGAGCCGGAGCCGGTGGAGGAGGTGGAATGGTATCGACTAGACAAAGTTGGCCTCACCTCCACACACAGCATTGGCACTAGAACCACACTTATCGGTCGTCTCCTATTCCAGACTAACCCCTGATGAGAGGCCCCTTAGCGGGTGTGGGGATGCTCACAAGCCCCTGGGCTGGGAGCTGTTCAGTTGGAGTTTGTCCCAGGGTCGCCTCAATGAGACTTCGGGTCTCAGAAAGGGAAACTCTGACTGTTGTCTATTGCTTATGCACCAAATAGCAGTTCAGAGTATTCGGCCTTGTTGGAGACGGTGGGTGCAGTGCTCAATAGAGTGCTGCCTACAAGACTCCACAGTCTTAGTGGGCGACTTCAATGCTCACGTGGGAAACGATGGAGATACCTGGAGAGGCGTGATTGGGAGGAATGGGCCCCCTGATCTGAACCCCAAAGGTGAGATGTTATTGGAATTCTGCGCTAGTCACGGAATGTCAACAACAAACACCATGTTCGAACACAAGGATGCTCGCAAGTGTACTTGGAACCAGAGCACCTGAGGCTGAAGGTTAATGATTGACTTAATAATTGTATGATCGGACCTAAGGCCGTATGTTCTAAACACTCGGTTGAAGAGAGGGGCAGATTATAGTAGTAGGTTTTTACCCTTTTAAACTGGTACAAAACTGACACCTTTATTTGTACCAGTTTAAAAGGGTAAAAACCTACTACTATATTTTGCCACTGGTAAAAGGGATCTCATAGTGAGAGGGGCAGAGCTGTCAACTGATCAACACCTGCTGGATCGGTGTGGCGTCCGCAGTGATGCGGGCGCTGTACTGCATCACCACCCAAAGCTCGTGCACCTATGATGATGCGCTTTGGGTAATGACCGAAAGGATGAAACCGCGGGTACAAGGGGCCGAAATGAGGTTTCTCCGCAGGGTTGCCGGGCTCACCACTCTCCGTGATCGGGTGAGGAGCTCGGTAATCCGGGAGAGCCTCAGAGTCGAGCCGCTGCTCCTCCGGATCGAGAAGATAGACTCCCCCTGGAACTCTACCGGGCAGCAGCAGCAACGTCCCTCTGGGCGAAGACCCCGGGGCCGGCCCAGGACCACGCTGGTGGGACTACGTCGCTCAGCTGGCCTGGGAATGTCTGGAGATTCTCCAGGAAGAGCCAAAAGTCTGTCGCCAGGGAGGTCTGGACCGCCCTCCTCAACACGCTGCCACCGCGGCCCTCACCAGGACAAGCAGATGGAGAAACGAACGAATGAACACAAATGCGAAGATCCCCCGATAGCCTCAACGGACTCTTGGGTGCAAGTCCTGTTAGCGAACACCTATGAAGGCCAGCTGAGCACACGAGGGAGGTGGGTGGCCAGAACTACACCTAATGTTTAATCACTGTCCTGGTTTCGATTTAAACCTTTCGTGACTGCAGGGATTCATCTTCTTGGTTCGTTCGGTAAAGTCTCGTAGAAGGGAAATAATAAAATAATAAAATTAAACATAATAAAATAATTCTCGCACCTGCTGCAGCTCCTTACTATTAAAATTCCTTCCCTCTATTACTGCTTACCATACTCCCTCCCTATGATGCTGCTAATCCTGCATACTGCATAATATGACTTTGAACCCCCCCCCACCTCCTACGCATTCCACAAGTAATGACTAATCCCATATCTGCATTTCCCAAAAATATGCTAAATTCCTCTTGATATGCAAATTCCTTTGTCAAGGCGCCCCTTCCCCCCTCCAACCCAGCTTAAATATACGCTGCCAAGCCTGGTGGTGTCCATTCAGACGCTGTCTTTCCGACAGACCTGTTCTTCACCTGAGGACGGCTGCTTGCGTTGTGGCCGAAACGTCGTGAGAATAATTTTAGATTTTTATTATTTTATTATTTCCCTTCTACGTGACTTTACCGAAAGAACCAAGAAGACACTGTCCTGGTGTTGTCCCCGAGTGGTTATCGAACTCGTTCCACTGGATTCGTAGTGCGGCACGCTCACCACTGCGCCACTGCTCTCCACACACAAGCATCGCATTCACGCACATCTCCATCTGCCAGGCCTGAGTCATTGGGTGGAAATTCCACATTCCTACAGTGGTCACCAGGTTTTGTTTTAACTTAGGAAGGACGTTAGCTAAATGTTTCTTTTTTTTAAATTAAACAAGTAAAAAAAAACACAACGCGCCCAGTGTTCGTTAATGACGGCAGGGTTGAAATATTTGCAGCCTGAAGTATACAGGGCTACCAGTTGCAGCTCGGCACACATTGAAGACAGTGCAAGAGCGTGGATGAAGGGGTCTGTTGCACTCTCTATCATCATCATCTTGTCATCCCCTCGTGCGCGTGGATTCCTCCTGATACTCACAATTTCCTCCCACGCTCGAAAATAAAATGAATTAGCCAAACAACTAGAAAAAGATGCAACGTTTCCCTTGAACAATACAGTGTTTATAACCTTCAGGTCACAATGTGTTGGGATTTGGTTTGTATGTACGGTATGTTGAACTTCTTTCGCACAGTACACAGCCAACCATGCTAATTGTAGGTGCGGGGGAAGGACAACAAACTAAACACAAAAAGCAGTTGTAAAGAAATTAGTTTTCAATCGAGATTTAAAAGTGCATAGCTCCAGTGGCTTCCTAATATCAGAGTGGAGAGCGTTCCAGATGGGCGCAGAAGTGCATCTGATAGCGTGGGAGGAGGTGACCGTCTTTGTTCGATGGTTAACCAAAAGTCGTTTCTGCGAAGATGAGCGGAGTTCGCATGATGGTTAATGCTCCTTGACGTCGTCAGACACGACATGAATCCAAGAGTTATTAAGCGTACGCGGTCAGTAAATATGAATATTTATATCGCTTTCTACTCGTAGCTACGTTATGCAGAAAAATTCCGTGGGCACATAATGATGGATCGTGCCGTGAATTGTGAACGCACTCACGACGACACGGCGAGTAGTGGAGTTGCGGCTTCTGTGCCACTCGTGGGCAGCGCTTCGAACGCTGCTGCAAAGCTTCTTAAACGTGGCCCCCGGGAACACGACCCGCTTCATCCGCTCTGGTGTCGTCTGTTCGACTAGCGGCGCACAGCTGATGATGCTTTAAGCATTGTTACTGATCGTCGTTGATCTGATTAGGCTGGCACGACAGACACTGAAATTAATTAATCAATAAAATTGCGCACAGTGTAAGAATCAATTCATTTTGAATACGATGAACTTGGCTGGGTAGGACTCCAGTGCCGCCACGAGAGGCACTGCTACGATCACCACAATATACAATAACGAATCAATTATTGTCTCGAACCATCATGCCTCAAAATCATAACAATTTGTCACTTGCTGTTTGTAAACTAAAAACTTATTTTTTATCTAACCAGGTAAGGCCCACTGAGCTCGATATATTTTTTTCAGAAGCGACCTGACCGCAAATGATAGCTCAACGAAGTGGCTGATCACGTGCACATTTTTAGCAGCCATATACTCTAAAATAACATTTCTAAACGTGGAGGGAAAGACCGGAGGACCCATAGAAAAATCTATTTGACCATGGGGAGAACAGGCAAATTCAAAATATCCAGGTAACATCAGGGTCGGGATCGAACCCACGACCTCGTGTATACCAGACGAGACAGTTAACATCTCATAGCCACCGCGGTGATCTCAGCGGATGCCGGGAGCTCGGCGCGGCTCCGACCTCTCACGAGCAAGCCACCAGCCTCCCCCCCCTTCTCTCGCCTCATCCGCCCGTCTCTTCCGCGGCCAGACAAGTCGCGCTCGTGCGAGGAGGAGCGTCAGTCGGTGCTGGAGGAGGACAGGCAGCACCCGCGCGAGGGTGCGTTCGTGCCGGAGTGCGCCGCCGGCGGCGGGGGGCTCTACCAGCCCGTGCAGTGCTACCAGACGACGGGATACTGCTGGTGCGTGCTCGTCGACACGGGGCGGCCCATCCCGGGATCCTCCACCAGGCACGCCCTCCGCACGCTCCTCACTCACTCACTCACGCCGCCCGCCTGGCCACCTCACGTGTCCACGCAGCCTTGGCCGATATCTGAGCGTGCACACAGGCGCTGCCGTGGCTCCACCCGTGGTTCCACCATGGCTCAACCATGGCTCCACCATGGCTCCACCGTGGCTCCACCGTGTCTCCACCGTGGCTCCACCGTGGCTCAACCCGTGGCTGCACCGTGGCTCCACCATGGCTCAACCCGTGGCTGCACCATGGCTCCACCATGGCTCAACCCGTGGTTGCACCATGGCTCCACCATGGCTCAACCCGTGGCTCCACCATGGCTCCACCATGGCTCCACCGTGGCTCAACCCGTGGCCCTTGTGATCCTTGAACGCACGGCCCGTGGGTAGGATTCTAAGGCGAGCGTTCTCTGTCCTCCAGCAGGTATCAAACCCCAAAGTGCGACCCCAACGCGAGGTCAAGAGGTGCCGTGCAAGAGGATCCTTACGACAAGAGGGATCTCGCAGGTCAGAGGGGTGGGGGGAGGGGGGCAGCATCGCCATCCCACACGTCCAGACGGAGTCAGTGGTACAACCCCCGATGGAGTTAGTCACACGACACCGGAAGGATTCAGTGATGCAACATAGTAATTGAGTCAACAGATGGATTTGGACGACAGATAAATTGTGTATTCACACGTAACCGGATAGTTTTGGTCGTACGACAATCGGTCGTACGTCACTTGTTGAGGCACGACGACGTGACGTCAGAACGTCCGCAGGCGAGAGCACGAATCTTGTGTCTCTTCTTCTTTACTGATGCATTTTGGGGGATTGCAACGGATTACAAACAGATGCCGAGATTTTGATATCCATTCGACTGCTTCAGGAGTAGCCGCATAGATTAGCTTCAGATCGCCGTTGAATGGTCTGACTGGGCCGTCGTTCACGACGTGTTGCGCGGTCTGATATGTCGCACCACCACAGTCACAAACTGGACTCTCGTTCATTTTCCATTTTTGGAGAAAGCGTCCCCACATCTTCCATGGAGTGTCCGGATCCGATTCAAGGAGTTCCAGATCTTCCTCGGTAGGTCAGGTCCAGGTTGGAGGATTGTGGGATGGCTGATGATGGATTTCTACAGCGGGTTGCTGTTTGCCCAGGCTTCCCTCCATCGAGCTTCGGTGATCTTGTCGTCGTCATGGAGGCTCTTGGCATATTGCCAGAAAGGCTTTCTGGATTTGAGACACCTGTGCGGTGGTGGCATGGAGATGTCCTTGTTTGGAATTCTGATGGCCTTGCGGTGCTCCCTAATATGTGCGGCGGAGCTGCTGAGGAGCGATGTTTGTGCGGATCAGAAGCCACGGCAGCGGTGTTGCTCTTTAGCATCCCTGAGATGATCCTCATGGCTGCATGTAGCTGTGTATCCACCAGCTTCTGTGTCTCCTATCTCCATGCATCTCATTTCTCTCTCGGTTATCTTTGCTTCACCTCACCAATCTGCATCTCTCAGCTCCTGCGCGCCTCATGTCTCTGCGGGCCACAGCGCTACGGGCCACGCCGAGAGCCTCCGCAGGCCACGTCAGGCCCTCGGTCCACCAGTTGATGACCCCTGCTGTGTGGCAATGCCTGATGGTGACGACGATGATGATGGTGGTGGCGAAATGAGACTATCCAGGACTCTGGAGTTCTCAACTGGTTAAATAAAATAAGATAATTATGTTTTTTATTTTATTTTACCAGGTAGGTCCTACTGAGCTAATGTTGATTTTTACAGAAGCGACCTGGCCACAAACTAATGGCGGCACTTGATGCACATAGCCTGGTATTGCAGATGAACAGACAGCGGAGAATAAACGTT
Source organism: Lampetra planeri (assembly GCF_965212315.1). NCBI lineage: Eukaryota > Metazoa > Chordata > Hyperoartia > Petromyzontiformes > Petromyzontidae > Lampetra > Lampetra planeri. The sequence goes on along the minus strand of NC_136124.1, from coordinate 3,822,156 downwards.
TCGCTGGGCTTTGGCTAAACGGAGGGCTTTCTCACCGGCGGCAATCACAGGGCAGCATTTCGGCATTGCAAAAACTCGGGGTGTAACGACGCATCGCTTTGGCAATTAAAATTGATTTGTAATCTAGCCAGACATGCATTGTTATGCGTATTAGAAATATATTTATTGTATATAGCTTAGCTCACGCCATCCATTTCGCCACGAGAGGCCGCTACATTCACCGCAACAGAAACAAAAAGACTCCTTGAATGGGACTGCCACACCGAGTGGTGACAGTTAACGGAATCGCGACGGAGGGCAATTGTTAAAAACTTATGAAAATAAAATCCTTCAACTTCCAGCTCTTTTCACACAGTAGCCACACACATTTTTCTTTGGTTCTTTCGATAAAGTCACGTAGACATAAAAATTATAATAAAGTGAATAAAATTATTAAAACAAAAAAACACTAATGCAGACTGTAGCTTGGTTCTTAATCGGAGTGAGTGTACTGGCAGTCTATAATGTAGACTGTAGCCTGGTTACAGTCTACATTCTAGACTGCCAGTACACTCACCAAACTTAATAACCAGGCTAGAGTCCACATTAGAGATTGCCAGTACACTCACTCCGATTAAGAACCAGGCTACAGTCTACATTAATGTTTTATTATTATTTATTATTTTCATTATTTTTATTTTTTCTATTCACTTTATTTGTATTATAATTTTTCTATCTACGTGACTTCACCGAAAGAAGCAAAGAATATGAATTCCTGCAGTCACGGACATTTTAAGTCAAAATTTAGCCACACACATTGCTGAGACGTAACCCTGAGCCGGTGGCAGAAATGCCACATACCTATGGCAGGGGCAAGTCTCCCCCATCAGACAACCACTCTTGATTCGGCCAGGCAGCTCAGCGGTAGAGGGAGCGGCTCGCGATCCGGAGGTAGCAAGTTCAACTTCTGGTTGGTGGTTGGACTCGGCACATTATCTCTTCCGAGTATGCAGGCATGTTGAACTTCTTTTCGTGCCGTACGTAGCCAACCGGAGGTGCGAAAATACTGGCTGCCTACCTGCCATGCACTTATATAGGGGAGTCAGCTGAGACATCAGCAGCCTTGTTTACAGGGAGCCGCATTCCAAGGTGTGTCGTGTCAACTCGTACGTCTACTTATTATAGCCGCTGAGAAATTCCAACGGAGGGGAGGACAAGGCGTTTCCACCATAAATCATTATTTATCGCAGATAAGAAAGCCCGGTTTGTGTTAAGGAGGGGCACTGTTGATCCACAGGGAGCCTTGAAGCATCTCCTAGCTGTTGCCGCGTGAGAAGGGAGCGCGCCATCATCGAGCAACGAGAACGGCAGTATTGTTGTTTCGTTTCTTCTCTCCCCACGTACTTCTGCTCCAAAAAACACAGTTACATTGCAGAATGAATCGGTGCACGTTTGTACGTTTTGGGTGCCGCGGTGGCGAGATGTTAACTCCCTCGTCTGGGGTGCAGGAGGTCGTGGGCTATCGGTCTCGTACAGAAGGGAAAAAAACGCACACCCCCGCTACATTTCATCATCGGACAATTGCAGAGTAAACAGGAGATAAAATATAGACACGCTATGAATCAAGGGTAGTTTACTGCCACTGGTGGGATTTTTTTGTGCATGTTTCTTTTTTTTGTTTAAATGACCTCTGCTTTATGCCAGGGTGTCCCGGTGGGAAGAAAGCGCAGTTCATCACGTCCCTGCTGGACGCGCTCATCACCGACATGGTCAAGGCCGTCAAGGCGCAGGAATCCTCCCCGGGGATGAAGTGAGAGCCCTCCCAAACTCACCGCCGCGGGGCCAAACCAATACACGCGCGGGGACTCCACCGATCGTTAATCACCCGGGGGGCAAAGTTGAAGCCGAGCAACGGTTTCGAGTGAACCAAAACCAACCGCGGCCCCCCCACCCTCCCTGCCCAGCTTAGCCACAGGGGATCCCCCACCCCTACCCACCCCGTCACCACCCCCGCTAACTCAGTAGACATTCGGGGGTCCTTTGTACCGATGTGATTTATTGTCAGGGAATTCAGATGTGTGGGGGGGGGGATTTCCAAACTTGGCCAATGATGCCGATTCGCGGTGGCCGTTTGCCTGCGAACGTTGCTCGTGACTCACAGCTTCGTGGGTACACGAAGCTGTGAGTCACACGCACCGCTGCGTGCTCACGCCACTGCTGACAGAGGGGGCCTCGCGCTAGCGGCAGCGCGAGAGTGCCACTCAAAGAGGGTAGTTTGACCGACTCTGACATGCTGGTCAAGTGTCTTGATGGAGGTGGAGGGTGCCACTCAAAGAGGGAAGTTTGACCGACTCTGACATGCTGGTCAAGTGTCTTGATAAAGGTGGAGAGTGCCACTCAAAGAGGGTAGTTTGACCGACTCTGACATGCTGGTCAAGTGTCTTGATGGAGGTGGAGAGTGCCACTCAAAGAGGGAAGTTTGACCGACTCTGACATGCTGGTCAAGTGTCTTGATGGAGGTGGAGGGTGCCACTCAAAGAGGGTAGTTTGACCGACTCTGACATGCTGGTCAAGTGTCTTGATGGAGGTGGAGGGTGCCACTCAAAGAGGGTAGTTTGACCGACTCTGACATGCTGGTCAAGTGTCTTGATGGAGGTGGAGGGTGCCACTCAAAGAGGGTAGTTTGACCGACTCTAACATGCTGGTCAAGTGTCTTGATGGAGGTGGAGGGTGCCACTCAAAGAGGGTAGTTTGACCGACTCTGACATGCTGGTCAAGTGTCTTGATGGAGGTGGAGAGTGCCACTCAAAGAGGGTAGTTTGACCGACTCTGACATGCTGGTCAAGTGTCTTGATGGAGGTGGAGGGTGCCACTCAAAGAGGGTAGTTTGACCGACTCTGACATGCTGGTCAAGTGTCTTGATGGAGGTGGAGAGTGCCACTCAAAGAGGGTAGTTTGACCGACTCTGACATGCTGGTCAAGTGTCTTGATAAAGGTGTAGAGTGCCACTCAAAGAGGGTAGTTTGACCGACTCTGACATGCTGGTCAAGTGTCTTGATGGAGGTGGAGGGTGTCCACACTTTACCACACTACACCCGACCCGCCGACTGACTAACTCTGGCGTCACGATTTACAACTGCTGAGTGCACCGAGGCGGTGGGGTGAGGATTCCCGAAACATCTCGCCCACCAATAATACATGGCTGTTTCAGCTCCCTGGTAAGTTGAAGAACAATCCTCACAACCACATCTCGCAGCCAGGTACGACGCAAGCGTCTGCAGGACGACGCTTGGCACGGCTTCTTGACGACATACATTTGGCCCGATCGTTACGTGACCTGACCTGAAACATCAACAACGAATGGTTTGTCATTATTACGACGATCAACTATTGGAGGCTTCATGGGCCCGACACGGTGCCGTACCCGCATTACGAGAGGGGGCCCGCTCGCTCGCCGTGTCTCTGCGACGCGCAGGATGGAGGAGCCCGACCCGAGCCAGACGCTGGAGGAGCGCGCGGTCCGCTGGTTCTTCACGCAGCTCGATCGCAGCGGGCGCGGCGTCGTGGGCCGCAAGGAGATGAGGCCCCTACGCCGCTTCCTCAAGAGAAGACCCAAGCCGCAGCGGTGCGGCCGCAAGTTCATGGAGTACTGCGACCTCAACGGCAACAAGGCGCTGTCGCTGCCCGAGCTCAAGGGATGCCTGGGGGTCGGCCGAGAGCAGAGTGAGTGTGGGGACGCACAGCGGGGAGCAGGGGAGGGGGAGCTATGGGGGTGACTCTCATTCAAAGCCAAAGCACACAGCGCTCGAAACACCGAGGACTCGATTGCCATTTGAAACGTTTCCCAAACTAAGATTGAAAGCCTTTGCGTATTAGCTATGTCTGTCTGTTCGTAACGGGGGTGGGTGGGGTGGGGTGGGAGGACACAATAATAACTCACGGAAAGATCAGTCCAATATGAACGAAGCTATTCGGGAATTCCGCTGTTGAAAACCAGAACCAGCCGCACGGATGCAACAACACAAATCAGCAGCCCAAAAGTGGAGAAACAAAGGCAGAGCAAAAAAGACCTGTACGGACATCTGCAAATGTGCATACAGGTCTTATGTCTTATCGTAACAGCTGCCTGTCGGTTTTTGCAGTACTCATGGAATAATTCGGAGGGCGAATCGAGGTGGCGGAGGTGTTTGTCTGATGATAATCTAATTGCCCACCAATGACCTCTGTGATGGCGCAGTGGTTAGTGTACTGCTCAACGAACCCAGCGACCCAAGTTCAATTCCCGCTCACGACCAATATCAGTGATTAATATCGGAACCGGCTCTGGGCCTCCCCTTAGTCGACTCAGCCTTAAATGAGCGCCTGGTGTAGTGTCAACATCGGCACTGGGGAGACAAAGGCGGCCGGGCGTGACCACCCACCCCCTCGTGTGCCGTGCTTGCCTTCATAGGTGCTACTCGCGAACAGCACTTGCCCCAACAGTCTGTTCATGGCTATATGGGGGATCTTTGTCTTCATTAACCGCCATTGATAGGTATTTAAAAGTCCTCTTCGACCCTCGTTAAGGAAAACCGTCATTAGAGATTATCGCACTAACCGATTGACAACAGCTACCTGTTAGTCGGTTATTTTAAAACAGAATATGTATTTAGACCTGAGGAATCCGATGAGCTATAAAGCTCTTTTTTCACAGATGTCCAGTAGGGGCAGGTAACGTTACAACAACAACAAAACACGATAGTAGTGCGATATACAACTAAACCAAGCCCATCCTACCAGACAAAGCCCACCGAGGTATTCACTTGTTTTTCAGATGCGACCTGGCCACAAATGATAGCTCAACGAAGTGGCTTATCATTTGGACATTTATAGCAGCAAAACAATCCAAGTAGTCTAAATCTAGACACGAGTAAGCTTAATTTTGAACAGCATCCAGCCTCCCTATTGAGCCTATCAAATATGAAAGCGGTTCTGGTAATATTTACGCGATCTAACCCAAAACACCTGCACTGTGGATATTGGTCACGACAGCCTACGGTGTTAAACTAACAAAAAAAAACTTGCCGCTCGTTTGTTTCCAAAGTCGGGATGTTTCTAATCTGACTTTGTGTTTACTTCACGGGGCAACAACTGGATTCGTCTTTGTGCTCACACGCAGGCCAGACCGTGGCAAGTGTAGAACGGTGGCTGTACTTGCGACTGTTCAAAACGACAGAACAAGTAGAATCCAGATACGCTTTTCCACCAAAACGTTTTTTTCGCCGAACAATCTTTCCCACGAAATCTTCCCGAACAAAACGATACATTATCCGCTTATTTCATGCAGCATTGGCAATCCGACACAAACACGCAGGCACGGCACGCGTGGGGATGATGTGGGCAGCACCACATCTTACTGAATACAAAGACAAATATACCCCGTATAGCCTTACCAGACTGTTAGAGCAAGTGTTTTTAACGAGCACCTATGAAAGCTGGAACAGTACAGAACGGGGTGGGTGGCCAGCACCACGCCCGACCGCCTTTGTCTTCCCAGTGGCGATGTTGACACGCCGCATCAGGCACTCATTTGAGGCTGAGTTGAACGAGGGGATGCCCAAGACCGATTCAGATAAAACTGTGACAGGTGATGGCCGTGAGCGGGAATCGAACTCGGGTCGCCAGGATCGTAGCGCAGCGCGCTAACCCCTGCACACCCGCTCCCCTGACTGAATACAAAGACACAGATTCACATAAATGCACACATACGGGCAGTTAAACACGCAGAGACACAGACACAAATTCACACACACACTCAGTCTGGCTCGCCGACACGAGCTGGCATTCAAGATGTCCCCGAAGCATCGGCAACAACAAAAATAGAAAAAAATTACAACTTTTTTTTTTTACGGGTAATAAATAGCCAGCGTTTTATTATTTCTGGCAAGGATGGGGGGCTTTAAATTCAGGGCAGCGCATAATAAACTCGAGTCTTAAAAAAAATCTAACGTCAACAGCCGACTGGAACGTAACCTTTCAGAATGTGTCATTTGAAGTTGAGCGACTGCACTGGGGCTTTTTAGCTCAGGGTGGCAGTTATTTATGTACTTTGAGAGCTGTACTTGGCAATGCCAGCAGTGGGCTTAGCAATGGGGCTCTGAACAGCACTGGGATAGAACACAGTTTCTCAACGCAGCGTCAATAAGCTTGCTTTTTGTAACTCAATCCAACGGGAGCCTCTCAAAGCTTCGTGTCTTGATTGACGGCAGATTAAGAAAAAAATCCATTTACTCCCGAGAGGTTGAATATATCTAGATTTTTTTTTAGACGCGTAAACAAAATAATGAATGAATAGTTATGGTCATTTTTATATATATTTTTTTCTAAGCTCATCTTCCCAATCCTGTATTATTATTTTTAGTTGAGAGAGGGGAGAATAGCTTTATTAAAATGAGGAAAAATACAGCCACATGGGGGGGACAAATAAGGTTTTACTGGTAGGAACCTCCTGGTTACACCAGCCCACAGGGGATTATTGTGTCCGTCCGTCCGTCGTGCATCCAAAAATGGGAGGGGTGGGGCTGGGTGGAGAGGGGAGGGTGGGAAGGGGCTGAGTGGGGAGGGTGGGGAGAGGCTGGGTGGGGGAGGGGCTGGATGGGGAGGGTGGGGAGAGGCTGGGTGGGGGAGGGGCTGGGTGGGGAGGGGCTGAGTGGGGAGGGTGGGGAGGGGCTGGGAGGGGATGGGTGGGGAGGGTGGGCAGGGGCTCGGTTGGGAGGGTGGGACTGGGTGGGGGGTGGGAGGGGTGGGGCTGGGTGGGGAGGGGCTGGTCACCCCGTGGTGCCCTTATAAAACTCAACGTTTAACCTACTCACGCCGGCTTGTGCCCGCCCTCACAGTCGGCCATATTTGCGGAATACACCACGCCACCATTGACCCTGGCCATTGACCGAGCAACCCAACGTTCCTACCAGCTCCCTCCGCAGGAATGTGTTTTAGCTGGACTTCACGTGTGAAAATTAACAGGCATTTCACGGTATTTATATGCAAGAGTCACTCGTGTGCGTGCCTGTTTTTTTTGCTCTACCCACAGAAGGTGCTGGCGGCAATCAAGCGCAGCGTAAAAGGCAAGAGACAAACCACATGCATAATAAACGCCCAGAGCCGCGAACGCTTTGGAGAAATACAACTGTAGAGGTGTTCCAGGTGCCTCTAGGGCAAGGGGGTCCGGCAACCTGCGGCTCTCCAGAGCCGCATGTGGCTCTAATGACTGCGTCGTGACGTCGTTAATCACGTGCATTGCTGGTCTTGAAATAGAAGGGGTTGTTTAGAATTCGAAAAAAATTCTCTTGGTTGTGATTACGATTGTCAACCCCTGCTCAAGGGTGGGAACTTTGAGCTGCCAATGTTGAGAATCTGCAAGTCAAAGTTGTAGCCACAACCCGGGATGAAACCTCGTTTCTCAAACGTAGCGTGTTCATGATCTCAGCCCTGTCACCAATGGCTGGAGAAAAAGCCGTTGTGTTAAGCTTGATTTTTCACTTCTTTTGGCTAAATTACATCAGGTTCACTGCCGTGCAATGGACATTCTTCTGTGGTAGAGGGCAAGTGCTTGACATCTGTGAAAACGAACTTTACAGCTCATCGGATTCCTCCAGTATAAATAAAGATTCTGATTCTGACGTGGAAAGGAACGCCCCCCCCCTCCCCCACTTAGAGTGTGGATTGAAGAGGTCACTCAAGATTTCCGAAGCAGCTCTACATCCCATCCCGTAGGCCATTCTCTAACACATGGGGTTATCTTGCTCTTGCAAGAATTTCAAATAGACACGTGCATCTCTGGAATACATGTTTTTATTTTCTTTACTTTAAAAAAAAAAATATTAGTAATCATAATCAAGGTACTTGGGTTAGAACACGTCATCTAACCTAAAAAAAACCTTTATTACGAATAATATTTGTCGCGAAAGCCGATTTGTTCTACACTATTCAAGTGAACATTTTCGCCCACCGCACTCACCTGCAGCTCGCTCATCTCAGCCCGTGCGGCGGTATTTTTTCTTCCAGGACAAGAGATGCGATCAGATTAACCATGCAGGCGTGGTTGGGGGGGGGGGGACAGTGCCACAGTCACGGCTGGTGCGCGCGCCGCTCTCGTCTCAACAATTTGGGTTTCTCAATGCCAGCCACGGAGTGCCCGTTGCTGGTCTCCCCCTAGGTCCACTCGGTGGGAAAAATGAATTGCTCAGCTCGAGTCACTTTAGCACGCCCACTCTTGTGTCTTTGTTGGCACAATCAACTGCGGCGTGTAAATCGGCGGCTCTGTAGCGGACGTTGGCATGGGGAGATTGTCATTTTGAAAATGCCAGTTAAATTACGCGAATGCGTGTCAGCCCCCACAAGTAGGGGCAGGGCCGCCAGTACGATGCCGTATCTGAATGCTGTCGCCGGGCTGACGGGCTCACGAACTTCGGCTGACTGTGATTTCCTCTGTCCGTCCAGCAGGCCATCAGGAGTGAGGCAAAGTCAGAGGAGGAGAGATTAGCCGGGTCGACTACCATGCAAGCCGATGGCTGACGTCGCGGGAGGCTGTGAAAAAAAGAAAAGGGGAAAAAAAAAAGTCGAAGGATTTTTTTTTTTTTGACATTCGGAGCGTTGTAAGTGCACTTTCGAGCAAGCGAGAGCGGTGATGATTAACACGCATTAATTACCAGTGCCTAGGGACCACCATTGACCAGCTTTATGAAGCCTACCTAACAACAGACGATAAGTAAATTATATTTTATTAATCCGCATAAACGAGCGTCGGTAAGTTGTAACTCAGCCTGGCAGTGGTGGTCCGAGAGGACTGCGGGTTTGTCGACTGAACGGAGGAAGGGGGAGCGTGAAAGTCGCTCCCCCCCCCCGGTACGAATCGCGACGAGCTGTCGTTGTTGTTGTTGTCGTTCCTTAAAAAAAACGGATCTCCACATCGATCCGTGAAGCTGGCAAAAATTGTTTCGGTTTTGTTTACGCGATGTTTTCCCGCCCGCGACGCGCGCGTCGAGAAGCGGACGACGCAGAGCGGGACACGAATCCCGGGACCACCACCGCGGCCACGTGGTCACGCGACAATCTTGTGCCGCCCGCGTGACTCGCGCCGTCACCACCGGGTTCCCCGGCGTGCTTCGCTCTGCCGTCTCGTGGGACGGTCACTTTTTCGACGGCCACGTGTTCAAGCTCTTCGGAGCTGGTGGTTTGGGCAAGGTTGAGGGCGCTGGGGTGGGTGGTCGCGTGACGTGCACGCACGGCATGATGGGCGTCCGTGCCTTCATGCCGTTCGTGAGCAGCATGCCTTTGTGCAAGCGTTTTCTTATCGTGGTGGATTTATTTTTTACTAATAATTTGCGGAAAGTGTTGGATACAATTGCCGTCTCTCTCTCCATTTCACTCTCGCCCTTGATCTTGCGGTTACAAAACCGTAATCACCAAGTGTTTTTTCTGCACCTGGCTACACGATTGCTTTCTATGGAACACACCTGGTGATTGTGTTACCCCGTGTGTGCAAACGGTTTTGCCTACGAGAATTCAATGTTGTCAGTGGGGCAGTGGGCAGCGTCACGGTTAGCGAGACGCGCTACGAATCCTGGCGACTCCGGCCAAGGTTCACATGAGTGGCGATTCTATGAACCGGTCCCTCTGCTCAACTCGGCTTCGAATGCGTACCAATCGCGGTGTGTAAACGTCAGCACTTGGAGATAAATATGCGTGGTGCTGGCCACACCACCACCACCACCACTCACTGGTGCGCCGTCCCGGCCTTTGTAAGCGCTCACTAACAGGGCATGCTCCCAACAGCCTGTTAAAGATTATGGGTTGGATATTTGTCTTATTTGTGTGCAAACAAGAGAAATTTCAGTTGGGTAAGAGAGAGAGAGAGACGGATAATTTTGAAACTCCCAAGTGGCAACCCCAATCACCGCTGTTGTATCCCCCTGTGTCAAGTTCTGCCGATGACGATGCTTTTGTGCGCGGAATGCGTCCACGAGTGGAAGATTGACCTCTGCGTTCCACACACAGAGTGTATGTGCGACTCCAGTTACAGAAGAGACTGGAAAAAAAGACAAAAAAAGAGAACAGAATAGCTTGCCGTTAAACTGCAAAATAATTAGATTTGTTTGCAGTAATTTGTTTATATTGCCGTGATCTAGAAACTAGACTAGTTTTTTTCGCCAGGTTTTAGATGACCGTAGGAAACAGGATAAGTATTTGTACATTCTGCAGTGTTTCGCTAACTTAATTCCTTCGCGGAGCACGGCACTTTGGGGGAAGTACCAAGCCCCATCAAAAAAAACCCCAAAACAATAACTCGTACACACTCATCATAAGAAGCAACATCAGGACTCGTTAACAAGATACCGATAGCATTCGCGTCAAAAGTAAGCGTTGCCTGTAGGGATGATTTTTCTTTAGTTGTGTTTTTGTTTTCATTCGTTTTTTGTCACGCAAAATCAGTGGCGGATCGCGACGGCTTGGGGGAGGGAGGCCTCCAGGGGGTTATTAACCCTTTCCCATTCCGTCATCGGAACGGAGTCGGAAGAGAAAAAAAAAGCTCAAATAAAATAACTTTATTGGTGCAGAGGCTACCACAAGGCCATGTGCGGGAGGGCGTGTGGCACAGTTTGGCGCCGGCTATCAAAGTTTATGGTCGTGTTCGCTCCGGTTCTCTGCGGCGAGGACGACGTGTTTAAAAACAACGGCGCTATGATTCTTTAAATACAATCAACGCAGAGAGCCACTCGCGCGTTCCGAGATTGGGCGGCGAACGGGACACCCGCAACCCTGCAACATTCAGACGTCTCCGTACGGGAGAGGGTTAAACGAGGCTAGAGGGACCCACTTTTGAACCCCGTCCAAAAAAATGTGGCTGTGAAATTGCCCAGCGAAGCCATCGCCAACAGAAGGGCTATTTTCTGACCTGCCTCTCTCCCTGCCCACAAACTTGCCTTTACCCCGCACCTGAGACTGGTGAGAGCGTGAAAAATAATCACCAAAAAGAAAAAAAATTTACCCGTAAAAACAAAGTTTTTCACTATAAATCCTTTATATGCGTGGCGGCTAGAGTCCTCTCGTCCTCTGGCTTGAGATGGCTGCCACCTATGGGTCAGATGATTGTCTGCCAGCATTAAGCAATTGGTAATTAAATATTTTAAAAAAATTCCCTAAACAGTGTAAAATTTTGGAAAAAATTTTTCACGAAAATTAATTGTCACGCACAACGAGTCTGTGTGGAAAATGTCAGCTCGATTGGATCACGGGAAGTGGGTTAAAAAACGACCGAAATATTTGCACGGTCGTAAGCAAGCAAGCACGCAAGCAAGCAAGCAAGCGAACTTAATATAAAGGATTTAAAAAAGGGACTTGGAAGTTTACTCGAATAGTTGAATCCCCTCGCGTTGGTCTATTGAAATTCTGCACGTCCCCTGTGAGACGTAGATCTGTGTAGCAGCATTACAAAACAATTCTCTCGGCACTTAGAAACAAATCATTCAGCTGGCAGAGAGGTTTCTTTATAAATCAAAACGTGGAACGAACCAGACTTCGCTTTTTTATGTTTTCAACGTTAGCTACCGTAACCCTCGATCGTGCATCGGTGTTGAGCTTACGTGCACATGAAAAACGTGGCCACGGACATGGCTCCATCCAGAGGGAGCTACCAGCCCCGTTCTGGGGCTTGGAGGTTTGCTTTCTGTTTTTCACAGGGTTGTTGGCAGCTGCCGAGCATCGATTCATTCCATCAAGCAACCGGTGTGGTGTCATTCTGAAGCCTGGTCGATTAACACACACTTGCCCTCTCGAAAATAAACACAATCAACCCTGTCCGTTGGTGCATGCTCGGTGGGAACTGCTTTTTTTAATTTATCGAAAGCGCAGATGGAAACTTTTGACGATTGTATTGCCCCTCAGCGTCCCAGTAGCCTCACAAACGGTTGGACAAAAGTTACGCCGATTATACAGCCCCCTTGTGGTTCTCCTGAATGTGAATACTTACTCGGGACAGTGGGCATGTGCACACCGAAATCCTTTTTTGTCGATCCACGGCTGGATACCTGGCCTCCTCACACCGTGCAGGTTTGTGGGGGGTTTTTTTTAACCATACTTCACCCCGCTGGTCAATGTTAGTTGGCGAGGACAAGGGGCATTGATTTCAGACAAGTACAGTACAACAATGGAATTTGTTGAACATCATTCAGCTGCCGAGCACCACATCCTCCGATTCGCACGGTTGGCTATGTACGGTGTGAAAGAAGTTCAACATACTGTTCATACAGCCAAAAATAACTCATTATGCAACGTGTTTGCTCCCTCCGAGCACAATCACAGCTCAACTCCCAGCTTAATTTGAGATGCAATGAGCTCGGATGCATTCCGGGCGATTTGGTCACACGCAGATAGTACGATAAAAAGTGTGCTACTTGTTGGATTGCAGGTGACGGGGCAAATCAGCTGTGACTGGAGACCGTTGGTTAAATATGGGTTTAGTTTTGCAATCGATTGACCATGAAGCAGCTAGGTCGCATGCAAGGGTGTTGATGGTTTCCAGTTTTTGAAAGCCAAGGAGGACACCATGCCACCACTGGAGCCCCAGTTTGAAATCGAAAAAAAGAATATTTTTTAAATGAAATGCAAAAAACTTAAAAAATGTAATAAAGGCAAGTTAAAGAGTAATGTGTGCAAAGGGGCCGTTATTCTTCTGTGGTATCTTTAACCTCTGTCACTCCCAGTGGTGACCCTTCGAATGATCTGCTTCCATCTCTTTCATGCTGCAGTGAAAATGAGTCCAAGGCCGACATTCCAAGAACACCAGAACATCAGCACAAAACCTCTCCCTCATATACAACTTGATGATGATAAACGCTATTTATAACGCGTACATATTTCGCGAATCGAACCCAATATTCTATCGAGAATTCGGCGCGTGGAGCCAGATCTCAAAGTCCCTCGTACATGAGCTTGAACAGGTGAGAGAGACTGAACCGGTGAGTGACTGGACAGGTGAATCTGAGCCGGTGAATGACTGAACAGGTAAGGGCCTGAACAGGTGGGAGCATGAAACCGTGAGGGCTTGAACAGGTGAGCCTCTAGCTGCTGCTGCTGCTTGAAGGTGGATGAGGGGGCAGCGATGCTGCGTGTGCAATGGGAGAGTTCCAGATGCCGGTGCATTTACTAATGCCACTGAAGAGTCCTGGTTCTGGGTAGGATGCGTAACTTGATAACCCCATTATTGCCACACACGACTATAAAAAAAACCACATTGTGGGCATTCTTATCATCGGAGACTTCACCCATAGTTAAACTACAAAATTAACCCACCCTCCACCACCAGGAAATCTGATCGATCAAAGCCACCCCCATTCTGAAATTACACGGGCACCAGACGCCAATGGAATTGTATTGGAAATAAAATTTGCGAAATCGGTGCCAGGTCACTAGTAATGTCCCCACGTATTAGCTGAATATCAACTGCCGCTACCCACATAAAACACATTTAAGCTCTCTAACGCCTGAACAAAAAGAAACAACAAAAAGTTATGAGATCATTTGCACGAGCAGTTTCAAGTTGGTGGCCAAGTTGGTGACCAGGTTGCCCAAACCAAATCCCAGGAGGTGACACTGTAAATGAAGTGGCGGCTTCCAGTGACGGGCCACTGACAAAGTGGAACTTCCAAGCAGAGACAGCACAAATTGCCACTTGCTAAAAGCGCTCCTGTCCATCCTGCAGCTATACATCCCTTGCGATGTGTCACTGATTGGCAATTGTGTTGTCGAAATAAAACACCCTCATATTGCTGCACAACGTGTTTTCGCCACGCTTCGGAAAACCTTCGTCACAGATTGAACATTGCAGAAATTGTACGAACCGCATGGAGAAATTGAACGTTTGCCAAATTTTGGGGTTCTGGCACAGCCAAACATCACGGTCTAAAAGACGTGGGCTGTACATCTCTTCGTCCCACCATTGGACGCTGTTGTGAAACACTCGATTTCTTTATACGTCAGCGTGGTCTCAAAAAAATCTTTCACAAAAACGTGCACAGACACTTTTTAGTTTTTTACTTTTTACACCCTTTCCAAAAAACCACGCACTCCCAGGGACAACATTCTCAACTGCTAATTGGAAGTTTGATCCAACGGGGCACCATACGTGGAGCCAGGGCAGCAGATAAACAGGCAAACGGCGCACGGCTGCTGCCAAATTCGCTTCTGCTGGCAGTCGCCTCGGTCTGTCGGGCGTCAGAGAACCACCAATGGCACACGCAGGGGTTGTACTTAAACTATGAACTATTTATTTTATTTTACCAGATAAGGCCCACCGAGTTGTATAGCTCTTTTTCAGAAGCGACCTGGGCTATCACAAATGATAGCTCAACAAAGTGGCTTCTCATGTGGAAATCTAGAGCAGCCAAATACTAGTCTATGGTCCTTTCGGTAAAGCCACGTGGATAAAAAAATTAAAATAAAAAAATTAATGAAAATAAAACATCATGACGTTTCGATCGCAAGACAAGCGTGTCTCACCAGAACAATGCGACGGTCCGCAACATTCCGCGCGTTATAAATTGTGTTATTATTAAATATATAACCCACAGGTTGCCAGACTGCTGGGGGGGGGGGGGGTACGGGGGTAAGGGTTTAAAACAAAAACTTCAAGTAAAAAAAACTAATATTGGTATTTACGGGGATCCACAATATTGAACAGCGTAGCTTACGCATCAACAAAAACTCCAACAGTGCACACACACAAAAAAGGTTGGTAAATATCAGCACTAATGTGGGGTTTGGGCAGTCAAGTCGGTCCCCTTACGAGCGTGGAAGCGATTCGTCCGTTGTGCCGTCCGCCAGTTAACTGCCGCGCACGCCGACTGGTGGCGAGTCGTTCATCAGGCGCCCACGGTGTTGCTCTTGGTTAGTGTCCCTTGCATTTCTGGAACAAAAGCATTATTCTGCTAATGCACTCTGTCAGGCCAACCTCTTCCCCCACCCTCCAAGGGCTGGATAAGTAAAACCACTTAATTTGTTTGGCACGATTGATGTTACTTGGTCACAAAGCATAGCGCAGTCTCCAAGAACAAGGAACAAACGCTAGGTGCTGTGCACTCTTGCGGGTAAGCAGGCTTAATAAACGCAAAAAAAATTACGATATATTTATATTTGTAAGAAATCCGACTACATATTTATTTTTATTAACGTTACAAGAACTCGGTAACGGCTCGAACGTTTTTCTCCACAAATACTTGTACAATTTAAATACTACAGGTTGTAATGCAGATATTTACATTAGAAATTACAGACGTGAAATTCGGGGTACTTTAGTGTTGGGGCAGTTCGGATCTTGTCTTAACGCAGGCAGGGGTCGGCGACCTGGAGCTCAACAGCCGCGTCTGGCTCTTTAAGGACCGCTTCGTGACAGTTATTTATCAAGGAGCGACGTCCCTTATTCTCATTGCATTGAGGCTCTTGAAATATATAAAGTTGCTTACCGAATTCGATAAAAAAATGGCTCCTCTTTGTTAGTGGTTGTAGACCCCTGGTCTAATGAAACCTTAAAACATTTAATTAGCCATTGTGTATAAAAAGTACGGAGCTCACCGCCACCGAGTGTGATCTTCTTGGTTCAAGCAGTTACATTGATCACCGGATAATGCGAAGGCGTGCAGGTGTCATGGACCAAACATGTGGTCAAACGTACTGCAAACACATTCCTGCGGAGGGAGCTGGTAGGAACGTTGGGTTGCTCGGTCAATGGCCAGGGTCAACGACGGCGTGGTGTATTCCGCAAATATGCCCGACTGTGAGGGCGGGCACAAGCCGGCGTGAGTAGGTTAAACGTTGAGTTTTATAAGGGCACCACGGGGTGACCAGCCCCACCCTTCCAACCCTCCACCCCCCCTCTGCACCCAGCCCCACCCCTCCCATTTTTGGATGCACGATGGACGGACACAATAATCCCCTGTGGGCTGGTGTAACCAGGAGGTTCCTGCCAGTATAACCACACGAATGGGCTAGTGCAGCATACCGAAAACAAGCTCACGCCGCTGATGAAGACCTGACAAGAGGGTGAACAATGAATTAAGTCGTCTTAAATTCCAACGCACACATCAGACTTGGGGGTCACCAGTGTGACATTTTTCACCCCCCCCCACCTGCACCCGAGTTAAAGTCATCACAACAGATTGCTTGGATGATATTCCTACCAATTTCTCACGGGTTGAAATGAATCAACCAAGTTGTAAATCAAGTGTTAACTTGCAGTCCAAATTATGTTCGTGTAATTCTGACCACAATGAGAACAGAACTCCATTTCAACAGGAAACGTTTGCATATAACCGAACTCTTTGTCCCTTGCCTTTTAGTACGTATTTAAACGTACACAAGTTAAAATAAATGAATGGCGTGTATGAACAAACATTTGCAATAAAATGTGAAAGAATACAAAGTCACAAATGGTTTATCATACTTTATTGTGTACTCAAAAGCTGACGCTATATGAGGAGCATTATTTACTATCATAAACCAGGGGAACAAATAGTACATCGTGGATTGGTGTACAGGATTAACGTTGTAAAAAGGCCATGTAAAAATATATTCATCAGAATATCAACTCCTTGCACCCGCCTTGCATCACATTTAATTATTTTTCATATTATTCATTACCTAATGGCTGCTAAATATGTTAATGACATGGAAAACATTATCCTTTAGATGGGCGAATGTCTTTTTTTTCAAAGCAAACATGACAGCTTAAATTACTTTCAACGATTCGATTTCATTAGTGTCGTTCCAGCGTGAACATTTCTTTTAAAAAGTTGAGGAAAAATTTAATGTTTCAAAGTGAACGAAATTAATTGATTCAGTGTTACAAGACACCCGCATCTTCCTTTGCCCACCCTCACTCACTATACACACGCAACGTTTATGTACACACGCGACAACCAGTAGAAACTAGGTGCAATGCACAAAAGCTATGACACAATGCCGTTTCATCTTGCACAACAAATAAAGGCACCCCAGTTGTGTCGCTCTACAAGAGAGCTGCGAGTGAAGAGATCGGCATGGAACACTAAAGGCCCACGCCGTGATAGTTCCAACCGCAGAATGCTGGCGGCGTGCCGGTCCCGAGTCTCTGCGATACGCACGTGATCAAGCGGCGCTGCGATAACAGGGCTCGCGCGCTCAGTCGAGGCAGCTCTGCTCGCCGGGCGACTCGTCACCACCGAGCGGCGACGGTGGCTTCGCGACGCGAGAGAGCGGCGGTAGCGACCTGGGCGTGCGCGAAGTCACACGCGGCACCTTGGATTGTTGCATTTGCAACAGCTGCGGCATGGGCCTCAACGCCGGTTTCTTGCCCGTCGTCGCCCCCAAGGAATGTGTCGTCGCCTGGGCCCCCGGCGATAGGGGCCCCGGTGATTCCTCTCCATCTGCCACCACTACGGCAGCTGTGGTGGTTGTCACCGTCGCCGGCACGGTCGAGGAGACCTTGACCTGCAAGGAGGAGAGAGATGCCGGGGGCCCCGTGGTGGCTGTGGGCTTGCTGGGTGGGTCGGGCAAACACCTGGCGGCCGCCTGCAAAGCCAACGTGGTCTGCTGGGACAGTGACAGGGTGGGAAGCCTCACACTGCACGGAATGGTGCCCATGGCGGAGGCGGCGTTTATACAGCCAGATGCCAGAAACATGGAGGGAAGCCGCGTTGGACGGTGGGACAAGAGGGCATGCGAGGAATTATTGGTAGGGAGAGTTCTGGTGGACGCCGGGGTACAGCTGCTTGGGTGGTCTTTGCTGAGGTTATCTCCACGAGTTGATGTCGACAATGTCAGAGGCTCGAGTGGCACTGGAGGGCTTGGTGGGGAAGGGTTGACAGTTGATCCTTTGTAGGAATGTGTAGGGGACACGGCCACTGGGCTTTCAGTGTCGGCATCGCTCATGGATGTATCCGCATTGTCCTGGTGGGTGTCATCAGCGTCCGGACTCATCACTGATGCGAGACTGCCGACGCTGTCCACAGAGACGGTTTCACAAGGCGTGTTGTTGTCTGCAACACTTGCATTGTTCGCTATGCCATCTTTTAAGGGGGGGACCTCATCACCTTTCGTACGGCATTCATTCGATTGTTCAACAGCAAGCGATGTTACGCTCACTATTTTGAACAAATCAGAATCTGCAATACAAGACAGGCACAAACTCCAATTAACACGATAGTTAGAAAATCCAAGTCAACTCGAGTGACGGACGTGCATCAAAACGCACAAAAATTACACGTGGTTAAGAGTAACACAAGATACTCCATTCCCCATTACATTTGATAAAAAAAATACATACCGGGATCTTCCACCTCATCTTGCCCTGCAGTCTCAGTCGTCTCCATCAAGTCCGTACTGCTCTTGCCGTCTGGCACCTCTTTACTCGCCGCCCATGAGCTTCCATCAGCCGGAGCCCCTTCTGGTGATTCAGAGACCTGTGCCTCGTCGACCGTGGCAACGCTAGCACCGGACTCCACCGCCGCTTGTGAACAGACGGGAGATCCCGAAAGTAAACTGGGGACGGGCCTGGAGCTGGTGCTCGTGACGGTGGACGACGTGGTGTCGCAGCACGAGTTTCTGTATTCCAGGGCTTGAGTGACGGTGCTCACGCCTGAGGTGGGCACGTTTACGCACTGCAGGCGGATCGTGACGGACGCAATGCCTAGACGCACGCACAAAAAAAGACATCGCCGATTTAACCGACGACGTTTACGTACGGCTTGCATGTTTTGCCCATCGAGATTCTCTCTTGAGGCAGAGAACTGGGACTGTCAGTATGTAGTTACTTTATACAGTTACACGTTGCACCATTTAAGGGTACAGAAGTGGCGCAAGTAGCACACTGCACAATAGAATCCAGAGAGCCGAGTTGGAGCCACAGCTAATGTCAGTGGCGAGTGATATCGGAACTGGTCCTAGGTCACCTCCCTTCACCAACGTACAATCCCCAGCGTGAAGTATGGTTAAACAACGCCCATAATCTGAACGGCTTGGGAAAACCTTCATCAAGCAGCATGTTGACAAAAGGTAGTAGCATATATCTTTACACCACACCTATAAATGATCAAATAAGGAATCGTTGGCAAGAGTAATCCCTCTAGAAAACTAACCTCACATTTACATTACTTATAAAGCTGTTTCATACACCGAAATGGTGGGGAGGGGGCAGCGTAGATTTTTTTTTTGTCCATCACAAACAGGCAAGAAGACCGCGCTGCATAAAACACAAAAACAAAGAGACTCAAACAATGCAGCAGTTGATTGCGAGCGCCGGTTCCCCAGCCGCACAGGTACGAGCCAGACATCCTTACCTGGAGCTCCAGCGCCCACTTTGTCGTGACCCTTGGGCGCGAGTGGTTTGCCCTGGAGGACACCCTGCGTCATGATGATCTGCGCGCCGGACGCGTTGGAGTGGCTCGGCAGCATCTTCCCCTTCAGCGTGAGCACCTGCCCGTGGGAAGTCATCAGCAGGCCGTCGGACGTCACGTGGATGGGGGAGTCTCTCCTGGTGGCGGCGTTGCTGCTGACGGTGGTCCACTTTGTGACAGTTGTCGTCGTGGTCGGCGACTCGTGTGCTTCCACCGCGTCTGGAAGAACAACAATGGGTGCCGCGGTGGTATGCAAGTCGTAGGTTCGATCCCGACCCCGACATCTGTATACACTTGCGTGTGTCACTCCCCGTGGTCGCGTGGATTTTTCTCTGGCTCTTCTGGTTTTTCCCTCCACATTTAAAATCGACATGCGTTTAGAGTATTTGGCTGCTATAAATATCCATGTTATAAGCCGCTCCTGTTGAGCCATTTTATTTGTGGCCAGGTAACTTCTGAAAAATAGCTACATAGCTAAGTGGACCTTACCCGGATAAAAATACACAATATATATACACACATAGTTTGCAACACAATAAAGTGAGAAACCCAGGTACCCTGAAAAGAATAGCGACGGACGGAGCACGTTTTGTTAACGATGCAACGCTACGTAAAGAATCTGCCCGCATGTTGTGGGTTCTCGCGCCGTGTTGACGTCATGCCTTCCCGTACCCACCCTCCATGCAAATGCGACAGAGACAGAGGGAGGTGGGGGAGGGAGACGCTTGTGAGAGATTGAGAGGTGTGAGTGAGGCAGATGGAGGATATAGAGGGGAGGGAGGGAGAGAGAAAGAGACAGGAGAGTGAAAGGGGATTAAACTGAGTATAAAGGTAAAAGTTTGGCTCGCTGGATGGGAAGGACGGACAACTTGCGTGCTTGCTAGTATAACTCAACAATCTTTAGTCCATCAACTTATGGCTTTCCAGACCAATATTATCAATCAGTTTTTGCACGCAAAAGCCAAGCATTTATGTCAGTTATCCTCACAAAGCACACAATTCAACGAGCGAGCAACTTAGCATTTGGCAAACAGAGTCTACGGATACACGGCAAGCGATGCGTGGGGTTGGGTGGGGAGAAACATTTGCAGAACGAGGCAATTTCGGTACATACATGGGCGCTTGCGGGTGAGGATCAGAGGCCGGCTGCGGGCCACTGACGGCTTCTTAGTCGCTTGGGAGACCACGGACGACTTGAGTGGAGGAGCCGCAGGGATGGTGGTAGGGGCGCTCGCGGTCGTGGCTGCCGTATCTTCGTTCCCAGATGCGCACGCTTTAAGCTGCACAATGGTTTCGCAGATGACGCGTCACAACAGAAACGAGTGGGAATGCATTTGCAACCGGGCCATTTTTTACAGCAACGGTGCACATACTTTGCAAGGATTACACTGGTCAACACACTTTTTCTGGCATAAGGTATTCCAACGGTCTTTATGTAATTTTGGGGTGCCGATTCCAAATCTGGCATCAGTTTTTGTCCATCACATCAGGTTTTTGCGATATGAAATATTGCATTTTCAATAAAAACTGCAGAAGAAAAATATTAAATAAATGTGGATATCTACATAAAATTATATTATAAACACACTATCCTAAAAATACAGCACCATATTTTAACACTAAAGCAGTCACTGACTCGCAACAACTTGCAATCATAAGTGACAGTTTAATTCGGGTAAAATCAATGAAAATGGGGTATGCCGATAGCATAAAATTAGATGTGATAGAGCAAATCTGAGATCAGATTTGGAATCAGCACACTGAAATTAGTCTAAAACAGCTGCAAAAGTCCAGGCCATAAAATTTTTTTATTTATTCGTGTTTTATAGATATTACATTTTTACAAATATTTATTTATTTTACCAAGTAAGGCCCACTGAGCTATGCAGCTCTTTCTCACATGCGATCTGGTCACAAATGAAATAGCTCAACGAGTTGGCTTATCACATTGAAAATTATAGCAGCCAAATACTCTTAATCGTATGTCTCTAAATGTGGAGGGAAAAACCAGAAGGCCCGTAGAAAAATCCACACGACCACTGGGAGAAGATGCAAACTCCAAATATACAGCAGGCGTCAGGTTTAGGATTGAACCCACGACCGCCTGTATACCAGGCAAGGCAGTTAACATATAGTTACCATATATACGTTGAGGAGACAACTGTGTTATACAAATAAACATTTAACCTAAATGATGTCCTTCAGTACCCACAAAAAGCTTCACGGGAGTTCCAAGACTTTTTCAAAAGGGTCCTACATTAGGATGCTTTTGATCACCTCAAATAATGAGTTCTTGCCATGTGGGGCAGAACCGGAATGCCAGAAGAAAACCCATGGATATAAGGGTAAAGCTTCACAAGTATTGCTTCAAGAACCTATTTGCTGAATGGTCATTTCCTGGCAAACTGGTATTCACAGGCACTCGCACACAATTACTAACCACGATCAATCCTGCTTAGCTTCCAAAATCTCATGACATCAGGGCACATTTAAGGTACTGTGGTCATCGGCAAGATTTGTTTTTATTCATTGGGTGAGGCAGGGATTGAATGATTGCTTATGGGGGGACTTGGATTAATGAGGGGCGCAACTTGGAAGTTGAGGAAACGGGACTTATTTTCCGTTATTAACTGCAAAATTATTCATGTATGTCAATGCAATCGTAAAAAAACAGCAAGTGTATACCTGGCGTTTAAGAGGTAGCAGATGAGAAACCAGCTGGGGCTGTAGTTGAGGCTGTGGCTCACAGTGGATCTGGGGCTGCAGCTGAGACTGGAGTTCTGGCTCCTGTTGAGACTCTGACCGAGAATGCAACGGAGACTTGGACTGAGCCTCCGGTTGAGATTCAGACTGGGGTTGTAGTTGCAACTGGTCATCTGGCTGCTGCTCAAACTCGGACTTGGTTTGCGCTCGGCCATTGAGACTGGGCCGCAGTTGAGACTCGTACGGAGCCTGCGGTTGAGAGTAAGACTCCGTCTCACTTTGGGAATGGGGTTTCGTCTGCTGCTTGGGCTGCGACTGCAGCGGTGGAGGTGGTGGCAATATACGCTCTTGTGGCGACAAAGGCTGTTCCTCACTGTCCAGCTGACTTGACTCTTGTTGCCGATTCCCAGCCGAAGATGGCTTGGGTGCTATCTTGCGTGGACGCCCTCTCAGGGGCTGGTTGCATGGTAAAATGTACGTCTTAATGTCCTCCTCTGGATCCTTTGGCGACGTCAGTTTAAGCTTTTCTTTAATCCTGTGCTTGGCACAGATGTACTCCAACTTTCTGATGATAACATCTTCTTTTTTGTCTGGAGGAAAAAAAATATAAAAAGTCGTATGAATCTTCCCAAATAGAAAGATACTTTATATGCTGCATTAATTTGTAACAATTAACTGTACCTCTAACCAAGTTAATGTTTGGACTATGCATGCAAGTGAATTTATATTAATTTATATTCATACACGTGATGTTGATGGGCAGGGGAGGCATGCTGTTCACTGGAATGCAAGACCAAACAAAGCATTTGGCGTTGTATGCATAACTTCTTAAAAGGTAACTTCGTAAAAAGATAAAATAGGTGATGCATTTATGTATGCATAACTTCTTTCGAACCGTATGTAGCCAACCGTGCTGATCGGATGTGAGAAGTATCGAGAAATGGCCCTTCTTCACAGCATATAGGCAATCTGGTGGCTTATCTTCTCCATTGTAATGTATAACATTCTTAACGGACATTTCCATTAACACCACCAGATGGCAGGATAATCCCACTTGACTCTAAGAACCACGAATGGAGACATTTAAACCGATGGAATTTTAACCATTCCAATGCGATTCCTGTAGGAATCACAATTGCCCTACTCTTGGGTTTCATTTTACACACCAGGACCTAATGAGTCAAGTAAGATGAACTTAACAGAAACATTCTACTTTGGCCTGCTCGAATGCTGCTTTGGTTTAACAAATTAGGCAAGATAAGCTAGTTGTAATTACTGGCGAAACGTCGTGCTCCGATTGTAAATGTTGTGGCTTTGCTCTCTAACACCATTGTGCTGTACTTGTAACGAATTGGCATGTTCTGTTTAAGTGACAAACCTTACTAATTGGCTGTGTCAGGCGGTGGCAGGTTTAACGACATATATATTTACACGATCCAACCGAAAAAAACCTGTATTATGGATAAGCAAGATACATTCAGAATTTTACAAATTAGGATACATTTGGAATATTTTTCCTTTCTGCCTATAGTCTGTTGTCCGAATTCATTTCTCATCGAACCTTGTGTAATCTGATTTCAATGTGTGCTTAGAAACACAAATGTACATTTAAAAAATAAACTGTAGAATGAATGTCAGTGTGACCACAGAGCGAGCTGCTGCTGCTGCTTACGCGTCATCCCAACCAGCTTCCGCAAGAGGGCATCTCGCCGTCGAAGCTGGTTGTTTTTCTCGGCAATCATCCTGTCGCCCTGCTCCTGAAGATGCTGGATCTCACTGTGAGCCTGCAAGGGGAGCGACAGTGGTGGCACACAGCACAAGGGCCCGTTCCATTAGCGACATACAATGAGTTTTTATCATTCATAAAACAATTCTAGACTAATTCAAGCAATAAAAAGCACTTCAAAACTATTTTTCCCAATCAGATTTTTGTTATATTAAAATAGTTAACTATGGCGCAACTGGAATAGATCATCTTGCATAGTGAAATCTGGCAGGTTGCGCAATTAGAACCTACGAGAAAGACAAAATAAAGTACAAAGTGGATACCGAGAAAATAAAAAATAAGCATAGGGAAGACAGTGGAAGAGATGAGATGAAAGGGTTCGGAGGCCAATAGTGAACAGCAGCAACCAAAGAAAGGAGGGAAGGGCAGAAAATGTGAGGTGGCCTTTACCCAGCAGTGAGGGGAGAGTTAGACTCACATTTATTGTCTAGAAAAAGTAGAAAAAAACAATAAAGTTTGTCGCTTAATCATGAATACATTAATTGGTTAATCCTGAAAAGATCCTGACACGTACACAAGCTTGTATGGCTTTAATCATGGGCAGCTTAATCTATGTGCACATTCAAAGCCATGGGGATTTGATGCATAAACGCCTGTCAAAACCTCGCCAATTCTTTCAGGGTGGAGAACCTCATTTGGGTTTAGTGCGTTCATTTGAGACGTGCAGACAGGCAAAATTGTTTTTCCATCATTCTCAAATTACCCTTTGGAAAGCATTCGCATTCAGAGGCTTATTTTTGCCAATTCCATCCAGTCCATATCCAATGTTTATAACTTTCTCATGAGAATTGATGGCAAACACTTAAATAAAAAACTTGAAATATATTGCAAAATGTCACCAAACGAAGCTTTATCGAACATGTGTTTCAGCTATACACGGTTTACTTAATGAGCTCTTTTCCAGAACACGGGGGTGATGTTTCGGCTTTACGTGGTTTGATGTTGCCAAGATTGTTGCAAAGATAGATGTTAGATAGGCTCACGAGAGGTAACAGTGCTACATCCGTTGGAAGGTACTATGTGGGTGAATCGACTGTGAAAATGATTTGTTTAGTACATATATATTTTTTTGTGATAATGTAACACTCAACTTGGTAACACACGATGCAAATGTTCACACACATTCCCGCATGCATCTAGACGTCTACTCGTTGAGGGCATCAGTCATACGGACGCCTAGATGGCGGATTATTAAGTGACAACGATAGGGGCGAGCGTCGGGCTGGCAATTCAGTGTCAGGAAATATGAAAGTCACTTATATTGTGCCGCTTACAATATTGGACCAGCAGCTCATCACAATATTAATTCCGAGTTGATGAATCAAAAGTCAGTTTGAAAAGAGAAGATCTTAGAAGTTTCTGAAAAATTAGATTTTTTCTTTCCACGGTTTGCTGGAAAGTGAATTCCAAGCCTTCGGGGCCCAGCATACCAGAAAGTTGCGCTCCTCAAGCTTTTTTTTTACACACTCGGGACGTTGTGGTCAGAGCTGTCTGTACAGCGAAGACCAGCCCGTGATGAGGTTTGCGATGGGTGCGAGGGGTTTTGGACAAGTAGACTGGACATGTTTATATAGGCCATGTGCATTAATAGGCAGAGTTTATACACTATCCACAAAGTGTACTGGGAGCCAGTGCAACTCTCAAAGAGCAGTTAGAGCCCTGGCTGGGGTTACTAATATTCGAGGTGAGGGAGGCTAGGTTTAGATGGTGGACATGTGTGTTCAAAAGAGACAAAGTTAGAACTAGGGGAAAAAGAGACTGATGGTGGGATGGAATGATGTTGTGGAACAAGTTAGAAGGACAGTTCATGTGACCAGAGATTGGGCGAATTCTGCGTGTAACAAATGGGACTTCTATAAGAATAAGACTCAGCAATGCAATTAACCCAAAATGTAAGTTAATTATGCAGGGCGTCTTAACATACTTTGTTTTCTCTTTAAACGACGTGTCAATGTATCCGATGGCAGTCCAATTGACAGCTGTATGTAAACATTGACATTAATTATGGCCAAATGACCGAAGAGAGAGTTTTTACCACATGTTGCCATCCCATCCCAGATCTCACCTGCTTTAGCAGGGCGTACTTGGACATCTTGGTGTGCGCCGGGAAACCCAGAAGGTTCTTGATGTTCTTAAAGAGATCGCGCAGCTCCGAGCGCCGTCGCCGCTCGTTGACCGTGTGCAGCGAGGCCTTGGGGTCGTAGAACTCGTCCATGGGCACCGAGAGCAGCTTGAGAGCGATCAATTTCTCCAGCTGCAGTGAGCGCATGAGGCTCGACCGGGTTGGCTGAAGATAAGAAAGACGCGGATGCTAAGGACACCAAGGTGAGGATTTATTAACTTCTAAAAACATTTTGTTATTTTACCAGGTAAGGCCCACTGAGCTATATTGCACGTTTTCAGAAGCGACCTGGCTGTCAAAACGAAGTGGCTCATACAAAAATTTTATCGCATCCAGATACTCGAAACGCATGTAAATGTGGATGGAAAAACCGTAAGATTTGGAGAAAGATACACGTGACCAGGGGGAGAACATGCAAACTCTAAATATACAGCAGGCGTCAGGGTGGGGATTGAACCCACGACTCCTTGCACACACGGCATCCCACTGCGATAACATTTGCCTAAAATACTGGCTGATTTGCACAACTGGTATCTTCAGTCCTGCCTGCATTTATAAATCAGCATTATGCGGTCACAAACGCTGGTGTATCCGTTGTACAAAGCAAAGTTGGGTTAAATATTGGCAAAAAAAAATCCCCAGTCTCAATAAGGCTACAATCTCAAATACGGTTAAGCGAATGATTTTGTTACAAAATAAAATTACACATATACCACACACCAATACAATTGCCATTATCTTGACACCACACACATTTCTTACATGTAAACGATATCATGTGTTCATAAGCCAGAGCACTAACAGTGGTATATTGTTTCGTATGATTGAGCAAAGGATTATTTTCACAGGAACGAAACAGTAGCCTATGGTATTGGTGATGACCTACATGCAACCTTATGACCATCAACCTTTATTTTTCTCTTGGACTTTACATCCCACTGCTTGGCAACAGCCTCCCTTCATTGTTATCCACTCTTTGCAATCGCTTTCCACCGTCCATTCAGTGTGCTCCTATCTTATGGTCCGTCTAGTTCTCTCAATTCTAGATTTGAAGCTTTCGTGACTGCAAGGATTCACACTCTTTGGTTTTTTCGGTAAAGTCACGTAGGTAAAAAATAAAAAAATGAAAACAACTAAATTAAATCACGACGTTTCGGGCGCAACACCAAAACCAAAGAGTATAGTTATCTCGTTCCCTCCAGTGTAAAAAAAAAAATTCTCATTTGTCCTATCAAACCCAACTCCATTTCATTTTTTCACTTTATAAATAAATACGATGTATAAAAAATATATATATATTTATTTTTTTACCAGGTAAGAACCACTGAACTATATAGCTCTTTTTTTACAGGTAAGAACAACAAGTTCCACACTGCCCACCAGGGATTATTTGTCTGTCTGTCGTGCATATTTATCTGTCGTGCACGAATGCGCTGTCCAACCAAGTTCCTACCTGCCCTCTCCGAAGGAACGTGTCTTTAAGCGACCTGACCACAAACGATAGCTCAACTAAGTGGCGGCTCATGCGGAAATTCATAGCAGCCAAATACTCGAAATGCTTCTAAATGTGGAGAGGAAAACCAGAGAACCTGGAGAACATTCCACACCACTGCAGGGAGAACATGTAAACTCCAAATACACAGGTGTCAGGGTCGAACCCACGACGTTCTGTATACCAGGCGAGTTAGTCAACATCTCGTGACCGTACATCTGGTTATCCTCAATTTTAATGCTCACATATTCATTTCAAATGTTTCCCCACCTTGTTGCATTCAATATTTTTCTATTAATGGCACACCGACTTTCAAAAGGTAAAATAAGTGACCCAAAATGTTAAATAAGGCAATTGTAATGAGTGATGCACCCCCTGGCGAAAAAAGTGCAGCATTGCATCCAAAACTAAAAATACCAAGTGGTGGAGGTGAACCAGAACAAAGCTGCAGGTAATGATGTACAGTTATGGTAATTGTTATTTAGCACACAGAATCACCCCATTCATAAGACATGCTGTTGAAAAAAACCGTACAGCTTTTATATTAGTATTTATATAGCACGTATATATGTTAGTGCATCTCAAATGTGCCTTACAAAACGCACAAGCAAAAGAGATTAACTGAAAAAATACAACAGAATTAAGGAAAACAGGGGTGCAAACAATGACTCGGCGTGCAACTGAACAGGGCAAGTGCCACAGAGGCTATTGTCAACGCATTTCAGGATGGTCACGAGGCTGCTGTCAGTGAGAACGGGTGCTGTGGGGAGTGGTCGTGTAGCGGTTAGCACTCTGTGCTATGAACCTGGGTTTGATTCCTGCTCATAGCCAACACCAGTGACGATTATTTGAACCGGTCCTGGGCCTACCCTAGGTCGACTCAGCCTTATATGAGTAACTGGTGCGATGTGTAAACATCGCCACTAGGGAAACAAAGGTGGCCGGGCGTGGTGTTGGCCACTCACCCCCTCGTGTGCTGTGCCGGCCTTCATCGGTGCTCTCTAACTGTACTTGCCCAAACAGTCTGTTACAGGCTATACGGGGGATCTTTTTCTTTGTTTTATCATCCGACCGAAAGCCAACATGGGCTTCCACCTAGTCTCAGCTGCCCTGTGCCAGGAGTCCTTCTAGTTGAGTACCTCTGTTCTAAAATTACCTTCTTGCCAAGACGTTAAAAGCAAGAACACTCCCCAAAATTGCAGGCTTAAAGCGGATAACAGCAACGCTCAGTTTAACATGTAGGCTTTCGCGACCAATATTATTTATAATAAAGGTTTTTGGGTTACATCGCGTAAGTATAAATGTATCGTAAACCTCCACCCTCATTACAGTTTTGTATTTTCATTGTTCGTTATTAGTTGGGAATTGTTTGTTATGAAGTCTAGATAATGTATAAATTTGGTTAGTTGTGGTGAATAACACTCCCATTCCTAGATATTTTGCTTGGACGCCGCCTAATGGTAAAATAACACAGCGTTTACAGAAAGGGAATGCACACTGATGCCTATCTGAATGCAGATTCGCATCATCACCCCGCACAAATCCTCTCTCATCAAGACGCTCATACATAGGGCTAAAACAGTGTCAGATGGCGAAAGTCTGAGGAGACAGATTAAACATGTTAAGCGCTATGCATTAATGGCTACAACCATGTACAAATTAACAGAACATTGAATGCCAAACCAAAATCGAACAGCAATACTGCTGCAAGCGATCAGGTCATTAAAACAATTAAATTCCATATATCTTGACAAATTAGTTCGAGTTTTGCAATAGCAAAAAATCTTTGGCACGGTACACAAAATAAAAAAAACTGATATCTTGTACTAAAGATGAATTGCCTAAGTTATCAACAGGTGTGTATCGGATTATTTGCTTATGTGGCAGATGCTATATTGGACAGAAGGGACGTAACATTAGTGCAAGACTAAAAGAATACCAAATAAATATTAAAGGCTCTCAAACACAACTGTCGGCAGTTGCAGAACATGCTTGCCAACAAGGACACAATTGATTTTGATAACGTTGAAGTGTTGTGTAAAACTAATTATTACTGGCCAAGACTAATTCGAGAATCCATTGAAATTGAGAGAAATATAAATATCTAGCATTTTGCCCGTCCAAGGACGGGTGTATTGCAGTAAATCTGAAACTTGCAAGCGAAAAGCAGACCGCGACGTGATATTCAGTGCATTAATGCGAGCGCAATTTGTAAGGGCGCGGTGACACAGACCTATTTCATTTAAAGGTAATAATCCCTTGTTTATTACGACGCCCTTTTTACTTTGTCTCAACAGCGTCACGGAGATCGCGTGACATGAGGGTTGTAAGTTGGCGCCGAGGAGGGGGGAGGCGCCTCGGCCCCCCATGTGGAGTGACGTCAGCCGGTAATTATGAATGGGGGGGGGGGGGTGTCCATTCTGCGGACGTCACCTGCTCATGAATATTAATGAGGGGGGCTGGTCGATGTGGAGTGACGTCACGAACGTTAAGGACAGCCATCCCTGGGTGATTATAGTCGGTATTTTAACCACTGACAGCTACAGGCTTAGTGCGGCCTGGACGTGTATTATTAATTAATACATCTTACAATTCCTTAAAGGAAACACACTAATTAACTGATTACTAGTCTATTATATAATTAAAATAACCCCCCCATCCGATCTCTGCACCTGACTGGGTTCAATGATGACGTCGTTCTGCTGCTGCTCTATTTAAGACCGGAAGCAGGTGGATTGCTGCTTCACCATTCTGGCAAATCGCCCCATGATGCTGGTTGCAATTACCAGCGAAACGTCGTACTACTCAAATTGTAAATGTTGTGGATTGACTCTCCAACACACCAGTGGGCTGAAGTAGTAAACTAATTGGCGCGTTTTGTTTACGCGACAAATCCCATACCGATTGGCCGTGTCGGGTGGTGGAGGGTTACGACACATCTATACTTACGCCATCTAACCCAAAAACCTTGATGAACAACGCTGCTTAAAGACTCCTCGTGCTCTGTCATGAAGGCAAATGCTTCGAGCTCGCGATGGTCCATGGGATGATGACCTCGTTTTGTTTGTGGACAGTTTGTAAAAAATTGCAACCCTCCGTAAGTGCGCTTAAGTTTATAATTAAGTTAACACAATCAGGTTACATGCCAGTGTGTAAATCCCTTACCCGAACTTCCTTGAGGATATCATCGTCTGAATCACTGTCGCTCAACTCCTGGTTTGAAAATTCGGGGTTGTGAAGTGCACACCTGTAAAAGGACAGCAAAAAAGCTACACGCGACTGACCATCATAAACACCATTGGCGTGAAGCTAGAAAAAACCCAATATTTTTACGGCAAGCCTTTTACGAGAGTGGTTAAAGTAAAACAAATGAAGGAATGAGTGAAGCAATGCAGCAGGTACTTACTGGGAATTCATGCCGTCTTTCTGTGCCACCCTCGACCTCAGCAAAGAAAGATTTTCCTTCATTTTGGTGTCCACCACAGTCTCTATGTCCATATTTTGTTGAGGGTAATTGATACCAGAGACTTCCCCCTCAGACTTTTCGCAAAGAAAACATGTGGTTCACCATCGATCCGGTTAGCAGGCAACAGGTGCTCAGGGACAAGTTAACTGTGTAGCAGGCATATGCATTCATAATCAACGTTTTTGGGTTGAGATCGCGTTATTTATAAATGTGTCGTAACCCTCCACCACCCGACACGGCCAATCAGTAAAAAAGTGTCACGAGGCATATGCATGTTTACATTTACAATATAAAAATGCATATGCATGTCTAGGGGTTGTTTTTTTTATTGAAAGTCAATGTGATGGAAATGGAAGTGGGGTTTTGAAGCTTAAAGTTCTGTACAACGCCACAAGATGAAACGAGGAGTTATTTGTGGATCCCGTTGGGTTAGATGTGAGTAGGTGTTGCAACGTGTATGCAGACCATGAAGCGAAACCAAAAATTCGATGAAAATGGAAAAATGGCAACTTAAAAAAAGTTTCCCAATTTCCTTGGGTAGCATAATCTAGTGCAGGGAGTGTCAAACTCAAGGTCGGACAATGGGGCGGTTTGGATTAAAATGCACCTCCAGTAGGGCATTCGGTTGGGCCTATGAAAAGTATAATAATACGGTGTTAATGTACCGATTAAAAATCTAAAAGTGCAGTAAAAAAGTGATGTATTTTTTGCGGCAGGCTGCACCAAATGCCCTGTTTGAATGCCTAGTTTAAATTCATGTGGCATTTTAGGTAGATGATTAAAAAAAGTGCAAAAAGTTGCTTGGGGGGACAGGTCCGACCCGAGGGCCGTATGTTTGACACCCCTGATCTGGCGTAAAATATTTCCCTTATGGGTGAATAAAGAAAAGAGGATAAAATGCATATAAACGGTGGAAAGTTGTTTGGCATCCAATCGTTTATTTACAGCTTGTCATGTCAAATAAAATAAATTATTACATTCAACTGAATTGTACAGAAATTACAAGAAAAATGAACAATAACACAAACAAAGTTACTTCGAAGGCACGAAATGTTAATTTACATTCTCTGTTACTTTTCACATCGACAAAATCATCCCAGTAAACGGTGCACACTTACTAAATTTTCCACATCCACTTCGGAATCTTCATCACTGGACATTTCTGTCGACTCGTCGTCCATAGACTGCGCCGTTTCTCTGGCGGCGGTGTTTCCCGACCCAGACTTATTGCTCACAGAGTCTTCTTCGTCTGTGTTATTTACATCCTCTTTTCTTGCAGCCTACAAACAGAATGCCAAACACTAACTCAGGCGAGTCTTGCGGTCGGCGGTATAAAGCAGAACAAAAGACCACGCGCTGCTGATAAAATTAACCCTTTACAGTTCTTCCTATGACGTACTCACGCACCGATGACGTACGTGGCACAACGTACATGCGCATCGCTTCCAGGTGTGGTCATAAAATAGTTGTACAGCCATCGCTAATGAGCCAATAATGTCTGTGTGTAATGCGCGTGACGTCACTCCATGTCGACCAGCCCCCCTCATTAATAATCATGAACAGGTGGGGTCCTCCACATGGACACCCCCCCCGCCACCATCCTTAATAATCGTGAATGGGTGACGTCACTCCGCATGAAAGTGGAGCGGAAACGAAAATTTGTTGACGCAAAATTAGCTTTAATTTTTACATTTCTTCATGGAAATTAAAGCTAATAAAAAAATCAACGCAGCAACTAATATAACGAGCCAAACAAGGCCGTGTGTGTGTGTGTTCTGCGCGTGACTCCACACGGGCCCCCCCTCATTATTATTCATGTGTGCTTGCATTTTTTGACTAACGCAGAAGGTCGAGCGGCTGATAATTTTTTTACGCAAATTCGCTTCCGATTTTACGCTTCTTTATAGAAAGTGAAGGCAATAAAGAATTCTACGCCGCATCAGTGCATTTGGCGCATTTATTTATTTATTCGGCACGTCCAACAAAAGTTAAGTCTACTTTACGCTTCCAAATTACGCGACAATAAACATTTCTCTGCTACTTTGCAGGCATTGTATCGAATTCCAATTGTTTTCAACCCCAGCGGACGAAAGCGGAAGATACGTATCGGAGCAGTGAATTTCAAATAATTGAACGTCCGTTAAATACAGTGCTACTGTGACATGACGTCAGGTGTTTTAGGACTTAGTTGGGTGCAACAACCACTGCCATTAATGCAGTGCTGCGGTCAAATGCTGAGAGGTGTTTTACGACTTCTTTTTGAGCAAAATTCACTGGCATTAATAGTGCTACAGTGAAATGCAGTGAAGTGTTTGATGACACACTTTATTTCAATATTCCCTGCTATTATATTTAGACAAGATACAATTATACTCCGATTAATTTTTTCAGAACTCTAATGCTTCTCTTTGGACTTCATTATTTGCAAAGTTACTTTAGACAGTATCAGCGCTCTACTCTATTTTCACTCTTCGCTATCAAGCGTCCATCGGCGAAGATACATTTGTCAGTTAACAGCTTAAGGTGGTTTGAAAACAGTGCTAAAGTGAAGTTACGGGCATTTTTCAAATTATACAGCCACAGAGATTGTTTGTCTTTGCCTATTGTGTAAATTACCGAAGAGTCCCTGGTAAAAAATTTTTTTACCTATTTTAATGCTTCTTTTGCCTCTATGCTAGCTAGATTTGGCCCCTCTGCAGATCACACTGCCCTTATACAATGTCTAAAAAGCGCTGTCTAGATCTAAATATCCTCAGCGGATCAAAGTGTTCATCAAGGATAGTCAACTGCAGGGAAACCTTTTAAACATTGATAAGAGATTCACACAAAATATCGTATACCGAGAAATCAGTCCTTTATTCCATTTAATAATTAAAGAACTATTTACGTGCTACATTCCCTAATTAAATTAACAATCACGCAATAAAACATTAATTAACATCTTTAATATTACAGCTTCCGTCCTAGGACGAGCTAACACGCTAGTTGATAATATTTCTACTTGTGGTGTTGATATCAACATTTCTGTTTATATGTCATGTGTTGATGTCAATGTTTTTCCATAACAAATTTTTATCGGGGTTGTTGATGTGATTGTTGTGAATGTTTATGCTACGTCACATTATTGCTGTTGATTGAAAGTAGGCTAACAAGCGTCATTGGGAAAAGAATAGCAATAAATCCATATCGCTTACAATTCACTCGCGTTATATCCTGCGCAAATCAGTTGGTAGTGCTACTAAGACATGAGGTTGCATTAAACTAAAAGATAAAAATTACCTTCACGACAATGGGATTCACTGCATCGCCTTCAGCTTGCGTTTGTTCACCACCGGGCATTGCTTGAGGAGACATCGGTACTGGATTTTCCAATTTCACTTCCACCTTTATAGGTCGACAAATCTCCTCCGGACTAACCTTCGCTTCCTTGCTCATTTCCATATCCAGTTTACGAAGCCTTTCTTTCCACAACTCTTTCTCGCGTTTGATTTCTAAGTTTTTCGTTGCCTCTACCAAGCACATCTCAAGAGCCGTCATTGGTCCACCCGACAGCACCTTCTCCGCTGTTTGTTTCGACACCGCCTCGCTAGATGGCGTCACGGTGCTTTTAGTAACGTTATCTGCAGGCGGTTGACTAACTTTCACGGGAGACGATTTTGATGCTTCAAGAGTGGCCACCTCGGCACCCTTTGGAGCCGAGAATGAAGCTATGGTGGTTGAGGAAACCTGCGGTACCTCAGTCCGTGCCACAGTCAACATGGTTCCAGTTGGTCTCATTTGTAAACCGAGGCCAGTGGGGTTAAGAGTATGGACCACCAAGCCTGCAAATAACAAAACAAAGTCCACTGTAAATATGTCTATTTGTCACACTGCTGAAAAAGTCCATCATATTTACTACTGCACGACAAAATGTTATGTTTCTGCAACCCAATGTGACTCGCTAACAAAAAAACTGCTATAAAAAAATATGTAACATTTAATACCAACCAGCAATCGACACATAGGGAATAAAAAATAGTGGCTTGAGGACAAAGACGACAACAACAAAGATCTTTGAAAGATGATTATAAATTGACCACTCTTGTCTATCGTCTTTCAGGGTGTGAGATACAAGTACAACGTTTGAGTGATTATAAAATTAGTTGACCTATGGAGTGATTAATACATGCCATGTTTACATACTAAAAATAAAATGATTCCCAGGGGCCTTCAGGTGGACATGAGAACTACCCGATGCCCATTTGAGAATAGGGAAAGGCCAAGATGTGTTTTCCTGTTGAGATTACCGGTACGAAGGGTGGTGTAAGTCGAGGGGGGCTTGGGAGCGTCCGCCGTGGTGCTGACGGGATGTCGAGGCCGTGTCGAGCGCACAGGCACCAGCTGCACGAGCTGCCCGCTCGGGTGACGGTACAGCTGCATCCCGCTGGAGGCCTTCACGGGCTGCAGAACCATGCGCTGGCCCGGAAGTAGCATGGGTGCTGGTGTGGGGAGGCGAATTGGGTTATTTGCCGTCGGGTTCGCCAGCGGTCGCACCTGCGGTGGCTGCATGGGGATGAGCACCAGTCGCTGCGGATCGGCCAGCGAGACTTCGCGCACTATGGGAATGCCTGCGTATGCACGAAAGCCATCGAGCAGTGAGTGGCGAAGACAAATGATCGGCGACTGTAAAAGTTCCATTGGAAAAACGTTGCTGAAACTTCCACACCTCTGCTTATTCCAAAGTTGCTCTTTGCTGCTGCAATATAGCCAAGATCATTCGTTTGTTCAAGTAGAGGCTTAACAGTCATCCTGTTCTCATCTGCCAACATCCCTTCGCTATGCCCGTACCAGCATTCGACCCCTCGCCTCTCTGAAAATCCTAATAATCCTTTAAGTTCATGCTCCTCCTACTCCTCTCAAATGTATACATATTTAAAATGTAGTTGAAATGACAATAAATTAATAAAAATATTGTATTACTTCAAAACATTATTTCAATGAGGCTGACAATGCAAGATTAAACTTAACACAAAC
This sequence comes from Lampetra planeri, assembly GCF_965212315.1. Classification (NCBI taxonomy): domain Eukaryota; kingdom Metazoa; phylum Chordata; class Hyperoartia; order Petromyzontiformes; family Petromyzontidae; genus Lampetra; species Lampetra planeri. Next base: position 3,786,192 of record NC_136124.1, on the reverse strand, counting down.
AAACAAACTACGCAGATTGTTTATATCTACGCATGCCAATTTACCATGTCCCACGGACAACAGCTCACGATGCATCGACATACCGGTGGGCAGTTGAAGGCCGCCACTCAGATTGACGGCGACTGCTGGGCTGCTGGAAGTAATGGGCACCGCTATAGGCACTCCTGCCGAAGCCGACGTGGTCACTGCCCGGGTTAAGCTAGCAGTGGTCGACGATGAATCCTTATCGTCTGCCGTAGTTTCCCCGGATGCCGCCGACTTAACAGCTGCTTCAGGTTCTCCAGTTGCAACAAGCCTACCAGCTGCCAAAGATCTACTGGCTGCCACAGGCCCACTGGTTCCAACAGGTTCACCATCCGCAACAGGCCCACAAGCCACAACCGCATCAGCAGCGGACGCTGGCCCGCAGGCGGTGAGAAGACCACCTGCTGATACAGGCCCATCGTCTGTAACAGGCTGGTCAGCCGTAGGAAGCCTATTAGCTGTAACAGGACCACCACTTGCCACAGGACAATCGGCTGTCACAAGACCACCAGTTGACACAGGTCCATCAGCTGCCACAAGACCAGCTGTTGCCACAGGTCCATTAGTTGCTTCAGGTACAATAGCTGCCAGAGTAGCACCAGATGCCCCTGGAGCAGCAGCAGTAGCTGCTCCAGACGCCACGTGTGTGCTGGTCGCGGAGGATGGGCCAAGCTTTATGGACTTGGGGAAAGGCTGCCCTGCAACCAGAGTACCCACCTTGTTCATAATCAGGTGCGTGACGGGTTTGTTGCCTGTTAACGAAAAAATGTAAATACACAGGTGGGAAATTCGTATTAAAAAACCTCACAATATATAATTCTGGAAATGTACATCAATTAACATCATACATTGCAACATCCTGACGATCTGAACGGCATTATCAGGGACATCAACAATATCAGCCAAACCGGACTCATCAGAGCAGGCGGGGAGGGGGCGGGTGGTGGAAATTAATACGTCTTTAAAAACTTCACATTCATCTTTCAGACTGGCTTATAATCGAAAACTATATGGTGGGCAAACATTTCAGGCAATGGCCAATCTTCATATTGTTATAAAACATGTTCCAAAAACCTTACCTTGAAGGGAAAGCAGAATATACACACACACCTCTGTCTTAATTTAAATCGGACATGCAGAGCATTTCAGAATCCAATCTGTATTTGAAAGGAGCAGACTGGCAAATGAGGAAAGCTAGTCCATGGTAGGTCATTAAGACTGGAGTTTGGGTAGCATTATTTTAAACTATGCCCTTGTGATCTGGTAACACAGCTTGCTGAAACATCAGTATGATGCAAATTCTTACCTGAAGTGGGCATCGCCATAGTCCCATCGGGCAGAGTAATCGACACGGGGGACAGCGGCGTGGTCACCAGTCGCGTCGCCGCATGGAACGCCAAGTTGGTGCCAGGCGACGGGTTCCCTACCGTGCTGACGAAAGGAGACGGCCCAACCGATTGTCCGATGGCCTGCAGGGATCCCATCTGTCCGACTAGCAGCTTGGTGTGCGTCACCATGTTACCGTTGACCTGCAGAAAGGGAGAATGCCCGCGGAGTGTCAGGTTCCCCTTCGGAACCATACTCTGCTGCTTCTCGGCCGGTCCCATAGCCTGCAATGCCCCCATTTGTCCGACTACCAGCTTGGCTTGCGGCATGAAGTTGCCATTCACCTGCAAAAGAGAACGGCCATGAACAGTCAGGCACTTTATATCGATTAACGCAGCCCATTAAATTTGCTTCATTAACCTATGACCGAGGCAAACTTACTGCAAATAATACGGGGCGTGAATGCATTCACGTGAACTTGCACACAAGCTGCACCATCGTTGTGAATTCATTACAGGGCTTGTGGAGTTTTAAATCTGAACAAATATATATATTTAATAGCTAGGTAATAACATATAAACTATGATTAATAGGCTGAGAGTTTTTGATATTTTGTTACTTAGTTTAAAAAAAAATTCAAAGGCATACTGCTTTTTGAAAAGTCAAGCCCAAGCTTAAGACCTATCTTTCGGCCATATGACTGAAATCACACCTTTCCTTAAAAATATACATGCCTCCCTAATTAGTGGTGCCTATGATGCACGGCCCACTCTTCTGCACAATAAACTTAAGATGGACTTGCATTTATACAGTACAGAAATGTCAACATTGTATTACGCACATGTGGACAAATGTATGTCAAGCTGCATACCTGTATTATGTTTACTCCTTTGGCGCCGGAGTTAAACACAGCCTGGGCTGCAGCCGTGGTGAGGAACAGAGTCTTGTTGAGAGTGCCTCCTTTAGCTGCCGCAGACGTCCCAGCGGCCGGCCTCTCAACTCCGGCAGTGGAAGAGGGCATGCTCCTCTTCGCCGGTGGGGACGACTCGGCTCTAGTACCCTCAACAGATTTGAGCTCTTGCTGCGATGGGACATCCTTGTCGAGTGCCTGTTTGCATTCAACCTGTGGCTGTACGAGATTCTGTTGCCGGTCATTTATTTGTTGCTGCTTTGGAAGCAGAAGCAGCACCTGATTTAGTTGCTGTTTATTCTGCTGTGGCGGACTTTGCTGCTTCTTTGGCTGATCTTCCAGTCGTTGTTCTTGCTGATGTAGAGAATGAGATCGTATCCGCTTTTGTGGCTCATGCTCTGGCTGCTCATTCTGTTGTTGTAGCTCTGAATGACATTCTACCACCTGTGGTTGCTGCTCTTCGTTCTCTAGCCGTTCATCTTGTTGCTTCTTAGCCTCCTGTGGTTGAGTCTGTTCCTGCTGATCCAGCTCCTTCTCAGAATTCTGTATTTCATTCTCCACATGCTCTTCCGATTGATTTAGTGCCTGCAATAGCTGCTTCTGCAGCTGCTGCGGTTGCAGGCTTTGCTGCTCTAGTGGCGGAGAACTTTGTTTGGACTGCGACCAATTCGGCTGTCGCTCATTCTGCTGCTGGCACGGCTCCTCTGAAGCACTGTCGCCACTGTTGGAGCTTCTGACCGAAGCCACCGCCGCCCGCTGCTTGGATGGAGAAGACGCCGATGACAACTTGGGGTTGTTGATGATCTTAACCCTGGAGCAACACATATGGGACGGGAGGCCCGACAAGTATGAAACCGTCATTGATGGATCGCGCTTCTCCTTAAAACGCTCCTTGTTGTCCAAGTGCGAGATCTCCAGTTGCAAGTCTCCCAACTGCACGGTGGTTACGTCACCACTGCTCTGCCCACCGGAGTATTCTGCAATGGCGCTGAGCACGCGAGTGCGCTCCGCTTCCCAGTTGCAGTTCGACACGATCTCGATGAGCTTGGACTGTGGCAAGCCACTTGGATGCATCTGTTGCTTCAAGGGCGTAATCGCTGGAGTGATCGGGGGTACAACGTTCCACGCCACTGTAAGAGGGCTCAAAGCATTGGCTTGTACGAAGCCCACAGAGCCAGTCTGGATAGGAGGCACTGGGGGGCACAATGCACCGCCTGAGCTTGAGCTGCCAGTCGTTACTTTTTTAGATGCCTTGGGCAGTGAAGAGCTTTGTATTTCCAACTTTTCTTCCTTTGGTATGATTCCTGCAATTTTGCAAAAGACAAAAATTATTAGCAGAGCCATGCTGAGATTCCCCCACGCCCTGAGAATAGAACAGCATTAAGTGACACATGTCAATTTGTCTGACGTAATAAACACGTACCTTTGAATTCTTTATTGAATTTGCCATTGGACTTACTTGGACCCTGAAAGATGACACAAGAAGAACAAAGTTAAAATCATAAAAATTCAATTGATTATTATTTTTCTATCTACGTGACTTTAACGAAAGACCCAAGAGTATGAATTACTGTTTTTAAACATTACTCAGAATGTATTATGCATAGGGCAATCCCCAACACGCTTCAACTACATCACATGTGAACTCCATCCCAGTGCCAGGCACCCATTCTAAACTGGGTGCCTAGAGTTGTTGTGTAGGGTTTCTGCAATGATGAGGTTCGTGTCGCATTTAACTCTTTTAGTGAGATGGGAAGTTCACCGTCCAGATTTAAATGCTCGTGGTAGAAGCTGCTGGCTAACAGAGCCCTACTGGAGGAGCTTACAGTTTCTAATTTCTAAATTGGTACAGTAAAATTTTGATTTAAAGCTTTCGTGACTGCAGGGATTCATCTTTTTGGTTCTTTCGGTAAAGTCATGTAGAAGGGAAATAATATTTATTTTATTTTTTATTATTTTATTATTTCCCTTCTACACGACTTTACCAAAAGAACCAAGAAGATGGTACAATTAAACCTCTCCGTCGGAGTTATCTTTCAAGAATTTGTATTATTCACGATTTTATATTTGTACACCAGCTTAACGGTCATGCCTTTTTCCTCCGACTATTCACTTCTTTGACAACACCGCATCATGGGGAGGGGTAGTGTACTTGCGCAGTACAGTAGGGGATTGTGGCCAGTGTGCCGGCATTAATGATGCTGAAGCTTTTACTCAAGTGCCGTTCATTGTGGTATTTTAGCCTTATGGTGGCGTTTTTTTTATTTTTACCATGGGGATATAAGCATCAAGTGGAGTTGAGGGAGTGAGAGCAAGAGCAAAAGGCAGAACAAAGTGACGAGTTTAGCTCAACGAATTGAGTTGGTGAATATAATTCCTCGTGGTGATAGTGGGGGGAAGGGTCACATGTTGGCCGTCATTACATAGTAAACGAGTCAACTGTCAATTCTCCACACTCAAGATATAAAAAGAAAAACGAGAAGGCAATTAGTGAAAGTGTAGCGGCAAGTGGACCGATGACCGCCAAAAGAGTATCGTCATCACACCCGCATAATCATCCATGGTAAACAAAAATGTACAGCACAATTTTGTTGTATTATGTGATATTATTTATTTGTATTATTGGATAATTAAGTACAGCAAACCCTTCCCTCTCGCGGGTTTAGCTATCGCGGTTGTGAACCAAACCGAGTACCAAATTGAGGTGCAGTTGACCGATCACGCCCCTGTGGTCTCAACCGTTCGCGGTTGACCGCGAGATTACTGTACGCGTCGCAACTGTATTGCTTGTGATGATGCTGTCGCGGAAGAACACACAAGCCGTCCTGTCTCCATCTGATCTCCCAAGCGACCCATCGCAGGTCCCAGGTCACGTGTTCCCAGCCTCCCGCAAGGAGGCAGCGAGGTTTGATTTTTCTTCCTGTAGTATATACACTACCGTACACGGATACGTATACTGTATTGCACACTACGTAAATGTTCCCCAATTTTAATGTGTTTACCGTAGAAGTTATATTAAACTCAAAAAAAATATTAATCGGATTATACATTCACAATACTTCCTGATTAATGTTTGGTTTGATGAAGGCTAACATAAAATACGAGGGGGTGTCGTAATTTTCCCATTTGCCTTTCAGTTTTCGGATAATGGATATACCGATTGCAGCTATTTTCAAGGACACAACACTTGCCGTCATGATCAAGGGTTTGCTGGATATTGATGTTATTCAAGTGTACAATAAAGGATTAATCTTATGAAACATTTACATTCTCCCGTATGTTCAGTGGGACACTGGAATCTAACCCCATTTTTCCAAATATATACATCTTATAGCACTCAGGAAGCGTTCTTGGTAAACGGAGCACTATACAACAAAACAGCAGGTCATTATAACATGGTTCCAATGGAGATGCGTTACAGACAGCGCTGTGTTTTAGGAGCGGTATACGAGGGCTTCAACCTCCAACCGACATCAACCTGACCTCTCTCCCACTTCCACACTCCGTATAACTTGCATTTTGACATCCATACCGATGCTTTTCCTTGACTGTTTAGTAAAAAAACCAGCACCATCACTTGCAAGCATTTTTCCAGACAAAAGAAAGTAAAAACAATTACCAGAGGTCGAATTTTTTACCGTGCAGGGATTTTCAGCGCAGGGATCTGGCACGATAATTTTTCTCTAGGACAAAGAGTGTTTTAAGGAAACAGAGTTATAAAGGAGGAATTCCTGTATCTACATTCGGGCAGATTTTCAAGATTTCAAGAACCTAACCCTCGCAGATGTCGAGGCCTTACCGTATTAGCACCGAGGCAGCATGCATTGAGCACTAACTTGTGGAGCGCAGAAGTTGCGTATTGCGTGCCAAAAAACCAGGCGCAAACAGGACTGCGGTGGTGGCGCAGTAGTGTCACCAGGTTACGGAGGCTGTCAGTGTCAAAACTTATCTGAAGAAACCGCCCAGAGCCAGCACAAAGCAAGCAATGGAAAATAGACTCCAGTGGCCCGGGGCCCATCGGGTGTAGGCCGTCACCCTGAGGTGCAGTGGAGGACGCAGTGACGTGGCGACTAGCGCACGCACCACGGGGGTGCATGGGAGTCCTCCTGGGTCCCAAATTGCCACGTGGTAACACCTTTCCAGAACCCAGAAGACAAACACGGACTTTGGGCAGATCCAGCCTGCACCATGATGGGTCGCAGTCATAGACAACATCAGGGCCATAAAGGAGGCTCGGATTATGTAAATAATGCACCTCCTCGTCCGGACTGGAATCAGGAGAGCTCCAAGGTTTCTACCCGGAGGTTGATAAGACTTCAGGAGGCTGACAGACATCGGGATGAACAGGGCTTTAGGAGGGGCGAGGATATGGACCTAGCAAGAGACCTGCAGGGCGGCCGCAGAGTTAAGAGTTGGTCAATCCAGATCTGAGAGGCTCCTGAAAAAGCCAAGGGTGAGAAGCCCCTCACCCTTCATTAAATGGGTAGGTCCGAGTGGATGGAGCTCCATTAGACCAGCACATACTCAATATGGTGACATGAGTGGGGAAGACCCAACAAAAGCTTTCAGGTCCCAAAATTATGTCAAAGCCTGACACGCTCTACTACCAGAGATTCGGAGTGAAGTGCTCACTGTCCTCATTCTCGTGGATATGGCTCTGGTGAGGTGGATCCTGCTAAAAAAGACAGCAGCAAAAGAGGACCCGACCTTGACAATCATGGAGCCAGCAGAAGGGGCAGTAGGAGGCCAACAATGCCCTCTCAGCAGTGTCATTGTCACTATAATAAAGGACTTATTTATCCAGGAAAGCCACCCTAAGTTCTACAAATGCTTTTTTCATGAGGGTCTTGCATAAAGAATGGGGGCGCAACATAGCATATGCATAATATTGGCCCAGAAAGCTCGAACAGCTTGAAGGTAAGGCAAAACAGCACCGTGGTTAAAAGGGCGTATGAGGACATGTGGTTGTGCATGGATTTTGCAACAGATGTTGGGCTAAACTTAGTAAACTGGAACACCACAGCTATGGCATCATTAGTGGTCACAAGGACAACCCTGTGGCAAAAGAAACCGAGAACTGACTGTCGCACAGACCAGGATGATGCCTCTGATGAAGTTGCCTTACAAGGGCAGAATGCTCTTTGGGAAAGCAGAAAAGGTGGCCATCAAGGAATACGAAATGGAACCCGAGGAAACGTGGCAGAACTATAGGACCTGTCCTTTTTGCGTCTTTCATAAGTACACGGGCTAAAGCCCAAACTTGAACCAGACCATCTTGCGTTGGGACCAGCAGCCTTGGAAGCTGGCAAGTTTGAAAGGGGACAGGGTAGAGGACAGAGTTGCCATTCCCTGTAGGTCAGGAGATGTCCTCCCAGGCCTCAACTCTCAAATTAGTGAAAAGAGGGGGAGGGGGGAAAAAATTGTGCAAGGCTCCACTTCCAGCTCAATTAGGAGGTCATGTGACAGTTCCGTCCAAGAGTGGAAAATAACAACTTGAGACAAACGGGTCTGTCGTTCGTGGGAAAAGTAAAGCCCCGCAACACCCCAGATTAAAAAAGGCTCTAAGCACAAGCCATATGGCGATAGGGGAAATAGATGATGTCCCAGGGGGTTAGAGCGGCTCAGGGTTCGGCTCAATTCTTTATGGTGATCAAGGGTTCGGGAGGCTTCAAATCGGCGATTTGAGCAGGTTGAATGCGTACATGCCGAAAAGACACTTCAAGACGGAGTCCTTGGCCTCTAGAATCAGGGCCAAAAAGGAAAGTGCTTGGCTGGAATTTGTGAATTTTCAAGGACACCTATGTAAATGTACAAATAAGAACGATCACAAATACGTAAAATTCCCCGTATTGGGGGGATATTGGCAGTTCTAGGTGTTCCCTTCTGGGCCGTCAGCATTACCCAGAGGTTTCACCAAAACTTTGGTCTTAGTGGTGGCACATCCCAGGAAGGGAGCCACCATATCTACCCTTTCTTAGACCGAGTTCAAACAAGAGGCAGCTTGGAAAGAGACTTGGTGAGGTCAGTGAAGGTATGTGGTGAGAACACTGCAGACCACAGGTTCATACTAAATGGGCCAACATGTCCTTTGTGACCAAGCTCAGCAGCTGACCTACCTTGGGGCCAGTTCGACATGGTCCAAGAGTACAATTTCTATAAGGAAAGGGAAGATAAAATGGCTTGGGGCTGTCGGTCGGGGTCTTGGCACAGGGCAGAGGCCCGGCAAGGGTCTCTGATGCACTAGGCCATGGCTACTGCCATGGAAATAGTCCCATGGGCCAGATTTTGCATGTGGGCTTTCCAGTGGAACCTGCTGTAGAAACCCAGTGAAAAGCAAAAAAAGATATGGCAGTTTGCTCCGTGGTCCCAGGCCGCACGAGTCAATATATCATGGCGATTGGAGTTCCCACAGCTGACCTGAGCAAATCCTCCGGGGTTTTTTCAAGGGACAAGTGACTGTTGGGCTGGAGATGCCAGCCTGTTGGGCATGCTATCAGATGGTGGCTCTGCAGGGTCAGTGTTCGGCTTTTCGGGAGAGCGTAAACTTCCTGGAGCTCTGGGTGACCAGGTTGGCTCTCGCTCAAATGAAGGTTGTGGTCTTGGGCAGGGACGGCTTCGTCTGGTGTGACAACATTACTGCGGGTGCAACTGGTGAACACACAAGAGTCCTCCAGGTTTGATACATCTAATGAGGGAGTAACTCTTCCTCATGCCTTCAGCAGAGAACCAAAATCAGCTGCTGGCGAAGCACTTGGTGGGATTGGACAACACAATGACTGGTTAAGCAGGGAGCAATTATTGGATACAGAAGAGTCGGTCCTGCATCATGACGTATTCCATCAGTTAAAGCTGAGGTTCGGTCTTCAAATGGTTGATTGGTTTGCCTCGAGTAGGAAGCACAAATTTTACTCGTTAATTTCCAGCTTCAGGTAGCAGGATGCAATGGCAACACTTTCCTGCCAGTCAGGGGGTCACTGGGATAAACATTTCATCTGTTCCCGCTCATTCCCAAAGTCCTTGAGGAGGTGAGCAGGGAAGGGGCCTGCATGATCTGATAATAGCCACATTTGGTGGCTGAAGGGGTCGTGGTGGGTCTGGCAGAGGTAGAGGCATGACAGCTGCCAGAGAACATACCTACACAGCCAGAGGGGGGTGTGGCATACATGACTACAAGCTCTGAACTTGATTGACTCGATGTTGAGAGGACCCAGTTCAGAAGAGATCGATGGTGAAGTACAGTAATTACTCAAGTCTAGGAGGTTACCCACCTTGAGATCTTACAACTATCCCCAAAACAGGTTCCATACATTATGTGCAAGAAACTAGATCCAATCTCGTGCAGGGTGGCTTTGATTCGCTTGGTTCCTGATAAAGAGGCATTGCACAGAGGAATTTTAATAGTAGGTATAAAAGTCAGGTCCTTAGCGAATTAAGCATTCAATGATGAGGTCAAGGGGATGAGGGTCAGTTCGACCAAAAAAATTGCAAGGCTTATCATTGTTGGGGGTGGTACCCTGGAACATGCATCTGGTGCTGAACACTTTGCGGATCAGCTTTTGAGCCCCAGGCAATGTGCTTAGAGTGGATTGATACTTAAGATGGTGTTTCTGGTGGCAATCACGTCAGCTAGGAGAGCGAGAGAGTTGTGGGCTCCAGTGCAGTGGACAACCTAGACTAGTTCGTGGGCTACAAGCGGCCCTCTCCTTCACCTCAGTGGGCCGTACGCTTTAATTCGTGCTTGTGCACTAATCATGACCCCACGCATAGCCTTAAAGGTCATCAGACTTTCATGTCAACCAGGTGATTATACTCCCATCTTTCTGTCTGGCCCCTTTTTGTTCTCAGGTAGGATGCCAAGTCCCATAGACTGTATGCTGTTAGGGCTTTCGCTTTTCACCCGAAGCATTCTAAGGAGTGGGAGGTCTTCAGAGCAACTATTTGTGTTGTATCGACAGAAGGGGGGGGGGGACCTGCATCTAAGCAGAGTGGCTGCTTGTGTTCAAGAATGAATCAAGAATGCCTATAGGTCAAAGAGTGCTGGGTCATACGAGGAGATGCCATCCCAATTCAACCCAGGTAACAGTTGTTTCATGGGCCAGTAGGGCTGGAGAACCTCTAACATACATATGCAATGCATCTGTGTGGAGTTTGATACATTTCACACCATTAAACTCGATACTCGTGTCACAAGAGGAATGGGTTGAAAAGGGTCGCCATTTAGAAACAAATTAGAAAAAAATGCCCCACAACCTGGTGGGCTCGTAAGGGTTCACGCAATTAAGTCGAATCATGTCTGCAATAGCCATATGAATAAAATTGGCTTTAGTGCCTGAGTTACGCCACATTTTCAGGAGGCGGTCGTCAACGCTCTCCACTCCAACCCACAAGTTGTTCTTCCCTATTGCTTGACGACGACATCAAAAAACCCCTGCAAATCAGCCGTTAAAATTAATAGTTACATCGAGGAACTGGCACTAGGATGGAATTCTCATGTGATATAGTCGGGAGTGGGTCTGTGACCATCTGTGAGAAATGGGCTTAACACAGGTATCGAAACCCAGTTTTAAATGGCAGTAACATTGTATGTAAAAAGTTTCCTCACATGTGCGGTGGGGTATGACATGTTAACAATCATATGAATTTAGGTCACGATTTAATCGATTATTTTTTATCACTCATCAATGTATCACTGTCAGTGGATGCAGCGTTTGCATAACCTAGCAGTACTACATTATTAAGCGTCAAACCTTGTCAACATTTGGAACATTGCTTGCTTATATTGGATGGTTTAAGAAGCATACGATCACACAAGGGCACAGAGTAAAATCAACACCCATTATACAAGCATCAAATTGGAGTGCAAAATAATAAGATTACTTTTTCATTGTCCAGAAATGTTGTATTTTAATGAGGGTATGCAAACCCTGCAGCCACAACTAGGGGTGCATTTATCACATCGATGAAGAGAATGGTAAATGCTTGCTCTGTGAAGTTGCAGATGTTCTTTTGTGACAAGCAACAGTGAGTGTCTCACCTTCTCTGTGCAGTGGGGTTTCCCACAGGTGCACTGTAGGTTTGCCTTGGTCCGCTCTTTCGGTCCATATTCCCGCACACGAGCACACGTGTACCCATCTTCCAGAGCCCAGGCCATCAACTCATCCCGCATCTGCAACACCACCAAAGAGAAAATAACCAAGCTTGATAATGTTCGTACAATTTTTAACAGAACGAGTATTTAAAGCAGTGCATGCATAATTATGCGTGCAATATCGCAAGAAAATATCCTCCACAGATTGCAAAAGAAAAACACCAGATTGTTTTCATTGGTGGATAGTGTTACTTGAGTGATAAGTTAATTTAACAAAAATATTTCCGTAAGCTTATATTCACACACACAGCAAACTTATACCTGCGCCTTGATCTCATTGGATGTAGGAGGCAGCTCAGTCTTACAAGACTGAGCCTCTGGAGCAGGAATATCATTGGAACTTGCACTATCCACATTCCCCTGGGAAGATTTGTCCATATCTGACCAAAGTGCAATCCGCTTCTTGTGGATTTCCGAATCTTCTGCAGAAAATCCATTCACGTTAGATGATAATATATAAAATGTCTACATGAAAGGAAAATCTTAGAAAATAACGTTATCCTACATTCACTGACAACTTGCAACAAAATCCACAATCCTGCATCGCATGCATTGATACTGCAATGTTACTTCACATTTTCATTAAATATTAGCACACACGATACACCGTCCTAAAAACCCATACGTGCATGCATTGTATAAGAGAAGAAGGGGCAGTACCGAGTCCTTCCAATTTCCTTTTGTGCCCTTTTCGCCCTGTAAGTTTCCAGAAGGCGTAGCAATCCGACGCGACGTCATCGTAGAAAACGTGGGTGCCACTCAGCCTCGTCGGCAGCCTCTTCCTGCGCTTGTGTCGGCCAAACGACTCGTCCTCGGGTTCGGTGCCATCTGTGATGCCACTCTGCTTGCTCATCGATAAGCCTGCCTGATGTCGCGCCTGGGGAGGGCAACTGCACTCCAGCATGCACTCGGGTTTGCCGCAGTGTGCCGGCTCGGCGCGGCCCTCACCCAGGCTATCGCACACGCAGCCCAGCCGGCAGAATTCTTTCTGGCAACGGCTGCTGGCCGCAGGTGTTGATGATGGGCTACTGCTGTGTGACGTCGACGTTGTGGCTGCCGCAAAGCGCACGGACAGCTTTTTCATGCCTGTCGCGGTCATCTGAGTAAACAAAAAAACAGGACATTAAGAAGCAGCTCCATTAGGTGATGTGCAATTTCTTTGGCTTAGTTTTTTACATTCACATAAGACAAAAAACAGCACGATGTTCCCACCTGTGGGGTAAGTAGGGTAGTGATGGAGCGCTCTGCCCGATCGGTGGTGATATACGTGCGGTGCTTCCCATCCAACAAGGCCATCTCCTCCAGAGCAAGCAGCATGGTGTTCACATTGCGGCTGTTAGCATTCTTCACAAGCGCTGCCCCACTGACAGCACACGACCGAGCTGGCTTCAGCAAAGGAGGCGTAAGCGGTGGCGACGAGGGTAGCGTCACCTTTTTCGGACTAGCGAGGGGAGTGGCAGTCGCCACCACTTCTGCCCGGCCACCATACTTGCCGCCCCTGCTGCCATACTTGCCGCCCCTGCTGCAGCGCTTTCCGCGGGTCCCTCGCTTGAAAGACTTTTGCGTCGCTCTCAACGCCGCTGTAGAAATTTTGCCCCGGCCAGCCAGCGCGCCACGTTTTTGTGTCACACCTGATAGTGGCAATGGCGGCGGCGGTGGAGACGTGGTGCAGGTCTGAGCAAATGCCTCCCTCTCCCCGGCGGACCGCGCTGGGCCCGCACGGCGGCGTAGCACACTGTCTAGGGTGCGCACGTACGTGCTGCCCGTGCGTGGCGTCTGGAAGGTGACACCGGCCGCCTTGCTGGCGTACATGTTCGGCCGCTGTTCCAGCAGTTTTTCTTCCTCCTGCAGGTACTCGTCCAGCTTGTCACTCAGGAAGACTGAACGGTTTTTGCCCAGCGTGTTCATGTCTGTGGGTGATAGCAGTGGGCACGCAATTTGGCGATTAAAACGTATTCTTACATTCACAATGCATGCAAAGAATCATGCACATGAGAATTGATTCGTTATAATTTAAGAAAACCAGTTGAAAATTGCATGTTGTTACATTTAGGATAACAGTGAATAAAACTATACAAATAAGATGTTAAAGATTAATCCCAACGACGTAGTAAAAATGAGACAAAAAATATTTTGTTGAAATCGCAAACCTGAATCGTAACATTTCAAAAAATTACTGGAAGAGTGTATTATTAAGAAGTATATTTCCTGAATATGCCAATTGCGCTGTACAGCTCTTTTTCAAGGGTGACCAGTTACATGCCTACAGGGCACAACGCAGAACAGAGTTGAATATGAGTCACATGGGAACGCACCTGGGGCACCTGCACTGCCACTGGATGACACTGGGGTCTGTAGCCCAAACTTGTGCTGCCACCCTTTAATCTTCGTCACATCATTTGTCTTTCCAGTTCGAGACACAAACCTTGGATCAGCACCTGAACAATTAATGATAAGTAATAGCCCAACTGAAAACAAATTCAAACACACTGATATGCAGAGTAAAGCTGATCTAGTCACACGATTCATAGCTCGGAATCGTGATTTGATTTTTGACAGGGTGGGATTAGCAGAACCGTGGAAGGGGGAGCTGGGGATGTGTGGAATTCAGAGTGGTATTTAGGCAAAAAAGAAGGACTCGTGGGTCCTGGCCAGCTTAGTGGAAATGCTATTGACACATGTGTAAAACACATGTTTCAATAGCGATCCTGCTTATTAACAGCCAGCTGTTACAAACACCAATGTTTAGTGCACATGGCTCGATTCCACCCTGATTTTGCTGTGCCATTTAGGCAAGTTGGGAGGGCCAGTGGGGTAGGGATGGCCTTGAATCAGTTTTAACATTGGAATCAACTTTAAAATAATGCGATACTTGCAAGAACTATAGAGGTTGGATTTGTAGGAATCGAACAGGATTCTGCAGGAATTGCACAGCTCTAGTGTATAATGTACGTACAAATTAGCACGCCCAGCTAAAAACCAAGCCAATCACATGCTGAATTGTATTATTTTTCACTGGGTTTAGAGTTCAGCACTTTGCTTTTGAGGTCTCGGATAAGCACCCAGCTTCGTTCTAATTTTGAAAAGCAATCCCAGCTAGGACAGCGATGAACACGAACCTGACTCGTCATTCCCTTTGCTTTTCTGGAACTGGCTGAGCGCAGACTGAAGCCTATCTTGCAGCCTCTGAATTCTTTCTTGTGCTCTCCCGGTTGAGACTGTGATAACGAAAAAGAGCAAAGTTTTTCAAAGCAAAGCAGCATGTCACTGGTCAATGCTTTATAAGTTGATAACAGTGGTGGCTATAGTTATCAAACGTTCAATATAAAAACATATTAATTATTTAAGTACGAACATTTTGCTAAATTAGGCATTATAAAATAATTTAAATAATCAGCTTTTTCTGTTATGATTACACGATGGACAGCCGTGTGGGTGACGATTGAAAAGCAACATTTATGTTAAACATGGTATTTAACAAATGCGTCTTTTTACCATGTTCTGCACTGTTGTCGCTTAATGTTGGGGACAAACGAAGGGTTTCCAATTTTTCTTGCTCCATGTTCCGATGAGCCAACATAGCCTCCTGATTGAAATAGTAACCACATTGCAAACAAAAGCAGCTGTTGATCAGACACATTTCACAAACAGCACTATTATTTTTATTCTACTATAACATTCATAGAACTCAAATTATACTAACCAATTCCAAGCACTGTCAGTTTAATTCAATTAATAACCCATGCAACTGGCAAAACAATGATTTAATTCACGACATGGGAAGGCGGACTTAACTTTCACACTATTTTCAGATATAAGACTAAAAATAGTGATGCATTATCTAGGTCTTACATTTTAACTCCAATATTAATGCGTACTCTACCAAAACTTGCCAATGCAGTACAAAGACTTTTGGTTTTTCAAACATGAAAGTTTTGAAACAAAAAACATTTCACTAAATTAAAATTGTACACATTGTATTATATTTATTCTACAATAAAGCTAAATTACACACTGTTGATGAGCAGCACACATTACGGAATGTATCCCGCACGAGCTCTAAGGACCACCTGGTTCAATCCTTAATCACATATGCATATTTTTTTTTATATCATGCAAACTAAATCCACGCAGGGAAATTATTATGTACATCACACATTCTGTTTTGACCTACTCTTAGGTTTTTTCGGTAAAGTCACGTAGGTAAAACATAAAAAAAAACCTAAGAATATGATTCCTTGCAGTCACGAAAGCTTCAAATCTAGAATCTGTTTTGACCTCATACGTAATCCATATTTTTACGCATCAAAATGTCCATAAACACAGCTTTTCTGGAAAACTGCTAGACGGTGGTCATCATTCCAAACAAACAGCACGCCAAGCATCACACCTTGTTGGAGAAGGAGAAGAAGGACACTCCTCCGACATCAACTCTGTCGGCTTGGGGTTCCGTGCGAGGATTGTGGTGGGTGGCAGTAGCAGCGGCGGCGTCGGCACGTTGAGTGGGAGCCTCCCAGGCCAGTCCACGCGGTGCCGCCCTGCGGCCCCGGGGCTGGCTCGAGCCCGGCGTCGGGGAAGGTGTTCTCGAGCGAGAGCAAAGGGAGCCCGAGCGCGACGACACCGACGAGAAGGAGGGCGGCGGAAGTTGGAAAGCCGGCGCGTTGCCTTCCTTGGGCGGGGTCCACACCCACGAGGAGAAACCCGTGTGCCCGATCTTGAGCGCTGGCAGCACGCTGCCCTTGCCGTTGTCGCTCACGTACTCTCCCTTCGGGGCGTCCGGGTGTTCCGTTGTCTCCTTGGCATCATCCTTCGGCACGGACGTCAGATTTAGCAACCTCATATCCAATTCTGACCGCGTCGGCTTCACGTCTTCGGGGATTACATCCATGGCATCGCCAGAAATTGCCTCGTTGTTCAAATGAGGAATTGTCGGAAGTGGTTGTACTGGCAAAGGGCTCTTTCCGGGTCTTTCCTCAACATCTGACACATCAGCTCCATTACCCTCTGACAAACACAGTTTGCTGGGTTTAACATCGTCTGTTGGCTCAGACCAGTGTGGCGGACTTTCGCTCACCAGCACGATCAACGGTCGGTCGCCACATGCGGATCGCGAGAGAGAAATCTGCGGAATGCTGTACGAGTACAAGACGGAGGATGGCAGTTCACCAAGCTTGACTGTGGGCTTTGATATGTTACATTGCTTCAAGCGCACAACGGGAAACAGATTTTGGTTCAGCAGATGAGAAGTAGGGCACTTGGGATCCTTGCCCTGCTCCACCGATGTAGGCACAATCATGGCTCCTGCACGAGCAGATTCCACCTTACTAATGAGATTTGACTTGCATGTGCTGTTCCCAGCAGGCAATAAACAATCACTCAAAGGGATATTCTGGAGCACACCTTGGGACTCTCCTTTCCCTCCCAGACTGGAGGGAGGGTCAACGTTTTCCACCAGCTCCTGCCAGGTGTCATTAGGTTCGTCTTTGACTTTGCTGATGTCAAACAAAGTGTTTTGATCCTTACAGCCATTGGAATTGTCGTCTCGTTTCAACTTATTCCTGCGAAAGTTGAGAAAAAAAAGTCACGTAACAAATACATGTATTCATTCAAAATAACTAATTAAATGCCAACATAAACAAAAAATTGCTATAAACAAGTAAACGAAAGAAACACACCTTATTACACCATCTCCATTTGTTGACTTATCCGACAGCACATCTTCTTCCAACATCCCAACAGATCCATCTCCTCGGCTAGCATCATATGAGAGGTCGTTAGTCCCAACCATGCAAGCGTGATCCCTCTTCCCTGACGAGCCCAGCGAGACTCTCTCTCTCACGCCCTGCTGGGAGTTGAGCGCTAAGCCACTGCCGTCACCGCCTCCCTCCTCATCCTGGTTCAACACGTCTGGCTTTGGCTCGGTGCTCCAAGCAAGGGGACTGTGGCTTATCTTGAGGTGGGTGATGGCCGTGTTTTGATAGGCGGTGACGGCAAAGAACTCTGTCTGCGGGAAGATGAAGGTGTGCACATTGTCCGCGTCCAGTCGCAGGTGGCGTGGCACCTTGTTGGCCCGGATGATGTGGAAGCGCGTCACGTACTTAAACATGGGGACGAGGGAGATCACCCCGTCCTGACCCAAAGCGGT
The DNA here is from genome assembly GCF_965212315.1 of Lampetra planeri. NCBI lineage: Eukaryota > Metazoa > Chordata > Hyperoartia > Petromyzontiformes > Petromyzontidae > Lampetra > Lampetra planeri. The sequence continues at coordinate 3,768,639 of NC_136124.1, read as the reverse complement.
GTTCGTCAGCTTCACCTACAGCCATCACAAACAACAAGCATAGCAGTGTCGATCAATGGCTGTTGTGAAGGCGCTGAAAGTAAAGTGAAGCCTTGCCATGATTATAAAATCGGAAGTTTGAACAACATAAATAATGCCAATGGCACTAAAAAAACCACATCGGATAATGTCGGTCATAATACAGTCAAGTTTAACCGTGCTACATCATTAACGTAATCCAACAACTGTGCATTTACGAATTTTATGCGAAAACATACATTTATGTACCCCTAAAGTAGGTATGCCTATGCCTAATAATAAATAAATCTTAACTTTTTATCAAAGCTGTTGCACATGGAATAGAATAAGAGCTGGAAATAATTTAAAAATACTTGGGACACTTTCTCCCCACGCTGTATTGATTCTGGGGGTTGTTTGGTCAAACCTGACCATGCTCATCATCAGTGTAGGTTTGTGAAGTGTGGGCCCAGGACCTGTTCAGATATCATTCGCCACCGATGTTTTCCCATGGGAGGGAATCATAACCGAGATCACTGAAATCCAAGAGCAGCGAGATAATCACCGCACCACCGCCGCTCGATCCTAATTCCTCGTGGCGCTTAAAATAATACTGGCGCTTGCGTAAGGTGCCAACCACTTTTACCTCTGAAAACGAGATGCTCTCGTACATCCAAAAGGAGCCAGGCGCGACACCCTCCTGGTGAACGTAGACGCTGTCAGGAATCTGTGGTCTCCCCCGTTCTATTGGCATCCAGCAGCCATCACCCCAGCGGTAGCGGTGTCCGTCCACCGGCACGACGTCAATTGCCATCAGGTAGCAGCTTTGAGGATCCAAGCCACGGATCTGGTAATAACCCAGACATTCAGAATAGATCAGTGTTCATTAAAGCAGGCATGTCTGGTGGTGGTCTGGTAGCTTGGGGTGCTACAATAAGGCCAGTTGTCGAAGCAGAGTTGGTACCAAGACAGCCAATTGTGAATAAACCTGGTTCTCACGTTTAATGATTTAAAAGTAACTGATGATACGTTAGGGCATGTTAAAGCAGACATTACCAAGTCCTAACCATAAACTGCTGTCCAGCAGTAACACGAAGCAGAGGGGAGTTTTTTTTATCTTATACAATTATTTGTGTTGCCCAATTAGTTGAACCAGCAATTGGTAATCAACTCCTTAAATAATTGGGATAGCCCAGGGCGATATAAAAGCGAGTTTTTTTCACATTTTCAAGTCATTACAAACAATAACAAGGTTTCTTCATTAAATCGCTACGCAACTTTTGCATCAAAAGTTTTAAGAGTTTGAGCCACACAAACTAAGGCAAACCGAGACACAAGGAGACACGCGCAATGCGACCATTTGCGACGGGAGCCAACCCACCTTATAGCGGCAGTACGGGAACATGCGGCGCCCGGCCTTGGTGAGTATCATTTCAGTTCCCCACGAGTGGAAACGCTCCCACACCTCTCGGTTGTCGAGCGTCACTTGGAAGCCACACGAGCGGATCGTGTAGGCCATGCCCCGCGACTCCTTGCGCTTGCAGGGGCTCAAAGCTGGACTCCTGCCATCCTGATTTATTTCCTGCGCTGCCCCCACCACCCCCGCCATGCCCTGCAGCAGGGAGGTGGGAGGGGGGATCATAGAGCTCGTAGGAGACACGACCCTGCTGCTGCTGCTGCTCTCGCTACTGCTATTGCCACCACACTCAAGTAAATCCATTATTGTGATGCTTGTGGGGGGCTTGAGGACTGAAATGGCTTCCAGAAGACCAGAAGTCAACTCATATCGCAGCCATGGTCTTCACCTACACTGCCAGAGGGAATTGAAAGGAAAATATGCAAAAGAATTGGTGTTACGATAGACGTACATTTTTAAGTTATGCAACTTGCATGAAAAAAAAAACGTTAACTTTCATGTTTGCTGGGAAAATACTAAAATATATTCAAATAGCGAAATTAATTCTAACACATATGGACAAGACAATACCAAGGCATTAAGTCGTAGCATCAGTGAACACTTAATAACAATAAAAATCTAACATATGCATAGTTTCTGTAATATTGTTCCAACATGTCTTTGTGCTCCGAAGTCTACTAAAATGTAGACAAATTACCTGCTACTACATGGATCAGAAACATGGACATTGCACATATGAATCTCCTTTGTTAAAGAGTAAAATGTGTCAAAAAGGTGCACACTTGGAGCTGCAGTTGAGACAGCAAGAGCAAAACGTGGATTTGAGAACGTAAGCCTACCCCCCAGTCTCTCCCAGATTCCCTGAATCGGTGAGGTGCGGTGGACCAGTGGGACAGGCCTGGCCCCGTGAGCACTGGACCTTAAAATGGGTTTATGCACAAAGGGGAAATCGATTAATTATAATGAAAAAGATTACGTCAGGCGTAACATACCTTCACGTGTTTTTATGTCAACGTGTGTTTAAATAATTAAGAAATTTTACACGGATATACAGTTGAGGCCTAGAGACATGCAATGGTCATCATCCATGATAAGTAACGTTATGCAATGTCTAAGAGGTCCATGTAATTAACGATGAGCACGAACGCACTGCTCCTTCATTTACATGAGATCATCTTTACGAATTTGTGTGATATGGTACCCCCATACAAACAAATATTATTGAAGTTGTGTAGTTGGAAAACGCGACAAAAAGTTTAAGAAACTATGAATTTTTTTTTCTTTTTTTAGGGGAAGGAAAAAAAATCTAAAGTTCAGCTGCTTGGGCTTTAGGCAAGATATTTACAGTCAGTATTGATAGGTGATGAGTGGTTGATGTCAGACGAATTGACATGCATGAGGTTAGCAGCCCTTTAACATTCTTGAATGCATGCCAGGAGTTAATATGCAGATTGTGTAACCGAAATGCACACACTAACAACGCACAACTCCCAAAATAAATGGCGATAGAAAACATTGGTCATGAAACCCCACAAACCTAGACCAATAATGAATGTGAATGGCAAGAGAGACCTTTGCCTGTTTATTAAACAACGAATAAAAAGGTACCCAATTTCAAAACTCTATATCGATAGCAATGCAAATGAAACATTTAGTACTTTCAACGACTGATAAAGTACAACACAATGTCAGCCAAATGTTTTTTTAGAGACATTCGAGGTGAGTAAAAACACACGTGGGGATGTGGATGGCTGGGGTTTCACAACCGTCTTTTGATTTATCCATGCAACTAAAGTTATTCAAACTATTTTTTATTTTACCAGGTAAGGTCCACCCCGAGCTATATAGCTGTTTTATAGAGGCGACCTGGCCACAAATGATAGCCCAACGAAGTGGCGGATTATTGCATGGAAATGTACAGCAGCCAAATACTAAAATAGCCAACTAGACCGAACGTCAGCTAGCCTCATACTTTCAATAAAAGGTCAATATATCTGCGCAAGATAATTTGGCCCTGACATTGTGCTCTTATGAATAACACGGGTGCTATTGGCTGCTGCAGAGTTATATTGCCAGGGCAGTAGAGCAAAACTCATTGCTGTAATGTACTATGCTCCCGTATGATCCCCACCTCACTAACACATACAAATCCGCGTGTTTAAGTCTGATAAAAATAACCCTCACGATGTGGGAAGGCCCTCATCCACCGGTGGATTAATAAAATGGTGCTGTGCATTAAAGCCTTAACAAGCCGTAAACATCTCTCACCAAACCCCTCGTGCGCGCAAAAAAAAGCCCCATCAAACATTGCTTTCTGGGGGGCTCACGCCAACAACTCGAGGACTATGAACCATCACCACAACAACAACAAACCCTACCAACAACACGCCTCGGGAAAATAAGCGTCAACCAAAAAAGCACGCACGCACGCACCCGCCTCGCGGGAGTGCGTCACAACAACGCCGATCAACACACGGGACCCGCGATTCGTCCATGTTGGTGACGTGCCGAGTGGGGTGGGAGACAGACATCATCATCGTCGTCGGCCTATGCGCGGCCCAAAAACGAGCCGAGCAAAGCTGCTGCTGCTTGCTGCTGCTGCTTAACTACAGCACCGACATTTTCTGCACACAATTGGCCGTGTGGGGTTAAGTTGCACATCGATAGGAGGTGGGGGTGTGTGGGGATGCGTCGTGACGCGTGAGAATGTTGTTTGCTTGCAAGCGCCGGGGAGAGGAGGGGGGTAAGGCAACCCCCATAGTGTCGTTGCCTGCCGACGACCATTTGTGAGCTCCCATCAACAGCAACAAGACCAACATGTTTCTTCCTCAATAATCCCCCCCGTGGTCGACATCAACACGGAGGCGATCACTGGAACACCACAGCCTGTAACACGATCATATTTGTTTTTTGGGCTAGGCCATGCTAAATTAGGTATAAAAAACACGACTTGGCCGAAACAAAAAAACTGGCATAAAAACTTCCGCGTGGCCTTACCAGATACACAAATATAGATGATTGTTGTTCTTAGCTACGAAAACCAGCGTTTTCAATGTACATTACACTGCCGAATGAAGACATCGCCACATATGTAAGGGCTTCTGTGGGTTTTCGGTTATCACACTTCAACCCACGCTAGTCAGGTCGGGTTCTTTAAGGCGGGGATCATAGAAGTACACCACAACAAAAGTTATCTGCTGCCCAATGCGTAAGCCCGCAGCCCGATTAAAATATGTTTGTGCATGGTGGTAGCTCACAAGAGCAGCACGAGTTCTGGCTATAAATCACGATACACTATCAAATTGGCACTACTGTTGTAACAGTCTCAAAGTACTCTATCCTAACAACGCGATGGACACAAAGGGCTTGCGAATAAAAGTACCCTTTGTGGAATTAAACAAACGCGATCACGCCCTCGGTAAAGAGAAGATGAAGGTGTTGCGTCACCGCTAAATTAGTATTATTGCCGGACTAAGAGCCACACGAGCACGATGTTGAACTAAGACAAAGCTGGTACGTGGCCAATGTTTATCCATTTAAGAATAAACGCAAACACCGGGAACGCACCGTGACTCACCCCCCCGCCGCCGCTCTACCTGGGCCATGCAGTCTACGAAGCGCAGTATATGCAGTACACGAAATGTCGAAATGTTTTTATCGCCGCTCACACCACTTCCAGATAGTGTAAAGAAAATATCTCGCACGTACCCCCGTTTATGAAACAAAAGGATGGTGTGTGTACACGAAGCTAACGTGAGCGAGCACTCTACAAACTGCGGCGTCGTAAAGCGACCACTACTATCACGCCGACGATTATTGTGGAGACATGCGATGATGCTTGAACGTTCCGTGAGTTGACAAAAGCGTGCAAGTACTGCATGTTGCTTTGGGTTGTGTCAACAACAGCAACAACAACACCCCAGCAAACACACGGCGCGGGTGACGGGACTCGCTGGGTTCAAGCATGCGCCTGTGTTTTTATACTACAAACACGACCATCAAAGCGATGTAGCCGACCTTTAAGACACACTGACTGGCTGGAGCCATCTCTCCCCCTCTCCCTAGCACGTACGTATGTCCAACTTCTTTCGCACCGCACGTAGCCGACCGTGTTGCTCATCTGGTGTTGGAAATTGTTAAAATATATATTTATTAACGCCGGCCAGTTGCTGGTTGTTCGACGTCAACGAGGAAGCGTAAAGGGGGACGGACACCACTGACCACGAGACGAGCGGTAAGGGACTACCCCCCCAGTGGGTCACGGGGCGCAGCCGTGAAGACTACGAAAGGATTCTAGATTTGAAGCTTTCATGACTGCAAGGATTCATACTTGGGGTTTTTCGGTAAAGTCACGTAAAGAAAAATAAAATAATAATAAATAATTTTTTATGATTACTTTAATAATTTATTTTCATTTATTATTATTTTATATTTTATTTTTACCTACGTGACTTTACCGAAAAAACCTAAGAGTACTACGAAAGGAGTTGCGCCAATCGGATTTGGTCTCGAAGCCCTGATGGGCGTATTCCTTGACGCGCCGCTTCACTCACGTGAGGCGGATTTTGACGGTCATGTTATAAACCTTAATAGTGTGTGTGTGTGGGGGGGTATCTTTATCACAGTGGTTATTAACAAATCGCTTGCGATGAAAGAACACAAAGAAGAGGCTCATTCAAGGCCGAGCATAAAAGCAGAACGTTAAAAAATAAACAAAACATCGCGTCAACACGCGGAGCTGCCATTGCACGCGTTCAGGGCCAACCGAGCCATCGTGAGAGAGCACGTGACAGGTTCGTCTTACAACAATAACCACTTTAAACCCTCTTTAGTGACGATTACAAATTGCCACGTTGACAGATACATCGCTTCTACGTAGTTTTAACACAGAGCCAGAAGCTCGGCCAAAACATTTTTCCACTAAACAGCTTCAATTAACAAAGTGTGCGGAGAAAAAAATGGCTACACGAACATTTAAACCACACCGCACAAGTGCCCGCGTCGTCTTGTTTGAAAAACCTGCGCAGCGCGGAGCGAAGAACGTTGTCGTAGCAACATCAGCAGCAGCAGCAGCAGCTGAGGTAGTAATCGTAATGATAAACAGTGGCTGCTGCCGATAGACATTGGTCCCGGTTGTCGTGCCCGAGCTGGTCCATAACCCACGCTCCCGCCAGGGGGACACAGAGACCACCCCCCCCAACGCCTCCTCCCAACACGCGGCTCAGCGCCGCCGCCGCATCGAAATAAAAAAAAACTGCCGGGACAAACGACAGAAAAGCTCGACGCTTCGAAGGCGTCTGCGACCTGTTATTAATTCGTACGATTCGTCGAGCGCTGCGGTTGACAAACGCGCGGCGCCGCCACGCTCGCCGACGAGACAATGCAGCGTGGCGCACGCGTTAAGCACGCCGAGCGCGCTTCCGGTTCCCGGTGCGTATCGGGAAACGCCCCCTCCCCCTCGAGCGCGTGACGGGGCCCCCCCCCCCGCAACACCCCGAGCGCGTCACGGCCCCACCCCCCGCACTCAAAACCCCAACTGGGATAAGCAACGGCGCGGCCTCACCGTTGGCGAGCGAGGCAGCCACGTGATCGAGAGCTCGCTCCCTATTGGTGGAGCAGCCGCGCATTTGCCGAAACGCTCTAGAGAATGCAAAGTGAAAACGAACGCCTCGCTCGCCGCATTACACACGACGTCGCGCTATTGTTACGTTCGAGTTGATGGCAACCCCCGAGGATTTTTTTTTATTTTCTGTGATTAAAAGAAACGGTTTAATAATTCTCGAGGGGCGCAATCGTCAAAGATTCGCCGCCTCCCTTCTCACGAACCTTTTTCCCGCTCTTCGACGACCGTCGACGGCGCGTAGAAGCACGCAGGCGCTCAGAGCCACTGCGCATGCGCGGGCCACGCCGCAGCCCCACGTGACCCGCCGTTAAAGAGAAAAAAAACTGACGATCGACAACGCGTTTTATATATTTTTTAAATCAACGATATTTAACGCGCGTCAAAATAACCTATTAAATAAGCGACGTCAATTAACACCTCAGAAAAATCCTAACAACTAAAATGAAAAGTTTTTAATCTGCAACTTAACGTCGAGCGCGTCACATACCTCGCGCAGTGACGTCACTTCCGTTGTCACGTACACCCCCCCCCATCGCGAGTCCCCCCCACCTCCGCCCCCCGCCGCCCCACGTGGTTATGATCACGCGGTAGCCACGTGGCGCACACTTGAACTTGAGATGGCTGCCGCGGGGAAAAACGAATGTGGCCATGTTGCAACCCAAACTATGGCCCCGTGTAATAAACCACTCGAGTGCGCGCCCCTTCATCGACGAAGGAATACCAAAGCCACGCGAACTAGATCTCTCTCCTCAAGGAATCTCGTAGCTGGATGACCACCTCGACATTCGCAATGAACTCATGAATAATAGCAGATAATGCAACGAGAAACGTCAGACCGCTCCTTCCTCGTGTTTCTTAAACTGACGCGCTGCTAAATACACAAAAGCATTCTTAATGCGGTCATGCGTTTCATGAGAAAACCCCCGTGTCACTTTAGACACAATGACGTGACGGTTACAGTAATACACATGCGACCATTTTAAAGTGATTTTGTATTATGAAGACATCGCACAGATCTAGTTCTTTGTCAAGAGATTGTTTTAAATTGGGACTTTTTCTCCGACAGAAGCTACAGTACATTGTAATCAATGACCCACAAATCGCTAAAAATAGCAAATTATTGTCCCTTATATTGTTCAGGTTGACCAACGATCGATTTTACAAAACAGATACAGTACTGTTATTATACACTTGTGGTTTTTATTTCTTCCTCAGCCCCTATGCACAAGTTTTACACAAGTGTTACAATACCTTTGAACAATACAAAAAGTCACAATGCTCACGTATTTACCAGTACATGTACAAGCTTACCGCCAAGTGAAGACGTCTCACCACCTCTCGGCACCGTGCAGACAAGACTGAAAAAGGAACGGCTATTTGTGAATTCAAACAAAAAATCCCACGTGAAAATGGGCCCTTTTGCGCAGAAACAAATTCGCAGGGTAGATTTATAGTCACTGGGAGAGCAAGTGCTCGTGGCTGGTTGGCTGGTGTGGGAACAAAGACGCTCATTTGATTGTATTGGCTGGCAGTGAGCTCCACCCCCACACTTCTTGCCCTCCCCCATTGCAACGTCAGCCTTTTCAGTTGGGCCTGCTTGACTTTTTTTTAAACCGCCATGGAGCACGTGCTTTTCGTTGGACGCAGACCAGTAGCAAGAGTAGCATGCTCATCTCATGCTTTGACCCTAAAATGGTGGGCCCTAAACATAGGGGAACTGCGGTGGCGAGATGTTTACGACCTCGCTTGGTATACAGGATCCCGACCCTGATGCCTGTATATTTGGAGTTTGTGTGTCTCGCTCCCCGTAGTCACATGGATTTTTCTCCGGGTCCTCCGGTTTTCCTCTCCACATTTACAGTGTTTGGCTGTTATAAAGTTCTACGTGATACGCCACTTTGTTGAGCTATCATTTGTGACCAGGTAGCTTTTGAAAAAGAGCTATATGGATCAGTGGGCCTTACCTGGTAAAATAAAAAGTTTAGTTTAGTTCTTAGTATGTAGCCAGAATCTACGACCTGACTACGATTCATATGAAAATGACATTTTGATGCGAATGCAAATTTAAGATAAAGTGAACAAAACGGCAATTGCGAAATATAAAATGGGACACAATACAAATGAGGCAATGCACAATCGATCAAATCAAAAAGGGAGACTGTTGCATGGCTACAAAACACATTTTATTAAAGATAAGCTGTCCAAAGTTGAAGGCATGGTTAAGGTTAAAACTCGACTTCTAATTTACTTCCTTCTATGATTAGTTTTTGCCACCATAATTTAGAATATGAATATCTATGTCAAGAGTAGAAACATAATTTTAGGATGCAAGAGTAATTTAGGTCGAGTTGGATCTTAGATACTGAATGAACGACCGTTCAGTAGAGGGTATTCCCCAAACTTTACTGCTTACTTATCTGGCACTTCCTGCCTGAAGCTGGTTCTCGTATCCTTTATATTTGTTCTATTTATCCTCATACCGTGTTTTTTTCCCAGCCAGTTAATATTTCGAGATTAACTGACATGCATTCTGCACACGGAGCAGTACATAATACCTGCCATGACATGGATTGTAAATATGGAGTGTGACAACTAAAGTATGTAGGATCGTGCTAAGAGATAGAAAGATCAGAGAAGAAACACAGATTAGAGAAATCTTATTGACTGGAAAGAAAAGGGGTTTGAACAGGACATTACTAGGACTGGTAATAGAGCAGGACTGGTAATAGAGTTGGGAAGGGGGGCCCGACCCACCATTAATGCCCTAGGACTGGTTTCCTGAAGACACCCCACAAAATACCCACGGACTTGTCGAAGAACATTGGGCCCCCTAAGGATACCCTGGAACTTGTTGGTGCTGCCTTGGCTGCTCTGGCTGTCTTTGAGGCTCGATGTTGGTACTGGGCCTTGCTTGTTTTCCCCCATGTGATGGTGATGCTCTTTCTCCTATTTATGTATCCCTGTCCAGACTACCCCCCCCCCACTCACCCCATGTAAGCTTTCTCAGGCTTCCGCCACAACCTATTCGTCTTCGTTCTCTCTTGATCTCTCCACATCCTGGATACTCTGATAAGTAGCTTCCACCTCGATGCAGTTCTCCAGCAGAGCCATCACAGTGCCGATTATGTGGTGTGGTGATGGCAGAGCCATCATTCCAGACATCACAGTGGAGGTTACTGATAAACTGCTCTCAGATGATGGAGCGGTGCTGTGGTTGAAGATAGCATCCACCCAGAGTGTGCCTCTTTGGCCCAAGATGCATGGGTGGAATTGAGACGTATACTTTTCACTCCAGAATCACAGCCCAAGCAATTGAGGACTGGATAGCTGACTTCAAATGGTTACTTCCCAAATCTCACCCAGGACTTTATAGGTAATCTATGTTTCACCCTTGATAAGGTGCCAGATGCTTTTCACACTGGTCTTTTGCTGAGGCATATAAACAAGTGGTATATTCGAAGGTCAGAAGGAAAGCTCCCCGCCGACAAAGTTGCTGTTTTGGGGAGGATGGCATCTTCAGCCCCTACTCCTGATGCCTCTCTTGAATCGTGGCTCGTCTTTGTATGCAGCATTCGTTTATGCCACCGCTGCCACCAGACGAAGGAAAGTGAACAAAGGAGTCAAAACACGTGGGTGGTGTCTGAGTGTTTATTCCTTAGACTACGCATAGGGAATTGAGCACTGCACTCGGAAAAAGACCCCGAGTAATGGCTGCCCTTCCCAGTCCCCGACTCTCGACTTTTCCATCGGCCGTTGCAGCTTCAATTTTCGTGGGCGTTCGCTTTTTTGAATGTAGTGGCCAATCAGCTGGTCGTTTGCCAAGGCAGCCCTGGAATCCGTTTGACTGCTCTGCTCAACCAATCAGGGCTCAAGCCGGCACTCTGTTTCAGCCAATGGAAGGCTCTCCGTGCCGTATTCAAACCGACAAATAGGTTAGCAGTCGCGAGCAATGCCGACAGTGAATGAATGAATTGATATGATCATCTCTAGGTGTCCTTTACAGTACGAGGGTTTCCCAAATTCCAGTCCTCGCGGCCAACCACCACGCTACGTCTTTCCACGTTTACCAATCTATTTCCCATTCAAATACAAATGGACTCGTTCCACGCTGCACGCGCCCGATGGTCGTTAAAACACATGCCACCTGACGCGCTAAGCAATTAATGCTGTCCGCGTCACGTGGAACACGTGTAAACACACATAACCGCCATTCGTCACCACAACGCTCGTGCCAGGCTATGTCATGTTAATTCCACGTTAAGTTTAGAATGCCCGCTGGCAGGAGGTCACGGGACAGACCCAGTTGCCATGGGTCACCTGACTGAGATGACTGGCCTATGCACCACCTGTGCCCCCTACTGTGCCAACTTGCTGTTTTTTAACCACCTGGCGCTCCGCTCGTTGTTGTGAGCATCGCTCCTCTGCCCTCCTTTGTTGCTGGAGGGCGACTGCCCCCAACTGCCCAGTAGCGTCCACAGAGGCCGATCTTGACACCGCTGGTAACCAGTCATCGGCAAGTCCACACAGCTCCACATTTTCTTGTACCACATAAATCCATCTCTTCTCTAGCATGTGCCGCGCCCGTTTATCCCCCTCTTTCCGGCCAAACAAAAGTTGTTTCGGCATACGATGGCTGGGCATGCAGGCTACATGACCCAGCCATACTTACGTGCACTGTTTAACAATCATTGGGCGCGTGCAGTGTGGAATTCATTAATTTGAATGGCAGGACTGGAGTTTGCAAAACGGTGTGAAAAAACTGTTAGCCGGACCAACTCCCACATAGTCATACACCAATTTAGGTCCTCTCCTTTTACGCACTTCCGCTATAACGTGCCCAACTTGATACCCAATCCTATTTTATGGACTGTGGTACCTCGCCATTAGGTACTTGAGATTTACGAACTTTACCGCTTAGACCCAACATTGTTTACGTTACATGGCGACATTCAGGCACCAGATGACACCCACGCGTTAGCATCCCTGACTGGCTATAGTCTCTTTCATTTGTACACGTGTAGTGACATCGCTGGATGTCAACATGTTGCGTCCAGTGCCGGCCCGAGAGGGGCACGGCATGCGATGTAGCGACATCGCGGATACCACAATGGTGGTTTGGGTGTAGTACCGACCCTAGAGGGGCCCGGTGAGTGCTAAATAAAAGCTCTAGATGGGACCACGCTTCGTGTGCAGTGCCGACCCTACAGGACAGGGTATGTGGGTGCCGGCCGAGGATGAGGTTACTCGAGGCTACGGTACTCTGGTTGACCCGGGAGGACACGTGACCAGTTAAGTCTACAAAGGGGCCCCAAGTCGGGGCGAGGGGTGGTCACGTGATTGGGACCCAGATCCTTCCCGAGGATTCTGGAAGGTGGATGTGGCCAAGGGCGGAGCTGGCCACGCCACAGAGAATATAAGCCGGGCCCCGAGAGGGACCAGGGTTGTTGTTCATCCTGGAAGAAACCTTCGTCTACGTTCTACAAGTCTCCAACACGTGGACTCGGACCCTAGCTGTTGGTCCCGGTCCGTAGTAGCAGTTACATTGTAACTAGTGTAGGTAGCCTAGTGGTCACCACCATAGGTTGCTATTCAACCTATCTACGTGACTTTACCGAAAGACCCAAAGAATAGGAATATAGGTTGTTATTCTGTTAAGGGGAAAGTACCCCGTAACTTAATAAATGTGTTACGTCCAAGTCTACGTCTGTGACTCAATCAAACACACTTATTTGTCACACCGATGGTTATAAAATACAGATGCACAATGGGTTTACTGAGCAAACTTTGTTTAGATACTTTGCCACCATCCCATCTCTTTGCTTCGATTTAAGTTTCGATTTACGTTCCGGTTTTCAGGACCGCATCATCGGCGTAAACCAGAGTATGCTTGTTATAAAATAACTAGCTTGTTTTCCCGCCCTAGGACAGAAGCTGTAATATTTAGGAAAATATTGAGCAGGGTATAATAAATTTAATGGCAATGAATCATGCACTAAAGTATGTCATCAAACACCTCACTGCATTTCACTGTAGCACTGTATTAATGGCAGTGATTATTGCACGATACTATGTCATAAAACACCTCACTTCATGTCACTGTAGCACTGTATATAACTGACCTTCAATTTGTTCAAATTCACTGCTTTGATACTTTAATCTCTTCTGCTCTCGGTCGCTGGGGTTGAAATTAATTAGAAATTAATACAATATCTGGAAAATCACCGAGAAATGTCTATTTTACCGTAATGTAGAAGCATCAATTAGACTTACCGTATTTTCCCGCATATAGCCCGCATACGCATGAACCCGCAGACGCATATACCCCGCAAAAATAGCATTTTGTGTAAAACAAATTTCAGATAGCCCGGATACATTCATATCGTTAATGTCGTTACAGCAGCTTAATTCCATCATATTAATACAAAGTTAACATTTGTAATACATTCCACTATCAATTGTTAACATTAAAATCACAACGTGCACAAAGAAAACAAACTAACCGGAAACGAGTGAACTTAAAACTGTAAATAAGTAACAAAAGTAAATATTGAATAAATAAGTAACACATAACTGGTAGATAAGTAAGTAAGCGCACTGTTAGGCTTATCAGCATTCGACCTCATCATATTACAGCTACTGGACCGGTAGTTACCCCTGTACAGTTTTAGCGCTGGTAGATTGCGCACTGCGCAGACAATAGCGGCACTACGGTAACGCCGTTGCCTCCTGGCAACAAAGCCATTGGAAGTTTGAAACAAAGCTCAAGGTCGCGACTGTATAGTGCTCAGCCAATAGCAGCGGCATAAGGTAGACGCTTGTTAAGGCCCTTCCCATTTTTCAATCCATAGACTCAGTTGAAACTTTCGCACCCCCCTACAGCCACTGAAAGTATTACGGTAAACAAAGTGCACCCACTTCAAACATTGTCATTTCATTGTACAAACAATCCGAATAATTTAAAACGTGATAAAATGTGCAATTTTAGTGTGAGTGGTTTATTCAGCAGTGCTTTAGTCAAAGGTAAGTATTGCATAGTGGATAGTCCTACCGTGAAAAAATTAAACATGTCACACGTGTAAAATATTTTTGGGATAGACCGCACCTCCATATACCCCGCAGGGTCTTGTTTTGTTTGTAAAAAGTGGTATACCCCGCGGGTTATATGTCTCAAGTGCTGAAGAAATAAATAAAGACAACAAATCCCCTTTGTTGCTGCGTAGAATAATTTATTAGATTCACTTTCAATAAAGAAACGTGAAGCTTAAAGCGAATTTGCGAGAAGATGTTTTATTTCCGCTCGACCTTCTGCGTGAGTGTACACATCTACCCGCTCTATGAACATTAATGACGGGAGCTATGATAGCTCATTGGGCCTTGCATGGTCATTTTGTTTTCATCTCGATGTATCTCTACGTGTCAATATGTGTATCTGTGTGTATCTGTGTGTATATATGAGTCTCTATGGGTTTGCTAAATCGCCCATAATTGCATGGCCACAATCCCACCACTGTGGAATTGCGTCTTTAATTGTCCATTCATGAAGGAGATGTTGCACATCGGCTGGTTGGTGATGTTCTGATGCGGGTTGCTGGTTCCATCACCGGTGTCTTCGAGGAGGAGGAGGAGGGGTGAGGAGGGTTGTCAAAGCCAGGAGTGGACGCGATGATGTTCGCATCTCGAGTAAGAAGGTGTTTATTCCGGACGTCCGCGTTGATTCGTAACAATAACTCTGTGGCCAGGGAGTATATGGAGAAGGATCATTGCCCGAAACGTTGCTTGTTAAATAATCTTCCTTTTTTAGCAGGCCACAGACAGTGTTATCGACGAACGTGTCCTGGTGCTTTGTTATTTTTGATCCACTGCAAACGCAGCATCAATCAATAATTTCCTCAGTTGTATCTTTTGTTCAAAAAATAAAAACCAAGTCAGGAAAACCGGCAGCTGTTTCAGTAAAAAAAAAACCCAGATTTAATTAAGAAACCTACCCACCCACATTGTTTACACATGCCGCGTCGGGAAATCGAATCGAACCTCGCAACAACTCATCAGTAACCATTCACCTCTTGGCATCCACAGCAGAGGCTGCACTCCGGCAATGCCGTGCGTGGAAGGTGGCAGGCAGCTTTTGCACACTCGAAATGAAGGACGTGGGCAGGTGCTCCAAATCGAGGGCACACACAGTTTACTGCGAGACAGCCAGTTTATATTTATTTTCATATTCATATTCCCAGTCTTCGACTCCCAGCCTTACACACTACCATCACCATTGCCACACGTTAGTGTTCATCTTGCGCATTTCTAATTTGCCCCCCGGCAGCATAACAAAAGGCTGCTTAATCTTGGCTTTCTTATCTACTTCTGCCCCCTGCATCACAAAGCTTCAGTTTGAACTCCATGCGTTGCCTCCCAACGCCCTCCCCGTTCCTCACATCATGGCCTCCCAGCCCACAGCCCGCCCACACACTCAACATGCCCCCCCTCCCTCCATCCCCCGCGACTATATAATTCCTCGTCACAGTCATCTCTTAGACACGCTTAAGCGGTTGTGCTTTTGCTACGTTGTCCCCACCTGAAGAAGGACGCTTGTGTTGCGCCCGAAACGTCGTGATTTAATTGAGTTGTTTTCATTTATTTGATTAGATTTTTTACCTACGTGACTTTACCGAAAAACCAAAGGGGACAAAGAGTATGGCAAACACATTTATTGTGTCTTCTTGGTTCTTTCGGTGAAGTCATGTAGAAGGAAAATAATAAAATAATACAAATAAAACATAATAATTCTCACGACGTTTCGGCCACAACGCAAGCAGCCGTCTTCAGATGGAGAACAGGTCTGTCAAGTAGACAGAGTCTACTTCAGATGGAGAACAGGTCTGTCAAGTAGACAGGTCTGTCAAGTAAACTCTGTCTACTTGACAGACCTGTTCTCCATCTGAAGACGGCTGCTTGCGTTGTGGCCGAAACGTCGTGAGAATTATTTTCTTATGTTTATTTTTATTATTTTATTATTTTCCTTCTACGTGACTTTACCGAAAGAACCAAGAAGATGAATCCCTGCAGTCACGAAAGCTTTAAATCGACATTTATTGTGGTCTGTAAGATGCAACAACAGCACGTGGTGTCACACACAGCAATCCTCAACCGAGTCGCCATTAACCACGTGACTGGTATACAAGTGCGGTTATTCAATAACCCTGCCAGCCACCTACAGGTCCAACTCAGTCATCACATGCTGTTGTACACACTTGCATTGATGCACTGCACAGCACATCAGAACTTTCACAGAACCACACTTTACTCCCTGGCTGCACAAGGGCATAATTAACAGGTCCCTGCAGGGTGGGTTGGTAGGAACGAATAACCAAAGAATATAAACATAATGTATTATTACACTTGTTTAGCCAGGAAAGCCTCACTGAGTGTAAAGGTTTTTGTAGGGTCCTGCCAAGTGTTTGCAGTAGGGGGCAATGTTGCTACACCTAATCGGACGATACGAAGGGAGAGTTTGAGGCCTAGGTCTAGGCTTTAGGCCTAGCTGTAGGCTTTAGGCCGCTGTGAGTTAATTTTTAAATTTAAATGTTTTAGTTATTAATGTAAAAGCTTTAAATGTAAATGTTTCTATTTAAAAACATCAGGGAATGTAACATTGTTAAACATTAACTCCCTTTCACACACGCGGGGGTACGATACAAAGGGAGAGTTTGAGGCCTAGTTCTAGGCTTTAGGCCTAGCCGTAGGCTTTAGGCCGCTGTGAGTTAATTTTTAATTTAAATGTTTTAATTACAAGCTATCTCAGGGAATTATTAGGCTTTAGGCCTAGCTGTAGTCGTTAGGCCGCTGTGAGTTAATTTTAAATTTTAATGTTTTAATTAAAAGCTATCTCAGGGAATTATAAGGGAATGTTACACTTGTTTAGCCAGGAAAGCGTCACTGAGTCTAAAGGTTTTTGTAGGGTCCTGCCAAGTGTTTGCAGTAGGGGGCGATGTTGCTACACCTAATCGGACATCGGACGGATGGACGGACGATATAATCTATTGTAGGCTGGTTCACTTCGTTCCTACCAGTAAAAGAGTGATCCATTCCTAATGTGCCACACAGCCTTTACGCAAACCTACTCTGTTGAGTGAGAAATCACGACGAATTCCACCATGAACGAAGCGGCCGAACATCGATCATCGATCTCCCGGTCTACAGAGCAACAACAACAAAGATCCCCCGTGTAGCCTGAACAGACTGTTGGGGCAAGTGCTGTTAGCGATCACCTATGAAGGCCGGCACGGCGCACGAGGGGGCGGGTAGGTCAGCACCACGCCCGACCGCCTTTGTCTCCCCAGTGGCGATGTTTACTACACACCGCACCAGGTACTCATATGAGGCTGAGTCGACCTAGGGGGAGGGCCAGGACCGATTCAGACAATCGTCACTGGTGTTGGCCGTGAGCGGGAATCGAACCCGGGTTGCTGGGTTCGTTGCGCAGCGCGCTAACCGCGACACCACCAACCAATACCCGCCGTTCGTCACTAAGGGGCCGTCCATAAATGACGTCACGCACCTATTGGGGGGGGGGGGGTCAGATTTTTGTGATGATGTGTCACTAGGGGGGGGGGGGGCAGTTGAGAAATGTGACGTCACATCAAAATGCGCAACTTTAAATATATATTGTTATACCAACACTAATTGTTATAACAACACTCCTACAACATCAGAGTGCAGCGCCATATTAAATGCACACTACAATGACAATAGTTTAAAGCGATTTGAAGCATGTTTAATTTTCAAACTAGAAATATGGTTTTGGCGGGGGGGGGGGGGGGCAGAGCTTTGTGACGTCATATTTGAGGGGGGGTCTGACTTTTTGTGGCACCGTGTGACGAGGGGGGGGGGGTCAAAAATCGTCCAAAATCGCGTGATGTCATTTATGGACGGCCCCTAAGTGACTGTGACGCCACCACGGCGCCTGTGCCAGGCCAGGTGCACTTCGAGGCCACGTGAAGGCTCGCTGGCAGGAAGGAGGTCTCAGGACAGACTCAGACCAGGGCGTTCCCTACCACACACGCACTGCCTGCGTGCGTGCAATAGCGCGCGTTAGCCAGTAGGCGGCGCGCGCGCACACCCATTGCGATTTAATGCCATGCGGTTGAGATGTTTCTCGAGATGGAGATGTAAGTATGAGAAGCATCAGAATATTTATTTAGACTGCAGGAGGAATCCGATGAGCTATGAAGCTCTTTTCACAGATGTACAACAGCAGAAAATACGAAAACACGATCGGAGTGCAAAGTATAGGAAAGGAAATAACTTAAAATACATATAAAACTAAACAATTTTTTTTTTATATCTAACAAGGTAAAGCCCACTGAGCTATTAGCTTCTTTTTCAGAAGCGACCTGGCCACATATGACAGCTCAACGCAGTAGCTTATCACGTGGAAATTTATAGCAGCAAAATCATTGACAATCTAACCCTAAGGGGCCGTCCATAAATGACGTCACGCACCTAGGGGGGTCAGAAATTTGTGACGCCGTGTGACGAGGGGGGGGGGGGTTAACAATCGTCCAAAATCACGTGACGTCATTTATGGACGGCCCCTAACCTAACCCTGCCTTGATCCAAAGCCTAACCCAACTTTAAACTCGAAGTTAACCCCTAACATTAACCCTATCCTAAACCTAGCCCTTACCCTGACCTAACCCTACCCTAACATGCCAACGTTGCCCCAACGTTGCCCCGATCACTGGGTGATGTCTCCCCTCATCCATTGACCCCCGCTGCTCCCACCGCACCACCCACCAGCGGGGTCAACAATGGGGTGAGGGCTCTGACTCCACTCCATCTCTCCCTGGCCTCCACTCCTATTGCGCTACGATGAAGGGCAACTGCACAAATGTCACCAATTATAGTCTGTGTGTGTATATGTGTGTCCCCCCTTTAAAGGCCACGGGAGTTATTGACGAATGTGGCGGATCGTTCTTTGTTTGGTGTTTGTGCACCACTGCCGACACAGCATCGCTAAATGACGAGTCCCACTTATGGCAATGGACACAATCATCATTCGCCTCATTGTGGAGAATATCTTATCTTAATGAGCCGTACTTACGCGTACCGTTACACGCAGCTTTCCGTCCACGTGCAGAAAAATTAAAAATATTGTTTGTTAAACTTCTCCTCAAGAGCACGGAGTTGTGAGAGTCCATAACTGCAACATCGTTTGTTCCAACAAAATACCAGCAAATCTCTGGGCCAGTTTCGACAACCAATGACGGTGAACGGTCGAATGCTCTAGGCGAGGACTGCTGACATGATTTACTCACCTTCAGAAGGCCTTCTAAATGACAAGTGTAAAAAATACGTGTACTAATATTTACTCCCTGGAGTTACTGATATATGGAGGATAAATATTGTCCGCTTATTCGCTTTGGCTTTGCAACTCATCTTCAGCCATTAAATGCACTCTAATTGTACACGCACTGCACAGTCCTATTTTGTAAATCCACTGCTTGGTGTGATGGCCTCCCCACGCCGTGCATTCCACTCAGCATAACAACAAGGGAGTGAGTGGAGAGGGAGGTTAGTGGAGAGAGAGAGTGGCGAGAGGGTGTGGAGAGAGGGGTGAGTGGAGGGGGGTGGAGAGAGAGAGTGAGTGGAGAGAGGGGGGTGAGTGGAGAGGTGGGGTGAGTGGAGAGAGAGTGGAGAGAGAGTGAGTGGAGAGAGGGGGGTGAGTGGTTCTACAAGTGCACCCATAGATATATCTGCAGCTTACATTAACCATGACAGACACACATATTGCATAACATCTGATAACAGGCTTGGGAGGAGGAATCCATTGGTGTAGCAGTGAATGTTTGACCTCAGGCCAATTCCCAAAATCCTCCGAGAGCAACATCGTATCAATAGACGTCACTAAAATGTATCTATCGTGCATTGTTCCGATTGATTTTCGGAGACGCATAACAAACAACACGGCACAAGAAAACGGCCGTGCGTTTCGCCCGCATATTGCAAACGTACGCTACCGGCAAACATTGTGCCAGCGGGCTTAGAGGGTTGTGGACCTTTCAATTGTGTGAACCCGGCCATCGTGTGGAAATGTATGGAGCAAAGAACCTCTTCTCTACCCATGGATGATGAAGTTGATTCCTTAGCCAATGCGTTCTTCGTGTCCTGCAATACCAACTCAGAATCAGAATCTTTATTTATCCTGGAGGAATCTGATGAGCCGTGAAGCTCTTTTTTGACAGATGTCCAGTTTTCACAGATGTCTAGCATTAAACTAAATGTAGTATTGCTGTCTTGTGGTACAACGGTACCTAACTTACAGCTTTTTATGAGCACACTAGCTGTGCTACCCGGCTTTGTCCGGGACTTGGATCCACCACACCCGGCCGCCTTTGTCTCCCCAGTGGCGATGTTCACACACCACACCACTTCTTCGTTTGAGGCTGAGTCGACCTAGGGGAGGCCCAGGACCGATTCAAATAATCGTCACCGTTGGTGGCCGTGAGCGGGAATCGTACTCGGGTCGCCGGGTTCGTAGCGCAGCGCGCTAACCACTACACTACAATGCGTTACGCTTACACGTGCGCGGGTCACATGACAGATGTGACGTCACAGTTCACTTGCCGTGCAAAAAATATATGCATTATTGAGCTCACCTCAAAAAAAAACACAAAAGTGTATTTTTATAATATGTGCATGGTGTACAGTCTGGAAAGTACCCACATTGCAAATTTCCAGTTTGTTGCATGTCGGGAAGTACGCTAAATATTTAGAACAGACACACATATTCACAACTTTGCCTTTTATATATATGGAAATGACAGGAGGAAGGCTTCCCCACGCGTATCAGTCGTAAAGATGATTGTTTTACTCCACCTCGCTAGGCTGGCTCAGAGCGTGTGGGCGACAGGAGGGGAGAGAGATCGGGAAACGGTCGACACCGTTTCAGATATCAACTCGTCACCGATGTTAGTCGTGGCCAGGAATCAAACTCGGGAAGCTCGTATAAAGCGGCTCTGACCACTGTGGCAAGGGCCTAACACCGGTGCCCTTCATTGCAAGGCCCGCGGGCCACTGAATGCTGCTCCATGTGGCCTTTAGTGCGGCCGCTAACGTGGGGCCCCGACAAGACACACATCACGTGAAAACACCAAGCATCGCCGTGCTGCTGGCAAACCCCGATGGTTTTAAATGCGTGGCGGCCCTCGCACACTGATGATGGCGTCTTATCCGGCGAAAGTGCCCCCCGCCCGCCCCAACGCCTCTGAAAATGAGTGAACAACACTGAACGAGACAATCTGTGTCTACTCGGCCGCGCAGACAATACAATTAGGGCCGACGTATTATATAGGGCGTATTTACAATAGCGGGTGGGCACTCTGATGGTGAAATTCATGAAGGAAAACCGGTCCAGAATGTTACTGCTTTAACAAAAGACAAGAAGACCCCTGAGGTTGATGGACCTACTTTGTAGGAGCGCTGTTATCATTATTATTGTTCAGTGTTGAAAGTCGAAGCGCGCACTTTGCTATATTGACCGCCAGGTGGCGCCACGCGCACGCTTGAAAACTTACAGCGCATCAATAACATTTGCCTGTTATTTATATTAATAGTGTATGCATATTTATTTCATATATATTTACATTCTACGTGTGCTGTGAAGAAGGGGCATCGTCCGAAACGTGACCTATTATATATTTTTTTTCTTTTAAGACCATTGCGTTGTTATTGACGAATGTTTTGAGTGTTGTTGTTTATTGTGTCTGTGCACCACGCAGTAGCAGCAGCATCACCACTAAAAAAACGTATTTAATGTGGGCACTTCAAGTTTTAACATCACTCTCTACGCCCATCACACCAATGCACTTGCCACAGTCACAGACAAGAAATTAAATGGCAAAATATCCTCAAAGCGGAACATTTATTGAACCAAAATCTCGAATTCCTAATGCCCCAAATGGTGACGAAGTGGATAAGCGCATTTGCCCTATGAACCCAACAACCCGGAGTTCTGATTCCCGGCCAGAGCCAACATCAGTGGCGAGTGATATCTGAACCGATCCTGCCCGCTGCTCCAGCCTCTCTCTGACCAGCTTGGTGAAGTATGGGAACCCAGCCTGCGCACAGCACGGCTAAGCCTTCAATCCAGTGGTGGATCGACACGGTACAGAAAAAAAGTGTTCATGCCAGAACTCAGTGTTTGACAGTTTCGTTTTCCATTGATGATGATAATAATAATAATATGAGTGTCCTGTTTCACTGTAACATCTGCGTTGTCCCACTGTATTGTTAGTGTACTGTGGTTTTGTAGAGGCACTGAGCCTTAGGCAGTTCCATTGAGGAGGCATGCAAGCGATATCACCTACCGGCAGTATAATGTCAATAGGCGCAGAATTATCCGCATTATTGTTTGATAAAGCCTCCATGAGCTGGGATTCTTGCGGAGGAAATTCAATGTGAGGCATCGGCACACCTGCGCAAGCACACACGATAGCATCAGCTCGGCAATTAGTAATCTCCACTTAACGCTAAGCGGGGCTTTCCGAAAGGCTGTGCACCCCTCCACCCTCCACAAGACAAAGAACCTCCCACCCCCCTCCCCACCCCGTATAGCCTTAACATACTTTTGGGGCAAGTGCTGTCAGCGAGGACCTATGAAGGCCTGCACGGCACACGAGGGGGCGGGTAGGTCAGCACCACGCCCCGATCGCCTTTGTCTCCCCAGTGGAGGTGTTCACGCATCGCACCGGGTACTTACTTGAGGGCAAGCCCAGGAGCGGTTCAAGATAATCGCCGCCGGTGTTTGTTGACGGTGAGCAGGAATCGAACTCGGGTGGCCGGGGTGCGTGGGGCAGCGCGCTGACCACTACACTACCGCTCCCCACCCAACACCCCCACCCGTGCCACAGACACCCAACACACCCACCCGTGCCACGCACACCCAACACACCCACCCGTGCCACAGACACCCAACACCCCCACCCGTGCCACAGACACCCAACACACCCACCCGTGCCACACTCACCCAACACACCCACCCGTGCCACGCACCCAACACACCCACCCGTGCCACACACCCAACACACCCACCCGTGCCACGCACCCAACACACCCACCCGTGCCACACACCCAACACACCCACCCGTGCCACGCACCCAACACACCCACCCGTGCCACGCACCCAACACACCCACCCGTGCCACACACCCAACACACCCACCCGTGCCACACACACCCAACACACCCACCCGTGCCACACACACCCAACACCCCCACCCGTGCCACACACCCAACACCCCCACCCGTGCCACACACCCAACACCCCCACCCGTGCCACACACCCAACACCCCCACCCGTGCCACGCACCCAACACCCCCACCCGTGCCACACACACCCAACACCCCCACCCGTGCCACGCACCCAACACCCCCACCCGTGCCACACACACCCAACACCCCCACCCGTGCCACGCACCCAACACCCCCACTCGTGCCACACACCCAACACCCCCACCCGTGCCACACACACCCAACACACCCACTCGTGCCTGTGGTCTTATACCCCAAGTGCGCGAATCCAGCTGGGACAGCCCAGGAACTATTTTTGCAGGTCGCATCCACGGCGCCTACGCTGCTGAATTCCTACCTCGTCGCAAAAGGGCAACTCCCTGATCGTCCACGCGACTCAAAATCGTCACCTGTTTCGCCTGGCATTCACAAAAGAAAACCAATGTTATAAAATGTACGGTTGGAGACAAACCTAATTACGATTGTAATCGCATGATTTTCTGAAATGTAATGGAGGGTAATGTATGGTGTTAAGAAAAGTGCCTTAAAAGAAATACAATTTGACGGTGATTTTTCTCGCCTTATTTTGTCCTCGCGATCCTGCGGTGGTGGGCACGGTGGTGGTGGTGTGTAAACATAAAGGCGCGTGAATAGGGCTCAATAAGATGAGATTATTATGGATAGGCGTACCAGCTTGCACTCTAGTGGTAGTGCCTTACCCCGATAATTATCCTTAGTCCGAGCCTATCTGGCATTCCAACAAGACGTAGCGTGAGAAATTAACCCGTGGTTATCAAAACCCTAGAACATTGAGGGGGAAATTAATCCCTGGTTATTTTTATTACGACTACTACTGCCCTATATATCTGATGCAAATGCCAGTTCCCAAACCCACGTACCAACGTGAGCACCTCCGATTGGCACGGTTCAACAACATCAGTGCCCGCCGCTGTTACATGACACGTCATCCGTGTAGCCCTTTTGTCTAACCACTGCCGGACAAAGGCATGCCCATGCCGTGTGGATCGCACGGGTTCCTTAAAGCATACTTCACCACGCTGGTCAATGCGAGTTGGTGACGACAGGGAACATAGACGTGGGAGTACCGTACAACAATGAATTTTGCTACACTGACCCGCCGATGGCGTCTGTTTGATGCCAAGCGGTCACTGATTCCGCACTTCCGATTAGCTACGTATGGTGCGAAAGAAGTTCAACATACTGTACATACATCCAAGCGCCATCCTGATGAGCCATCGCGATTCGGGGTGATTTGGTGATATGAATGCCACTCTGTTCATATCCTTTCGTGCAGGGAAGCCTCACTGAGCCTCAAGACTACTGTTCAAGATGTTCCTCCGTTGGGATGTTTCACCAAGTCCACCGATGAAGTACAGGGGTAAAATTCGTCGTAATTTTTTTTCTAAAAAAGGTAGATTCTGCCTACGATTTCGGGGGCGTCCGCTGTTAAGAACGACGCCACCACAGAACCGCTGCACAGCTTTACAGGAGGCTGCGTGTGGCGTCGCACAGATTTCACGTCGGCTTAGCGTCTGCGATCGCATGAGATTGGGCGCATTCGGGTGACTTGTTCATGGGACGTGAGTGCATCGTTAACCTCTTAATATTACTATAAGCTGCGCCACCCACACACGTGTGCAACACATTCACAGTTCTCCGTATTCTTTCGGGGCGCCCCAAACATGTTGTGTTCGTCTCTTTCTGAATCTCTGCGTAACTGTTTGTCTCTCCGCCGCTCTGTCTGTATCTCTGTGCGTGTGTTGTGTCTGTCCGTCTCTCTGTAACGCGCTGACCAGCCCCGACGGGACATCCGTGAAAAAGAGCTTCACAACTCATCGGATTCCTCCAGGATAAAGACAGATTCTGTGATGTGTTTCTGTATTGACCCGTCTTCCTAGCCCTTTTCTCTGCACAGGGTCCTACTTCGTGTTGAGATTGGCTCTTACTCGTGTTCAAGACAACAGCAGTAGTTTGCGTTTCTCTGTGCGTGCGTGGCGTGTGTGTGTGTGGTGCGTGTGGCGTGTGTGGTGGCGTGTGTGTGTGGTGCGTGTGTGGCGTGTGTGTTTGGTGTATGTGTGTGTGGTGGCGTGTGTGTGTGGTGGTGTGTGTGTGTGTGTGGTGGTGTGTGTGGTGGTGTGTGTGTGTGGTGCGTGTGTGTGTGGTGGTGTGTGTGTATGCGTGTGTGTGGTGGTGCGTGTGTGTGTGGTGGCGTGTGTGTGTGTGTGGTGGCGTGTGTGTGTGGTGTGTGTGTGTGTGTGTGTGGTGGCGTGTGTGTGTGTGGTGCGTGTGTGTGTGGTGCGTGTGTGGTGGCGTGTGTGCGTGTGTGTGTGTATGCGTGTGTGTGGTGGTGCGTGTGTGTGTGGTGGCGTGTGTGTGTGTGTGGTGGCGTGTGTGTGTGGTGTGTGTGTGTGGTGGCGTGTGTGTGTGGTGCGTGTGTGTGTGGTGCGTGTGTGGTGGCGTGTGTGCGTGTGTGTGTGGTTGTGCGTGTGTGTGGTGGTGCGTGTGTGTGTTGGTGTGTGTGTGTGTGGTGCGTGTGTGTGGTGGCGCGTGTGTGTGTGCATTCTAGCGGAGGCGACAAACACACGGGCTGAGTGAATCGTCACTACGCCGTGAATCTCTTTCAGGGAGTTCCCGTCACCTCTTGTGTCCAGGTGCGCAGCACGGGTGGAGATAAGACCAAGAGCAACAGTGCCGGGAGGCAAGGAGTGTCCACACACACAGCAACCCTGTTCAGCCGTCCGTCCGTACACCTGACCCGACCCCCGGCCTCTGCTTAAGCTGTGTGCCCTAACCCCATTGTCCCTTCTCTCACCGCTTCTTATCGTCGTCGTCGTCGTCATCATCATCGCGAGCCACGGTCAATCAAATGCTGGACCAAGGTCCCCCCCAATCTGCTGCCATCTCTTATCGTTCCGCAGCGGATACATCCACGCAGCACCTGCACGTGAACTGATTTTCATTGCTCCATCTCCCGCGGTGGACGAATCTCTCGAGCGTGATTCCCTGTCCTTGGCTGCCGCCCTGTGGGTAATTCTGACCGTCAGCCATCTCACCTCGTTCTCGCGTCGTGTGCCGACTCGGGTTGTGCAAGTGTTTGATTCGCCGTGCAGTCTCTGTCTCTCATCTTAGTTTCCCCCCACCCCTCCACAAACAAAAAAGAAGTTACTACATTAGTCATGAGCACTGCTGGGGTGGAGAAAAGGCCACGCTGCGAATCAGCCTTTGACCAGACCACTCAGATGGTGCCTGATCTTGTCGAATTTTTGGAAGCTAAGCAGCGTTGAGACTGGATATTGCTTTAGCAAAGTGACTACTACCATGCATGGCAGCTGTCACAGGCTGCTGCAGAAGCAAGGCTTGTGGGCAGAAGGCAGTGCACTAAATATTAATCGATGGGCTCTTACCACTCTGCACCCGGCCTTCATTAACCTGCTCTGACCAGCGTGGCGGAGTACGGACACATAACCTCTACGGCAAACCCGCAGAATGGCATTGTGGGTGGCACCCATTGGGCAGTGGAATGGCCGAGGTTTGTGCGTGCACACGATGGAGGCGCCCCAGATTTTAAGATTCATTTGAATGACACGAACATCGGGCCGAGGTGAGAAGTGTCAGCATCGGGTGACGTCACTGTCGCTAGCGCAAAGAAACACAATTACATTGAAAAAGAGCTTCATAGCTCATCGGATTCCTCCAGCATAAATACAGATTCTGATGATGTGAACGACGAGAAAAAATTGTTTTAATCCGAAACTCATTCTTAATGTCCTCCCAATTTTCGTGAGATTTCCTACACAATACGGAGTTTGTTAAAGGCTAAGGAATAAAACAAAAAATAAAACAGGCTTTTTGTTAAATACATGTGGTTTCATTTTCACACAGCGTAACGCATGTTGCTGTCGTCTTGCAGGAGGCTGCCCCCCACACTGTGTCGCCACCACGGGGATTGTGTTGATGTTGTTGTTGTGGTTGTTGTTGTGGTTGTGACATTTCTGCCGATGTGATCGTGGATTGCTCACGACGCAAAGAGTCAAAGATCTCCCGTATAGCCTGCAACAGATTGTTGAGGCGAGTGCTGTTAGCGAGTACCTACGCAGACCGGCACGGCGCACGAGTGGGCGGGTAGCCAGCACCACGCCCTGCCACCTTTGTCTCCCCAGTGGAGATGTTTACACACCGCACCAGGTACTCATTGGTACTTATTTGAGGAGGAAACCCAGGACCGG
Organism: Lampetra planeri; assembly: GCF_965212315.1. Taxonomy (NCBI): domain Eukaryota; kingdom Metazoa; phylum Chordata; class Hyperoartia; order Petromyzontiformes; family Petromyzontidae; genus Lampetra; species Lampetra planeri. The sequence continues at coordinate 3,741,071 of NC_136124.1, read as the reverse complement.
TACAAACAATGATCACTGGTGTTGGCCGTGAGCGAGAGTCGACCTCGGGTCGCCTTGTTAGTGGCGCAGCGCGCCGTTGGCTGCGCTACCGCACCCCACGCAACAGACCACTTAGACACACAAGACACCTGAACCATTACCACGATGTCCTAACCCACACTGATTTAGTTCTGTTCAACGTGGCGAGAGATACTTTTGCGTGGGCGTTAATACGGCACTCGTACGGTGCTAACTCATTCGGCCGTCAAAGGCGATGAAACGTACGATCGTGATAGGAACGTGTAAAACCAAGACACACAATCACCCAGCAACACGTGAGGTCACGTTAGATAACAGCCGCCGCCATTCGCCACTGTTGTAGCGGTGACGTTACCACAGTGCTCGTGCCAGGTTAGGTGCACCTTGAGGCCACGTGAAGTGTCAAAGGCTCGCTGGCCGGAGGTCACGGGACACACCCGGGCGCGTCGGTTGACTGATTGAGATGACTGGCCGATGCATCAGCTGTACCCCGTACTGTGTCAACTTGCTGTGCTTTAGCTGCCTGGCGCTCTGCTCGTCGTTGTTGGAGAACGACTCCCTTCAACTGCCCAGTAGCGATCTTCACGAGCCTCCTCCACATAAGCCAATATTGACGCAGTTGTACCAGTCATTGGTACCACGCCCGTTTGGCCCACCTCTATCCGTCCAAACAGAAGCTGTTTAGGCATGCGGTGGCTGGACATGCGGGCTACATGACCCAGCCAACGCAGCCTTGCCTGCCGGAGGAGCTTACCGATGGGAGTGTGTCCAGATCTTTCAAGGATATTTGAGGTCCTCACACAAACCAGCCTGGTTAAACCCATAATGGATCATAGGCGGGTCAACCACACATTATATATATGTACACAGCTCAGCATACCCCAGGGAAATCAAGTCGAACTGGTGACCTCTGGATTGCGAGTCTAGTGTGTGTTGTTCTCACCATGTAATATGCTGTTATGTATCCACACACCAACACTAGAATCAGATTAACACCTCGGCTTTCGCGACCAATATCATCCATAATAGAGGGTTTTTTTGGGTTAGATCGCGTAAATATATAAATGTGTTGTTAAACCCGCCACCACCTGACACAGCCAACTAGTAAGGGTTGTCACGAAAACAGAACGTGCCAATTCGTCACTAGTACAGCACTAACCGGTGTGTTGGAGAGCCAAGCCGCAACATTTACAAATCTGAGTACGACGTTTCGCCACTAATTACAACCAGCTTCATCAGGCGACAGCCAGAAACAGGTGGACTTCACAAATCGGGTGGTGGCGGGTTTAACGACACATTTATATATTTATGCGATCTAACCCCCTCCCCCCCTGCATTATGGACTAGAATCAGAATCCATCGTGCAAGCCAACGCACGCGCCCAGGTAGGTTGGACGCCCAACTGTGGCACGCACCACATCAGCAGCAGCAGCAGCAGCAGTCGTTGTTGAAGAGGAGCCGCAGAATCATCCTCCTCATCCTCCTCCACCTCCCATTGTGGTGTGAAGGAGAGAAAAAAAAATCCTTGGAGCGAATGCTGTCGGCAACCTCGGCACACAAAGGTGTCGGCGCGCGGGAGATTGTTTTGACGTGCCACGTCATAACATCCCCCCGCCGCACTTACACGCGTTAATTCCCCCGACCGCTCGCTCATTGTTACAAAGCGCCTAGTGCTGCCTGCACGACGCGCGTGTAAACGTACACCGAGGGACGATCGTGAAATTTGTACACATTTTTGTTTTCGGTGGGGACGGGGGGGGGGAGGAGGTGGTGTACTCTGGATATTTTATTTTATACCTACGTGACTTTACCGAAAGAAGCAAAGAGTATGGATTCCTGCAGTCACGAAAGCTTCAAATCAAGATTACTCTGTTTACGTCGGATTTGCGAGCAGCAAGGTGGCTCACTACGATGCCTGTGATCCAGAGCTGTTGTTTGTAAAGGCGAGGGTTGGCGGATCAGACGCGGTGGTCATTCTCACAGCAGCGGCTTACGACTGGCCATCGAACAAAGACGCCGGTCGCCGCGTCGCGCGCTTTCAGATGCGCTTCTGCGGCCGTCTGGAACGCTCTTGCTTCCGATACTTACGAAGCGTTGCACAGTCATCTAGATTGAAATTCATTGCTTTAGAACAGTTTTTTGTGTGTGTTTAGTTTGTTCTCCTTCCCCCGTACCTCCGATTAGCATGGGTAGCTACGCACGGCGCGAAAGAAATTCAACATAGTACGTGCACACATCACGTGCAGGGTGCGTGGGGCTCCACAACCCGTTGGGTAGCAAGGTAGTGCTGGCCAAGAGAGGGCAGTGCAAGTGCATGCAACACGCGTGTTCGTGAACCCATCTGTGCGGACCTTTGAGTATCGTCATCTTGTATGCAGCGGTGGGGTTTCTCCACTTTCTCCAGTTGCTGTATTCCTCCGGCATGCAAAGCACCCGTCCAAGCGGAATTAGCCAAACATCGCGGCTGCAATGACCGTTTCTGGGAAAAAAAATGTTTTACCCGAGACTCAGCGAGTCCTTCTTGCAGGACACAGAAATGCCACCACGATCACCTGGACTGCATTGATTTTATTTCGTGCACTGCATGCGAAAGATACGCAACACACACAGAGTGTGGCATTACAAAGACTGACCTCTGTCCCATCATAATCATCAGCAGGAGTCATGATTTATTCACTGCTGGATGAAGGCCTATCCAAGCCGTCACCGTCACTTAGGGTAGATGCAACCAAGTCGATTCACACGGAACATTCGTAGGGGAGTGGTGGAGCAGTCGTCCCGGCGACCTCGATACGATAATTCCCAATCACGACCAAAATCAGTGGCGGAGCGATATCTGAACCGGCCCTGATCCTGGATCCCCCCCTCCCCCCACCGTGTGGTGAAATATGGTCAAGTAACCCCTCCTGACTGAAGCGGTGGGTCTGGGGGAGGCCCTCATCCAGCAGTGGATTGCCAAAGGGATGTAAATTATTAGATTATTTAACATTCACATCGAATGCCCGTTTGACAGGTCTCCAAAACACACGTGTCTCATTCTATGCACATGTACAATAATGTCCATATAATTTGTCAATCCACTGCTGGATAAGGACCTTTCCACGGCTTGCGGATCTTTTTGGGTTATTTCACCATACTTCACCGTGCTTGTTCGTGCAGGCTGATGAAGGCACCCCAGCTGACAACGTCGCTCCGCAGCAAGCCGACAGCAGCTGTTCTATGCACGGCAGTCGCCTATCCGAGCACTATCCCGGCTCAAACTTGGTGAGCTTGCGAGATCTGAGACGCTGAATCACCCGACTCTAAATGTTCACGATCTCAACGAAATTAAGCTCGTTTGAGTTGACTAGGTAAGGCCCACTGAGCTATGTAGCTCTTTTTCAGAAGCCACCTGGCCACAAGTGATAGTTCAACGATGTGGCTTATAACATGAACATTTATAGCAGCCAGATACTCTAAACGCGTATTGAATCTAAATGTGGAGGGAAAAACCGGAGGACCCGGAGAAAAATGCACGCGATCACAGAGAGAACACGCAAACTCCAAATATACATGCGTCAGGGTTGGGATCGAACCCAGAACTTCCTGCATACCAGGCGATGGAGTTAACATCTCGCCACTGATAAGCTCACGGAGCCTTGCACGTGTTTAGGGAAAGTACTGTTTCGTTACAGTTACCATCTCCATCAGCAATCTTCTTCAGTCGTTGAACTTCCACGTTCCCATGACGAGTGTCAGTTCATCCACAGGAAAGCCACTTTGGAGTATCCACGAATCAGGAACTATTTTGTCGACCATGTTGCGGCTGCATTAACCCCCAACGAAGATTTGCAAAGTCGGGTTCTCTGCCGAATTGCAGTTTGTAAATAGTTATAACTAAACACGTTATACTCTAGTTATATGTACTGTCGTAATTGTTACATATATATAACTCTTGAAGTTTAATTGACTAAAGACAAAATAATAATTTTCACCCTATATATATATTTTGATGAAGTGACTGTTGGTGGGATTTGCATTGGCTTTAGCGCCATCCTCCACAAGAGGCGAGTTACTCGGTTCAATGGTGATGATGGTGGTGATGATGATACTTTAGGCTGAGGCTGCCCTCTGAGAGTCAAACCAATCAACCTCTGCATCATTTACCTGTATTAGGTGGCCCAAATTCTACACATTCTGCAACTGAAGCAGTAAACTTTGTTCTATACGTTCATTCGATGCATTATAAAAATATTAGTATTTCAACCAGTCATCAATTTTAATAGCATGAAGTACATATTTAACTGGCGTTTTTTTTAAGTGCGGGTATTATTGCTTAGAGCGCACTTGTTTAATGGCTTGTCAATTGTATCTACGGACTTGGGAAACGCCTGGCCTCTAGGTTCGGATATAACATGTGCCACTTGAGTCATGCATCTTGGCCAGGTCGCCAGTTTACACACCTACGCAAACACGCTCTGAAGACAAAGATGCGCCCCCCCCCCCCACCGGTACAGCCTTTAACAGTTGGTGAGCACCTATGAAGGGCGACACGGCACACGAAGAAGGTGGATGGCCAGCACCACGCCCGGCCGCCTTTGTCTCCCCAGTAGTTATGTTTACACGCCACACACGGGGAATCATGAAAGGGTAAGTCGACCTAGGGGAGACCCACGACCGGTTCAGATAATCGTCACTGGTGTTGGCCGTGAGCGGGGATTCGAACTCCGTATCGCAGCGCGCTAAACGGCTACGCTACATCCTCGCAAACGCGCACACACAAAGACAACATCACACACACAAAATCGCAACCACACACACGGCGCACGTACACACAATCTCTCACACACGCACACGCGAACGTGCACACAATCTCGCCCACACGGACACGTGCAACACAGCACACAATCACACCCACCCACGCACGTGCACACACACACACGCACAGGGCACCACACAGGTGTGTTTGTTTTGAGTCATCTTATCTGTGCCCGCGTGGAGAGAATGGAGCAGAGCGCGCTTTTCAATATAATCCCTCAACAGCGGCACCCCTCCAACCTCACACTCCCCCCCCACACCTCCACCACCACCCCCCACACACACACGGCACACATCCCCTTTCCGGGATGAATCGTCAATAATTCGAAGTTCTTCCTTTAGCCCCCGCGAGCATCCGTGGACTCCAGCGTCGCCGGGAAGGCGTTCTTCTCGCACCACCCAGCAGATGCATTGCAAGTTAACCCTCTCCCAACACCCTCCCCCCCGCCCCCGTTCAGAAGCATAATATTGATTTATCCTGGAGAAATAAGATGAACTTTGAAGCTCTTTTTATAAACAGATGTCCAGTAAGGGGCGAGTCAGAAAGTTACGACAACAAACAGCACGAAAGGTAAACAAATCACTTCAAAATAAATACTTAAAATGGATAGTATAGATGTAAGTTCCAAACGCATAAGTACACCAATCCCCCGAGCTGTGGCGAGGCCAGCAAAAAACAACAACAGCCAAAACAAGAGTCGCAGCCCACACCAAGACAACGTCGATTCAAGTCAATCCACTGCTGGATTAACACGAATCGACGCTCCCTACGTCTTTTGCAAATCACACACGCGCGCAAACGCAGTATCTCTATGCCAATTACACTGGTCAACAAAAAAAAACATTTTTTTCTGGCCTGGACTTTTGCAGCTGTTTTAGACTAATTTCAGGGTGCTGATTCCAAATCTGATCTCAGATTTGCTCTATCACATCTCATTTTGTGCTATCGGCATACCCCATTTTCATTGGTTTTACCCGAAATTAACTCTGTCACTTATGATTGCAAGTTGTTGCGAGTCAGTGACTCCTTTAGTGTTAAAATATGGTGCTGTATTTTTAGGATAGTGTGTTTATAATATCATTTTATGTAGATATCCACATTTATTTAATATTTTTATTCTGCAGTTTTTATTGAAAATGCAATATTTGATATCTCAAAAAGCTGATGTGATAGACACAAACTGATGCCAGATTTGGAATCAGCACCCCAAAATTACATTAAACCCGTTGGAATACCTTATGCCAGAAAAAGTGTGTTGACCAGTGTTGTAATTGACACCGACTGTAATGCACAAAGGTTGAGTAGGGCTTGGTGTTTTTTGTGTGTATATCTGCTTGTGTGCGTTTGTTTGAACGCTATTGTATTCCGGGGGGGGGGGCGCAATGTGTTTTTTTTGTTCATGATCAGTTTTTCTCGTCATTATACAAACTCGATCATCTACGTACAGTCGCCCCACCTAATTCTAATTGAAATGCTGTAGAATCAATTGCGACTTTGTTTCTTCTGCGGAGACATCCGCGACAAACGCTCGTTAGATACTGAATGAAGAGCACGTTAATCGAGTGTAACTTCGTCGTAATCTTTGCGTGTGTTTAGTTCGTAGTCCATCTTTCCACCTCCGATTGGCACGCTTGGCTCCGTACCGTAGTTATCAGTCTGCACTACGAACTCAAAAGGGCATTTAACTGGCCATAGCGGTATTATATATTACACAGCGGTATGAAATTACTTTCTAAGCGTTTATACAAATGATTATGCGATACGGTGCAGCATTCTGGGAAATTGTGACAATAATGATCATACTTACCTGAGTTTATGCTCGCGATATTAGAAGTAATGTCCACACTAAGACCTCCACAAAGTGTACACACGTCTTGTATTTGTGTGTGTAAATTATGTGTTTGCGGTGTTTTCCCTTTGGGGGGTGGAGTGGTAGTGGAGTTGTTAGAGCAGCCTGCTTCATTGTTAGAGGCAGTCTTCGTCATTGTTAGAGCAATCTTCTTCACTGTTAGAGGCAGTCTTCGTCATTGTTAGAGGCAGCCTTCTTCACTGTTAGAGCAACCTTCTTCACTGTTAGAGCAACCTTCTTCACTGTTAGAGCAACCTTCTTCACTGTTAGAGCAATCTTCTTCATTGTTAGAGCAGCCTTCTTCACTGTTAGAGCAACCTTCTTCATTGTTAGAGCAACCTTCTTCACTGTTAGAGGCAGTCTTCGTCATTGTTAGAGCAGCCTTCTTCATTGTTAGAGCAACCTTCTTCACTGTTAGAGCAATCTTCTTCATTGTAAGAGCAGCCTTCTTCACTGTTAGAGCAACCTTCTTCACTGTTAGAGGCAGTCTTCGTCATTGTTAGAGGCAGCCTTCTTCACTGTTAGAGCAACCTTCTTCACTGTTAGAGCAACCTTCTTCACTGTTAGAGCAACCTTCTTCACTGTTAGAGCAATCTTCTTCATTGTTAGAGCAGCCTTCTTCACTGTTAGAGCAACCTTCTTCATTGTTAGAGCAACCTTCTTCACTGTTAGAGGCAGTCTTCGTCATTGTTAGAGCAGCCTTCTTCATTGTTAGAGCAACCTTCTTCACTGTTAGAGCAATCTTCTTCATTGTAAGAGCAGCCTTCTTCACTGTTAGAGCAACCTTCTTCACTGTTAGAGGCAGTCTTCGTCATTGTTAGAGGCAGCCTTCTTCACTGTTAGAGCAACCTTCTTCACTGTTAGAGCAACCTTCTTCACTGTTAGAGCAACCTTCTTCACTGTTAGAGCAATCTTCTTCATTGTTAGAGCAGCCTTCTTCACTGTTAGCGCAACCTTCTTCACTGTTAGAGGCAGTCTTCGTCATTGTTAGAGGCAGCCTTCTTCACTGTTAGAGCAACCTTCTTCACTGTTAGAGCAACCTTCTTCATTGTTAGAGCAGCCTTCTTCACTGTTAGAGCAATCTTCTTCATTGCTAGAGCAGCCTTCGTCATTGTTAGAGGCAGTCTTCTTCAGTCTTCTCCATTGCAAGGCCCCGGAGGCCACTGGCTGCCCCTGGCGGCCTCTGACGTGTGGCCCCCCACAATCCACAACAACAACACGTGGCAACACCACCCCCCATCATCATCATCGTGCTGCTGTCAACCCCCCCCCCCCCCCCCCCATGGTTTCAAATATGTGGCGGCCCTCACACGCTGAAGTCTTATCGGCGAAAGTGTCCCTCCCTCTGAAAATGAGCGAAGAACACTGGGTTAGAGAGTACTGCGCTATTATCAACCTCGACGATGCGCGTTCCGATTCCCCGGGCACGGCTAACATCCATGGCTAATTATAGTTATCTGAACAATTCCTGCCAACGCCCTCCCTAAAAGCGCACTGACCAGCGTGGTGAAGTACGGTCAAACAACCTCCATGACCGACTCGGCCTGGGGATGTCCTTCATCCAGCGGTGGATTGACAAGGGGTGTAACAACTCGTGGGAGAGTTTGGAACAACAGCTGTTGACAAAGAGCAGCGAGCGTAAACGCAGCGAAGTAAGCACGCTCCAGAGCCGGCATCGATTCGTTTGGAAGCGTTCAGAGTCGTGTGGATTGTCCGATAAGTCTATCCCCTTAAATCCGACTTAATCTGAAGTTACACACACACATTGCGAATAAGCGCATGAACCACACCGCGCTAGATACGCCCGATCGATGGAATTTGAAGCAGAGATGATACGAAATGTGTTCTGAACGGGAGATCGCCATGCACAGCAGGTGCTATAGACTGCGGAGTTAGGAGGGGGGGTTCAAGTGCAGCAACACATCCATCCGCGCACTGTGTGTGTGCTATATACTTCTATGCTTCCCGCCTGTACCAGCAACCACAAATCGATGTGAATTTTGGTCAAACATCACCCCACGCAAATGTCGCTCACGGCGTCCAGGGGTGCTACTCATCCGGCAGTGGATGGACATCTGAAGTAGCGTAACTTCTCCAATTATAAATACATTAACAAACAGTATATTAACATCTCCAATTGTAAATACATCAACAAACAATACATTAACATCTCCAATTGTTAATACATTAACAAACAATACATTAACATCTCCAATTGTAAATACATTAGCAAACAATACATTAACATCTCCAATTGTAAATACATTAACAAACAATGCATTAACATCTCCAATTGTAAATACATCAACAAACAATTCATTAACATCTCCAATTGTAAATACATTAACAATCAATACATTAACATCTCCAATTGTAAATACATCAACAAACAATACATTAACATCTCCAATTGTAAATACATCAACAAACAATACATTAACATCTCCAATTGTAAATACATTAACAAACAATACATTAACATCTCCAATTGTAAATACATCAACAAACAATACATTAACATCTCCAATTGTAAATACATTAACAAACAATACATTAACATCTCCAATTGTAAATACATCAACAATCAATACATTAACATCTCCAATTGTAAATACATCAACAAACAATACATTAACATCTCCAATTGTAAATACATTAACAAACAACACATTAACATCTCCAATTGTAAATACATCAACAAACAATACATTAACATCTCCAATTGTAAATACATTAACAAACAACACATTAACATCTCCAATTGTAAATACATTAACAAACAATTCATTAACATCTCCAATTGTAAATACATTAACACACAATACATTAGCATCTCCAATTGTGAATACATTAACACACAATTCATTAACATATCCAATTGTGAATACATTAACAAACAATACATTAGCATCTCCAATTGTAAATACATTAACAAGCAATACATTAACATCTCCAATTGTAAATACATTAACAAACAACACATTAACATCTCCAATTGTAAATACATTAACAAACAGTACATTAACATCTCCAATTGTAAACACATTAACGAACAATACATGGACATCTCCAATTAGCACATTTAGTACAAAAAAAGAATAGTTCACAATGTTATCAGATCGGAACCCAAAAACTATATTAACATATTTCTGTATATACGATACCGTAGCAAATTATGCGTATGAAATACAAAACACTTTTTTTCGCTGAATGCGCATTTTTATCTGACGCGGTGATTCGAATTCAACAAGATCTCAGCACCCAGTGAATGTCACGTTGAAGATTCATTGCTCGGATCTCCTTTCTAAGAAAGTCAACGAATATATAAACGCCTCCTTTTCCATATTTGTCTCTCTCCGTTTAAAAATAAAACCCCCGGCATTGTTTACACAAACCATCGGCAGAACGGAATTTTGGAAGTGCATCTTACGAGCACTATTTCAAGTAGCGGTGATTGGTTGGATGCATGCAAAAAAACACTCTACCGGTTTCACATTCAGTATCTCACATCAGGAGGCGTCGGCTTGCTCGAACCATTTGCTGATCAACGATGTTTATAGATAGGCAATTAATTATATACAATATACACACAACATAATCATTATTGAGAATGTCAATAACCCCTGTATTTGTCTCCCCAACAACATAAATTCTGTAATAATTAAACGTATTCAATAAAAGTGCACAGCACATTAAAAGCATAAAAAAAAACAATCCAACCTTTTTCTTCACTCCGTGTGCTCTCTCTGCGATCACCAAAGACATCAACAATTGTTTGGAGAAAGTGCTGTTAGCGAGTAGCACCCGTGAAGGCCGAAACGTCACGCAACGTACCAGGTACGACCTATAGGGGAGGCCCTGGACCGCGATACAAATATCCGGCACTGATGCTGCCCGTGAACAAGGTTCCAACTCGGCTTTTCGTAGCGCAGTCACACTACCGCTCGGCAGAACACAAAGACGACACAAAGATCCCCCCAGTATAGGCTGTAACAAACATATTTTTGGAGCAAGTGCTGTTAGCGAGCACCTATGAACGTCGGTACGGTACACGAGGGGATGGGTGGTCAGCACCACGCCCGACCGCCTTTGTCTCCGCTAGCGGCGATGTTCACACGCCACATTTGAGGCTGAGTCGACCTAGGGAAGGCTACAGGACCGGTTCACATAATATAATCGTCACTGGCGTTGGCCGCGAGGGGGTATCGAACTCGGTTGGCCGGGGGGGGGGGTGGTTCGTAGCGCAGCGTAGCGCTCACCGCTGCACCACCGCTCTCCACGGACACACATACACAAAGACAAAGATCCTCCGTATAGCCTTAACAGACTGTAGGGGCAAGTGCTGTTAGCCAGCACCTCTAAAGGCCTGAACGGTACACGAGGGGGTGGGTGGCCAGCACCACGCCCGACCGCCTTCGTCTCCCCAGTGGCGATGTTTACACACCGCACCAGGTACTCATTTCAGGCTGAGTCGACCTAGGGGAGGCCCCAGGACCGGCTCAGATAATCAGCCACCGGTGTTGGCCGTGAGCGGGAATCGAATCCGGGTCGCCAGGTTCATAGCGCAGTGCGCTAACCGCTCCACCACCGCTCCCCACACACACAGAGACACGCACGCACGCACGGTCTGCGTACATACGGCCACGTGCAGACGAGACACGAAATCATCGCGGGCGACTTCTCACACGATGGGCGATTACGACGCAGGAAGGAGGCCTCGTCTCAAAATGGCTGCTGAGGTCACGTCGCAAACAAAACAAAATAAACTCCTCCATAGGACGGCCAAGACGAATAAGAATATAAACAATGAACGGACGGGAAGCCAGTTGAGGGGGGGGGGGGGTGGAGGCGTGGGGGGCTTTTGTTGCTTCGTAACTCGTCGTGGCTGTGAGCGCGTTCAATGAGGCGGTGCGGCCACTGACTCGGTTCGAGCGAGGCGTTCGCGACGCGACTCGCTTGTAAACGCGCCTAGCGCGCCGATGTCGCGACTCTTGTCAATAACGCGACGCTGATTGATGTCGCGTCCACACCCTTCCCTGCCGCCTCGGGCGCGTTTTGACAGCCGGCCTGTTTAAATATAGCAGCAGTATCATCAGCTCGGGGTAGCAGCAGCAGCATAGGAGTCGATGGACGGCTGCGAGCTACGGACAATCTCAGCGAGGCTGCGGCGTTCCGCTGTGGCAGCGCACGCGGTCGACGAGATCATCCTGACGACGGATTTAGTTGAGCAAATTAGACGGCGCCTGAGCCGAGGGCCTGGACATGTCAAGACGGACGCTCCGTGCCATCGCCGGTGATCTGCCGTCGTCGCGAGCGCGCCACGTGGTGGGGCAGAAGAGAAGAGACCCATCGGTCCAGCGCGTCACGAGGTTGTCATTGTGTGCTACCCTACGTTTGTTGCACTCTTTCGCGCCGTACGTAAGCCAGACGTGCCCATCGTCCGCGCCGATCGAGGCGCTGCCTCTGGCCGACGACACCAACCACACAACGCACAAGTTCCCACCTCCCTCCCCCGGTATAACCTACCCAGGCTGGTGGGGAGGCAAGTGTCAGCTATAGCGAGCAGCTATGAAGGAAGACCGTCACGGCGCACATGAGGGTGGTGTGGGCAACACCACGCCAGACAAGACTGAGATAAGACAAAGATCCCCCGTATATCCGTAACAGACTTGTGGGGCAAGTGCCGTTAGCGAACACTTCTGCAGGCCGGGACGGCACGCGAGCGGGTGGGTGGCCAGCACCACGCGCGACCGCCTTTGTCTCCCTGGTGGCCTCGTTTACGCACCGCGCCAGGTACTCACTTGAGGCTGAACGGACCTAGGGGAGGGGGACAGGGGCCGGTTCAGATGATTGTCACTCGCGTGAGCGGAAATCGAACTCGGGTCGCAGGGTTCCCTAGCGCAGCGCGCTAACCGCCACGCTTCCTCCTCCCCGCAGATACACAAACAGAGGCCTCCCACATACCCCGAACAGACTGCTGGGGAAAGTGCTGGTAGCGACACACACAGGCGACACACCGTCCCAGACGGAAGCTCCGTGCGGGAATCCCCGCGCTCTGTGATGATGATGGAGTTACTGATGGAGTTGGGTGGATGGGGAGAGACTCGAGCAAGCATTGGAGAGTGGGCGTGTTGGGGTGGAAGGACGACAGAGAAGGAATGGTCTCCCCCCCACCCATCCTCTCTCTCTCTCTGTGTGTGTGGTGCGGGCGAGCGCTGACAATCCTTGCCCAATTACGCTCTCCACTCACATCCAGAGATTTCATTGGGCAGGAGGCGCGGGAGGCAGCCGCACGCACAAACCATGGAAGGGCCCAGCAGCATCAGCAGCAGCATCATCAGCAGCGTTGCCTCGTCCACGACCCCACCCCGGGCAAGCGACATCGCGTGAGACTCGCACACCGCCGTGTCAATGGCCAAATCAGCACAAGCGGAGCGCTGAGGTCGGCCCAAGTTTTACAACTTCACGTCCGATGCGCATTTAAAGTAACCACTTCTCTTCTCTCGCACCCCCCCCCAACCCACACACACACACAACCCAGCGTCTCACTCCCTCTCGATTGTATTTCCCCTCTCGTAATTTATCGAGTCCTTGCCACCACCACCTTCTCCTCGTCGTCGTTCCCTTCACCCCCCGCCCCCCACCGCTGCAACGCTACCCCCTCCCAACACCCCACCCCCCTTAATTCCGGCTGCTAGCTCACTCAAGCACTCCACCTTAATTGGACCTCCTCGTTCGAGGGGGCGAGCGGTGCGTGATGAGCCGGGGAGGCGCGACGTCGCAGTGGCCGGGCGCGGTGCCGCGAGCGGCGGCTGCCGCCGCTGTCACCGCCGCACTCGCGGGCGTTTAGCACCGAGCAGGGAGGGGGATGCCGGACATGGCAGACCGTGTCACCGACACGCGGGCGCTGCCGAGTAGCAAGGCTTCCTCCTCCTCTTTCTTCAGCATCGCCCGCCTCCTGCCGGACACCGAGGCGAGTCGCCCGGCCAGCCGAGGATCTCCCGACCCGGACTCACTGTCGTGCCCGAACGAGCCCGAGTCGCCCGTCATCACCACGACGACCGCGACCATCGCCAACAACAACAACAACCGCGGCGGTGTCAACAACCACGCCGCCAACACCACCGTTAGCAGCAGCAGCAGCAGCAGCGGCAGCAGCGGCAGCGAGGAGGAGGAGAAGACGGACGACGCGGAGCCCGCGGGCTGCTCTGGCGACAGAGAGAAGGGAGCGGGGAGCAAGGCAAGCGACGGCGGCGGAGATGCGAAGGAGGACGGGGACGGATCGAAGGGTGACAAGCCACCCTTCAGCTACAACGCGCTCATCATGATGGCCATCCGGCAGAGCCCCGAGAAGCGACTCACGCTGAGCGGCATCTACGAGTACATCATGCACAACTTCCCCTACTACCGGCAGAACAAGCAGGGCTGGCAGAACTCCATCCGGCACAACCTGAGCCTCAACAAGTGCTTCGTGAAGGTGCCGCGCCACTACGACGACCCTGGCAAGGGCAACTACTGGATGCTCGACCCGTCGAGCGACGACGTCTTCATCGGCGGACGCACGGGCAAACTCCGGCGGCGCTCCGCGGTGTCTCCGCGCGGCAAGCTGCAGCTCGCCTGCCGACGCAACCCCTACCTGGCCACGGCGGGGCTGGCCCTGAGAGCCCCTCCACGCTTCTCAGCGCACGACTTGGCGCTCATGGACCGCGCGGGGTCGCTTTACTGGTCCGTGTCGCCGCTGCTGCCTCTGCATTCTCATTTCGCCGGCTCCATGCTCGGCTACGGAGGTGCAAGTGGCGGCGGTGCGGGTGGTGCGGGTGGTGGTGGTGGTGGATGCCCGGGATATCCCGCGAGTAACCACGCAGCAGGTCCGTACAGCCCGCTGCAGTTGGTGCAACCTCAGAGCTGCGCGGACGCGGCCGGGCAGCCCTTCAACCTGTCCGCGGCGAACGCGCAGGGCCTCTGCCTCGGACGTTTGGGTGGCGGCCATCAGGAGCTCGTTGAGCACTTGGGTCTGCAGTCATTCATGCAGCAGCAGCAGCACCACGGCTCAGCTGCAGCAGCAGCTGCGGCGGCGGCAGCAGCCGTAGCCGCTTGCGGCTCGACACCGGTGGTGCCTTGCGGTGGGAGCCCGAGTGGCTGCTCTCTGCACAGCAGCACCGGCGCGAACGGGCCCGCGGCTTCCCCCGGGTTCATCCACGTGGGCCCGGGCACCGGCTACCGCCTGGCCGGGCACCTGGGGCTCGGCAGTTCGGCTCTGCAGCAAGGCTTAGCTGCCCACCACCACCACCATCATCACCACTCGACTGTCGCGGGGCACAGGCAGGCGCACTCGCCGTCACTCATGGGCTTCCCTGGTGCCGGACTGCAGTCGGCTTATTTCGGACACTGAGGAAGATATCCCAGCGCGTAAGTCAGACTCTTGCGTAAAAATCAAACAGACATCCCACGTTACTGTCTTTTTTGTTACAAATATGCAAAAATAATAATAACAACGCAGATTTGAAGCGCGGGTTTACTGACGCGGTCATTGAATGTTGCTGTCGAGTGGTCTCGGAATAGAAGCGACGCTCGCTTCGGGCAGTGCACGGGGGTGTGAGGACACAGTGACAACAACACATTTGACGAGTTGTCACCCTGCGCTCACTTGCGCCAGTCCCTTGCAACATTTATCAGGCCAGGACTAAAACTGGTCAGGTTTTTATATTATATATACCATATGTAACATAAGCCCTTTGTAAATTAATTGCTGGATGAAGGCCTCCCTCTCGAAGGCATGGGGGCTGTTTGACCATACTTCACCACACTGGTCAGTGCGGGTTTGTGGAGGATGGGGGGGGGGGTACTAATACCAGTTTCTTATATCCCTCTCCGCTCACGTTAACCGTGATCGGGAATCCAAATCAGATCGCCCGAACTTCGTAGCCTAATGTCCGAATCAACTACTGGTCTGTCGCTTCGCAACCCTCTAAGGGTTTTAATTGTGATTTTAATTGTGATTTTAATTGTGATTTTAATTGTGATTTTAATTGTGATTTTAATTGTGATTTTAATCGTGATATAACCCCATCTCCACCCCCCATGGATCGTTCCGAAGTCGGCGCTGCTGTTTCTCCAGACCGCTCGTAAACAGCGACTAATGATCGCATATAAATATGTACCTATGTAATGTATGATGTGCTGCAGCATAATGCGGTTATCGACGCTGCAGACTCTACACAAAGCCACACGTTCACGAGTCGCTTGCACTCGTGCATGGGACGTAGTGGTGGTGATGATGATGATGATGATTATTACTGTTACAATCGTTGTCATTGTTGTTGTTATTTTTTGTTGTTGAAACTTTCAAGAGTGATTGGCACGTTTTCCTTTTTTTCTGCCGTCCGTCGATTTCTTACCACCAAGTCACGGCAAGATATTATGTAGCGTAAATAAGCATGTATATATATAAAACGCTAATGTGCAATGTTTTTTTTTGGTTGTTGTTGCTGCAAAAGAAATTCATATATTAAACAAAAACAACAAAACAGCACCAAGGCGTGTACCACGTTCTGTCGTTTCCCATACCGATATGTTCGCCGAACTTAAAATTAATTAATTGTTATTGCACGGTGCGTAATATCATTCTAAGGACGCAGTGGCGTAAGCGTAATGCGCACAGTTCTTAGAATAGCAACTTCCGTTGGTTTCCATACGAACAGAGAGCAGTGACATATTTAAGTGCAGGACTTTGCTATATCCAATAGACACAGACATATAGTATTAAAATGCCTTTCTCGGGTTAAAACAGTGTTCAACTCGTGTATACTTCCCTGCAGGTTGCGTTCACGAGCGCGTGTGGATGAACACGCAGGGCATCTTTCTAAGATGTGTTTTTAAACAAAAATAAATAAACATGGATCCATCCACACACGTTTCAAACTCACTGATTATCGCGTTCTCATATTATATGTAGGCATGTGTGTATGTATATGTGTGCGCACATGTTAATGCGCTGAAAGTGTACGGCCCAATCTGTCAATTCACTGCTGGATGAATGTGGAGGCTTTTCACGCGCCGGGTCGGTCTTTAGGCGGGGTAATTGGACCGGGGGGGGGGGGGCTTGTTTGACCATACTTCACCACAGTTGGTAACAAGGGGGGGGGGGTAGGTGTGTGTCCAGGACGGGTTCATAGTTTTGCAGTGCGCTGCACCCACCATGAATATTGATACCATTTCGCGTGAAATGTAGGTGCAATGCATACGTTATTGTGTATATTATAGATGCATATAGCAGCATATTAAATCATAAATAAATAATCAAGCAACAAAATAATATATACATTTTTAGTCCATCAGCCTTATGAGCCATCTGTGCCAATGTTTCCCAGCCCCATTTGTTTACAATAACTTTCTTACACGATCCGACTTTACATATTGTCTAGGTAGGTACATGGTGTAAATTACTAGAGTTGTACACGTGTAGAATATTTAAAAAGACACTCTCGTCAGCACATTTCTTACAATTGTATTTTTTGTAAAGACGAGAGATACGATTTTGACTTTCAGGAACGATTTGCCAAATAATAGCATCGGATAATCTCCTGAGAAGCATTGGCTTAGGTATGGAGTGTAGTTGTGAAAGGCCATTCAAAATACTGTACGAACTATGTGCATGAACCACTCAATGTGCACCCACTACGTGTGTGGACGTGCCTGTATAATTAACGTTAAAGGAAATGGCTTTAAGGGAAGCACAAACCACTGCTTTTATTCTTACAAAAATGTGTCTCTGTGTCGTCAGTCTATGGGCAATGTTAGTCTAAGGGAAATGTAAGTTTATGGGAAATGTTAGTCTATGGGAAATGTTAGTCTATGGGAAATCTTCTTGGTTCTTTCGGTAAAGTCACGTAGAAGGGAAATAATAAAATAATAAAAATCAAACATAATAAAATACTATTTGTGAAGAACCAAGAAGATGAATCCCTGCAGTCACGAAAGCTTTAAATCGAAATATATGTGCAGTGTTAGTCTATGGGAATGTTAGTCTATGGGCAGTGTTAGTCTATGTGCAATGCTAGTCTACAGGCAATGTACGTCTCATGGTCAATGTAAGTCTATGGGCAATGTAAGTCTATGGGCAATGTTAGTCTATGTGCAATGTTAGTCTATGGGAAATGTTATTCTATGGGCAATGTAAGTCTATGGGCAATGTTAGTATATGGGCAATGTTAGTATATGGGCAATGCAAGTCTATGGGCAGTGTTAGTCTATGGGCAATGTAAGTCTATGGGCAGTGTAAGTCTATGGACAATGTTAGTATATGGGTAATGTAAGTCTATGGGCATTGTTAGTCTATGAGCAATGTAAGTCTATGGACAATGTAAGTCGAAAGACAATGCTAGTATATGGGCAATGTAAGTCTATGGGCAGTGTTAGTCTATGGGCAATGTTAATCTATGGGCAATGTTAGTCTATGGGCAATGTTAGTCAATGGGCACTGTTAGTCTATGGGCAATGTTAGTCTATGGGCAATGTTAATCTATGGACACTGTTAGTCTATGGGCGATGTGAGTCTATGGGCAATTTAAGTCTATAGGCAAAATTAGTCTATGGGCAATGTTAGTCTATGGGCAATGTTAATCTATGGGCAATGTTAGTCGATCGATCTTTCAAAGGCGTTCCCGATCACGGCCTTCCATGCGGCTCTGTCCGCGATGTTTGCTCCAGAACTTTTGCGTTCTGCACTCCCCCTCAGTGGCATCCAGTTGTTGTTGGAATTGCTTGTGGTGTTACTTGATTCGCTGCCTTCCCCGGCTAAGTGTACCTATAATTTGCAGTTATTAGAAAGCGACAAGTGTTAATTATATCACTAAAGCGCTCTATGGCAATGTGTGCGCACACATTCATCGCTTCACACCTCGCTGGTCGGCTGAAGTAGGGGAACGTGACGAGTAGCAACAGCTGTAGCGAGAGATGGATACTGGACGTGGTGTGTCGGGCATGCTTAAGTATTGATACACATGCTTAAGTATTAATATCAATTTTTAAGTATTGATACACATGCTTATGCATTTTAATACATGCTCATGTATTAATATACATGCTTAAGTATTGATACACATGCTTATGTATTGATATACATGCTTAAGTATTGATACACATGCTTATGTATTAATATACATGCTTAAGTATTGATACACATGCTTATGTATTGATATACATGCTTAAGTATTGATACACATATTTATGTATTGATACACATGCTCATGTATTAATATACATGCTTAAGTATTAATACACATGCTTATGCATTAATATACATGCTTACGTATTGATACACATGTGTATGCAATGATGTACATGCTTAAGTATTGATACACATGCTCATGTATTGATACACGGTACATGCATTAATACGCACGCGTATAGAACTCCGGTCAAAATTGTGCTACTGCAGCATTAACAATGGGGGGCGGGGGGGGGGTCTTCCCGTGCCTTTGACCATTGCTCGAAGTTTCACTCCCCGCTTGATTTCATCGCCGAGCGAGGATCTCCTGTTGCCGTGTCCCCGCGTCAAACCGCGTGCCTGCCCGTTGCCCTTGTCATGAGGGAGCGGTGGTGCAGCGGTCAGCGCGCTGCGCTACGAGCCCGGCCACCCCGACTTCGAATCGCGCTCATGTGCCAACACCAGCGACGATTATCTAAAACCGGTGTGTCCCCCCCCCAGGTCGACTCAGCAGCAATGTGTAGTGAAGCATCGTCAAAGGTGGCCTGGCGCTGCGCTGGCCACCCACACCCCCTTGTGTGCAGAGGTGCTACTCGCGATGAGAACTTCCCCAACAGTCTTTTGAAGCTATACACGGGGGGGGGGGGGGGGGCTTTGTCTTTGTTGCCTTCACGTCGCCCGTACCGAAAGTTGTGCACGATGTTGACAACGCAGTTGTGAGAGGAGTCGTTTTGTGAATGCGCATCTTACGATCTGGTACATTGGTAGTGGTGGGTGGGGGGGAGCGAGGTTTACTTTGACCACACGGCTGGCAAAATCGATCATCTCGCCTTGGTTTGATTTGCTTGCTTTCTCGGTGATGGTGGTTATGATGATGATGGTTGTGATGTTGATTATGATGATGGTGTTGTTTATGATGATGATGGTGATGTTGATTATGATGATGGTGGTGATGTTGATTATGATGTTGATTATGATTATGGTGGTGGTGATGTTCATTATGATGATGATGGTGGTGATGTTAATTATGATGATGATGGTGGATTAGAGCATCGGCACATTTTCGCCAACGCGTTAAAGCACCTCCGTATACCTATGCCAGGTGTTCAAATGTAGACCCCCCCCCCCCGATGGCGTTTTGGAGAATTGCACTGCGTGTTGTACGGCACGATGCCCGGCGGTTTTTCTTTTCTTTTCATGCACTCGATGGCAGCCTCGTCGATGAGCTGAAACGTCGGACATCGCTCCAAGCAACACGCGGTAGCACAACCAGGAGAGACACGCCGCACAGAGCTGTTCAGCACAGCCGAGGACACCAGCGTTGAAGAGGTGGCATTTATAAAAACAACAACAACAACAACTATATATAACAATCTCTGTCTTGTAAGGGCTAGCCGACTAAGAGACGCACACGCGTGTGCCGTTTCATTTGTTGCGTGACGGTCTTAAATGCGGGCGGGCTTTGCTCGCTTTTTATCGACTCTAGCGTCACACTCCACGATAGGTGAATCGTCCACGTACCTACACTTTCCCGGTGATGGTGGTTATGATGGTAGTCACGAAAACTTCAAATATAGAATTCTACGTACCTGTTGCGGTGTGTGCGTGTCGGTGTGTGTATGTCGGGTGTGTGCATGTCGGTGTGTGCGTGTCGGTGTGTGCATGTCGGTGTGTGCGTGTCGGTGTGTGCGTGTCGGTATGTGCGTGTCGGTGTGTGCATGTCGGTGTGTGCGTGTCGGTGTGTGTGCATGTCGGTGTGTGCGTGTCGGTATGTGTGCGTGTCGATGTGTGAGTGTCGGTGTGTGTATGTCGGTGTGTGTAAGTCCTTGAAAGATCTGGGCAAAGTCCCATCAGTGAGCTCCTCCGGCAGGCAGGGCTGCGTTGGCTGGGTCATGTAGCCCGCATGCCCAGCCACCGCATGCCTAAACAGCTTTTGTTCGGCCGGATCGAGGGGGCTAAACGGGCGCGGCACGGGCTAGAGACGAGATGGAGTGATGTGGTACAGGAGGACGTGGAGCTGAGTGGACTTGCCGATGACTGGTACCAGCGGTGTCAAGATCGGCCTCAGTGGAGGAGGCTCGTGAAGGACGCTACTCGGCAGTTGGAGGCAGTCGCCCTCCAACAACAACGGAGGGCGGAGGAGCGACGCTCACAACAACGAGCGGAGCGCCGGGTGGCTAAAGCACAGCAAGTTGGCACAGTAGGGGGCACAGGTGGTGCATCAGCCAGTCATCTCGGTCATCTCGGTCAGTCGACCCGTGGCACCTGGGTCTGCCCCGTGACCTCCTGCCAGCGGGCGTTCGACACTTCACGTGGCCTCAGGGTGCACATGGCCTGGCACAAGCGTCGTGGTGACGTCACCGCCACTTAGTGGCGAATGGCGGTTGTTGTATGTCGGTGTGTGCGTGTCGGTGTGTGCGTGTCGGTGTGTGCGTGTCGGTGTGTGCGTGTCGGTGTGTGCGTGTCGGGTGTGTGCGTGTTGGTGTGTGCGTGTCGGGTGTGTGCGTGTCGGTGTGTGCGTGTCGGGTGTGTGCGTGTCGGTGTGTGCATGTCGGGTGTGTGCGTGTCGGTGTGTGCGTGTCGGTGTGTGCGTGTCGGGTGTGTGCATGTCGGGTGTGTGCACGCACTCAGCGCGCGACTTGCAGCAAATTTGTCCAGAACGTTGCGGTAAACGCCACCCTATGAGCGAAACTATATAATCACATTTCGCGTCGCCGTAATATGTTTGGAGGGAACCAACCGTTGTTGGATTTTCCCAGATACACAGTAAGTATAAACCCAGCCGTGCGGTTTTTTTTGTATGCCAAGTTTCAGCTGTTCTAACCCTTATGGAACATCGTATGAAGGTACATCAGTCAACTCAAGCCAAACCCGTGCGCATGCAGTGTCGGGCGTGGTTGCTGGCCAACCCACCCTCTCGTGTGCCGTTCCGGCCTTCTTTTAGGTGCTGCCCGCTAACGGCACTTGCCCCAACGCTCTGTTGAGGCTATGCGGGGGATCCTTGTATGTTTTTCTTACACCACCTGCACAGAACGCATACGTGCCAGTACCCGCGTTGTGCATAGACGCAGTGGCTTCCGATATTAGGAAGCAACTTGAGCTATGTACTTGTAAATCTAGATAAAAAAAAACTAATTTCTTTAGAACTGCTTTTTGTGTTTAGTTTGTTGTCCTTAGCCCGAGCCTCCGAATATCACGGTTGGCTACGAACGGTGCGAAAAGAATATAACAACAGTGACAGGTGAAGAAACTAACAACAAATATATCCTCCCCCCAAATCAAGACATTTGACATCATTGATTAAATCACACATGCTGTTATTGTTATACTAAATATCTACCAGTGACTCATAGAGCAGGCTACGTTTTGTTTGAGTTAATATGAATTAACTTTACAACGCGTTTCGTGAAGAGTTTATTACTGGAAATGGTCGCTCTGTATTGAGTTCACAAAGCAGCGTCTGACGTTTGGAATGACTCCAGTAACGATTTGGCAGCACGTATCGGTATGAACATATAACGGCGTCGTATGCCTCCACTATATATGGAAGTAGGCCTGAAGCAACCCAGCGGCAGTTCAAAGTACATATTCACACATTAATATTCATTCATCTTGTATGTGCAAAGTGCATATTTTTGTTATTAACTGACACCGCCATTGCTAATCCACTGCTGGACAAAGGCCATCCCATTCAGTGGCTATTATATACAGTTTAATGTTTGACCATACTTCACCACGTTGGTTAATAATGGTTTGTGAAGGGTCGGGGGGGGGGGAAGCGCGGGGCCGCTTGAGTTATCACTCGTCACTGATGTTAGCCGTGGCCGGTAATCGAACTCAAGTCACCGGATCAGCATTGTGGTGCGCTAACCACTGCGCCACCGCTTCACCATTAAAAGCGCACGCACGACAACACGTGTGTTAGAATACTGTAACATGCGATCACAGAGTACGAGTTACCATGGCTATTACTTAATAGAATTATGTAAAGAGACGACGATAATATTATTGTTTGACTGGAAGTCTAAGGCCTAAGCCAGCACGGTCGTGACTCAGACTATGGGCAGAACGTGTGCGTTAAGTGTAGGCATGCAAGTAAAGGCCTTCTGTACCAGGGTGGTGAAGTATGGTCAAACAAACCCGCGTGACCGACACGGCGCCGAGAGGCATCACACCCAGTAGTGGATTTACACATTACTCTCCATAATAGCGATCATCTTGTCAGTAGGGTGCCAATTTTAAGGAATTGGCTAAAGGTAATGTTTCACATCCACTCTAGTCTCGTATAATAATATGGCGAGCGTGCCTTGTGGTCGTGGAGTGTCGCCATAATGTGGGGGGAAGGAGGGGGAACTGAAGCAACCCAGCGGCAGTTCATTTTCTTGGTTCTTTCGGTAAAGTCACGTAGAAGGGAAATAATAAAATAACAAAAATAAAACATAAAAAAATAAAATTCTCACGACGTTTCGGCCACAACGCAAGCAGCCGCCCTCAGGTGAAGCACAGGGCTGTCGGAAAGACAGCGTCTGAAATTTCAGAAATTTAATTTAATTATGTTGTATTTTTTATTATTTTATTATTTCCCTTCTACGTGACTTTACCGAAAGAACCAAGAAGATGAATCCCTGCAGTCACGAAAGCTTTAAATCGAAATAAAAAGTGCGTAGACAATGAATTTGTTTGATCCCAGAATTAATCAAATATCGATGTGGGTGGCCTGTATAAAGCAAATTAAACATATTCTTCTTGGTTCTTTCGGTAAAGTCACGTAGAAGGGAAATAATAATATAATACAAATATAAAACAATATTTTATATATTTTTAACATTTGTATTATTTTATTATTTTCCTTCTACGTGACTTTACCGAAAGAACCAAAAAGACGAATCCCTGCAGTCACGAAAGAAGCTTTAAATAAAAATACAGAGGCAGTTGTTTACGAGACTTCACCCTGCCGATGAGGCTCAGGGGGCATTCGGAACCGGTTTCTTTTGGAGTTGTTCTGCGCTTGAACCAACATTGCTGGTGAATGGCCGGTTCAGAAATCCCATTGACTGATGGTCTTTTACTCGCATTTTAGGTCCCTGATTTGTTTGATGGTGAAACGTGGCTATTCGAATATGTAGGCATGTTGAACTTCTTTCGCACCGTACGTTAGCCAACCGTGTTCATCTGAGGTGCGGGTGAAGGAGAACAAACTAACCACGAAATCAGTTCCAAAGAAATGAGTTTCCAATGGATGTGTGTGTGTGTGTTCGTTGTTGCCTCTCTCCCCAACCCGTACTCACCATCGTGGTGAAATATGGCCAACCAAAGTCCAATTACCGACACGGCCTGTGGAGGCCTTCATCCAGCATTCATAACAAACAATGTTAACAGACGTCAATCAATGACAGCGTTGCCTTAAAAGGCAACAATATATTTATATAAATGGCGATGTTTCAGGCAATGCAGCTTCTTTAGGTTATCAACCTCTTTTCCACAGCTTGTGTGAATTTCATGTCAACTCAAGCGCTGGCCATCGTGACCTTACTTGCGTTCACTGTAGAGGTCGCGGTTTCATATAGGGTAACCGCTGTGTATGTCATTTACATCAGCCATACCTCACTCACCACGCTGGTCAGTTTGGGTCCAAGTGGTCACCGAGGAGCGGTTTACATATGAATAGCCACTGATGATAGCCGTGGCCGGGAGTCTATCTCAGGCAGCTGCGTTTATAGCGCATTACGCAAGCCGCTGCGCCACCGTTTGCCACTCCCCCCCCCCTACCTCCCTCGCCCCCCTCCCCTCCCCGTCCACAGTTCCACATCGGGCACCATATATGAACTTTTGCATTGACTCCACGCGTTGGCATTATTAGTGGTCGAATTATATGGTAGCTGGAAAAAAACAACAACATTCAATATCAGAGTCATTAACACGAAACAATAACAGTGAAACTTCAGCAATCGGGTTTCACGGATAGAGATAAATGGCATAGCGACGTTTCGAGCCATCGCCCTGCTTCAAGTCCGTGAGAGGCAACAGTCTATCCTCACGTGCGGAAGGGTGGTTGTCCGAAAGTCACGTGATTATAGCTATATATATGAAATTAATGATAGCGATACAGACATAATTAAGATGTAGACATTACTCTCTGGCTCTTTCGGTAAAGTCACGTAGATAGAAAATCGAACTTTGGGTAGCCGAGTTCACAGAGTGCGGTGCGCCAACCACTGTCCCACCACTCCTGCACCTCGTACGATAAAGCCCACAGGGGAAAACATAAATCCAAGCCGCTAGTCTCGGGGAGCGGATGAATTTAAACCCATGCAGAGCATTAACTTACTCGTGCACCATATTTCGCCATGTGCGGCACGAGCGATATGAGAGTGGGGTTTCTGGAATTATATTAGGCGTATATATACGTAGAGATTTCGATTTAAAGCTTTCGTGACTGCAGGGATTCATCTTCTTGGTTCTTTCGGTAAAGTCACGTAGAAGGGAAGTTATAAAATAAATTATTTTATTACTTCCCTTCTACGTGACTTTAAATTAATAAAATAAATTATTTTATTACTTCCCTTCTACGTGACTTTACCGAAAGAACCAAGAAGATATACGTAGAGATGTGTATACATATGACGATTGCTGTGCGTGCACAAGCCCACCAAAGACACCCAAAACGCAAAGCAAGCACAAACAAACAACCAGCGCTGTTGAAGTTGCAATCGACAGCCGTCAAATACGATTGCCGTCGGTGTTGTGAGATGTATCGGCTCCATCATTGTGGTCATAATGGTACTGTCGCTAATGCGGTGAGGCCTTGCACTTGTTTTCTTTTTAAGTATTCAACAAGCGTAGGCGTGTGTGTTATACGGTGTGTGTGTGTGTGTGTCACGCGTATTTGTACAAAACAAAAACGTGTGTTCTTTTTACACACCGCGTAGGCAAAGTGGCACGTCTGTGAGTACATGATCTCAGAGATCCCCGTATAGCCTTAGACAGACTGCTGGGGCAAGTGCTGTTAGCGAGCACCTATGAAGGCCGGCACGGCACACGAAGGGGTGGGTGTGCCAGCATCACGCCCAACACACACACACACACACGTACAACACAAATCATATATATACTGACATTTATAAATGGCAGTATATATATTTCGATTTAAAGCTTTCGTGACTGCAGGGATTCATCTTCTTGGTTCTTTCGGTAAAGTCACGTAGAAGGCGCTCTTCCTCCTCCCTCCCAGCTTAAATAGACGCTCCAAGCCTAGGACATGTCATTCAGACTCTGTCTTATCGACAGACATGTTCTTCACCTGAGGACGGCTGCTTGCGTTGTGGCCGAAACGTCGTGAGAATTATTTTATTATGTTTTATTTTTATTATTTTATTTCTTCCCTTCTACGTGACTTTACCGAAAGAACCAAGAAGAGTATATATATTGATATATATTTTCAAATATTTCCAAACATGTTTTCACACGAAGCACAGTGGTATCGCACCACCAGTGTTTGTCAAGCACCGTAATATAGAGTTACTATATATACGTCACGTAATAATATTAACGATTGTCCATGCGTATTATCACTCCAGGGGAGTCTCAATGAGTCTTAAGGCGCCTTTATTTCTTGATTTCATTCAGGAGAGTCCTGCACTGTGATGCTTTGGCCAAATTCCATTGACGGGAGTCGATGCACGTGTCGCGAGCCCCGGAGTTCGTTAAAAATAAATGCGTCGCATCATTCATGAGTAAAGAAAATCTTCATATTATAGAAACATTGGTTCGTAATAATAAAACTATAAAAAATATGATAACGAAACAGAAGAGTCCTGCTTTTATATGTAAATGTAATTGAATATATTCTGCTGCGTTGGCCAGTTGTGTGCCTCCGACAGACATCTCCAATGGACAGATATCTCTAATTGTGATGGTAACAATTTACGTATAATGCATGGCATGCGTGTGTGTGTGTGTACAATAGCGGTAGTGTAGTGGTTAGCGATCTGCATGCGCTACGAACCTGGCGACCTAAGATTGACTCCCGCTCACGGTTAACATCAGTGACGATTATCTGAACCGGTCTTCGGTCTCCACTAGGTCGACTCAGCCTCAAATGAATACCTGGTGCAGTGTGTAAAAACATCGCCACTGGGGGGAGACAAAGGCGGTCGGGCGTGGTGCTGGTGACCCACCCCCCCCCCCCCTTGTGTACCGTGCCGCCTTCATAGGTGCTCGCTTAACAGCACTTGTCCCACAAGTCTATGAAGGCTATACGGGGGATCTTTGTCTTTGTGCATTGATGTGCAGTACCTTTGCAAGATAGTGGATGCGCGACTGCCCGCGTTCCTACTGCAATGGAGCGATATATTGTCTTCAAAGACGTACACCGCTTAGCCCCCATCTCTGTTTACCCAGCATCAAGCTAAGTAATTAGTTACAATTACTTTGATTCACAATTGGTTTCTTCTGGGTGAGGTCGTGTCCAC
This sequence comes from Lampetra planeri, assembly GCF_965212315.1. NCBI lineage: Eukaryota > Metazoa > Chordata > Hyperoartia > Petromyzontiformes > Petromyzontidae > Lampetra > Lampetra planeri. The sequence goes on along the minus strand of NC_136124.1, from coordinate 3,713,727 downwards.
AACGCGTGTTGTAAACCTCCATCCGTGCCGGTAGCGCTGCTGAAGCAGCACGCTGCGGGCTGGAATACATTCGGCGCGTTTTATTTACGTGGCATTATGGGTGGAGAAGGGTGTACGACACACATTTTTTTCACGACCTAACCCAAAAAAAAAACGATTATGAATCCTGACATTCAATCGTGAAAGCGTACGTATAAAATTAGAATGATTGTTATTCTTGGTAGAAGGGAAATAATAAAATAATACAAATATTAAACAATACGTGACTTTACCGAAAGAACCAAGAATATGAATCCCTGCAGTCACGAAAGCTTTAAATCAAAATTTTAGAATGATTGTATTAACACAATTCCTAGCGATGTGTTATATTCGTATGCATCGCGTAAGCGTGATGTGGCGTATCTTGAAAACAAATAACTTGTCGGTTTTGTGGATAGAGTTACAATTCAATTCGCTCAACTTATTGATTGTTTTTTATTTCTACAGATGCATATAGACCAGGGATGACTTTTATTAACCCCGACAGCACTCAGTATCTAATTTCCGACTTTTACTCGGTGCCTAATCTAAATGATAATAACGATGACAATGATTTACCAACGAAAGTCTTCATCGAGTCTTGAGACTATTTGATCAAGAAGGTCCTGGGTGTTGAACGCTTGGTCAACATCACGAATTGACTGCCTTGGCTTGGTGTGGGATGGAAATCTGGAGTGCCCCGAGAAAAACCCACCACGAAAACGAGGTGATAACGACTCAACACTCCGCACAGATGGATTAAATCCACAGACTGGCCCAACGCATTCACAAACTATATGTACACACACACACGTATATGGGAAGTGAGTGCATGGCTGTACTGACATCTTCCGGTTGTCACCTTAGTTCGTAAGTGGTTCGTTTATGCTTATATACAGTCCCGTGCGTGTTAACTTCAGGCTTTGTGAATCCCTTTGCTGGGTGAATATATCCACACGCCGTTGTCGGTCACGGGCGTTGTTTGACCATACTTCACCACACCTCACCACACTTCACCACACTTCACCATACTTCACCACACTTCACCACACTTCACCATACTTCACCAAACTTCACCACACTTCACCATACTTCACCACACTTCACCATACTTCACCATACTTCACCAAACTTCACCACACTTTACCACACTTCACCATACTTTACCATACTTCACCAAACTTCACCACACTTCACCACACTTTACCACACTTCACCAAACTTCACCACACTTCACCATACTTCACCATACTTTACCACACTTCACCATACTTCACCATACTTCACCAAACTTCACCACACTTCACCACACTTCACCAAACTTTAACATACTTCACCACATCTTGACTTAAAGCTTTCGTGACTGCTTGAATTAATATTATTTGGGTCTTTCGGTAAAGTCACGTAGATAGGTTCAAAGAAACACAAGCGATCGTCATCAGGAAAAAGGGGGGGGGGGGCTGATGACGACCGCTTGTGTTGCGATCGAAACGTCGTAGATTTTGTATTATTTTCTTTGAACATATCTACGTAACTTTGCCGAAAGACCCAAAGAATATACTTCGTCTTTGTGTAGCCTTAAAAAGGACATCGACATATAATAGGCGGTGTTTCTGCAAAATGGCCCTGCTTCATAGCACATTATATATATGCGCATTAATTAATGGACGATTTCGTGTTACACGCGTGAAAGCGAGACCCGGGAGTCTATCGAGAAACCCCCCAAGCGCACTCCGAATACAGCGTCCGTTTAAAGTGTAACATTGGTAATTATTTTCGTACGCGATGTTTTCCAAAGTACAACACGAGGCGGCTCGAGGAGATGTAACAGAGAGGGCGTCGAGGGAATGCAGTGCGAGATGCTTCCAAGTGTGGCTCACATCCTCGATATAGCCAGCAACAGCTTAGACGCGTGTGTACACACTCACTCACATCAGTGTCTTCAACAACAGGTTTTCTCTTTCTCGCTGCCAATAACGCGTGAGGTCTGCATTAAAGGTTGCACTGTTATTCCATCTGAAAGCGGAGTGAATTCATGACCGTCAGTCACGCCCATTCAATCGATCCACCGCTGGATGAATGTCTTCCCGATCCGTAGCGATATCGCTAAACCATCCTGCGATGTAACGAGAAGGGAATTTAACTTACTCCCAGTTTTCAGATTCCCTCTGCCACACGTACGCGTCGGTGTTGTTAATCCCCTTAATGGCAGATGTATCATGTTTAAGACACGCACGCTACTATTTCAAGACATCTGCTTTTACATTTCCATCCCCGTTTTTTTTTTTCGCCGACTCTCTCCATTGTTAATGGTTGAGCATCACTCAAACACACGTCCGAGTGAGGGACCACACGCATTACCTCCCTGCACTGTCACGTGCCGGTACATTTCAGCTGCTCTGACATTTCCCACGACCGGAAATGTCATTAAACCAACGCTGCTGTCACACCGCACCTTTGGAGCAGTCTCCCAGAACACGTGGAACATCATGGGGACCAACGTTGGGTCAATGTTAAAGCGAACGTTCGACCAACTTTTGGGCCCAACGTTGCTCCGATGATTCCGGTCACGTACCAACGTTGTCTTCATCGTTAGCACGTTTACTGGATTACTGTCGTATTGAAAATACTCAGAAGTTGTTGTTGGATTCCACAAACTCTGAGCAGCGGTCTGCCACTCTCTTGCAAGTATCTAAAAACAGGTTCGCCAAATACCCTCGTATGTGTGCTATCGTTTGATTAGTTAGATTACAAGAATTGGGGTTTCAACCAAAAGTCTAACGTAAATTATGTTGTTTTTAGTAACGTTGTCAAATTGTATTATTATTAAATGCAATTTTCCTGCACATGGATGAACGTGACCGAACACTGAACGTGTTAATGATTGTTCGAGGAGGGCGAGAGGACACGTGCTTATGCTTGTTATAGTATCGAGAAAAGTCCGAACACCGATACAGAGTAACAAAACAACAAAACTCAACACATTCATCAATACCACTGTGGCCGTAAAATGAATTTATATATAAAATAGACGACGTTAATGGCAATAGGAAGACAGACAAGTGACTATTTCGCTGTGGCCTCTCTATATGCCCCTGTGTTATTGACGTATGCGTTGCGTTATTATAATAATAATAATAATTATTGTTGTTGTTTGTACTTGTGCACCACTGCCAATGCAGCAGCACCATCATCACCAAATTGCTTATTTAATTGTAAACACCAAAATGCTTAAATAGTCTCGATGTTAACTGCCTGGCTTTATATTCAGGAGGATGGTGGGTTCAATCACAACCCTGACGCCTGCTGCTGTATAATTGGAGTTTGCGTGTCTCTCTCTAATCGCCATCATTATCACGGTGGCTATGAGATGTTAACTACCTCGCCTGGTGCACAGGAGGTCGTGTGTTTGATCCCGACCCTGACGCCTGCTGCTGTATATTTGGAGTTTGCGTGTCTCTCTCTCCCCGTTGCCGCATGGATTTTTCTCTGGGTCCTTCGGTTTTCTCTCTACATTTAGAAACACGTGTTCAGAGTGTTTGTCTACTTTTAAAATTTCACGTGATGGACCGCCACTTCGTTGAGCTATAATTTGTGGCCAGGTCGCTTCTGAAAAAGAGATATGTATCGTTTAGTGGGCCTTACCTGGTAAAAAAAAATAGGAAGTCAGCTGAGAATTCTACACGAACTGATTTAAGATTTCGATCTAAAGCTTTCGTGACTGCAGGGATTCATCTTCTTGGTTATTTCGGTAAAGTCACGTAGAAGGGAAATAATAAAATAATAAAAATAAAACATAATAAAATACAATTCTCACGACGTTTCGGCCACAACGCAAGCAGCCGTCCTCAGGTGAAGAACAGGGCTGTCGGAAAGACAGCGTCCGATTCACAATTAATTTGTTTGGGTCAGATCGCATAAGTAATACGTGTGTCGTAAACCCTCCTCCACCCGACACAGCCAGGTATTAACGATGTCACGTGAACAAACGTACGGACGTCATCACTGATTCAGCGGCACCGCCAACGTTGGAGAGCGAGCCACGACATTTAACAAACGGGTGCGACGTTTCGCCGGCAGTTACAACCAGCAATATCAGGCAGTTGCCAGAGAGTCTTTTTCCAAACACTTGTGTGTGCCTGTGCGATTATCGCGTATCAGTGAATCAACTCAGCTCCCACGGAGTGTGACGCCAAAGCCGAGAGAAAGCGAACGACACCCGTCTACCGCATTTGGGTGTAACGTGTAAGATGTAGCCGATGCTGACTGCTATGTTAGCCACTTTATTTGTATACATGCAGTATATATTGTGAGGGGAGGGGGAGTGGTGGGACAGTGGTTAGCGCATTTCTAACGACAGAAGATCAATTGCCGATCACGGATAACGTCAGTGGCGATCTATATCTGAGCCACCAGTTCCTAACCCAACAAACAACATTGTTTTTTGACCAACCCGTACGTGCCAGAGAGTCCAGACACATCTTGCTACTGGTTTCCATCGCTGGGAATCGAACTTAGGTGGCCGCGATCAATGCGATTGCATCAAGTCGTGTTGTGAAGGAAGATATGTATTTTTTATTCGAATGTTCAGCTGTACGGGATGATTTTATGTGGTCCACTGCAGCCACTAGTGGCAGCTATATATTAATCGCAACGTAAATTAACCCGTAAAAACAAAGTTTTTCACTATAAATCTTTTATATGCGTGGCGGCTAGAGTCCTCTCGTCCTCTGGCTTGAGATGGCTGCCACCTATGGGTCAGATGATTGCCTGCCACCATTAAGCAATTGGTAATTTTGGAAAAAAAATGTTCACGAAAATAAATTGTCACGCACAACGAGTCTGTGTGCAAAATGTCAGCTCGATTGGATCACGGGAAGTGGGATAAAAAACGACCGAAAGATTTGCACGGTCGTAAGCGCGCAAGCAAGCAAGCAAGTGAACTTAATATAAAGGATTTAAAAAGCAATCGATTTTTTTTCATTGCGACACATCCTACTTAAGTGGCAAACCGTATTGACCAATATGGGGAAGTATGGCGAAGTAACCCAGAAAACAACAAACCGCACATCTTGTGGGGGGGCAGGGGGCGGGGGGGGGGAGCCCTCATCCAGCAGTAGATTGACAAAGATCTGAATAGAACGGGCGTGGGGGAAAAGAGTCAATGCGGTCGAATTGTCACCAACTCTTCACAGACCACGAGGTCCTCCCTGACGACTTCACTGGGGGCGGTTTCTGTCTTCAAGGTTTGATTGACAGCTGTACGCAGAGCTGGCTGGACACGCACAACGTGGGCTACGGTCGCGATACCAAAGCGCCTCCGATGAGCACGTTTGGCTAACGTACGGCGCGAAAGAAGTTCAACGAACAACGCGCGTACGTAGCGAGAGGGCAGGTGGCAGCCACGTCATGCTCTGAATGAAGACGACGACTCCCCCGAGCCGTGCGTCTCGCACCGAAGGGCAATTTTTTTTTTAATAATTGACACAGGTTTGAACACTCATTTCTTTAGCACTGCTTTTTGTGTGTGTTTCGTTTGTTGTCCTTCACCCGCACCTCCGATTAGCACGGTTGGCTAACGTACGGTGCGAAAGAAGTTTAACACTCATACATGCGTGCAACTCAGGGCAGCAACCCGTTCCGTGGATTTATTTCACTCGGCCCGCAGCTACGCAATTCCTCGCCACTTTTAACACGGCCAGCGAACCATATTGATCCGTCACTGCATTTTGGTCGCACTAATCTGACATTTGGAGGGGAATATTTTTTTACCAATGATTCATATAGGTATTTAAATTAAAGACAGTATTTTCAGTCCATCTCTGTTACTTCCAGAGTTTCTTACAAGTGACTAAGATGTACGTGTGCGTCGTGTCGCGGTCAGCGCGCTGCACTACGAACGTGGCCACTCGAGTTCGATTCCCGCTCATGGCCAACACCAGTGACGATTATCTGAACCGGTCCTGGGCTTGCCCTAGGTCAACTCAGTCTCAAATGACTATCTCGTGCTATTTGTAAAAAAACATTTCCACTAGGGGAGACAAAGGCGACAGGGCATGGTGCTGGCCACCCACCCCTCGTGCGCCTTGCCGGCCTTTGTAGGTGCTCGCTAACAGCACTTGCCCCAACAGTTTGCTAAGGCTATACGGGGGATCTTTGTCTTTACTCTTAGGTTTTTTCGGTAAAGTCACGTAGGGAAAAATAAATAAATAAAATTATAAATCACGACGTTTCGGAGGCAACACAAGTCTCCGTCATCAGGTGGGACCGTCACAGCTAAATTTACTGTATCAAGTAAATGATACAGTAATCAAGTAGATTTCCCCAGCTAACTCTATAGGCTACCGGGGGCAAGTGCGAGCATCGTTTGAGGTCGGCTCTGGCACTTGAAAGTGTGGGGAGGTCATAACTTTAGATCTGGACGCCTTCATCTCGCCATTGCCGAGGTCACGTACACAGCTCAACAACAACAAACATTCGCCACTAAGTGGCGGTGACGTCACCACGACGCTTGTGCCAGGCCATGTGCACCTTGAGGCTATCAGGTGAAGTGTCGAACGCCCGCTGGCAGGAGGCCACGCGGCAGACCCAGCAGGTGCCACGGGTCGACTGACACACACACACCATGTTACTCATTTAAGGCTTAGTCAACCTAAAAGAGGCCCACGACAGGTTCAGAAAAATATTGCTACTCTTATCCTTCGCTAGAACTCGAACCTAGGCGGCCGGGATCAATGTGCATGCATCGCGCTGTTCAGGAATATATTTGTTTTAAAATAGTTTTGGAATGTAAAGTGGAATACGATAGGTTTACGTGGTCCACTGCAGCCACGTGTGGCCGTGTGTACATTCATCATCGCGTGAAAAAAGAGAGTCGATCACTGAATATCGACATATCGGAGAATTTACACATCCTGCGTAAGTACCAACCCGCAGCGACCAGAATGATGAAGTATGGTGAAATACAACCCCTGTGACCCGCACGGCGTGGAGGAAGCAATCATCCAGCAGTGGAATGACACCCAAGGGCTTGCACGTGCACACTTTACTCCAAATAATAGTTTTTTAAAAAATTCCGCAAAAATGCGACGGCACCCGACTTCTCGCCACTAGGGGTCCCTCTCTACCGACCAGAGGGGGCAATACGAAAATGATTTTACGATTTTAATTCGATACGAGTTTGGCGAAGAGCGCTTTTCGCAGCGCACTGCCAGCCAGCAAACGTGAGTGGGCCAAGTAACGCACCGAAGGGATGACGGACGACTGGTTGAGAATAGATCCCCTTGGACGGAGTGGCAGCCGATGAGCCGAGAGAGAAGGCCCCGTCCATGGACGGGAAGGAGCCATTCAATGAAATCTCAAGCACGCGATAGATGGGTTGGATTGCAAAAAACGACTTGGGGAGGCCTTCATCCAGCAGTGGATTTATGGTGGCTGATATTCGTGAATATTTTGCGTTTTGGACTGATAAAGAGACGACGCACGACGGTGTCTTTAAACGCTGCACGTTAAGGGGGTGTGCTCGTAGGTCAGTAGCAAGAGTGCAGGCGGTGCAACTGCACAGGAGCCGAAGGGGGGGTCCAGGCCCCGGGATACGAAGAGGAGGGGGAGGCCCCCTCAGAGAGCCCCCCCCCCCCATCAACCACGCAACGCCACCGTCGTTACGAATCAAATACTGCAGTAGTTCTTGAAATAATTCACGTGTTGATGTTGGTGGATTTCCCTATAACGTTTCTCAACTCTCATGTTTGTTTGACTTGGGCTAAGGCATCGTTTAATTTGCTCCGCTGGCCATAACACGAACGCCAGCGTGAATACAAACAACCCTAAACAATAACAACAATAATCCTGTTGTTTGTTTATCCAGAAACGCTGCAGAGCCTTAAGGGTAATTTTCAGCTCCGTTGTGAATTGGGATGTTTGGACAATGCCATGTAAACAAGTGTGATATTATTTATTTGCGTAACAATGCAACGTGCTACTTACGCAAGAGGCTCCTGCACTATAAAAAAATAATAACTATGTATTTAAAAACTAGCTTGACTACCCGGCTTCGCCCGGGGCTTGGATTAACCACGCCCGGCCGCCATTGTCTCCCCAGTGGCGATGTTCACACACCACACCAGTTACTCGTTTGAGGCTGAGTCGACCTAGGGGAGGCCCAGGACCGGTTAAAATAATCGTCACCGGTGGTGGCCGTGAGCGGGAATCGAACTCGGGTCGCCGGGTTCGTAGCGCAGCGCGCTACCCGCTACACTACAACGCGTCACGCTTCCACGTGCGCGGGTTACGTGACAGATGTGACGTCACAGTTCACTTGCCGTGCAAACAATCTATGCATTATTGAGCTCCCCCCTCCTCCAAAAAAAAACAAAAGTGTATTTTTATAATTCGTGCATGGTGTGCAGTCTGGAAAGTACCCACATGGCAAATTTCAAGTTTGTTGCATGTCGGGAAGTACGCTAAACATTTTGAACAGACGCACAAAATCACAACTTTGCCTTTTATATATATGTGGAGATGATGTTTGACACGTGGGGAGGAAATCAGAGTCCTGTGCCTGGAGAAAATCCACCACGCACAGGAGGGGAACACCCTGCATCCCACTTGCTGTACTGCAGTCCCATGGCCACTTCCAAAGTGGGGTAGGAGGTTGCACAGATCTGCTTGAACCATCCAACCCGATACCTCCAGAGCCTGCCCTGGTTATTTTAAATAATGTCGAGTGCTTGACAATAGATTGATCATAGCTGATGATGAATTCGTTTTTTAATGTCAGGTATAAATTGAGTCAATTAGTTCTTAGGTTTTTTCGGTAAAGTTACGTAAATAAAAAAAATATATAATAATAATAAAATAAAATAATAATAAATGAAAATAACTAAATTAAATCACGACATTTCAGAAGCAACACAAGCCTCCGTCAAATCACGTAGTGATTTAATTGAGTTATTTTCATTTATTATTATTTTATTATTTAATTTTTTTATTATTATTATTATTACATAATTTTTTCACCTACGTGACTTTACCGAAAAAACCTAAGAGTATGAATCCTTGCAGTCACGAAAGCTTCAAATCTAAAATTATATCAAGATAATATTATTAAAACTAGAATGAGTCAATTAGTTCATATAATGAGTAAATTTCCACGAGGTCATACCAGGACCCATCTCAAGTCTCAAAACAACGCCAATTAGAATATGAATATGACATTTTCACAGCGCTTAATTTTTATCGCAAACAGTTCGGAACTCAGTTATGGGGAATTAATTTGGCACGCCACATCCATCATGTGAATATGTGGAAACAATACTATAGGATTATTCTGGATAAGCTTAACTTATGCTCTCGTGAAAAGTATCGCCTAATACAGATTATCCGGACTCGGAGCCTGCCTAGATTATCTCGCCTTCAAGCCAGCCGACTCCCAAGCGAGGCTGTAGATGATTATTAAGAACTGCCTCTATCACAGTGAGGACAGAGGCAAGGATAACACATTGGCTTGGAGTGAACTCACACAATTATTTTTATTCGTAAAATCCCAGCCCCTGCTTGTTCGCATGACTTTTTTTTAAAACGTTATACAATTCCTATTTTTTTTATATAGCTACTCGCACAAATTTTTGGGATCGTTTTAAAGCCCCTCGTCTGAGGGTGTGTAAGATTTAAAAAAAATATATTCTACAATCCTCGCGTTGCCGAGTTATGTGGACTACGTAATTCAAATCCCCCTTGACGCTAACGAGCTTATGCGCTTTAGGAAATCAAATGTCTCTCTGCTTGTCGCGAGGGCCAACCGTCGGCCTAGCGACAGGCGTCCCTGGCAACGGTGTCCATAGCAACGGTGTCCCTAGCAACGGTGTCCCTAGCAACGGTGTCCAAGGCAACGGCTGGACCAGGAAGTCATAGGAGAGCATCAGGGAGCTTGGTGGGAGCTGCTGGTTGGAATGATTCATTGAATGAGTAAAGAATGAACAAGATAATTAGTGCACGAGGTAATAATTAGAGGGATTAGTGATTTAATTAAATGAGAATGAGTAATATAAATTAGTGATTGAATGAGGTAAGAGTGAGAATGAATGAGAGGTATTAGTGAATGAGGTAAGAATGAAGGAGAAAATTAAGCGATTGAATGAGGGAAGACTTATAGCCATTTTCTTCAATAACTTTTTTGTTAAATCTCACAACTGTCGTCATATGTGTTGTGAAATTCAACAACTGGCCCTAAAATCCCTCACGTGCAATGTAAAATCACGAAAGCTTGAAATCAAGATCAAATATTTTGCTGTTCGTCCGAATAAAACGTCTGTAGATGAGAAGGGTAAATGAGTGAATGAACGGATCGAGAGGTTTAAGTGAGGGAGGAATGGGTGAGAATGGGTGAGAATGAATGAGGCATGATTGTGTGAGAGATACACAAGTAAATGATGAAGGAATGGGTGAATGAGTGTGAAACAAGTGAACAAGTATAACATTGAAGTTGATAGTTGTGTGGTAAAGTGTTCAAAAGTCCCGTGAAGAAACGGTGTGGTAGTGTATACAAGTGGTGTACTTTGGTGATGTAGTGTAGGGATGTATTGTATATTTCAGGTGTTGGCTTTAGTGATGTGATGCAGTGTAGTGGCGTGGTGTAGTCGTGCAATGTCGTGGTGCGGTGTATTCGTGTCGTGGTGTTGGGGGTCGATAAACTTCTGAGTGTTAGGAGAGAGTCGTGTGTGTGGTGAGTGTGTGGTGAGTGTTTGAGAGTCGTCAGCAGACGAGGGATGGAGCTGATGGTGAAGATAACCCTCCACCACCCGACACGGCCAATCAGCAAAAAAAGTGTCACGTTTTTTCAAAGGACAAAATAATTCACTTCGATAATTGTTTTTTTTATCCTTCTATCTGGCAACAAAACTGACACCTTTTTTTACAAGGAGTCATGTTTGCATTGACCACAATACCTGCGGTCGGAATGCAAACAAAAAACACAACTCTGATAATGTATGCAATGTCCTTGAAATTGATTGGTCCACACCCGAGACAGCTTTTCTTAGAGCCTAGTCTCACATGGTGTTGGACCAGATGACGCCAAAAGGCAAAGGAGGTTCCAATGGTATAATTCACTTCTTTAGCCCACCGGTGTGTTGAAGAGAGAATCAACATCATTTTAAAATTTGAGTAGTACGACGTTTCGCTGGTAATTACAATCAGTTCTAGATTTGAAGCTTTCGTGACTGCAAGGATTCATACTCTTTTATTATTATTATTTATTTTTACCTACGTGACTTTACCGAAAAAACTTAAGAGAATAATTGCAATCAGCTTCATCGGGCAAGAATGGTGAAGCTCTCCTGTTGCTCCCAGTCTTAAATAGAGCAGCAGCAGCAGCAGGGTGACGACATCATTTAATTCAACCTGGTGCAGTGATTCGAGGCAAAGAGAGGGGGAGGGTATTGTAATTATATAGATTGGTAATCATTCAATTGCTATTCATTGGTATTTGTTTCTTTTATAAGGAATTGTAATTGTGTTTATTTAATAATACACTTCCAGGCCGCACTAAGCCTGTAGCTGTCAGAGCGATTGAAGTTATTTCTGTTTCTCTCAATTTCAATAGATTCTCTAATTAGTCTTGGCCAGTAATACATTTAAAAATGCTGTTGATTCTCTCTTCAACACACCGGTGGGGCTAAAGAAGTGAATTGCTTTGTCCTTTGAAAAAACGTGACACATTTTTTACTGTTTGGCCGTGTAGGGTGGTGGAGGGTTACGACACATTTATAAATAACGCGATCTAAACCCAAAAACCTATATTATGAATAATATTGGTCGCGAAAGCCTACGTGTTAAACTGAAGATAACCCCGTCTGTAGCAGGACATGCCTTCTCGTTTAATAATACAAAAACAAAACCCTTGATTATAATCCTGCGACAAATGACTGCGGGCATGCGTGCGCTAATCTATTTCGTGATATTATGACCGCATTGTATTTACCGATGGCACACGAGGCCAGCCGTGACCTGTGGGAGCAGTCGTGATGCGAGACGATTGTAGTGGTGCCCTCATTTCTTTCACTCGGGACCCTCAGCGATATGAGCCCCATGATGTTCACCGGTGGAGCAGGCAATTAACGCCGACGGAGTCATCGTTACACGTTGATTAGGCAATTGGAGTGAGACCTTAATGTGTTGGGTTTTTATTATTGAAGGCGTTAAATAAATTTAGTTTCCAGAAGTGGGACCGGCTTGGGATGGCTTGGGGGTTGAAGGCGGCCACCGCTGAGATTCTGGGTTCAAATCTGGGTTTCAGAGATGCCCTGGGTTAAGCCGGGTTCTTAAATCAATCGAGTTTATTGGTTGAATGATTACACAAGCGCACGCATTACAATGTGGTCTATTTGTTTAATTGATTTGGGCTTATCCGGCTGCGACCATTAAAATCTCAGATTGATTGCCACGCGACGAACGCCGATGGCAGTGCATGAACAAGGATTTTTATACAGAGGAGGGTTTAACAAAGTTGTTTCTGGCACGTACACCTTCTGAGGTTCGTTGTCCGACAGGCAATGTGGCAACACCGCTCGCTGCGCTCGTTCATCTTTTCATAATTCTCTTCATTGAGAATAACAAAAAATACAAAACAACAATTGGTCGGCACAAGATTAATGCGTGAAACGAGACTACTGCGAAGCGAAGTTTTGAATCGACATGCAGACTTTCTGGACAGAAAGTTTGCTTCTCGCATACAGAAGGGAGATGGTGACTGAGTGATGTAAAATGTTCTATAAGCGTTAGAGAGCTGACATGTGTTTTAAACGTTAAGTCTGGCTCATGCTATTAAGTGTTCTTAAAAGACCAAAACCTACAGTTGGAAATTGACCCCCCCCCCAAAAAAAAAGATGAATTAGATTTACTCCGAAAGGAATATCAAGACGTGCTTCTAAAGTCTGTGTTTGTTCCGTGGTAAGCACTTAACGAGATCACTGTGAGCACCGAGTAGATTCGTCTCCCGTGGAGTATGACGCCAATGGCGATGTAAAGCAGACAAAGCCTGGTGGCTATAGCAGGTCTACGAAGAAACACGGTGAAAAGACGCGATCAAAGTGCCCTTGATAGGTGGAGATTGGAGGTCGGGGTCGCTACGCATATCCACACAGAGACCCGCACTGACTCATCACTCCTGATAACAGAACACTTAGCGCGACTTCACATTACAACGATTTACAAACTAAAGAAATGTATAGTTTGACACATTGGCCACGGTGAACGTGTACTCATTCATTCGACTCACAAGGTTCGTCTAAACTTCTTAAACCACTGCCAGTCTCGTCTTGCTAGACTCTGAAGAAACGAACGAGTTTGAACATCATCATCGTCATCATCAGTGAACCAAGTAACTCGCCTGTCGTGCGGTGAAACGATGGAGCCAGTTGACAAAGGAGCGAATCCCTCTGCCATTTTATAGTCTACAGAGATATGATAATTATAACACGTATTATTATTATTAAGAATTTATATATTATGAAGAATGTTCTTGTCCTGTATACTCATTCAATTCAGGTCTCCCTGGCGGTAGTGGAATGCACGGTATTGGGTAATGCAACATCTGCGATGATTCTGCTTTGGTGGTGGTGCACAAGCACAACTAAGAGCAACAAAACCATCAACACATTCGTCACTTACACTGTGTGAGTGTGTGTTTGCGTGTGTGTGTGTGTGTGCGTGTGTGTGGGGAGCGGTGGCGCAGTGGTTAGCACGCTGTGCTACAAACCCGGCGTGTGTTGCACGTGTCCGTGTGGGCGAGATTGTGTGTACGTGCACGTGTGTGTGGGCGAGATTGTGTGTACGTGCACGTGTGTGTAGTTGCGATTTTGTGTGTGATGTTGTCTTTGTGTGTGCGCGTGTGGGGAGCGGTGGCGCAGTGGTTAGCGCGCTGCGCTACAAACCCAGCGACTAAGATGTACGTGTGCGTCGTGTCGCGGTCAGCGCGCTGCACTACGAACGTGGCCACTCGAGTTCGATTCCCGCTCATGGCCACCACCAGTGACGATTATCTGCACCGGTCCCGGGCCTCCCCTAGGTCCACTCAGCGGTAATTACCGCTCAAGGCTACAGCGGCATCGTCAGTGGCGATCGACTGTCTGGGACACCATCCTCTTCGCCAACCAGCACTGGCCAGCGTGGAAGGATGGCGAAACATTCCGCAGGAACGGCACGGCTTGGGGAGGCCTTCATCGAGCAGAAGATTGACAGACGGCTGTACATTGTACGTGCTGTGTGCACTCACATGGTCGACTTACATCTTACTGTCGTGCATTGACAGCCAGCCCATGCGTTTTTATAAACACGCACGGACGCTGAAAATGCAAAACGATCCCCCGCGTAACCTTTACAAGACTGTTGGGACAAGTGCTGTTTAGCGAGCACCTGTAAAGAGGGCCGCACGGCACACGAGGGGGTGGATGGCCAGCATCACGCCTGGCCGCCTTTATCTCCCTCGTGGCGATGTTTATACGAAGCACTAGGTACTCATTTGAGGCTGAGTCGACCTAGGGGAGGCCCAGGACCGGTTCATATAATCCTCACCGGGTGTTCGCCGTGAGCGGGAATCGAACTCGGGTCGCCGGGTTCGTAGCGCGGCGTAGCGCTAACCGCTGCACCACCGCTCCCCGCAAAGACGCTCACTCATGTGCACGCGCGCGCGCACTCCGACACACCGCAGTGGCCCGTGGTGTCTGCAAAAGCGCTGCTGCGTGCTGCTGCGTGCTGCTGCGTGCTGCTGCGTGCTGCTGCGTGTTGCTGCGTGCTGCTGCGTGTTGCTGCGTGCTGCTGCGTGCTGCTGCGTGTGCTGCTGCGTGCTGCTGCGTGCTGCTGCTGTGTGCTGCTGCGTGCTGCTGCGTGCTGCTGCTGTGTGTGCTGCTGCGTGCTGCTGTGTGCTGTTGCGTGCTGCTGCGTGCTACTGCGTGCTGCTGCGTGTTGCTGCGTGTGCTGCTGCGTGCTGCTGCGTGCTGCTGCGTGTGCTGCTGCGTGTTGCTGCGTGTGCTGCTGCGTGCTGCTGCGTGCTACTGCGTGCTGCTGCGTGTTGCTGCGTGTGCTGCTGCGTGCTGCTGCGTGTTGCTGCGTGCTGCTGCTGCGTGCTGCTGCGTGCGCTGCTGCGTGCTGCTGCGTGTTGCTGCGTGTTGCTGCGTGTGCTGCTGCGTGTTGCTGCGTGTGCTGCTGCGTGCTACTGCGTGCTGCTGCGTGCTGCTGCTGCGTGCTGCTGCGTGCGCTGCTGCGTGCTACTGCGTGCTGCTGCTGCGTGTTGCTGCGTGCGCTGCTGCGTGCTACTGCGTGCTGCTGCGTGTTGCTGCGTGTGCTGCTGCGTGTTGCTGCGTGTGCTGCTGCGTGCTACTGCGTGCTGCTGCGTGCTGCTGCTGCGTGCTGCTGCGTGCGCTGCTGCGTGTTGCTGCGTGTGCTGCTGCGTGTTGCTGCGTGTGCTGCTGCGTGCTACTGCGTGCTGCTGCTGCGTGTTGCTGCGTGTGCTGCTGCGTGCTGCTGCGTGCTGCTGCTGCGTGTTGCTGCGTGTGCTGCTGCGTGCTGCTGCGTGCTGCTGCTGCGTGTTGCTGCGTGTGCTGCTGCGTGTTGCTGCGTGTGCTGCTGCGTGCTGCTGCGTGCTGCTGCGTGCTGCTGCTGCGTGCTGCTGCGTGCGCTGCTGCGTGTTGCTGCGTGCTGCTGCGTGCTGCTGCTCAACATTGCGACACCACGACCCAGATGCGGAGCTGTGCGCAGCGCTGAGTCCCCGAACGCTGTTCACGGGAATTATTTCGGCACCCAGCCCCATCCGCCTCGGTGAGTCCATGCATCCGATGTTGCATAAACCTGTTCGCAGGATGATAGGAATATAGGGTACAATACAATAATATCAGATGACTCAAGGTGGGCTGTACTTTGTAC
This sequence comes from Lampetra planeri, assembly GCF_965212315.1. Taxonomy (NCBI): domain Eukaryota; kingdom Metazoa; phylum Chordata; class Hyperoartia; order Petromyzontiformes; family Petromyzontidae; genus Lampetra; species Lampetra planeri. The sequence continues at coordinate 3,697,791 of NC_136124.1, read as the reverse complement.
TCCAGTGGTAGTGCTTTCCGCCGACAATCGCTGCTCTAAGCCAGTTTGGTAGCGTTCCATAAAATATCGGGTTGGATATAAAGCCGCTGGGAATGCACCGCGAACTCAAATGGCCATTAACGAGTCCCGTGTGTATATTGCATACAGACATATACTGCGTATACTTATACCCATCGGGTGGGGAGTTCGAGGGAGTGAACCTCTTCACCTCTGCGGTGGATGCGAGTCCCAACCACAACTGCACTGATGGGACCAAACAACAAGGCAGGGCTCGTAACGGGAGTCGAACCGGCAAGGCGAGCAGAAGCGGCCAACGCTCGCTGCAGTTGCAGTGTGCCGCAGAGTCTCGGAGCAACTCCGCAGGGTGACCCTGCCACGTGTTCATATGGAACGCGGTGTTGGAAAGATGTGAATTTCAACTGTTGCTTGAATACACGACTGCCACTAACGCGGGCATTGCACACCCCCTTATTAATGGTGATTACCGCGTGTTTTCCGGATCATAAGTCGCTCCGGAAAGCAAGACGCTCCTAAAAACGTAGTATGACCAACCAATTATTTGTGTGTTTTGGCGTCATCTGGTCCAACACCAGTGGAGATTAGGCTCTAAGAAAAGCCGTCTCGGGTGTAGAACAAATCAATTTCAAGGACAGTGCATATCATTATCAGAGTTGTCTATTTTTGTTTGCATTTTGACTGCTTGTGTTGTGGTTATTGTAAACATGATCCCTTGTATAAAGGTGTCAGTTTTGGTGCCAGATAAAAGGGTAAAAACCTATTACTATTACAATTCCTTGTGTGTTTTGGGAGCGTCTTATTGGGCGAATTTGGTCATACACACACCGACCGGATTATAAGACGCACCCACAACGTTTACTTTACAATTCATGTGCAGGGGAATACGTGGGTCTTATAATACAGAGAATACACGATAGATGCATCATTGTATTTTTCTGAGAGAGACGAGCTGATCTTCAATACTATTATTCATGAGGATCATGCGTTGTGATGTTTGGCCGATGTTCGTGTGTGCGTATCATTTGTGAGTAGTGTTTGACATAAAAATGATGCTCAATGTTTAGAAAAGTGTTTGGTTTACGTGGCCCCGAATTTATGCGGTTCTGTGCACGATAGGTGGCCACGTTAAGCATCGTGGTTTTGTATAATCACAATAAATTAGGTCGATAGTGAAAGTCACTTATCGTAATTGCAAAGTTTAAATAATCTTTGATGACAAGATACCAATTATGTCGTACAGAATAGTTACAGAACATCACGTTGTAGTGGATTAATATTAAGTTTCCCATTGACGTATTGTCTGGATAAGTGATGTTTAAAACACGTTGCCTGTTAGAGTATTCAGGGCTGCGTTAGCTAATGTACTGCAAACAATTACAGTCGTACTAAACGATGTTCAATGCCGTTTTGACACATACACATACATGAATTGTAACAAAATAACCGCGTCTCTTATACGGACATAAAGCTTGATATTGCGTGGCAGATAACAAGCAGTGTATAATGATACCGACGGAACACGAGTTTTAATTCTAAAGTTGTACAGGTAACATGATATCCCGATATAATGCGGCAGCGCAGAGGTGAGCACGCGCGTACTCCTTGAATACCGCGACATAAGTTCGAGTGCTGGCCATGGCTACAACATCAGTGGCGAGTGATAACCTCACCTGCCCTGGGCTCCTCCCACCCACTGGGCGGGCACCTTCCACCCTTCACAAACACGCACTGACCAGCGCGGTGAAGTATGGTCAAATAAACCCCATGACCGACACAGCGTTGGAGTCGGGTGTGAGAGGGACTGCATCCAGCAGTGGATTGACAAATGACCGTACAAATTCTAGATTTGAAGCTTTCGTGACTGCAAGGATTCATATTCTTAGGTTTTTTCGGTAAAGTCACGTAGGTAAAACATTTTATTTTACTTTTATTAATTTTAATGTTTTACCTACGTGACTTTACCGAAAAAACCTAACAATATGACCGTACAAAGTACAAGAAGCTACAGGTTCGATAAAGACACACGGGCGTAATTGTGGAATCTGTTTTATGGAGGCTGTCCAACCGAAACGTCGAGACTCAACCATAAAGCCATCGACTCCGAGTCTCGACAACGCGCTTTGCATGAACAATGGCTGCGTCACGTGGCCTCAAGGTGCACATAGCCTGGCACAAGCGTCGTGGAGACGTCACCGCCACTTAGTGGGGAATGGCGGTTGTTGTGTACACGATACGGCCCTTCGCAGTGTATAAGAGAGGCAGTTCGAACTTGAGCCACATCACGGAATTATGGGGACAAAGGGATGCATGGTTACGCGTTGGTTAGCGGACACTAACGCCAACAACGCCACATCATCCATTCTGCTGGCGCTGCCTAGACGCGCGCACATAACGCAATCTGTCACACGCTCACTCACTCACTCGTAGTCACTTGAATATGTTTCTTTATCGATTTAAAGCTTTCGTGACTGCAGAGATTCATCTTCTTGGTTCTTTCGGTAAAGTCACGTAAAAGGGAAATAATAAAATAAAAATAAATAAAAATTAAACATAATAAAATATTTTATTTTAATATGTTTTATTTTTATTATTTTAATATTTCCCTTCTACGTGACTTTACCGAAAGAACCAAGACGATGAAGATGTTTCTTGTTCATGTTTTTGTTTGTTGCGGTTGCACCCGATTCAAGAGCCGAATGGCTCACAGGGCTATACCAAATAAATGAAATGAAAACTCACCCTCTCCTGCCTGTGAGTTATCGACGCGCAGCCCCGGACTAAACACAGTTCAAGCGAGTTTATATTTAATCGAGCGAGTGGTGGCAATTCCACATTCATATCGCCGGAGGTGTGAGTGGGGCGAGTCGATCCATTGGACAACCGCTGTTGATTTCCACACCAAAAATGTGGTGCCTATTTTATCGACCCCGGGGACGGATGATGTGCTGCGTCATTTCACCCCAAGCAGGATGTGAACTCGCGGTCTTCCGGTTGCGAGCTGCTTGCTCCATCGCTGAGCCGCCTAACCATTGCATGGCAGGGTCCTCTTCAAGTCTAGACTCACGACACAGGGATCCTCTAATTGGTAGTGGTTTAGGGGAGGGGGGCATTATTTGACAGGTTACACGGAGGAGGAGGATGATGATGATGATCAGTGCGTGTGTATCCGTGTTGGGGTTAGCGGTGGCAAAGAACGCGGCGACACGAGTTAGATTCCCTCTCACGACCAACGCCAGCGGCGATTATCCGAACAGGTTCTGCGCCTCCCCTAGGTCGACTCAGCCTCAAATGAGTACCTGGCGCGACGTGTACAAAATCGTACTCGGTAGGCAAAGGCTACTACCGGGCGTGGTGTTGACCACCCACGCCGTCGTGTGCCGTGCCGGCCTGCATAGGTGTCGCTCCCTAACAGCACTTGCCCCCAACAGTCTGTTGAGTCTATAGGGGGATCTTTTGTCTCTGTATGTGTTTGCAGAGGCAAGTGAAATCATTCGTCTGCATCTTTAATGAGTGCCACGCCACATTTCCGCGTGCTTGCAAAACATTGCATTTTGCATGGGAAGTGAGTTCGGGACACCAACACGGAAAGCCAAGCAAGGCGTAAAACCGGGGGGGGGGGTGGGGGGGGGGTCGGGGGCGGATTGTCAAAACGCCAGAGGGGGTGCAGGGGAGGGAGGATGGAACGTCAAGGGGGAGGGCGAGTGCCAGAGACTGATTGGCACGACTCGAGAGCAAGGCCCGCGGATTACTGGCGGCCTCTGACAATGCACACCACGTGAAAACACCCCAAAATCATGCTGTCAAAGCCCCCAATGGTTTCCAAATGTGTGGCGGACCTCACACTGATGATGTTTTACAGAGGAAATTGCCCCCCCCCCCCCCCTTTTTTAATGAGTGAAGAACACGTGGCTCGAGAAGCAGACTTTTGTTTTGCTCATTTACAATGAGTTTCTGCCCCCCCCCCCCACATTGTAGCATTATCTCATGGACTGCTTTATAATTTCCTGTCGTTAATTCTAATTGGTCCTCATAATCATTTTTTTAAGATCAAAAGTCTACGATGATTAATGTTGTTTCCCCTCCACCTCTTATCTCTTTAAGCCTTGATTTCCCCGATCGACGTCATTCTCGGAAATCGTGGCATTGCACGACCGCGAGAGATGGCGATCGCTTGGAGAGGGCCCCCTCCCTTCGTTTAATCAGTCGAGATGTTAGACGGCTGACGACGCTGATGTTCAAAGTCTCTGGAACTCCCTTCGCTTCTCCTCCCCAGCCTCACGTGCTGTCAACTCCCTGCCGCTGTTCCAAGTCCGTGCCCCGAGACGTTTCTTCGCCCGATGACTGACTGCCTCTCTCTCTCTCTCTCGACAATGCACACGTGGATTGCCCACTGTTCTTACAGTTTTGTTTTGAGATGCGGTCACGTTGGGTTAAATTGTAAATCGTACCGAGTGCTGTCCGGGTTAGCCCCTCGGTTGGGTGGTCTTCTCCACCCCTTAAAATGTCGCTCCTCCCTGCAAATCACCAAATGTGACCACTTCACTTTTATTCACATTTCACCGCCCTTCCCGTGACTACCGCCCTGCACGTGGTCACCGCCCTGCACGTGTTCACCGCCCTGCACGTGACCACCGCCATGCACGTGGTCACCGCCCTGCACGTGACCACCGCCCTGCCCGCACGCCCAGACGGAGACTTCATGGTACCTGGGAAGGACCCCGGCACGCCCAGCGCGACAGCTCCGTGCCCCGTGACGTGGCGCGGGGAGATGGAAGGGAGGGGTAGGGTTGGGGGTGCAGTGAGAGGGAGACAGAGACGGTGGCGAGTTGCAGATCAACGGGACAAAACATTGGGAGAGACGGAGGGGGGCATGGAGGTGCGAGGGGGGATGAAGGATAGAATCAGACTATTCATTTAGACTGCAGGAGGAATCCGATGAGTAATGAAGCTATTTTTCACGGATGTCCAATATGGGCGGGTCAGCAAGTTACAACACACGAAGGGGGAGATGGTAGGAGAGAAAGGGAGGGGGAAAGGAGTGATAATAATGAGATGGGAGATGGAGGGTGTAATCATGGGGGGGGGGGGTGTTATCGATACGCAGAGGGTGAGACAGAGGGATGTTAGCGCGCCGCACTGCGAACCTGCCGACCCGAGTTCGATTCCCGCTCACGAGCAACACACCAGTGACGATTATTTGAATCGGGCCTGGGCCTCTCCTAGGTCGACTGAGCCTCAAACGAGTACCTGGTGCGGTGTGTAAACACCGTCACTGGGGGAGCCAAAGGTGGCCGGACGTGTTGTTGGCCACCCACCCCCTCGTGTGCCGTGCAGACCTTAATAGGTGCTACTCGTTAACAGCACTTGCCCTAACAATCTGTGAAGGCTCTACGGGGGATCTTTGTCTAGAGACGGAGGGGATGGGGGGGTGGAGACTGAATGGAGAGACAGACGGAGGGGGGAGCTGTGGAGGGAACCCGAGGACTCGGGGACGCGCGGGGGGTCTGTCCCGGTGGGGATTTGGCCCTGCGCGTACCGCGCCTCTGCATGAGATCGCATTTCTATCGCTACGCGCTGTTCCGGAGAGCGCGCGGGCCGAGGGCGACTCGCGCAGCCGCCCTAAGCAGCAGTAGCAGCGCGGGGAGAGAGAGAGTCGGGCAGAGATCGCTGGGTAGAGAGAATGAGTGGGGGGGGGGGTAGGAGAGAGAGGTGGCTGGAGTTCCGCCATGCGCGGCTGACCCACGCCATGCCGGCCTTCAAGGAGCAGTGGGCGATGGAGGAGGCCGTGTGCTCGGTGGCAGCTGACGGAGAGCTCTGCATGCTGATATGAGCTACCCGTCGGAGGCCGTCGGACTGCGAGAAGGGCTGCGTGCAGAACGAGAGAGAGAGTGAGCGAGAGGGGGGGGTTACATAAAGCACTGATCGTAAAAAAAAGAGAGTCAGGGAAGGGTGTGAGGGAGATACGGAGCAGGGAAGGAGAGAGGAGAGAAAGCAGGGAGAGGGAGAGAGGGGTGGAGAGGAGAGAATAAGAACAGAGAAGAAGGGAGAAAGAGAGGGAGCAGAAAGAAAACGAGAGGGAGGAGATGGAGTCGAGGGAGGGAACCGGGGTGCCATGGGGTAAATTTTCCCAAACCGCTCATTGTGGCCCGTTCCATCCAATCTCCACTGACCGCCACGGGACCCGGATAGAGTCACCGCATTCGTCTTCCATTGAGGCTTGTTTAGGGCATCTAAAGGTGCAGGGGGAGACCTTCATCCAGCAGTGGATTGTCAACGGAATGTACAGCGTGGTGGTCTAGATGTCTTGTGACCCCAAATGCTCCCCCAACATTTCCTTCCCATCATGCATTTCTGTTTGAAATAAACCTTTCTTTAAAAAAAACAAATATTAAGTTTAAGAGAATCAAATGGGGGAGGGGGGGGTCACAATACATCTGGACCAGCCTGTGCATCTAAATTGAGCCGACACCACCGCTCAACACGATTCGGAGGCAATGGAAAGGCGGGGGGGGGGGGGGTGCAGCAGGATTTGTCTGAATGTCATTACATTATTGGATTATTTGGCAAGAGAGAGTACAGTAGAACGGCTGTCGCGACACACGAGCGCGTGGTATAGCCCATGGGGACCACGCGCCTCTGTCTCGCTCGTGTTGGCGTTCACCACGCGCCACTTGGGCACTCGTTTCAGGTGTAGGGGTTGTTACGGGGAGAAAGGCGGACAGGAACACAAGGGTGTCTGCACCCACACACGGGTGTCTACATCCACGTCCGCATCGGTTAACCCTGGGGGGCCATGGGGGCGCTGTGATCCCCCATAACCCCCCACCCCTCGGAGAGGATTCCTATAAAAGGCGGGGAGCCAGAGGGCTCGGGGCCAGTGTGTTAGAAGCTTACCAGTGAAAACTGAAGACCGGCAGAATAGGCCCTGGGATTCCCCTGGCTCGCTGTCCTTGTCAGGGCCGAGCAGGGCAAACCAGTGGCGCGGCCCCAAGAGCTCCAGGACCGCTGCTCTTGTAAGAGCACGGCCCGGTTAGCTGGGTGCCGGGATCCGTGCTTGACCAGGGTCGGATCAGATAGCCTCCCCTAGCACTCGTAGCGGAGGACTGGGAATAGGACAGTCAGGGGATAGTGCTAGAGGTGTTTCCCATTGAGTACGGGTGAAGGGGCTGTTACCCCTTCAAGTGTTGTTACCGCCTTTTGGTTGAATAAAAGAGTGTGCCTCAACTACGTCGTCTGTCTCCCTGGGAACTCACTACACAGGTGGAGGCGGCCTCGCGCGTGGTGGATGTGCAGGGGGGGAAGTTTCTGAGGACCACGTGGCCGCCGATGTCGGCCGTGGCCGGGACTCGAGCTCGGGTGGACCGGCGTCGTGTCGCTGTGCGCACAAAACACGAGGCGCCTCGAAGTGTGAAAGGTCAACTTTATCAATGCGCAATTATATTAAAACATCGGTCTATTGTAAAAGGTTTGCAATCGAATTGCGCGTTAAGTAAATCTAAACTAAAACTAAACTATTTTTTATTTTACCGAGTGAGGCCCACTGAGCGAAAGCTCTTTTTGAGAGGCGACCTGGCCACAAATGATAGCTCAACCAAGTGGCTTAGGGGCCGTCCATAAATGACGTCACGCACCTGGGTGGGGGGGGGGGGTCAGATATTTGTGACGATGTGTGACGAGGGGGGGGGGGGGTTGAGAAATTTGACGTCACATCAAAATGCGCAACTTTAAATACATATAGAATTGTTATAACAACACTAATTGTTATAACAACACTCCTACAACATCAGAGTGCAGCGCCACATTAAATACGCACTACAATGACAATAGTTTCAAGCGATTTGAAGCATGTTTTATTTTCAAAATGGAAATATGGTTTTGGGGGGGGGGCAGAGCTTCGTGACGTCATATTTGATGGGGGGTCTGTGACGAGGGGGGGGGTCAAAATCGTCCAAAATCGTGTGACGTCATTTATGGACGGCCCCTTATCACGTGCAAATGTATAGCTGCCAAATATTCTCAAACGCACGTTTAGACATGTGGAGGGAAAAGCCGGAGGACTCGGAGAATAATCCACGCGACCACGGGTAGAGAGAGACACCGCAAACTCCAAATATACAGCAGCAGCAGCAGGCGTCAGGGTCCGGATTTGATTCACGACCTCCTGCACACCAGGCGAAGGAGTTAACATCTCCTAGCCACCGTGATGATGATGAGAGAGAGACGCAAACTCCAAATATACAGCAGCAGCAGCTGGCGTCAGGGTCCGGATTTGATTCACGACCTCCTGCACACCAGGCGAAGGAGTTAACATCTCCTAGCCACCGTGATGATGATGAGAGAGAGACGCAAACTCCAAATATACAGCAGCAGCAGCAGCAGGCGTCAGGGTCCGGCTTGGACTCACGACCTCCTGCACACCAAGCGAGGGAGTTAACATCTCGCCACCGTGATGATGATGAGAGAGAGACGCAAACTCCAAATATACAGCAGCAGCAGCAGCAGGCGTCAGGGTCCGGCTTGGACTCACGACCTCCTGCACACCAAGCGAGGGAGTTAACATCTCCTAGCCACCGTGGCGCTCCCGATAATAATGCAAACTCGTTCGTCAACATACACGAGGTGAGCACAAACACGCCCCAGAGAAGCCACATCGCCCTCGGTAATTGTACAGCGCGTTGTTAGTTTCCATTGCTGGATGAGAGCCTCCCCTCGTCTGTCGTGGGGATTATTATTTGACAATATTGGGTTCAAGGGGGTGTCTAATTAACTGCATTGCATGGCGCTACTGCGGTATATAACACAGACATTACTACAACACACACGGAGTCTGATTCGCACCCGCACACAGATATATTATAACACGCACATAAAACATACACGTGTAGTTTCAAATACCAATAACACGCCATTCGCCACGGTAACTTCACCACGACTCCTGTGCCAGGCCAGGTGCACTGTGAGGCCACGTGAAGTGTCGCAGGCTCGCTGCTGACAGGAGGAGGTCTCGGGATAGACCCAGGTGCCATGGGTTGGCTGAATGAGATGACTGGTAGATGCACACCAGCTGTACCACCCCCCCCTACTGTGCCACGTAGCTTCACACAGACTAAGACACGCACACAGAAATACATACGTAGCTACACATGCGCATATAAGCTAACACGTGGACACGCAATACTGTGTAGACGAACACGTGTAACTATGTTTAATGGTGCACTGATATATAGCAACGTAAACACACATTGTGTACACACTCTAAATACAAACCCCAAGCGAGTGCTGTTAGCGAGCATCTATAATGTATATATGGATTTATCAGCACCATTGTCACCGCATATCTGAATTGGCATTGATGTATTCTTAATTTTAAAAAAGTCAATTGGCTAGATTGGCTTATCTGGCGACACCCTGCTGATGATAATCAGTAAAGTGGCAACCGGTGCAATGTTTGCTTTGGTTAAACAAACCCCTCCTTGTAGACACCGATGATACAAACGTCTCGTCAGTGGCACCTGGGTGTTAATCGCTGTAATCCCGGTACCCCCACCCCACCTCTTGACGGAGTGGCAGCCGAGGAATGGAACGTACGGGAGAAAAACGTCCATTCAAGTTCAAGTTCATTTATTAGGTGTAGCCCTGTGAGCCATTCGGCGTGCAACCGCAACAAACAAAAAACAAAAACATGAACAAGAAAACATCTTAAAGTGAATATGTGACTAAGTGCAAACAGAAAATCCAAATATTGCAGAAAAAACACCGTACACCAACGCTGTGTGCAATAATCCCAGTGGGATGCAAGTCAAGAAGAGATGGAGCGACTACACAGCAAGGGGCTGGGTGGATCATTATTATATCGCAAGATCGCGAGAGATGGTGACGTCTTGGGGAGGCCTTCAACCAGAAGTAGATCGACAAAGTGATGTCATTTATCATCGTATCGATGTATGTTAAGATTGTTGTCCTTCCCCTGCACGCACCTCCGATTAGCGCGGTTAGCCACGTACGCTGCCAAAGAAGTTCAACATACTTTGGTAGCTGTATACTGTATCTCAATCAGCTCAAACCTCCCGTAAACCACTTTACTTGTGTACGCACCTCCGATTAGCGCGGTTAGCCACGTACGCTGCCAAAGAAGTTCAACATACTTTGGTAGCTGTATACTGTATGTCAATCAGCTCAAACCTCCCGTAAACCACTTTACTTGTGTACGCACCTCCGATTAGCGCGGTTAGCCACGTACGCTGCCAAAGAAGTTCAACATACTTTGGTAGCTGTATACTGTATCTCAATCAGCTCAAACCTCCCGTAAACCACTTGACTTGTGTGACCACGCCCACTCGGTAAACAGGACCCTGCGGGGTGGGCTGGTAGGAACGAATAACCAAATAATATAAACACAATGTATTATGACACTTGTTAAGCCAGGAAAGCCCCACTGAGTCAAAAGGTTTTTGTAGGGTCCTGCCAAGTGTTTGCAGTAGGGGTCGATGTTGATACACGGACGGACGGACGGACGGACGGAAGGACGGACGGACGGACGGAAGGACGGACGGACGGACGGACGGAAGGACGGACGGACGGACGGACGGACGGAAGGACGGACGGACGGACGGACGGACGGACGGAAGGACGGACGGACGGACGGACGGAAGGACGGACGGACGGACGGACGGAAGGACGGACGGACGGACGGACGGAAGGACGGACGGACGGACGGACGGACGGAAGGACGGACGGAAGGACGGACGGACGGACGGACGGACGGACGGACGGAAGGACGGACGGACGGAAGGACGGACGGACGGACGGACGGACGATATAATCTATTGGTGGTCTGGTCCACTTCGTTCCTACCAGTATAACCCCGCCCCTCTCTCCACTGCCGCCTGCTGTGAAAACAGACGCCGCTTCGTGCAGCAGCAGCAGCGTCCAGACCCTGATGCAGCCTCTTCTTTCTCTTCCTCCCCATCCTCATCTCTCCTGACCCTTCCCTCCCATTTCTCCGTTCCTTTCCCATTATTTTCCTCCTATTTCTCATTCTTTCTGTTCTGCTTTGTCGTTCATATTTATTTTTATATGATACAATGTATTAAATATTTATTTTTCTTCCATACATTATATCCGTGACTCTACTCCCCTTCCCGTTGCGAGTTATCATCGCTATTACTGAGAGAATGGTTATGTGAAACAACGGGACCGGTGGCAGAGAGGGCGACGTGAATTCAGGCCTTGGAGCACTTCTAGACAGCGTGTCCTTCCTCTGCATCTCTCCCTCTCTCTTTACTTTCCATTCTTTGCAATCCCCCACCTCCCCCCCCCCCCCATCAAATCCTTTCAATCCCCTTTCATCGCTGGGATAAATTATTAAGCGCCGCGGAATATTGTGTAGCCGAGCGTGGGAGCGTGAACGCACGCGAGGGTAAATATTGTTATTCATGAGTCGAGCTGCGCGTCTCCACCCCGACGGAAAGAGCGCCTCCGTCTTTTGCCTCTGAGAACGCGGCGTGTGAATTGTGTGTGTTGTCTGCGGGCGTCTGTGTGTGTGTGAGCTAATGCGTGCGTGAGTGTGGTGTGTATGTCTCTGTGTGTGTGGATGTGTGAGTGTGGTGTGTATGTCTCTGTGTGTGTGGATGTGTGAGTGTGGTGTGTATGTCTCTGTGTGTGGATGTGTGAGTGTGGTGTGTATGTCTCTGTGTGTGGATGTGTGAGTGTGGTGGGTATGTCCCTGTGTGGATGTTTGAGTGTGGTGGGTATGTCCCTGTGTGGATGTGTGAGTGTGGTGTGCATGTCTCTGTGTGTGTGGATGTGTGAGTGTGGTGTTTATGTCTCTGTGTGTGTGGATGTGCGAGTGTGGGGTGTATGTCTCTGTGTGTGTGGATGTGTGAGTGTGGGGTGTATGTCTCTGTGTGTGTGTATGCGTTCGTGTGGTGTGTATGTCTCTGTGTTTGTGGATGCGTGCGTGTGGTGTGTATGTCTCTGTGTTTGTGGATGCGTGAGTGTGGTGTGTATGTCTCTGTGTGTGTGGATGTGTGAGTGTTGTGTGCATGTCTCTGTGTGTGGATGTGTGAGTGCGGTGTGTCTGTCTCTGTGTGTGTGTGTGCGTGCGTCACCTGTTACGGCATACATTGCATACAAGCTGTTGGTTAGGCCAGAATCAACTCCCGGCCGCCTTTGTCTCCCCAATACTGCGAGTCGGCTCCATAACCACGTACATAGACTATAAAGTGCACGCACCCAGCCAGTGTCCATGGGAGCGCCACAGCCAGTGTCGTTCGGCAGGTCCCGTGTGTGTGACGGGGTAGAGTCTGGGTCCGGACATATTTCCCGACACGGTCCCTCCACGTTTAGAAACTTGCCTTTCGGTTCGGTGATTTCGCTGCTCTCAATCTACACACGATAAGCCAGTTCGTCGAGCTAGCTAGCGTTCGTGGCCAGGTGGCTTCTGAAAAAAAAGAAGCCAATAGCTCAGCGGGCATTACCTGGTAAGATAAAAAAAAAAATAGTTCAGTTTTCTTTGCTTTCTTATGATGTTGTTGTTGTAACGTTCTGACCTGCCCTCACTGGACATCTGTGAAAAATAAATTTTATAGCTTATCGGATTCCTCGAGTATGAATACATTTTCGGATTCTGGCCAAAGTGTCAGAGGAGACCAAACGACCCTGCTCACGGCGATCTCTACAAGCGGAGGCCCTTCCGTCAGCAGTTGCGCGTGCATGCGATGTCAGGGCCGCACCTTTACTTTAAATTCGCACACACGTGACACAGACAAAGATCCCCGTATACACTTTCACAGACTGTTGGGGCAAGTGCTGTTAGCGAGCACACGCCGGAGGCCGGAACCGCACACGAGGGGGAGGGTGGCCAGCACCACGCCCGGGCCGCCTTTGTCTCCCCAGTGCTGATGTTTATACACCTCTAGGTGAGGACCAGGAGGGAGCGGTTCTGATCATCGTCACCGTCGTTGGTCGTGAGCGGGAATCGAACTCGGTAGCCGGATTTGCAGCGTGGTGCGCTAACCATTGTGCCACCGCTCCCCACACTATACAAACAAACAAACAAAGCACACACACGCGTACAATTGCGGAAAATTAAGTTCTGTTCACCGTCTGGATACTGGAATTAACACGAGTTCAACTCTCGGCTCAGTCGCACTGAATTGTAACATTGTCCATATTTCGATTTATAGCTTTCGTGACTGCAGGGATTCATCTTCTTGGTTCCTTTGGTAAAGTCACGTAGAAGGGAAATAATAAAATAAAATAAAAATAAAACATAATAAAATAATTATCACGACGTTTCGGCCCCAACGCAAGCAGCCGTCCTCAGGTGAAGAACACGTCTGTCAGACTCTGTGGCCGAAACGTCGTGAGAATATTTTATTATGTTTTATTTTTATTTTATTTTATTATTTCCCTTCTACGTGACTTTACCGAAAGAACCAAGAAGATGAACATTGTCCATGTAAACATAACGAACAAGGCGCGATTACATTTAACACATGTCCGCTTTCGCGACCAATATTACGTACGATTCATAATAGATCTTTTTCTTACGTGTCGTAAACACCTCCACCACCCGCCACAGCGAATTAATAAACTGGTCACGTGAAGCAAGCGGCATGAAGAAAGCGAGGGCTTTATTTTCCCTTCCCGGCAATAACACACGAGGTGGTAGGATGTTCAAACACCGAATCGGCAACTATCGCAAGGCGTCAAGACTGCAATAACCACACGTGCTTGTGTTAAAGCGGGCAAAACAACCACCGTGCTTTGACAATACAGCGTACGCATTGTCTTTGAAACTGATTGACCTGGTCTCACCAGTGTTAGACCACAGAATGCCAAACGGCGAACAGCACAAAGGCGTTGCAAATATAAAAGCACCAATAATAGCCTCGTGACGGGTGCCGATGGAGCGTGTGAACATCTCAACACGTGCAGTCTTGCCTATTATTTTTTCATCATCTTGACACTTGCAAAAACGGGTTCCATATATACAATTGATTGTCGTTAAACCCTCCTCCACCAAACAAGCCAATTGCTAAATCTGTCACGGTGAACAAACGTGCCATGTCATTACTGCTTCAGCAGCAGCATCTCCGATTAGCAATGGTTGGCTACGCACGGTGCGAAAGAAGTTCTTCAACATACATACAGCAGCACCGGTGCATTGGAAATCAATCTCACAACATGAAAACAAATTATACAGAGTATAGCACGAAGCCTCGCCGATAGTTACAGCCAGCATCACCATGAGGCTGGCACATCTGTGAACCGACTCGACATCTGCGAGAAAAAAAAATAGCGTCATAGGATAAATACAGATCGGCGATTCTGCTCGCCGCATACAGCAGCCCTGGCTAACAGCAAAAGACACGGCGAGCAAAGCGCTGCAATCGCTTTTCTCTCTCCTCCTCGCATCGCCACCGCGATGCCGACGCGGCCATGCGAGTCCGTGTTCGCGTGCGAGCCTCTCCTCCTCCTCCTCCGTCTCCTCCTCCTCCTCCCCACCGCTCCACGCTCTCCCCGCGTCCCGCCGCCAAGTGGGAAAGTCTTCATGCCGCCCGTGGGTTCTGGCGCAAGTGATGGCGCGGGAGATGATAAGTGTGACCACATGTTGTGACACGCGTATTAGGCGGCCCTCGCCTTAAGCTCTCTCTCTCACTCTCCTCTTCTTCTCCGCGCTGCTCCTATGGTGTTATCTATTCTACGGTTGGGCGGGCGAGCGGTAGTGTAGCAGGTAGCGCTCGCTGCGATAACGAACCCGGCGACCCGAGTTCGATTCAGGCTCACGGAAACTCAACACCAGTGACGATTATCTGAACAGGTCCTGGGCCTCCCCTAGGTCGACTTAGCCTCAAATGAGTACCTGGTGCGATGTGTGAACATCGCCACTAGGGAGACAAAGGCGGCCGGGCGTGGTGTTGGCCACCCACCCCCTCGTGTGCCGAGCCAGCCTTCATAGGTGCTCGCTAACAGCACTTGCTCCTAGAGTCTGTTAAGGCTATACGGGGGATCTTTGTCTTTGTAGAGTTTAGGAGGTAGAGCAGCGAATTAAACTATAATAAAAAAAAAACTATTAAACTATTTATTTAGTTTACCAGGTAAGGCTCACTGAGCTACGGAGCTCTTGTTCAGAAGCGACCTGGCCACACACGATGGCTCAACAATGTGGCTTTTACTGCGGAAATGCATCGCAGCCAAATACTCTAAACGCGCGATGTTGATTCTAAATGTGGATGGAAAACCGGAGGACCCGGAGAAAAATCCACTCGACCACGGAGACAACACGCACACTCCACATATACAGCAGGCGTCAGGGTCGGGATCGAACCGACGACTTCATGTATAGCAGGCCAGGTAGTTAACATCTCGCCTCCGGGCAGGCGAAGGGATTGGGATGATGAGATGTTATTGATGAGGTGTTGTTGATGAGATGTTGATGAGGTGTTGCTGATGAGGTGTTGCTGATGAGGTGTTGATGATGATGTGTTGTTGATTATGTGGATGATGTTTGGGTGGGAGAGGGGTGCTGTTGTCCGACATTCACGATCTCGTCGCGAATTTCGCAAAATCAACAGTTGAGGGATATGGGCAGGAGAGGCAGTCAGGGAAATTTGGAGTTGGAGGGCAAAGACCCATGGTATCCTTACCCGCATCTCGGGATGAGCACGGTTGGGCTACGTGCGGTACGAAAGAAGTTCAACATACATACATATACACGTAAATAAATCGGAACCACTAAAGTTATGCCACTTCAGCTGGTACCGATCAGTGACATATCTGGTTTGGGCTCACGGACTTTTGTGTTGGCCCGAGACCCCCGAAGATAAACCCCAACAGGCGTGTTGGTCTTGCTGGGGGAGTGAATGCATGTTACCGTGCGTTGAACCTCTTTCGCACCGCACGTAGCCCAACCGTGCAAAACCGCGAGGTGGGAAACGAAGAGTGGGCACGTGGAGGGAAGCGTTGTGTGGTAGAATGGGTGCGGAGAAGGGTTCTCCAAGGAGGAGACGGAGCCGAACGGGTGGCGGGGGGAGGTGTTGGTGGGTGGTGGGTGGGAAGATGAAGGTGGTGTTTTAGTGGGGGGTGGTGGAAGGTGGACATTGGCGGCAGGAGGCGTGCCCGGGGGCTTTCGTCCCCGCCGAGAGCGCCGAGAGAAAGGGGCGGAAGAGAATTATGTCTTGTGAAAAGGGCGGCCTTTTCACCTACCCAGCGAGGAGCGGGGACTCACACTGGCGCGTCCGGAGAGAGCGAGAGACCCGCGGAGAGAAGAC
The DNA here is from genome assembly GCF_965212315.1 of Lampetra planeri. Classification (NCBI taxonomy): domain Eukaryota; kingdom Metazoa; phylum Chordata; class Hyperoartia; order Petromyzontiformes; family Petromyzontidae; genus Lampetra; species Lampetra planeri. The sequence goes on along the minus strand of NC_136124.1, from coordinate 3,681,496 downwards.
GCGGCCCGCGGAACGGCCGAGCAGGGGGTGGCGGCGGTGGAGGGTTAGAGGGGCAGGAGAGAGAGGGGGGGGTCAGGAGGATGTGGAGTTGGATGGGCAGGGAGGGAGGGGGAATGGCGGATATTTGTGCGGAGGACCCAGGGTGCAGGCGCGACACTGTCACCCGAAGAGGTGAGAGGCACCGGCATTAACCACCACGACCTTTAACCACGGCACTGCCACACAACCACCACCACCACCACGGCACTGCTACACAACCACCACCGCCACCACGGCACTGCCACACAACCACCACCATCACCACCACCACGGCACTGCCACACAACCACCACCACCACGGCCACCACCACCACCACGGCACTCACACAACCACCACCATCACCACCACCACGCACTGCCACACAACCACCACCACTGCAGCACGCTCACCCCACGGTCATCACCGCAATGTCATCATCTTCACCGCAGCCACGAGCACCACCACAGACACGGCATGGGCCACCAACTATAGGCATAGTCACCATCACCGCAAACACAGCACACCACAACCACCACCACCATTACCGCGGTAAGACCATCGCTCCCACAATCACTACATCACCACCACATTATCACCACGGCAGAGACATCAGTGCCATCACCGCACGTCCACTTTATCGCCATCACTGCAAAACTGTCAAATCCCATCACCACCCTCATCACCACCACCACCACTACATTGGCTCACTATCACGGCACTCACGAACGAAGTCGGGGTGTAATGGGCCGCCTCTCTCGTGATTCCCGTGTCGAAATTCCATTCAAGAATGGATTTTTTTTTATTGAACACGATGGTGAATGTAGCGGCCTCTAGTGGCAGGAGGGGATCACGCGAGCCTCATTACGCACGGCGTCTGTCGGATAACAGCCACGCGATTCGTGCACGCGTGGCTCCACGCGCGTGCGTATTGTGACCTTAATTAATCGACGTCGCCTACATTTCAGATATCCACCAGTCTCTTCACCTCCCAACAAATGCATTTGGACATCGCCGAACAATCGGTGTGCTAGTAACCCGGCGACATAAGTTCAATTCCCGGGCGCGGCTAATATAAGTACCGGGTGAAGTTGTCCGCTCGCTGTACCGGTGGTGGCGTTGTTAGACCCCACCTCGCCACGGTGCTTAGTGCGAGTCGTGAATTGTGAAGGGAGCGTCAGCACCACACCCGGCCGCCTTTGTCTCCCAGGTGCTGATTTTTTTACACTCCGCAACAGGTATTCATTTGCGCCTAAGTCGACCTAAGTGAGGGCCGCAAGACCGGTTAAGAATTAACGTGAATCGTATTACTATTAACAAATTCTACCACTCTGTTAGTTTCCTGGCTAGCTGCTGGCTGGGCTCCTCTCTACCCCAACGATAACGACTGCTGCGGGCCGTTGCCACACAACAAAAAAACTAGCTGGGTAACTGGCTCCACTGGATTTGTAATCCGTGTAACTAATAAACATTGCATTGAGTTGAAACGGCGGGGAAATAAAATAATCGGAAGACATAAAAGACAACAACACCGAAGAGGTGAAATAACGAAAATGGAAGACTGACACGGTTAATTTAAAATCTAAATTTAACATTTGTGCCCGCTATTAATGTCACCGCTTCGCCAGAATATTCTTTACATCCTCGAGAGTATGATTAAAAAAACCTCACATTACACATTATATTGGCATGCCATTAGATAAACACAGATTACTTTTAATCCTCCGAGTACAGGATTGTGAGAAGAGTTTATGAGATTACAGCTCTATCTTATATTCCGTAGCAGTACAACGCGTTCTATGCTTGTTCACGTTGACCGTGGCCAGGAATCGAACTTGGGTGGCGGGGTCACATAGCGCAGTGTGCTAACGACCGAGCCACCGCTCCCCCACGCTTCTTTAATCCTCGGTGTAAAAAACATTGATTTTAAGCTTTCGTGACTGCAGGAATCCAAAATCTTTGGTTCTTTCGGTAAAGTCACGTAGGTATAAAATAAAATAAATCACGACGTTTCGGGCGCAGCACAAGCGTCCGTCATCAGCGTTGCGCCCGAAACGTCGTGATTTATTTTATTTTATACCTACGTGACTTTACCGAAAGAACCAAAGGGTTTGTAAAAAAAAATGCTGCTTCTGTAAAGCATAGAAATGTAATCAACATTAATCACGTATACTCTCTGGTTCTATCGGTAATGTCACGGAGGTAGTAGTTGTACCTACGTGACTTTATGGATTCCTGCAGTTACGAAAGCTTCAAATCAAGATTAAGAACTTGTGTTTGTTTTACTGTCTCGGAGGAAATAAAAGTATCGATGTTTCTGTCGATTGGCCCTCTACAGAAATTACTGGAGTGTGTAACCCCCACTCCAACCTTTTCCCGTAGAAAGGATTCTATTTCTGCACGCCTCTACTTCCCGAAGAAGGCTGGTCAGCCGAAACGTCTACATCTTTCGACATTCTAACTGACCGCAAATATATTGCCATTAATGATTTATATTCACATTCGTTTAAACATTGCGATATGCTTAACGGACCGATTGCGCAGCACACGAGGTGGCAAGCAGATTTCAGATCACCGTTGACACGGAGACGTCTGGCCCCAACGGGGCAATCACCTGGTCGGGATGCACGTCTACATACTGAACTATATTTATTTCATGTATTACTATTCTACTTATTCTATTTTTTATTATTCATAAAGCGCCATTCGACCACGGTACACATGGGAAGGATGGGCGGGGTCGTACGGCGGTTCGTAAACCGGTTTGGAAAACGAATTGGAAATGGCAGCAGGGGGAGGGAGGCGATGGTGCAGGGGGTTGAAGGAGGAATGGGTGAAGAAGAGCGAAGGAGAAGGTGGGTAAGGTGCAGGGTTGGGTACAGGGGGTAGCAGCGGTAACGGGGAAGGCGCAAGAGCGAGATGGAGCAGCAGACAGCTGGCGCGGCGCTGCCCTCCATCTTGCCGTAGTGGTAATTCTAAGGATCAATGAATAACCAGGTAATGATCACCTGGCGGAGCGGTGGCGCATTGGTTAGCGCATTGCGCTGTTTGACCCGGAGAGCTGAGGGTTCGATTCGCGGCCACGGCAAACGTCAGTCGCGAGTGATAATTATTGAACGTGTCGTGGATTCTCCTCTTTCGCCAGCCTGCAAATCTGCTGGACATCTGTGTAAGTGAGCTTCATAGCTCATCGTATTTCTCCAGGGATAAAAAAAAAGAAATTCTGAAATGCGGTCAAAACACGCATGCGCAACCGACACGGATTGGGGTGGCAGACATTCATCCAGCGGTGGATTTACAAAGTGCTGTGAATAATGTTTCACATTGCGTTTCTATATAAATCATCTGAATATGCAGGGGTGCGAATCAACGTCTAAAGTATCTTACAGTTGCACCGCTTCACGTCGATTCCCGTGTTGACGCTATTCCTTGAACCGCTTACCACTGCATCAGGGTACTTTTGGTTGGCCGTTGAAGTCCCGCATACCCGCTGAGTCTTGAATGTCCTCTTTACCTGCTTCCGTTTGACAGAGCACGAATGAATGAACAGTGACGCAGACCACGTGCTAATTGCTGCGTTCGTGTTGAACTTCTTTCGCACCGTACGCAGACAACCGTGCTAACCGGAGGTGCGATTAGCACGGCTGGGGTTGTGTCGGTACACAACAATAATCCATGCATACACACTCTTAGGTTTTGTCGGTAAAGTCACGTAGGTAAAAATAAATAATAAAAATAAATAATAAAAATAATAGAAATTATAAAAGAAATAAAATAATAAATCACGACGTTTCGGAGGCAACACAAGTCTCCATCATCAGGTGGGACCGTCACAGCTGAATTTACTGTATTAAGATGCATACACAGTCCACGAGAAGTGCTATGAAGAAGGAGGGTCATTGCCTGAAACGTCGCCTACGCATATAATTTTCCTCCTAAGGCCACAGTGTTATCGACGAATGTGTTGCGTCTTTTTGTTGCTTTTGCTGCTGTCGCTGTTGTTAATCCACGCGTACTGCTTAATCGGAGTTTGTTTGACCTTTGATCAGGTTCAAGGGATTCCCGCAGATAAGTTCACCCCCCTCCGTGCGCACCCCTCCCCCACTCCCCCCCCCCCCCCACTGCCCCCCCCAGCCCAAGACCTCCACAATCGCGGCGGTCAAGCCGAACGGGAGGAGGAAGAAGAGGATGGAGCGAACGAGCAGTCACCGGGCTGCGAAGAAGGGTCGCTGTGGACTGAGGATCCCACCCACCCCACAAATAAATGCTTCACACAGAATGAGACTCGTTATTTAGACTGGAGGAACGCGATGATTTGTCTGCTTCTGATAAATTAGCCAAATGCTCAGTGGGCTTTACCTGGTAAAATAAAATAGTTTCGTTTTATGTGTATATATTTTTAGTGATTTGCTTACATTTCCTATACTTTGCACTCCTATCGTGTTTTATTAATTGGTTGTGGTAACGTTTTGACCCGACCCTACTGAACAGAGCTTCATAGACACATCGTATTAATCGAGTATGATTACTTTTTCTGACTATGATTCATGTTCTGTACCGTGTGTACTGTGCATTTCGTTTGTTCTGTATCGTATGCACTTTGTTTACGCGTTCACAGAAGTAACTTAACCTACACAGCAGATTGTATTAAAACGAGGCGAGCCAAAATTCACGTCTAAAATTCCACATTCGCATGGCAGGGGACAAGTTTATCCATAAGGACTCACTCCACTGTTGACTCCCCCACGTGGCGGCTGTGTCTTCTGACGACTCGTGGTGATCGCGATGATGATGATGATCGATCGAGATGGAAACAAGGGTAGGCCGAGACAATTATGATGACGGTAATTATGATGATGATGGTGAAAATGATGACACTCGTGATGGTTATGAAGACGTGAGCGGTGTTTCCTGTCGCCGCACAATGAATTCCACGGTATTTTTACCGCAAGTCGTGCCCTTAATCGCGATTGGTGTGTTTCTCCGCGGTATATCTCGTCCCCTTTTCGATGTTAATAGCATTTGAAACTCGTACAGATTGAACTTAAAATGACAATTAGTGGCGCGGGGGAGGAGAGTAAAGATGAAAGAGATGGAAAAAAGATGTTGACATAAAGTAGGACGCCGAGATGTGTGCGGCGCAGTGAGTGAGGGAGGGGAGGGAGGGAGGAGAGAGACATTCCAAACGCCTGGAGGCACGGCAGAGAGGCGACCTTCGTCTCGCCTGGCGCGAGACACGCTTGTGAAGAAGAGATTTGTATAACCCGCAGGCTTTCGCGACCAATAGCATCCATATATAGAGGAACGAAACAGGCGGACTTCTCCACAAATCTGGTTGTCGCCTGATGAAGCTAGTTGTAATTACTGGCGAAACGTCGTTACTCAGATTGTAAATGTTGTGGCTTGGCTCTCCAACACACCGGTGTGCTGTACTAGTGACGAATTGGCCACGTTCTGTTTACGTGACAACCCTTACTAGTTGGCTGTGTCGGGTGGTGGCGAGTTTAACGACACATTTATGTATTTACGCGATCTAACCCAAAAAACCTAATATGGAAAAGCTTTGTATCTCATCGGATTCATCCAGTATACATATTTTGATTGATTCTGAGATCGGGCGGTTGCGAGATTGAACAACGCACGATGAGACGACCACAGGCTGAACATGCCGGTCGACCCCGCGTGTGCGCTGGACACTTTGTCCGTGATGCCTTGTGGAACTTCAAGCCGATGACGTTGATTTAAAAGCTCCGAGGGATCGCTTAGGGTTCACGATTGTTTAACCTTTGAGATGCAATTTACATAACGGTATATTTCATTATTATTACGTTTGTAACAAAGTTACGATGCAGATGGTGATATTGAAACGGTGATTAACAATTACAACGGGGATGATATTGGAGACAACAACAGAGCATGGACGCAACTAACGATATGTTAAGAAGAAGACAAGCAGAATGATGATGGCGATGATATTATTGAAAACAATGTTGATCAAGGTGATGGTGGTGATGACGGGAACATTCGCGACAATGGAGGCATGAGTTGACCTCCAAGCTGGGATTTAACCCCGCGACCTTCAGATTATGAGCAGGGGTGCACGAAGCACAACGCCTCTTAGAAGGGCCATAGAAGCCAATACAAATACAATGCACGTGAATTAGGGTCGGGGTTAGGGTCAGGGTTAGTCATGGGTAAAGTAGCCAGTAATTGGATGGCGGGGTTACGCCCAGGTTTAAAGGTCAATTATCGAAATGTGTCTTCAAACATTAACGTTCCATTAGTCTGTGTGTGTCTTGGAGGAAAGTTGCATTTACAACAAGCCCACCACATGCCAGTCCGTTAACTGAGCCTCTGTTAACAAAATAAATACGCAGTGCGAAAACCACTTCACTACCGCACACGTGAACAAAAAAAAACAGACAAAGCTCCCCCGTATAACCCTAATAGACATATGGGGGCGGGAACAAGTGCTGTTAGCGAGCAGCAGCAGCAGCACCAATGAAGGCCGGGACGTCACACGAGGTGGTGGGTGGCCGGCACCACGTGAACGGGCGCTCTAACACGCACGCGCTTGTGTTCTAAACAACTTCTTAAAATCTTCTTGGTTCTTTCGGTAAAGTCACCAAGCTTGGTGGTGTTTCATTCTTCACCTGATGACGGCTGCTTGCGTTGTGGCCGAAACGTCGTGAGAATTATTTTATTATGTTATATTTTTATTATTTTATTACTTCCCTTCTACGTAACTTTACCGAAAGAACCAATCCCTGCAGCCACGAAAGCTTTAAATCGGAACTTCTTAAAACCAGTTACTTTCATTGGCAATTTTGTTTTCAAATTACCCACGGCTCTAAATTGGTGTTGGTGAGCTGTGCGGTGAGATTCGGAGCGACTCGTTGCAGACGGTTGTGGAGCTTTGCGTTGAATAACTCGAGAGGTGCGTTAAAAAGACGGACGTAGCGATTATTGGGCAACATACGCACCTCCGTTACAATCTATGGAACTACAGTGGCTGTCTGTTCAAAAACAAAACGGATACATCTTCTAGGAATAAAATAAAAAAACGGACATTTTTAGAGCGCTATGAAGTTTACTCTTACGCGACAGGCTACCACTTCCACACAAACACAGCAGACTTGTTCAAAAGTCCACTGAAGTTAAAAAAACACGAGGTGCAATCAAGTTTACGAGTCCTCCAGGATCGCCTTGATTGTGTATATATGTCTGACTTCTTTCACACCGTACGTAGCCAAATCGTGCTTGTGAACACATACAAATTTGCGGCCCAAAAACTATCAGATCACGCGGTGTTTCTGCTTGACTTGGGGACGTGGAATGCAACGTGGCTCATGGAAGACACGGATACATTTTACGCACGTGCGTATCTCGCTACTCGCTAAAAACAATAAAATTATGCATTTACTGGTCGTAGTAATAATAATGATGATGCCGTTATTTAACAATGGAAGCTTCCCCCGAGCCTCGAGGTTGTGTTTCAGGAGTGTGCTACTCTGGGATGTGTGGCCAGTTCTGTGAATGTGAGTTGGACTTCGTGTGGTAAGGAACACAGCACGAGAGGAGGTTCGGGGGGGGGGGGGGAGATAATTTAAAGCTTCGCACAAACGGGTTCACGAACCCACTTGCTGTACTGCCATCCTCTGACCACCTCGCAGCCCGCTGCTCGACAGTTTTCAGGATAAACATGAACACTCTATCGTTGCCATCAAGCACGCGATGTTGCTATCTCGTTACCTTCACGTTGTAAAGGTTCAAGGTGCCCGATAGATGGAGCTCCAGCTAGCCCCACTAACGAGGGTACCTTTGCCTACTCTTCCCTTCCATGCTGGCCGGATGACTTGGAAGGAGATTGAAGTGCTCACCGGTCACCCCCCCCCCCCCCCCAAATGCGACCTGCGGACCAAGTAACGTCGCTTCCTCCCCATTGTATAACTGCTGAGTGGACAGAGGCAGGATCATTTAATAAACTTACATTCATTGTTTCCACTGGCGCGCTGGGAAATCGAACTGGCGGCATCTGGATTACAAGTTCAGCATACACTACTTGTGTAATGGCTCTCTCTCTCTCTCTCTACATATATGAATATATATACGGCGACTCTGGTGAGATTTTAATCAGGTCAAAACTCAACCTTCTCATCAGTACAAAGCGCATCGCAAACGCGGCGTGTCCTTAAATGCGTTTTGCGTAACACCGATTGTTTAAGCGACCGTAAAATGACCCCCTCCCCCCCCCCCCGCCTTAAAAAAAAGAGAAAAGTTCCTCCAGGCTTAAACTTTCCAGAAACAACCTCTCCGCAAATCCTCTGCCAATTTAGCCGGCTGCCCAGAACAAATAAACAGCAGTAGCAGCACAACCACGAGTCCCTCGCGCGCGCTCCCAGCATCCCAGCATTCTCCTCCACTGCAATACACATCGGAGCGCTCTCTGCAGCAGCTTTTACGCATAACCCGCGTCACTTGGACGCATCTGGACCCCCCCCCCCCCCCTGTCACCGTCCCCCCCACCCCCCCCCCCACTTGGGCAGCAACAACAAGAGACTCAAGTCTCTGTGATCGACCACCGCCTCCTCCTGCTCGTGTCGTAAGCCGTGCACTCCAGAACGCTATTGAACGTTGCAAGCAGAGCCTCGAGTTCTTTAAAAGGGCACCGTATCTTCGAGACCAAAGGTTATTTGTTCACGAGAGGTGTTTTTTTTACGTTTTGGTTAGATCGCGTAAATATGAAGTGTTGTTAACCCACCCGACGCAGCCACTTGGTAAGGTTTTTTTTCGATTTAAAGCTTTCGTAACTGCAGGGATTCATCTTTTTGGTTCTTTCGGTAAAGTCACGTAGAATGGAAATAATAAAATAATAAAAATAAAACATTATATTATGTTTTTTTTTTATTTCCATAAAAATAAAACGTAATATTATGTTTTATTTTTATTATTTTATTATTTCCATTCTACGTGACTTTACCGAAAGAACCAAGAAGTTGGTAAGGTTTGTCACGTCAACAAAACGTGACAATTAGTTACTACTTCAGCACACCGTTGCGTTGGAAAGTAAACCCACAACATTTACAATTCGAGTCCGACGACGATTCGCTCGTGATTACAGCAACCAGCTTCATCGGATTGTGAAGAAGTCTTCCTGTTTCGGTTGTAAATATTTCTTCAGTTTGCCCGTGGATTAAACCCAGGGCATTTCAAGTTTACACGAACCTCAGTCGTGTGTCGTGATCGAGCAGTGGTTAGCGCGAACTGCGCTACTAACCCGGTTCGATTTCCGGCCGTGGTTATCATCAGTGGCTTCGTGGCTGATCTCTGAACCCGGCTACCTGGGTTAACATTGGCGAATTATATCGGGACCGGTCCCGGGCCGTCCTTCATCAACCCGCACGAACCGGCGTGGTCAAGTATGGTCATATAACCTCCATGGCAGAAGCAACGGGGGGAGGGGGTGGGGGCTTCATCCAGCAGCAGATTGAGAAAAGACTTTGAATGCAGTCGTTACTATTTGTTTAAAACATGTCCGTATTGTAGGTTGCCTTGAGATGCCGTGGTTTACAAGCGCGTGAGTGTATTTTCCATTCACACGAAGACGCCTGTGTGACGATCGATTCATTAATATCTACATTCTCTTTAGTTTTTTTCGGTGAAGTCACGTAAAGGAAAACCAATCAATTAAATCACGACGTTTCGGAAGCAACACAAGCAACCGTCATCAGGAGTTGACTGAAGCGTCTCAGTAATTTTGCTGGAGCAGTCAACACCTGATGACGGTTGCTTGTGTTGCTTCCGAAACGTCGTGATTTAATTTATTTGTTTTCTTTTTTAACCTACGTGACTTTACCGAAACAACTAAAGAGTATGCACCCTTGCAGTCACGAAAGCTTCAAATCTAGAATAGCTACATTCTCAGGCACACCAAGCATCGATCTATATTCGGGGTTGTAACAATGTGTGCTCTTCAAATTGATGCTATCTATATATGTATCACACCGTATGCCGATGTTATGCATTCAGTCCGACGGAACGAAACAACGTGCTCAACAGAGAGATAGAGAGAGACGGAATGTAAACGATACGAGCGAAACGGTTTTAAACGACACGAGGCATGACCCTTGAGCAGAATTGCGGCCCTGAAATAGAATCGCCACCAACGCGAATTGTCGCTATCTCCACAAAAAAAGTGCTTAAATTCAGATTTAAAGCTTTCGTGACTGCAGGGATTCATCTTCTTGGTTCTTTCGGTAAAGTCACGTAGAATGGAAATAATAAAATAATAAAAATAAAACATAATAAAATAATTATCACGACGTTTCGGCCACAACGCAAGCAGCCGTCCTCAGGTGGAGAACAGGTCTGTCGAGAAGACAGTCTGACTCTTATGTTATTTTTATTATTTTATTATTTCCATTCTACGTGATTTTACCGAAAGAACCAAGAAGGTGCTTAAGTTCGTTTTAACGCATTTATTTTGTCGTTCGTTTACCGAGCTCCCAATTGCCTGCTCCGTATTTATTCCATCGCGTTTTTAATATGTTACAGTTATAGCTGTATATACTCTTAGGTTTTCTCGGCAAAGTCACGGAGGTAAAAATAAATAATAAAAATAATAGAAATAAAATAATAAATCACGACGTTTCGGAGGTAACACGTGCTTTTTATTTCTATTATTATTTCTATTATTTTTATTATTTATTTTTACCTCCGTGACTTTACCGAAAAAACCTAAGAGTATGAATCCTTGCAGTCACGAAAGCTTCAAATCTAGAATTATAGCTGTATATATTCGCGTAAGTAATCAGTACCGGGATGAAACATCGGTCCCAGTGGTTAGCGCATGACGCCACACAGCCGAGTTCGATTCCCTGAAACGACGGCCATTATCGGCGGCGAGTGGTGGTTGAACCCCTCCTGTCCCCCCTGTTCACCACCACGGACTGCCCAGTGCGGTGAGGTGGGGGTGGGGGAGGGGGCTTGATCCGTCAGTGGATTGACGAAGCGATATGAATTCTAATTAGCGACCGCTGTTTGTCTTTATGTTGTGTTCAGATATTCGAGCCAGTTTTAAAAGCGTGGCTCTTCAAGCTCCGTGGATGCGTCTTCATAACAGCGTGTGCAAGTACTTTGGAAATTATGGTGACATTATTTACAAGACTCGCACCGTGTGAGTTACATAGTATACAATTTGGAAGGGAAATAGATGATTCGATGAAGAGTTATCGTACAGTTTCAGGTTGCCGAGACTAAGCCATCACTCAAATTAGAATATGTATTTATACTGGAGGAGGAATCCGATAAGCTATAAAGCTCTTTTTCACAGATGTCCAGTCGGGGCTGTCATAACGTTCCAACAGAAAACAATACAAACACACGATCGGAGTGCAAAGTATAAGAAAAGTAAACAGATCACTTAAACATATATCGTACTTTTTATCTTACAAGGTAAAGCCTACGATGCTATTCTATTTTCACAGATGTCCAGCAGATTGCCACACGTGTCCAGTAGACTGCCATTCAGACTGCCACAGTGAGGTGAGTTTGTGGGCCAGAATTTTGATTACTCGTCAATGACGTTTACGACTTGGGCCAAGTCTTCAATGGCATTTAACTTCTCTCGTGGGCGGGTATTTAATGAGAAGTCGTCACAATGCGGCCAATGCGATTGGCCACCGTGTGAACACGTGTTGCTCTCCACTCCGCACGACGCTCCACTCCGCAAGGTCCACGTGGTACAACCTAACACGGTAATTAACCTTTACAAAATGCACCACTCAAACAAATATACCAAGAAGACTTCTCATTAAACATAACCGTATAATTTAAAGGGGGGGGGAATCAATTTATAGTAGTAGTTTGAAGTTTCGGGCAATGACCTTTATTCAAATATCACTGCCAGTAATGTAAGCGTATTATATATTATTCGTTAGAAGGGAGTGTTTAAATGTTGCCTTCTGTGCGATATACTCATAGCTGGTGTGTTGGGGGTGTTGAATGCAAATGAGCCAACAGATAAATAACTAAACACAGGAAAATGCCGACGTTAGCACGGCACATCAGCAGTCAGCGCTTGCATGCACGCGTGTAGACACACAACACGTACCCGCTCGGCATGGCATTCTGGCAAGATCATCCCCTGGAGGATGAGGTCAGTGTTTGCAAAATACTTGTCCATAGCTCGCAGCCATGCTCATCTACGGATGAGTCTGCGATCCGTGCAGGCGCCATGAAATCAACATTGACAAATGGACATCACAGCAAAGTTCAGTGGACTCTCTTGCAAAAGTAACAAAGACACGGACCCCCCTTTCCCCCCCCCCCCCCAGCATAGCCTCTAACAGACTGTTGGAGCAAGTGTTGTTAGCGAGCACCGCTTAAGGCTGGTATGCCAAACGAGAGGGTTGGGTGGCCAGCACCATGCCCAATCGTCTGTCTCAACAAGTGCTGATGTTTACTCACCGCACGAGGTAGTTATTTAAGAAGTAGTTCTGCGATATCTCCTTCTGTATGTCGCATTCTATACACAATGTGTGTATATATATATATAACACGGTGTGTGATGCACGTGCTTCATATACGAGAGTTCCGAATCCATTCGGCGTGCCACGATATGTGCCAGGCGCGACACCATACTTGGAATAAAGTTAGAATCAACTTTGCTCCGCTCATTTCACTCCACGCCGCGGCTGGAACGAGCGAAAATAGAACAGCAACGCAGACAACATCGCTCGGCAAGCGATCGTATCTGATGGAGTGGAAACCCCTTTCTAATGGAACACGATTTAATTGTAGCCAAAACAGCGGACACTTTGTCGAGACGCGGGCTGGGCTGCATCTAGACCTGCCCACCTCCCTGTCTTCCCCGCGGCTCCAAAGACGAAGATCCCCGTGTAGCCTTTCCAGAGGCTGTTGGGGAAAGTTGTGTTAGCGAGCAGCTATGAAGGCCGACACGGTTACACGGGGGCGGTGGGTGACCAGCACCACGCCCGACCGCCATTGTCTCGGCAGTGGCGAAGTTTACACATCGCACCGGGTACTCAGTTGAGGCTGAGTCGACCTACTGGAGGCCCAGGACCCATTCTGATAATCGTTACTGGTGTTGGCCGTGAGTGGGAATCGAACTCGGGTGGCTGGGCTCGTAGCGAGGCGCGCTAAGCACTGCACCAACGCTTCCCGTGGCTGCACGCACACACACACATATCTAATATTCATCATGGCTAAACCATGGAACCCCCTCAACTCTCCCGCCACCTCCGCGTCTGTCAAAGGGACTGTCAACAACTGGAGGCTGTTTGTCTTAAGCAGTGCTTTGCAGATCGCCTTCCCTTGAACGCTGACATCCCACCCCCCACCCACCGAATCCCAATAACGAAGCTCAACTCCTCACCCAACTCAATGCCCCTGGACACCTCCCCCACTCCCCGACCCGAGCCGCACCCCGCTGCCTTGCCCCGCATTCCAGCTGGCACTTTTCACCTTCTGTTTTGGGTATTTAAAAAGAAAACCATATTGGCGTCTTGAGAGGAAAGGTGGCCCTTGTTGTTTTAACCTCATTTTGTTAAGACCCTATCGCGTTACGGCTCCGGCCACTTCGCTACAAAGCGTTCTCAAGTGCGCACGGTGTTGTTTTCGTGCAGGGTCAGCCCGCTCGCACTCACTCACTCACCCGCTCATTCACTCACGCGGTGGACGCGCTCCCTTTAAACTCGTTAGCTTAATCATTTGTTTAACCTGGGAAAGCTTCAGCGAGTCTCAAGACTCTTTTCAAGAGGGCCTTGCCTGCTATGTTTGGCCAACCCCCCCCCCCTTCCCCCCTTCCGCCCCCCAGCTTGTATGAGTGTTTTTATTGGCAAGTCGTTGTCTCCCTCGCCTGGCATACAGCAGCAGGTCGTGGTTTCCATCCCGACCCTGACAACTGTATATTTGAAGTTTGCGTGTTCTTCCCGTGATCGCGTGAATTTTTTTTCCGGGTTCTCCAGTTATTCCCGATACATTCAGAATCCCCATCACGCGTTTAGAGTATTTGTTGCTGCTGTAAGTTTCTAAGTGATGACGATAAGCTCCTTCGTCGAGGTATCATTTGTGATGGGCAGGTCATTTCTGAAAAAGTTCTCTCTGGCTCAGTGGTGAAATCATCCTGGCAATCAGGAGAAAACGCACAAACTAGAGTATTCACACGTGCGCGTGCATCACACCCCTGCCACTTCTCGCTCGACTGGAAGTTATCAGCGCCTTCTGGAAGCTGTGAAAGACCCAACGCAGAATATCTCTGAGTTAGATCTTCCACGAAGCCGATGATCCACCCGAAATATCGCATATCGCACACACCATGGCAGATGCGGATACCTGATGCACAAATGGAACTCTCCAGTGTGAGACTGCGGTCATCCAAAACACACCATGCCACGTGGAACGACGCAATGCCCGATCCGCGAACACGAATCAGGAGACATCACCGCAGCGATGCACTCCGCTGCTCCTGACGCAGTTGCCTGCCTTGACCCCCTGAATGTGACATTGTAGTTGATGCTCCGCATTAATACTGGTAGGAACGAAGTGGACCAGACCACCAATAGATTAATGTGTCCGTCCGTCTGTCCGACAAGATGGCTGCCCGCTCCCCTTGCGATATGTGAACTAAACAAGATGGCCGTCGCTTCCGGCGCCTCACGGTGAAACTTTAAACTTCGCTTCAAATTTAATTTACTGAAACGCAGCACGTTTTTTCAACACAGAGACAAGATACATTTATTAACACAGAGACGAGATACATTTAATCGCCTTATTTGTGCACGAAAAGCACGGCGCGAGGCCTAGTGCGGCAGGCTTCGCGAGGCCTAGTGCGGCAGGCTTTGCGAGGCCTACTGCAGAACAGGCATCGCGAGGCCTACTGCAGAGAATGCTTCGCGAGGCCTACTGCAGGGAAGGCTTCGCGAGGCCTACTGCAGAGAAGGCTTCGTGAGGCCTAGTGCAGAAGGCTTCGCTAGGTCTACTGCAGAGAAGGCTTCACGAGGCCTAGTGCGGCAGGCTTCGCGAGGCCTACTGCAGAGAAGGCATCGCGAGGCCTACTGCAGAGAAGGCTTCGCGAGGCCTACTGCAGAGAAGGCTTCGCGAGGCCTAGTGCAGAAGGCTTCGCGAGGCCTACTGCAGGAGGCTTCGCGAGGCCTAGTGCAGGAGGCTTCGCGAGGCCTACTGCGACAGGCTTCGCGAGGCCGTCCGTCTGTCCGATAAGATGGCCGCCCGCTCCCCCTGCGATCCGTGAACTAAATGAACTAAACAAGATGGCCGTCGCATCCGGCGCAGCCAATTACATCGCCTGTTGCAATCCTTGCTCTGTGGGCGTGCGAGTCAGTGGGGAAGGGGGTGTGGACGTCATCGCTCACCCTCCATGCACAAATCATTTTCTTTTTAACTCCTCTATACCCGGTCGATATCCCTGTACCGGTATTAGTATTATTCCTACCAGCCCACCCCGCAGGGTCCTGTTATCAGCCGTACAAAGAAGGAAGGAAAAGAAGGAAGGAAGGAAGGAAGGAGAAGAAGAAGAAGGATGCAATCCTAGTCACGTGCCGGTCTCAGCGTGACCCACCAAACGCACCGAGGAAGAAGAAAAATGGGTTTCACCCTTTCTGGCAACACGACAGCTGTGTTAATATGTTCAAACACCAAACTGAAACCTTTTGCAAGGAATCATGTCTGCGATGAGACGGCGGTGGCTCGGGTAAGGGGCTCTCCCGGGAAGACCGCGGGCAACTCTTCGGATCAACGTGGCTGGGTTGCTCCTCGTTGCGAGTCCATAACTGCAAACGTGTGTATGTATGTATGTATGCTGAACTTCTTTCGCACATTTACAACGATATTTTATTCAAATTGGACGATCGTTACGAGGGATATCGTGGCCTCCCTCTGTGCCCCACACACCGCTCTCGAGACAAAAGACGTACGGACAGAGCTAATGCAGAAATAGTCAAACCTTCATTCGTTCAAGGGCCCAATTGTAAGAGAGGGACAGAGGTCCGGTTTGCTGGCTGGCTCATGGGACAGAGCGCTGACCAGGCACCACTTAGAACCCGGGTTCGAATCCGGGTTTCAGCCTCCCGGCATTTAAACCGGGCTCCAAAGTTCGAGTGAGCTGATGATGCTAATCGATAACATTGGCTAAAAACCCCGAATTTTATATATATGTGTGTGCATATCTATATATAAAAGATGGGTTTGAGCCAATTTGGCCAATTTCCAGTTATGAGAATTAGAAACATTAGCTTTGATTGACGTGCGGCGCACAAATCAATGATCTTGACGTGGCATTTTAAAACGAGCCGTGGACAAAAGTGGCGCGTTGGAACGATTTGACGAGCAGCTTTGTAGAAACTGCTGCAGTCTTCCATGTCAACCCACTGCTGGAAATCTCCTCCCCAACCACCCCCCTGACCCCCACACCCCCACCATCCCCCCACCCACTCCCCCAACTCCCCACCCGCCGGGTTCGTATAGGACAGTGCGCTAACCACTGGGCCACCACTCCCCTCACCCCCAAATACAACGATGCCCCGTATAGCCTTTAACAGACTGTTGGGGCAAGTGTGGTTTGGGAGTAGCACCAATGAAGGCCGGGGCGGTATAGCCTCACTCGCACCCTCACCACCGACCCTCACCACATTCCCTCCCACAATTTCTACCAGCATCACCGATCACAATATTTCGCAACCACAGGAAGAATTACCGGCGTAAGGCACTTTCACTAGAGTACAAGCCTCGCCTATCCATGCTGCAGTACATCGTATGAATTGGTTCATTGGACTGATGTGGCAATTTTATTCCCTTCTAGATTTGAAGCTTTCGTGACTGCAAGGATTCATACTCTTGGGTTTTTTCGGTAAAGCCACGTAGGTAAAAAATAATAAAATAAAATAATAATAGAAATATTATTCTTTTTATTATTATCTTATTTTATTTTTATTAATACTTTTAGTAAATTTTTTTATTTAATTTTTTTACCTACGTGACTTTACCAAAAAAACCTAAAAGTATAATTTTATTTCCCCCCACACCTCCTATTAGCACGGTTGGCTGCACACGGCGCGAATGAAGTTTAACATCCACACATCTCGGAGTGTTGCGGCTGAGCGCTTGCAAGTGAGCACTCTGTAGCTGAGGGTTGGTGGATCACACAATGATGCGGAACTCCCTTCCCGTCGAGGCGCCCATACCCTGGCATGCCAGGCATGGACTAATATCGTCTGTCCCATCGGAATGGAATACAATGTTGCTCCCTCGCTCCGGTTTCCTCTGACGTTCACAGACCCTAATAAATTCCTTCAAACATCTTCATATACATAAAAAAACACACATATAATGCAGGACCCTCCTGAAAAAAAGTATTTCAATTCGGAGTAGCTTCCTGAGTGTATAAAAAGTAATAATAACAGTTATTATATCATTGTATGACATAATAATGAGCCCGTTCTGGGATCCTGATGAGCGCTCAAGATTGTGCGGGGAGTGAGCAGGAGGGAGCAGGAGGTGGGGGTGCGCGTGTTGGAAGCGAGACCCCTCTCTCGGACAATCGCAACTCTTGACCCCTCTGTGTTGAACCCCATTTCCCGACGCGGTGACCCCAGGACGCTTTAGACAAAGTGGCCGCAGCGTTGCACTCAAGACGGGGGGGGGAGGCGGCTCGATGAGTCGCGCCACCCCGCCCCCCACCCTCCCAACAATTGAATTACCGGCGCAGTACCACCTTGAGTGCTCGCGATAATTAAATTGTAATGACTTGAGCGAGAGAGTGAAGAGAGAGAGAGAGAGCGAGCGAGCGAGGTCTGTCGCTAATTGGCACGCATTGTCGAAGCGCGTGTGTTCGTCCTCTCGCTCAAACTCCCTCCATCCTGTCCGAGTTGTGCGTGCTTCTTGCTTTCACTTGGCGGCTTCTACCCTCCAACCCCCGCCCCCGTCCTTCATCCCTGCAAGTCGCCAAGCAGCATGTTCCCTTTGCTGCAGCATGTCGTCTTTTCCAGAGTCTTACTTTCAGGACTTCCTACATTCAGATGCCGCCTCTAAAATGTACCCATGCCGCATCTTCAGCCGTTCCTAGATTGTAAGAATCGAGACTTGTCTCCTCCTAAACCTGTTCTTAGGTTTTTTTCAGTAAAGTCACGTAACCTACGTGACCTATGTGACTTTATCGAAAAAACCTAAGAATAGGTTTAGGAGGAGACAAGTCTCGATTCTTACAATCTAGGAACGACTGAAGATGCGGCATGGGTACATTTTAGAGGCGGCATCTGAATGTAGGAAGTTCTGAAAGTTTTAGGAGGAGATTTGAAGCTTTCGTGACTGCAAGGATTCATATTCTTAGGTTTTTTCGGTAAAGTCACGTAAGGGACACGAGGACGTGATTTTTTATTACGCGACTTTACCGAAAAAACCTAAGAATATGAATCCTTGCAGTCACGAAAGCTTCAAATCTCCTCCTAAACCTGTTCTAGAATACTCTTTGGGTCTTTCGGTAAATTCACGTAGATAGAAAGAGAATAAAAAAATAAAAAAATAAAAAAATCACGTTCTCGTGTGCCTGCCTCCGCATACTTTTGTCGGACCACGACTGCGACTTACGGGTGGGGAACCTTCCCCTTAGGCCACACCACGTGAGTTGACACTCAACGATGATCACGACGCTGGACTATGCGCATCGGACGTGTGCTCGGGACTGCTTGAAAGACGACGCGGGCGACTGAGCGCGATTGATTTCGAAACGAAAGAGTTGTCAGGTTGAAGATGTGACCCTCGGGTACGCGATTAGTGCGGCTAAGATGCTTGCAGTGACGACGGACACGCGTCGCTTTCGAAGGTTTTTAGGCGTCCTGTAAAATCAGATTCAGAATTTATACTGGAGGAATCCGATACGCTATTATGCTATTTTATGTTTACAGATGTCCAGTAGGGGCAGGTCATAACGTTCATACAACAATAGAAAAATACGACGGGAGTGCAAAGGATAGGAAAAGTAAACAAATAACTTCAAGCTATACAAATACATCTTCTTGGTTCTTTCGGTAAAGTCACGTAGAAGGGAAATAATAAAAATAAAACATAATAAAATAATTCTCACGACGTTTCGGCCACAACGCAAGCAGCCGTCCTCAGGTGAAGAACAGGTCTGTCGGAAAGACAGTGTCTGAATAGCAGACTTTACCGAAAGAACCAAGAAGATGAATCCCTGCAATCACGAAAGCTTTAAATCGAAATATACAAATACAACTAAACTTTTTTTCGGTTAACATTACCAGGTAAGACCCCACTGAGCTATGCAGCTTTTTTTTTTATCAAGAGCGACCTGGCCACAAGTGAAAGCTCAACAAATTTCTTCTTGGTTCTTTTGGTAAAGTCACGTAGAATGGAAATAATAAAATAATAAAATAAACATAATAAAATAAAATAAATTTTTTATGTTTTATTAAAAAATATATATTTTATAATGTTTTATTTTATTATTTTATTATTTCCATTCTACGTGACTTTACCGAAAGAACCAACAAGATGAATCCCTGCAGTCACGAAAGCTTTAAATCGAAACTCAACAAAGTGGCTTCTCACGGGACGCGCGGTGGGCTGGCGTGGTTCATCCTCCAGCCACCCACTGCTCTGTTACTCACGGATTCATCCATCGTGGACGCGAAGTTTGTTTGCGCGCAACGGCTTCTTATCATTCCGCAGTCCCGTGTCGGTTTAGACGCGACTCGTTACTGCTATTCGCCATTCTGGCCAGGAATCGAACTCGGCCACAGGGGCCGTAGCGCAGTGCGCGAATCACTCCGCCACCGCTCCTTACCCCCAATCCCACCACCGCCCCCCCGCTAAAGTTTAACATACAACTCCGATTAGCACGGTGTGCTACGTACGGTGCGAACGAAGTTCAACAGACATTCAATCAAGCAGCATACTGCTACAACTTCTACAGGTAGTGGAAGTAGTGGTAGAACACTTGTCTGTTCAACAACATACAACAACATAAATGGATAACGATACACGTGTTTCTAGAGGGTACGCACTGTGAATGTACTTACCTGTGTTGCGAATTGCGCATTGCATTTAAACAAAAACTGTGGCTCTTATTGCTGTGGTTAATCGATTATCCATATGTATTAACACACAATTCCCCATCGCAGCGCCACATATCGTTTTAATTGTACTCGTCGTCTGATTGGTCATGGAATGCGATTCACTTTGAGAATGTACGACCTCATAGATGTGCGGAAAAAATACAAACTCACGTTCGTCAAGAACACCGTGGCCTTTAAAGGAAAACACAATAGGCGACGTTTCAGGCAATGGGCCTCTTGAATGTCACATGCGCTATGAAGAAGGACCTTTGCTGCAGGCGACGTTTCGGGCAATGACCCGGTATTTTGAAGACCCAAAATACCGCCTATAATTAGTTTTTTATCACATTGTTACTGCAATGTTATTGAAGGTGTTGTAAATTGTGTTAATGTATCACTGGGAATGATGCAGTAGCATCACAAAATTATTCGTGTAACAAACATGTAGCGTACACATCAGTATATTGTATGACATTACAGTCATCGGATTCTATCCGCAAATGTAAAAACAATATCTCGTGCTCTAAGTGAAATAAATAAGAACTTAACAAACATTATTTGAGAACATTGTCCGAAATAATCGCGTTGTTGTTGTGTTATCAGAATTATAATATCGTCTCAGGCGCTTACGCAACGCGTATGTTTGCCACAAGCAAAGCATGCGGCTTTGTGTGCATGCGTTAGGCAATGCAGCGCTGGACAATGACAGGGCCTTGCACGATTACTCTACACAAACACGCTGCGATCACGGCAAGGTTTGCAATGGTCAGCCGTGCTCGTTCCACTGCTGGATGCAAGTTTCCCGTTGAAGCCGCCGCCACTGCATTCGATATAATCATTCATTGCGCTGGCTAGGGACGGCGCGATAGAAGTTCAACAGGCATAACATGCGTATGGCGCAGACACACATACACATTTTGAGACCTATATACAGTGCTGGAGTATAATAAAAAAAAAATCAAGTTTTTTTGTCACATTGTACTGTAAAATTAGCATGTACTTTTGACACTTCACATTATATAGCGCAAAAAAACAGGCCTAAGTAAACAAGACATCTAAATCATACGTTTGGATTTATATATATACACAGGTTTCTACTGTATATTGTGAACCCATGTAATCACAGTTGTCATTAAGTTTAGCTTTAATTTTGTAGGGCGGGGCAAGTAGGATGAATTCATTGACCGATTAATGTAGTTAGTGTATAGTGGATATGTAATTGTTTCCCCCAATTAACTCACCCTGTGTGTTAACTCATCGAGCACTGATCGTCAATGTAGTCTTGCTCTGCAAGGACTAACAAATGACCGAGTGATCCGTTTATAGACACCCCACTGGTTTCTCATGACCCTCTTCGTGGACTTTGTGTAAATATCTTGATTTGAGTAAATATGTTGAACTTATTTCGCACGACTAATTGGCGCGTTTTGTTTATGTGACAAACCTTACTAATTGGCTGTGTCGGGTGGCGATGGGTTTAACGACACAGTTATATTTACGCGATCTAAACAAAAAAAAATGTTCCTGGGTACTAAGTGTTATTTTTTAATTGCTTATGCCTAAAAAGTATAGAAAATGGCTATTATTCCCCACAAACTTTGCTTTTGCGACCAGGACTTTATGTGAACGAAAGACACAAATGCACGTTTTCTAATTGAAAATAGGTAAATTTAAAAATATCACTGTCCTGGTCACAAAAGCAAAGTTTGCGGGGAATAATAGCCATTTTCTGTACTTTTGAGGCATAAGCAATTAGAAAATAACACTTACTACCCAGGAACATTTTTTTTTGTTACACAGTGTTATCAACACTTCTAATAAACCGTAACGACTAAAAAGAGTACGAGGTATAATATCCAAACGAATGACTTTTAAAATATCAAGCATCAACAATCCACAACTTAACAAAATAAAACCAACACACGTGTCTCCGTATACATTCAAATGTGGAAAGCGGTGGCGCGCACTGGTTTTGCCGCATCACTGCGAATTCCTACGAGGCCGAGATCAATTCCGGGCCACGGTTAACATCAGTCGCGAGCGGTTATCAGAAGGGGTCCTGGACCCCACCATTCACCAACCCCGTGACCGAACAGCGTGGTGAAATAGCCTCCAAGGAAACCCCCGTGGCGGACACGGCGTGGAAAAGAGGCGCCCTAAATCCAGCAGTGGAAACACAACGGAGGCTGAAACTTTAACTAACTTAATGTTTTGGTAAACAGCAGGGCGCGTAAACAGATGGTGTGCATTGGAAATCAATCGTCCACGCTTTTGTCAACAGCTGCTTTGGAAGCTGCCTGTTTGGAAAGTGGATCTGTAGTAACGATATTCTCCGGAACGGTGTTTATGAGAGGCCAGATCCGCCTGTTTGTGCACGTGTATGTGTGAACGTGCAGCGGGGAGCGGTGGTGCAGTGGTTAGCGCGCTGCACAAAGATCCTTGCACGAGACGGCTGCCTGCCGAGTTGCGCACACGGTGCACCCAAATGTCGTCGTCCCACGTGCAACCGCTTGTGAGTGAATTCAAACCGCAAATAGCGAATATAGGTGAGAAATAGATTCGCCGCATCTTTGCCAAATCGCACAAACCGAAACCGCATAAAGCGAGGGAAACCTGTACTGCTTAAATTAAAAACTCATATTCTGACTTTAAACGCATTGACTACTGTAATTAAATAAGTCGATTTTGGGAAAGCGTTCATTGTTTGCTCACAGTCCGAAGTGAGTGGTGGACATTTCATATGACTATCGCAGGGAAACGGCACTCTATAAAACAACCACAAAGTGGAAATACATTTTTGTTAATTAACTTTGTGAGGATGAAGAGAAGGGCACAGTCGCCGTGAAGATGTAGCCATGGATTCATCTAGCGCGCAGGTGTCAAGCAGATTGTTACATTGCAGGACCATCGGTGATGGTTTGGGGAGGCATCCGTGCAGCGCAGTGTTCTTCACAAAATTTCAGAGGGGGCCACTTTCGCCGATAAGCCATCAGTGTGTGAGGGCCGCCACACATTTGAAACCATTGGGATTTGACAGCACAATGATGGGGGGGGGGGGGTGTGTTTCGTATGTATTGTCAGGGGGCGCACTAAAGGTCACCAGGGGCCGCCAGTGACCCTCGGGCCTTGCAGCGAAGAACGCCGACTCCAAACAAGTGGATTGACCGAGGGTGTCATCATTATATGACGACGATGATTCTTCAACAGAGACGTCTCTCACTCCGGGCGGACTCAACGTCCCACTTATAAGACGGCAAGGACCCCGTGAACGCGTTGTGCGTGGGATTTAGCTTTTGCAGGGAGATGTTTACGATAGTTGTTTTTGTTTTGCGTCCAACCCCATGGGTCTGTCTAAGGATGCAAGGTCCCACTAGCTCCCTCAGCAAGAGCCCTCCCGTCTCCCCCGCCCTGTGCTTTGAACGCAACTAATCCACAGGCGCTCACAACGGGCCTCGACCACAGGCAGAATTCCAAAGTCTGTGATTACCAACCCTGGGATGCACCGGCGAAGAGTCTCTGCCCTGGGACTCGTTGGTGCAGCCCTCGCTGCCCCCGGCTGCCCCTAGGGCTCGTTGTTGTTGTTATCGTTGGTGCTGGGCCATGGTTGGGTCATCATTGTTGTTGGGCCATGAGGGCAATCATGGCCCATCGTTGGGCCATCATGGCCCATCGTTGGGCCATCATACTGGGCCATCATTGTTGTTGGGCCATGAGAGCCATAATGGCCCATCGTTGGGCCATCATGGCCCATGGTTGGGCCATCATACTGGGCCATCATTGTTGTTGGGCCATGAGAGCCATAATGGCCTATCGTTGGGCCATCATGGCCCATGGTTGGGCCATCATACTGGGCCATCATTGTTGTTGGGCCATGAGAGCCATAATGGCCCATCGTTGGGCCATCATGGCCCATCGTTGGGCCATCATTCTGGGCCATCATTGTTCTTGCTATCGTTGGTGCTGGGCCATCATTGTTGTTGTTATCGTTGGTGCTGGGCCATCATTGTTGTTGCTATCGTTGGTGCTGGGCCATCATTGTTGTTGCTATCGTTGGTGCTGGGCCATCATTGTTGTTGCTATCGTTGGTGCTGGGCCATCATTGTTGTTGCTATCGTTGGTGCTGGGCCATCGTGGCTTCGTCCAAGGCTGTGCTGCTCTCTCCCTTCTCTCACCAACTCCCTCACCGCACCATCTTCTCTAAACCCGTTCAAGGGAAAGATTAGACGTCGCCAGCCCTTGTTGCACCAGCTCCCAATTTCCTTGTTCAATTAATCGACAAACCACCGATGATAAAATAGCTTATACATGGCTCGGGGAGGTCTTCATCCAGCAGCGGATTAACAATGACTGTAAAGTAAATAAATAATTTGTGTAATGTTCCCAAATTCTGGTTTCCATGACCCACCACGGTCCACTTTACCACACTTACCACGCTCAAATACAAATTAAGTCGTTACGTGCTGCACACGCCATTCACATGTTCAGTGGCAGCGGCACAGCGTTGGTTAACATGGGCCCTGGTGCAAGGGATGAAACGGGTCCCGCCTCCCTCCCCTGTCCCAATTCACCCCAACACGTCTCGCTGTACGAGGCTCTTGCGCTCTGGTGCAGTCGCACCGCCTGCGCACTCGAGAGCGACGCCCCTGCCCAGGTGGTGTCGTGACGCGCCCGTGTAAGTAGAGCGCACGGCTGATAACTGTAGCAGACACAAGACAAAATACAAAGATGCCCCGTGTAGCCTTCAACAGACTGTTGGGGCAAGTGTTGTTTGCGAGTCGTACCTATAAAGGCCGGAACGGTACACGAGGGTGTGGGTGGCCAGTCACCACGCCCGACTGCCCTCGTCTCCCTAGTGGTGATGTCTACACACCACACCAGGTACTCATTTTGAGGCTGAGTCGACCTACTGAAGGCCCAGGACTGGTTCAAATAATCGTCACTGGTGTTGGCCGTGAGCGGTAATAATGGAATTCGGATCGCTGGGTTCCTAGCGCAGGGCGCTCACTGCTACACTACCGCTTCCCACTATAGACACGAGGCAGGCTCCCACATTACACACAGGGCAGTGTTTAGGTTATAACCAACCCTAAACGCTACAAAGCTCACCGCAGAAGGATCACCACCACCGCCGCTGCTTTCCGGTACGATGTTCCAGCAAGCTCTTACGCGCGCCGCGGTCAACCTCCCCTTAAACCTGCAAGTGCGGGACTGGCTGCGAGCGAGGCACGGAGCCGGTCGGATTAAAAGCAATTATTGTGAGCGTGCGTGACAGTTGACGGTGATGGGGGAAGTTGAACTCGCGACCTGTTGTAAGCCCAGCGGTTGAGGGGGGGACAGTAGAGAAGAAAAAAACACGGCGAGACAAATTGGTCGGCCAAGCAGACCCCGCGGCCTCGAGCTATCGTTCGGAGTGTGCGCAAGGTGCGCGCGAGCGATGCGTGACAACACAAGCTGCTGGAGCCGCGGTGGCGAGATGTTAACTACCTCGCTTGGCATGCAGGAGGTTGTGGATTCCATCCCGACCCTGACGCCTGCTGTGTATTTGGAGTTTGCACGTTCTCTCCCGTGGTCGCGTGGATTTTTCTCCGGGTCCTCCCGTTTTTAAACCTCCACATTAAGAATCAACGTGCGTTTAGAGTATTCGGCCGCTATACATTTCCACGTGATAAACCACTTTCTCTGAGCCATCATTTCGTGGCCAGGTCGTTTCTATATCTCCATGGACCTTGCCTGATAAAAAAAAATGTAGTTTAAAAGTGAATCGTGGCTTCGAAAGCTGAAACCGTCATCATTTTTGCGACACAGATCGAGTGCCGATTGTGCAAGGTGCGTCATCGCAAAAATGTGCTCATTGCAGATTGATCCATTCCTGGAATTTTGGGGCGATTCGATGAATTGTTAGGCTCCATCGCAGTGACCAGGTTGAAGGAAGACTTTTGTTGTTGTCATATTGCGGTGAATTGCAGCACCTCTCGTTGCTCCAGGAGGTTCGGAGGAGTAATGACTTACAAACGCATTTTATTCTCCCTTTCATGTTCATCGTCATATGATAGCTGACGGTGACATTGGACAATCTTAATCCGCCCTTCCTCTGGATCATGACAACCGCGATTATCTTTGACATCCTCCCGTATTTTTCGATTTAAAGCTTTCGTGACTGCAGGGATTCGTCTTCTTGGTTCTTGCGGTAAAGTCACGTAGAAGGGAAATAATAAAAAAATAAAAATAAAACATAACAAAATAAAATGCTCACGACGTTTCGGCCGCAACGCAAGCCATCCGTCCTCAGGTGAAGAACAGGGCTATCGGAAAGACAGCTTTCGGAGAATTGCATTTAATTATGTTTTATTTTTATTATTTTTTTTATTTCCC